>NC_142077.1:19853037-20453037 GCF_059756535.1 Pantherophis guttatus
AAAGGAAAGGGAAAGGCAGATAGAAGAAGGACAGAATGGGAAAGGGAAAGGGAAAGGGAAAGGAAAGGAAAGGAAAGGAAGATAGAAGAAGGACAGAAAGGGAAAGGAAAGGAAAGGAAAGAAAAGGAAAGGAAGGAAAGGAAAGGAAGATAGAAGAAGGACAGAAAGGGAAAGGAAAGGAAAGGAAAGGAAAGGAAAGGAAGGAAAGGAAAGGAAAGGAAGGGAAAGGGAAAGGGAAAGGGAAAGGAAAGGAAAGGAAAGGAAAGGAAAGGAAAGGAAAGGAAAGGGAAGGGAAGGGAAGGGAAGGAAAGGAAAGGAGCCAGAAGCTCGACGGGCCCCGCAGCCCCACAGGCGGAATCGGAGGGAGGGGGTGAAGAAAGGGGGAGGGGTTCAGGTGAAGCCAGAAAGGACTCTGCCCGGAGACCGATGACGCTCAAGCAGGGAGAATTCTCATTGGTGCAGCCGCTGGTTCTGGCCCTTCCCACCTCCAAAGTCCGAGATCGACGCTTCCTCCCCCCAGTTCAGACCCCCGATCCCTCCTCTGGGGCTGGAAGCATCTGGCCAGGACACGCACACACGCACACATACACACGTACACCTTTCATTTCACCGATGAAGATTTCTGCCTAGGACGTGCCCAGAAAAGCGTAAGGACCAATGAGATTTCTCCCTTCTGCAGCGTCATCGGTCTCCGGGCAGAGTCTCCCTTGACTTCACCTGATGGAGGGGAGACTTCGGCGCAGAGAGAGGAGCGGAGAAAGGGGGGAGGGGTGAAGAAAGGGGGGGTTCATGACATACAAATTTGGTCCTTGGAAGTGCCCCTCCCCCAACCCCCGGGGGTCCCTCCCTGCCCCTCCCGGAAGCTCCTGCCTTTCGCTCCCTTCCTGGCAAAGGGGCTGCCGGAGGGTCTGTGGGGGTTTCGGACCCACCGCAAATAAGAGCTCGGTTTTGGGTTCAAGAACCGCTGTTGGGGATGTCAATGGGGGGGGGGAGAAGAAGGGGGGAAGCGGGAATCCCTGGCTGAGACTCCTGAAGGGAGCAAAGAAAGTGGAGGGTCCCGTCTAGGGCTGCCATGAACCCCCTTGAGCTGCTTCCCCCCCCCCCAAATACCGAACAGATTTCCCCCCCCACATACACACACACACACATTTCTCCGCTTCTCTCTCTGCTATGAACTCCCTCCTCCTCCAGGTGAAGCCACAAAGGACTCTGCCCGGAGACTGATGACGCTCAAGCAGGGAGAATTCCCATTGGTGCTTCCACTGATTCTTGTCCTTCCCACCTCCAAAGTCCGAAATCAAAGCTTCCTCCCCCAATTTAGAACCCCCGATTCCTCCTCTGGGACTGGAAGCACCTGGACACACACACACACACACACACACACGTCCTTTATTTCACAGATGAGGGTTTCTACCCTAGGAAGAGGTTGGGGTGAGGGTGACGCTGGATGAGAAGAGGGGAGCCGCCCTCCATAGCCAGGGAAGACGTGGGGGTCATTTTGTTGGGTTGTTGTATATTTTATTCTTCTGCACTGAGCCGCCCAGGGATGTTGTGCATGAGAGGGGAGTCCACGTCAGTCTCATCCATCAATGAAGAGAAGGTGGGATGGGATTCTTTAGGAGGATGAAACGCCTTTGGTCAAATTGTCCCTTCCTTGTGTCTCTTTCCTGCCTGATGTGGGCAGCAGGAACTGGCATGGGGGTCAGTGACGGGTGAGCCATTGGCCCTGCGCCCACCTGGCTGGACCCTGAGCTGAGAAGCTGGCAGATCATCAGGGAAGGACCTCCCCATCGCCCATACCCCATGGACCCCTCCCTCCCTCCATCCCTCCCTTTGGGGCAGGGCTGGTTAGCTGACTCTATTTCAAGATGGAGGCTAAGAACTCTTGAGCCACGTCTTCATTCTTGGCCTTTTGTGGAGGATTGGAGGGTTCTTCTGAGGGGCTTGTCCAGAGCAACAGAGGCAGGAGAAGACACACAAGTGGGAGGCCGCCACTCAGGATGACTCATTGCAGGGGATTCTTCCTCTTTCCTGGAACTGAGGAGGGAGGCAGGAAGTGGGGGAGGGGAAAGAACTCCAGGGGTGGGGAGGACAAGGAGTCCATCTCCAGGAGGGGATCCAGGAGGCGTCTTAATCTCTCACTGGGATGGCTTTCCTCAGCTTGGCAATTTCAGATAGGTAGAATAAAGACCATTGTGTCACAAGACACAAAAAAACACCAAGTTATATGCAAGATATCAAGGTTTATGCAAGAGTTTCAGGAAAGGATACCCATAGTTATAACAGCCAAAGCCCAGTTGACATCTTGAAGTTACTGTTCAGAAGCTGCACGTAAGAGCAGGATTTCCTTGAGGAATCAGGCCCACAAATTTCTCCTTCCAAGGTTGGAGATCAAAAGGCAGAGAGGCCATTTCTGTGCTCCCTCCATCAAGATCCAGAGAGCTGAGATGCCCTTCAAGAGGAGAGGGGCCTGGGCAGTTCCTGGGAGCTATCGGTCCAGGTGAAAGTCCAAAGATCTGCTCACAATTTTGGGGTCCCCTGTTATTTTAGGTCTCCCGGGGCTGCAGCAGCAGACACAACATCAAAGGTTCGGTCTCCAGTCTACAAACGGAGCAGCACCAGTGTTGGCAAACACATCTGGGTCTTTCTCGGAGGAAGGTGGACTTGTTGCCAAGCATGAATCAGGACCAGGCATTCATTCACCTCTGGAGGCCATCAGATTTGGGCAGGCTGTTCCAATTCATTATCAACCACTAACAGAGACTTAACAGCAATGAATGAACAGGCCCCTGTCCAGCAATTAAAGGTCGGTTCTGCCCTATTTATGAAATATGATCACTGCAACCTCAAAGTGATGGTGCATTTCTTTAAGACACAAGAATTGTTCCTTTATCTGAGGAAAGTATTCACTACATGGGGAACAGTCAACTCTATCATATGTCTCTTTAGTCCCCTTCTTGGTAAATCGAATTGCATCAAATCAAGTTTATTACATCAAAGACCAGAGACCAGAACAAATAAAAACACTCAAGGAATATCCAGTTAAAAATCCTAGAATAAAATAATAAACAGATAAACTCTAAATTAAAACCACAATTTGGCATCCAATGTCAGTTACACATGGCCTAACAATATTATAATATCACTCCTTAAACTGTGAGGCCCACAGTCATTAAATACAGAGGAGGAGTAATGCAAAAGGGTTGCTGCTTAAGTTGTGTGAAATAGCTATGGTGGATTATTCCATGTTTCCCATGAATCCCCAGCGCTGCTGCAGAGAATCTAACCACCTTTGCTGTAACCATAGTCTGTTCCTCCTTAAGCAGCCACTGGAGCTAAGCAGCGTCGGAATGGCCAGGATGCCTATTGGTTATTGGTTTAAAATATCTCCATAGAAAGAGCATCACGTCCAACTGTCTGTCCAGGAGAGGGTGGAGGATTGGGGGAGGGAGGGAGGGAGGTGGGGTGGGGGACTTGCTACCTCGTGTGCCAGGTGAGTCTGGCCAGAGCCGGATCTGGGAGCCAGAACTGAGCAGCCGAATAGGCTGAGCAGTCGGGGGCCGAACAGCCCGCAGGAGAGGAGGAGAGAGGAGAGCAGCCAGAAGCTGGAGGGGAGCCCAGGGGTCCCCAGGAGAGGCTGAGGGGGAGCAGAGACCCCCAGAGGCTGCAAGGCTAAGGGAGCAGGGGGGCAGAATGGGAGGACAGGGCTGGGTGGAGGGTCTTGGAGGCAGGCAGAAGCTCCTGCTGCTCCAGAGCCTCTCAGGAGGAAGCAAGAGAAGGAGGAGGCCATGCCTAACATCTACCTGCACTTTTGCTCCCCCACATCCTCATGCAGACACCCCATACCACCCCATAGATGGCCTCTCCCACCGGTCAGACCAGCACATCCACACCACACATAAAGAAACCAGCACATAAAGAAACTGGCAAACGTCCCATTCAGCCCCTCTGGCTCTAGGCCTCTGGGGAGCCCCCCAAACATACTTCATCAAGCACAGGGGACTCAACCAACAGGAACAGTCCAAGAGGGTTGGAAGGGACCTTGGAGGTCCTCTGGTCCAAGCAATGCTCCAGCAGGCTGAGAGTTGAGTCTTTAAGAGAGCTGACTCCAACAAGCTAAGAGAGATCCAACAAAATGAAATTCAAAGTAGAGAAAAGTAAAAGTCTGACACTTGGGTAAGAAAAAACGAAAGTACACATATAGACTGGGTGAAACCAGGCTTAATAGCAGTAACTGTGAGAGGGATCCTGGAGTCTTAGTGGACAACCAATTAAATATGAGTCAAGAGTGTGCAGCAGCAGCCAAAAAAGCCAATGCAATCCTAAATTGCATTAACGGAGGGATACAATCAAGATCAAGAGAGGTACTAATAGCACCCTATAAAGCCTTAGTAAGACCACACCTAGAATCCTGCATCCAGTTTTGGTCACCACACTATAAAAAAGACGTTGAGACTCTAGAAAAAGTGCAGAGAAGAGCAACCAAGAGGATTAGGGGACTGGAGGCTAAAACATGCAATGAAGGTTGCAGGAACTGGGCATGGCTGGTCTAGTGAAGAGAAGGACCAGGGGAGACGTGATAGCAGTCTTACAATATTTGAGGGGCTGCCACAGAGAGGAAGGGGGTCAGGCTGTTTTCCAAAGCACCCAAAGGCCGGACAAGGAATAATGGATGGAAACTGAACAAGGAGAGGTTCAACCTGGAAATAAGGGGAAATTTCCTGACAGTGAGAGCAATCAACCCACGGAACAAAAGTTGCCTTCAGAAGTTGTGGGAGCTTCATCACTGGAAGCTTTCAAGAAGGGACTGGACTGCCACCTGCCAGAAATGATGCAGGGTCTCCAGCTTGGGGGGAAGGGGGTTGGACCAGATGACCTACAAGGTCCCTTCCAACTCTGTTAATCTGTTTCTAGTTTCTGGAGAGACTGGGAAGGATTCCACGTGTGAATGACCTGAACGGTGAATGCAGAAATGCTGAATTCCTTCTTTGAATCTCTTTTTATGAAAATAGAAAAAAACCAAAATATGAAAAGGATACCGAGAGAGATAGAATCGGGATACAATTCCAAATAGGCACAAAATTCCTAAGGTGGCTGACCAACCGGACCCAGTGAGTGGTCCTTCATGGAGCTACATCTATATGGGGGGAAGCATTCGGTGGGGTTCCTGAAGGTTCTGCCTTGGGCCCAGGACTCTTCCACCTCTTCCTCAATGACCTATGTGAGGGGACAGAAAGGAAAGTCATCAGGTTTGCAGATGGCACCGAGCTTGTGGGAATTATTAGAACATCAGCTCAATTATCCAGAAGGATCTTGACAGACTTGAACGTTGGACCCCACCTAGCAAGATGCATTCACTGGTGAGAAAAGCCGGGATCTGCAGGATCCTTAGAAGGAATCCCCAATGCCTAGCTACAGAACAGGCGGCACCTGGCTCAGCAGTGGTCCCTGTGGAAGGATCTCCTGGCAAAGCACTTGAGGATCTGCCAGAACTCTGCTGCAGCTGACAAAGGAGGCCAAGGCAGCCTTAGGCAGCCATAAAAAGAGGGGTAGATCCAAGATGGAGAGAAGTTCTGGTACCGCTTTATGTCTCACTGGTCAGACCACCCTCGGAATACTTTGTCCAATTCTGGTCACCCCAAAAATGAAAAAGTTGTGGAGATTCTGAACAGTGTGAAGAGAAGAGGAACAAAGACGATTTAAGGTCTGGAGTCTAAATCACTTGATGGACAGTTGAGGGAGTTTGCTATGTCTGGCTGAGACAAGGTGGGAAGGATTGGGCAGCCATGATAGAATCTTCCGGCACTTTCAGGGGCTCTGACAGAGAAGAGGGGAGGGGCTCCATCTCCAGAGCACTGGAGGGAAGGAGAAGAGGAAACAGGTGGGAGTTTGTTAAAGAGAGACCCAATCTAGAAGTCAGGAGACATTTTTCATACAGTAGGAAGAATCTAGCAATGGAATAGGTTGCCTCCCAAAGGAGTGACGGCTCCATCTCTGGAAGTTTCCAAAGTGGACAAGAGAACCGGATGGTATAAAGTTCCTGCCTTGAGCAGAGGGTTGGACTAGAAGACCTCCAAAGTCCCTTCCGGTCCTATCAATCTGTCTCTTATGTTCTACCATCCCTAAGACGACTTCTCCACCCACCGGCCACTGACCAGCTCTAGTTGGCCTTGGTGGCCCCCGGCTTCCCCCTCCTGTTGCTCCTCTCTTGCAGCCTCTGGAGCAGCAGGAGTTTCTGCCTGCCTCCGAGACCCTCAACCCAGCCCTGTCTTCCAGCTCTGCCACCAGCTCCACCAGCCTTGCGGCCTCCGGGGGTCTCTGCTGCCTCTGGGCATCTCCTGCAGACCCCTCAGCTCCCAGTTCAGCTTCTAGCTGTTCTCCTCTCTCCTCCTCTCCTGCGGCTGCCCTGCTCCCAGCTGCTCAGCTCATTCGGGTGCTCAATTCTGGCTCCCAGATCCAGCTCTGGCCAGACTCTCTGCTCTCCCCACAGCAGAGCCCTCACCCTCATCACTGCTGCCCCTCGGCCTCAGCTGGCACTCCGAAGGTTGGATCTGAGCCTGGGGACTCACCTTTACCAACCTCACCTCACCACTTCCACGGCCATCACCCCCACCCTCCTTCTTGGCTCGGAGCCCTGGGATTCCTCCGTGCTCTCAGGCCCTGATGCTGGGTGGATGGGAGGCTTTCAGGTGGGCTGAGAGTCCTGCAGTGACTGGTAAGGTGGGGGTAAGGGAGGGGCTCCGCCTGGTAAGGGTGGGGCTCCCATGACTCCCCTGGCACACTGGGTGGCAAGTCAAGGGAAGGGAGGGGAAGAGTCTCTTTTCTTTCTCAAATGGGTAAAAGGCCCCCATTCCTCCATTCCAGCTATGGGGAGAGAGTGTCAGCAATGTTCTGCCATGTGCTGGTCACTCAGGAGTGCCAACATCACTTCTGAAGAAGCCCCCTTGGCTGGTGACCTCTCTGTGGAGATCTTCTCTGACTTTCTCCAAACGCCTGTTCTGCAGCTCTGATTCTTGGATGGCCATTCTGACCTGGTTCACTCCTTCTCTGTTGTCCTCCAGAGTTTTCTGCTGGTCTTCCATTGTGGCCTGGTAAACAGAGGTCTGCTGCTGATGCCGATTGTTGAGGTGCGTCTTCCCATTTCCCCTCACATTCGGAAAAGGGGTGACTTTCTGCCTCAGTTGGCTGGAGGGGCTTTTCTCCACAAAGTGGAACCTTGGTCCAACTCAGCCAGTTCATGCTGAAGACTCTAGAGGTGCTTCTTAAGTCCTTAAGAAGGTTCCAGACCTCTTTGAGGAGTTTCTCAGAGGTTCTAAGGCAGCCTTCTCAAGTCTGAGGAAGGTCACTTGACTAGTAACCTCAGACATTTCTTTCTGGAGTTCTTCAGTGTGTTCCACCAAAGATTTCTTCTCTACCTCTAACTGGTGGATCATCGTGTTGGCATGGTCCGACCTTCCTTTGTTCTCCAGCAGAGTTTTCTGCAGGTCTTCTGTTGTGGTCTGAAGTTGATCCGATGTCTGCTTGAGACAACTGTGCTGCTCTTCCATCCGTTGTTTGTCTTTCTTGAATTCCTGGATCTGAAAGTCAAAGGAATCTCTCAGCTGGTTAATCTGGAGATGGAGGCAATCACTGCTCGCTGAGAGATACCCCAAGGATCTTCCCTAAAGGACCTTTTCTTCCCTGGTGCTGACCTCTCTCAGTTCAGGGGACATTTTGCTAACCGGCCTTAAGTCCACAGATGCCTCCAAGAGGCCCAGTTTGAGAAACACTGACAGAATCCATCACAACTGGTCTCCCTTCAAACTGCCCAGACTTCCCACTTGATTCTGGCTCCAATTCGAGGCATCTCATCTATCGAAACTCTCCAAAGGAGTCAGAATCAGCGATCGATCAATTCGGCCATCTCTGGCACTGCTAGGGGGCTTCTGATCACAGGGAAAGGGGGAGGTGACCATTCGGATTAGGAAAGAGCCCCCCCTCCAAGTACTTACCAGTCCCATCCAAGGCACGAAAGCCTGGAGGGTCACCTTGGGCCAGTCCCTCCCTCTCAGCCATAGCCTACCTCACAAGGTTGTTGTGAGGGCAAAGGCGTCTTCAGTATAGTCATGCCTTGAGCTATTTAGAGAAACAATAAAGGGGGATAAAAATCTAAGCAAGAAAAAATGAAAATATATAAATAAGTCAATCAACAGGCTGAGTCTGTTTGGGAAATAACTACATCTGGACAACGGAATCCCTTTTTAGGTTAATTTCCCCAGGTCAGTTTCCAGCTTTGGGGTCTCAATCCTTCTCCAACTGGGACATCCCGAAGCCAATTTTTTCCCTAGTTCATGTCGCTGCCCCCCAGCCGCCCGGCCCCAGCCCCTTTCCCGAGACAAGGACCTTCGAGATGGTGGATGAGGAGTTTGGTGACAGGTATGGAGGCTGCAGACACGGCAGGTATCAGCACGTCTGTCGTGTTTGGTTGAACCCCATTTCACTCATCTCCCCCCCTTAATTCTGCCTTTAAGGGGAGGGTCTCTCCCTCCTGAGGAGCCCAGGCGAGGGAGGCCCTGCGATGCCCCCAGTGCTGCCATCCAATCCAGCCACTTTCCAGGGATGCTGAGCAGAGCCTCCATGATGTGGTCCAGACTCCCCAAGGATGCTGGAGGTTGCCATGGTGAGCTCCAGCCAATGAGCTCAGGAGGAGCCTCTGACATCACAAGCCAAGGCTCTGAATATCCACCAGCCAGCAGCCTTCACCTGGGGGGCGGGGCTTATTCATGGATGAGCCAATCCGGAAGGGGCTTGGAGCCCCCAATTCGCTTCAGCCAGAGCGGCTCCTTCTGAAGGGGGAACCGTCGGTCGCCTGGGGAGGTCGGGGAGCCCCGGATTCTGCCCCTTCTGTGGGGGTGGAGTCCAGATGGGGAATCTTGTCCCTTGGATCTGGAATCTGGTATTAGAGATCCAGGGGATCCAGGTTTTCCTCTTCATGCCCAGATGATGAAGGGGAGGTGAAAGGGAAATAGGCCTAAAAGATCAGATGTGATTCATTTGAAAAGGCCTTGTGAGAAGGTGCCTAAAGAAACAACGGATCCAATTTTGTACAGTCCCAAACAGTCCCTACAGGAAGTCCTCGATTTATAGCCATTCATTTTGCGACAGTTCCAAGTTCCACGGCCATTAAAAAAAAGCCATCTATGATGGGTCCTCGCACTTATGACTAGCGCAGCATCCCGTTGGACACATAGTCGCTATTTGGGTGCCTGGCAATCAACACGGATTTATGACAAGTAAAGTCAGTGGGCGAAACGGCGTTTGTTTCATGGCTGCAGGATTCACTCAACAACCCCAGTGATTCGCTTAACAACGGTGGCAATAAATATTCACTTAGTGACCGCCTAGCTTAGCAATAGCATTTCTGGTCCCAATTCTGGTCGTAAGTCAAGGACTACCTGTAAGATGCAGCAGCAGGCTGATTTGGAAAAGCTTAAGCAGGGCTGGATTTAAGCAGGGTTGGGAGACCACCAGGAATTGCCAGGGGTAGGTTGAGGAGAAGGCAGTGGCCAGCCTATCTTGCAAGCTATCAAGAAAAGGTGGGGCTTTAGTGACTTTGAGCCAATCAGTCAGTGACGCAGAGTCCTAGTCCCGCCTTAGGCGTCAAAGGCAGCTGGGGACTTTGAGCCAATCACCTGGAGGCTCTGATTTCAATTCCCAGGGCCCAGCTAGGACTTCAGGGCCAAACTCTATGCTGCCCCCTACAGGCAGTGCCTCTTAGCTGAACCCTGGCAAGAGGGAGGGGCTGTGATGGGGGAGGGGCTCTCTGTGTCCAGGAATTTCTCTCCTTTGCTCTCGGATGGGGCTGCTCTACCCCAGAAAGACCCGGGAGGGAGGGGGGGACTTGGTGTTTTGCTGGCAGACGAGGCGGCAGTGGTGACCAGCAGGGCCTTTGCCCAAAATCCGTCCTGCCTTAATAGTGACAATGGTTAAGGCATCAGGCTAGAAAGCAAGAGATCCTGAGTTCAAGTCCTGCCTTAGCCCTGAAAGCCTGTTGGCTGACCTCGGGACAGACACTCTCTTTCAGACAAGCCCACCTCACAGGGCGATTGTTGTGGGGAAAAGAGGAAGAGGAAGAAGAGTTGGAGATGTTCACCTCCTTTAGTTATTTGTAAAAATAATAAAACACTGGTGGAAAATCTAACAAAAATAAAAACCGGCTTTCCTGCTTCTGTTTGCATGGATTCTGTCACAGCCTTGTGCAGATACAGGAATTTCTCTTCTCACAAGGAGGAAGAGTTTTTTTTTTAATCATCCCTTCCAATTACATTCACTCCCTTTTTTCACAGCCTTTGGGGGCACCAGTGGGGGCATCGGACCCCCTCCCAGCCCTGGGACACAGCAGGTTTCTCTGTTTCTTTGGGAAAGTTTCCTTCCCCACTCAGAGTCTCCTGGAGCCCCATCATCCACTTCCCTTCCTGCCTGGGATCAGCTGAATTCCTCCATTCAGACAACAGGAAAAAGGGAGTTTGCACAGAGCCTCTGGGTCAGCCTCCATTCTTCCACACAGAGGGTCCCACTCACTCTGCAAAGCCAAATTCCCCCTCAGTTCCTGGATGCCTCCAGGCATCGCTCGGCTGAGCCCACAGCAGGGCCAGGGAGGCTGAGAAATTGACACTTGCAACTGTCCTCACATTTTACATTTTGTGCCCTATCTTGTCACCATGGTGAAGGGAAGCACCGCAATTGTGAAATGAGTGGCACAGTTGTTAAGAATGCTGCAACGGGCATAAATGTGTGGACAGTCGTAAGTACGAGGACTGGTCAATACTGTGAGGACCAGTCAGAAATCACTTTTTTCAGCCCTCTGAATAGTCCCTATGCCCACCCAGTCACATGACCAGCTAGCTACACCCACCTGGTCACATGACCACCAAGCCACGCCCCCCCAATAAGCCACGCCCACAGAACCAGTTGTTAAAAAAATTGAATCCCACCACTGGTTAAGAATAATCGAGATGGAGGAAGGGAGGTTACCAAAATTAGCGCTAATGGATCAGATTATCTCAAGTAATAAAAATAACTGGTTATCAAGAGTTCTGAAGCAGGTATCTAGCTCTGGTATTCCTTTAAATTGGCAGCAGTACGATCATAGGCAGATCCGAATTTGGATTGCACAGAGATTTAAGGACATAAGTGCACAATCGGATATTGCACAGGTGACAGCAGTAAAAGTTTGCCCCTGGTTATCAGCCAATAAACAAATTTTAAAATAGAAAAATATTTAATTGTGCCTTTGTTTCCCGTCATAAGGAGATTTTTTTTACCAAATTGAGATTAGACCAACTTCAAACAAACATGCTTTGGGGGAGGTATAAGGGTATCCCTGTAAGAGAAAGAGTCTGTTTATGTGGGACAGGGGAAGTTGAAACAATGTCCCATGTAATTTTTGACTGCCCTCTGTACTCAGATTTGAGGGAACATCAGCTGGGCAGGATCTTTTATACCAGCACCCCTAAGTCTAAAGAGCGCTTCTTGCAACATTGTCTGTTAGGTTCTAAGTTGCAGCTGGTGAAATGGATTGCCAAATTTGCGGTAAAGTTGATGGAAAAAAGGACAAAGTTGGTGCAGCAGAATGTGGTAGATTGTAGGAAAGATCACTTGATTTAATAATGTAATTCTAATAGTAGTTTTAAGACTGATTGGGTAGATGCAGGGGTGACATTATAATATAATTTTAATCATATTTAATTTGTATCTTAAATGATTGTATTTTATTCCGATTTCATTTTAGATCGTATTTTATTCTAATTTCATTTTAAATCGTGTGTTATTCCAATTTCATTTAAACTGTTTTACCAAACTTTTGTAATAATTGTTTCTGGAACTCTGCACTTTGATATGGCCCAAGGGCTAATCAATAAAATAAAGATAAGATATCTGAAAAATGCAAATTTACCTCGGATTCCTAAAGATATTGAGGAGATGTTAGAGGGAAATATAACGATGATGGAATTAACAGAAGCAATTAAGAAACAAAAAAACGGAAAGGCACCCAGGTCAGATGGTTTGCCCACAGAATACTATAGGACATTACAAGAATCTTTAAGTCTCCCATTATTAGAAGATATGAATGAAGTGATGATGAAGAAGGAAATACCCAAGTCATGGTCTGAGGCATATATCACATTGATTCACAAAGAGGATACAGATCCACAACAAATCAAAAATTATAGGCCTATATCTCTACTAAATTCAGATTATAAAATTTTTGCTTCAATATTGGCAGAAAGACTCAAAAGATATTTAAATAATTTTATACATTCAGATCAAAATGGATTTCTCCCAAAAAGACAAATTAGAGATAATATCAGAATAATTCTGGATACTTTGGAATACCATGAAGCTCATCCTGAAAAGCAGATGACTTTGATATTTTTAGATGCACAAAAAGCTTTTGATAATGTAAACTGGCGATTTATGTTGCTTCAAATGGAAACAGATGGGCTTTGGTAGAAAATTTATTCAGGCAATAGAAGCTATATATCACAAAGAAACGGCAAAAGTAATGATAAATGGAGAATTGACAGATTCTATTGAGATAGAAATAGGTACCAGACAAGGATGTCCACTGTCCCCTCTGTTGTTTATATTGACATTAGAAGTCTTAAATAGATATATCAGAGAAGAAAAAGACATAAAAGGAATGAAAATTCGAAAAGAAAAATACAAATTGCAAGCATTTGCTGATGACCTGGTCTTTATTCTTGAAGAACCATTAACATCGATAAATATATTGATAGAGAGAACTGGAGAGTTTGGGAAAGTAGCTGGTCTGAAAATTAATAAAGATAAAACGAAGATTTTGACTAAAAGTATGTTGACAAAGCAAAAAGAAGAATTGATGGAGATATCAAAGAGGCAGGTCACAAATAAAGTTAAATACTTGGGGATATATTTGACAGCAAGGTGTTGTACGCTTAAAGAAAATAATTATAATAAACTTAAGCAACAGATAGGGACAGATCTGGCGAAATGGGGAAATTTGCAGCTTTCTCTGATTGGAAGGATATCAACTATTAAGATGAACATTTTGCCTAGAATTTTATATTTATTCCAGACAATTCCAATTAGATTGGGGAAAGATTTTTTTGAAGAACTGAATAAAATGGTGTTAAAATACATCTGGCAGGGAAAGAAGGCAAGGATAAAACTAAAGTTGTTACAAGATGCTAGAATGAGAGGATGCTTTGGTTTACCTAACTGAGAACTTTATTATCAAGCAACAAGCCTTAAAAAATATCCATTAAAGAATGGCTAACTTTAAGAAATATAAGATTATTGAACTTAGAAGGGCATGACTTGTTGATGGGGTGGCATGATTTCTTATGATATAAAGGAATAAAAATACAGGGATATTTTAGAAGACATCAGATACATGAGGCTTTGTTATTAAATTGGGAGAAGATTAAAAAACAACATTATTTGAAAATTCCAGTCTGGGTATCAACAATTGAAGCATTTTCATATTCAGTAGTATTCAGAAGGGAACAAATTGTTAGATATAGTGAATTAATGGATGAAAAGGGTGAACTTAAATCGAAGCAAGAATTGGAAGAACAAGGTTTTAAGATGGATTGGTTTTCTTATTGGCAAATACATTCTAGGTATGAAGAAGATATTAAACAAGAAGGTTTTTATAATGATAAGACTAATTTAGATAAGTTTTTAATGGGTTCTGATGACTATGTAATTAAAAAATTATATGAATATTTGTTAGAGGTAAAATTGGAAGAAGAACAAGTTAAAGAATCGATGATAGCCTGGGGAAAAATTTTTGGTCATGGAATTGATTTAGAGAAATGGCAAAAATTGTGGTCACATAGTTATAAAATGACAATGTCTACAGCATATAAGGAGAATTTGTATAAGATGTTTACAGGTGGCATCTACCCCCGACGAGGATAGATAGAATGTTCAAGAATAAATTGGAGAAATGCTGGAAATGTCACCAGACTCCAGGATCATACTACCATATGTGGTGGACATGCGTAGAAGCTAAAAGATATTGGACTAAGATTCACACGTGGTTGGAAAAAATGACAAAGAAACACATTGACTTTAAACCAGAGATATTTTTATTAGGGATTTTACCAGAAACATACAATAGAGAATTGCAATATCTAATTGTGAATGTTTTAACAGCGGCTACAATTGTATTTGCTAAAAATTGGAAAGGAGAGAAGATGCCTACTGATGATGAAGTTATTAAGAAAATTATGGAATGTGCTTAAATGAGTAAATTGACATTTGAAATTAGAGAACAGGAAGATAAAAATATTATTTGATACGGGATTTGTTTTATCAATGGCTAGATAATAAAGCATGGAGATGAAGCATGAAAGAGAAGGTTGATGTAAAGATAAAATATGTGAAGTTTTTTCTCATGGGAATTAAGCCTTTGTTATAAATTTTTAAATGGAAATAATAATACAAAGGGATATGTAAAACTGTTAAATAAGAGAAACTAAATAATTGGTAATTTTGTAAATGGAATTATGCAGAAATAAATTTTAACCGATCGACACACTGGCTGTAATTGTACTGAATGATGATGGTTTTATGTTTTGTTTTTGTTTCAAATAAAAAAAATTTCTTTCAAAAAGTCCCACCTCCCCTCTCTCCTTAGTGGCTGCCTCTATTCCTGCCCCCTTCATCTTGACAACCCTGTAGCCAATCAAAGAGGGGGACGAGACAGTTGCCTGGGAGCTTCCCTGCCCTCAGCCTGATGGAGAAGAGGCTGGAGAAACCAAGCCAAAGGTGGTGGGGGGGGGGTCAAGTAAAGAGCAAAATTCAGAGCTTTGGGGGGGAAGGATGAGAAAAGAGGCAAAACCTCCCAGAATTGCAGAGGGAGGGGGGCTTAAGCCCCTTTCCCAGAAAAGGCTGCAATGAAGAGGGTCTCCTCACTTGGGGGCTCTGGAGGGGCCACAGGGGACCCCCATCTTCCTCAGAGTCATGGAGGGTCCCCTCCAGAGTGAGGTCGGCCACCTTTTCCTCCAGGGCAACCCCGGATCCCCCTTGGAAGACCCAGCCCTGCATGGCTTCTCCCCCACAGGAGCCTCTCCTGGAAAGACACGGAGCCCAAGCGAGGCTGGAGAAACCCTGGGGGCCCCCAACATTCAACCCTGGGACCCATAAACCATGTTAGTCTCTTCCCAGGAAGGTCCCAGATCCCCTCCTCCTTCCTGGCCATCCTGGGCTTTCTCCATGGGTCTGGGCTTTGCTTTCCCATGCATGGAAAGATGTGGCTGAGCAACATGGGATATGGTCTCCCCCCTTCCCAGGACTCAGAAGATAGAACAGGGACTGGGGTTGCAGATCTGCTTCCCTTCCCCAACACAAGGCTCCCCAGCTTCCTTCTCCCAAGAGGGGCTCCCCATTCAACTGGGCAGAGTCCTGTCTGGCATCCCTGCAAGAGCCCCCTTGCCTGGCCTCTCCATGGGAAAGGATGGCAGGGGAACATGGGATATGGGATTCTGCATTCCCAGGTCTCTGAAGATGGAAGTTGGATTTTGAAGATCAGCTTTCCCTCTGCAACACGAGGGTCCTGAGCTCCCCCTTCCCCCTCCCCTCCCTCCCTCCCTCCCCCCTCCATCCCTCCCTCCCTCCCTCCCTCCCTTCCTTCCTTGGGATGAGAGGCAGCCTTGATTTCTCCATATCTTTTCACTCATTTTTCTAACTTCTCCATCTCTCTTTCTCTCTCTGTGGATGTTATTTGCAGGGTCGTGCTGAGGATTTTGTGCAATTCCTGCACGATAAAGTCGCTCGGATTTGGGATGGCTTGGACTCCGATTGGATGAGTCCACGGGAGGAGACCGGGGCAGGTCTTGAGAATGTTATTTGGGAGGAGTTTGATCCTGTGACTCCCGAGGATGTGGACAGGGTTCTGGGTAAGATTAGTGCTGCCACGTGTTTATTGGACCCGTGTCCCTCCTGGTTGGTACTGGCCTCCCGGGAGGTTACACGAGGCTGGCTCCAGGGGATTATAGGTGCTTCTCTGAGTGAGGGTGCCTTTCCTTCTGCCTTGAAAGAGGCGGTAGTGAGGCCCCTCCTCAAGAAGCCTTCCCTGGACCCAGCTGAATTAGCTAACTACCATCCGGTCTCCAACCTTCGTTTTGTGGTGAAGGTTGTTGAGAGCGTGGTGGCACGACAACTTCCCCGGCACCTGGATGAAGCTATCTATCTGGACCCGTACCAGTCGGGCTTCAGGCAGGGGTACAGCACAGAAACGGCATTGGTCGCGTTGGTGGATGATCTCTGGAGGGCTCGGGACAGGGGTTGCTCCTCTGTCCTAGTCCTATTAGATCTCTCAGCGGCTTTTGATACCATCGACCATGGTATCATGCTGCAGCGGTTGAGGGGGTTAGGAATAGAGGGCACAGTTTTGTGGTGGTTCTCCTCCTTCCTCTCCGACCGCTCGCAGTTCGTGTTGGCAGGGGGACAGAGGTCGACCTCGAGGCGTCTCGCATGGGGAGTGCCGCAAGGGTCAGTCCTCTCGCCCCTCCTGTTCAACATTTATGTGAAGCCGCTGGGTGAGATCATCCGTGGTTTTGGGGTGAAGTGCCATCTGTACGCTGATGATACTCAGCTGTACATCTCCACCCCAGACCACTCCAACGATGCCCTTGATGTGATGTCTCGCTGCCTGGAGGCCATGCGGGTCTGGATGGGGAGGAACATGCTCAGACTCAACCCCTCCAAGACCGAGTGGCTGTGGCTTCCAGCGCCCCGATATAGTCAGCAGGTGCCATCGCTGACTATTGGGGGTGAATCTTTGCCCCCCACGGAGAGGGCTCACAATCTGGGTGTCCTCCTGGACGTGCGGCTGTCTTTAGAAGAGCATATGACGGCCGTGGCCAGGGGGGCCTTTTATCAGGTTCGCCTGATTCGCCAGTTGCAGCCCTTTCTGGATCGGGACGCCCTGCGCACAGTCACTCACGCCCTTGTCACCTCCCGACTGGACTACTGCAATGCTCTCTACATGGGGCTCCCCTTGAAGAGCACTCAGAGGCTCCAACTGGTCCAGAATGCGGCCACGCGGGTGGTTATGGGCGCAACCCGTTATGCCCATGTGACACCCCTCCTGCGCGAGCTGCACTGGCTCCCAGTGGTCTTCCGGTGCGATTCAAGGTGTTGGTTACCACCTTTAAAGCGCTCCATGGCATAGGACCCGGGTACCTCCGAGACCGTCTTCTGCCACCAATAGCCTCCCACCGACCAGTCCGTTCCCACAGAGAGGGTCTCCTCAGGGTGCCATCAGCCAAGTTATGTCGGCTGGCGATGCCCAGGGGGAGGGCCTTCTCTGTGGGAGCCCCAGCCCTGTGGAACGAACTGCCCCCGGAAATTCGTAAGATCTCCGACCTCCGGGTGTTTCGCTGCGCATTGAAGACCCTGTTGTTCCGCCAGGCCGGACTATCAACACAATAGTTTTAAATTGGGGTATTTAAATTTATTGGGGTTTTAAATCTGAGCCACTTTATTTAATTATTTTAAATTTTATATTGTTGTTTTGTCTGTGTTTTTAAATAGGCTGTACACCGCCCTGAGTCCTTCGGGAGAAGGGCGGTATAGAAATAAAATTATTATTATTATTATTATTATTATTATTATTATTATTATTATTATTATTATTATTATATTATTATTATTATTATATTATTATTATTATTATTATTATTATTATTATTATTATTATTATTATTATTATTATTTTAACTCTGCAAAATTCAAAAAACTAGTTTTTCACTAAAGTTGATTTTGTTCTTAGAGTCTGGCCACACTATTGCATCAGCCCTTTTGTGTGATGCCCTTGAGCATTAGCTTTCAAAATAAAGTAAATTTTGGTTCCAACTCAGCTGGCAGCTATTTCAGATCTGTGGATTGCTCCAGGATTAACTGGCCCCCGGAGTTTTGTCTTTCATCAGTATGCAAATAAATATCAGATTTATTTGTTTCTTCAGCCACAGGTGCCGTGTATTCCCTCCGGAGCCACTTTCAAGCATGGAGCTCCCAAACCTCTTAAATCTAGATGACTGATTTAATTCCATCTCTGCCCCTGTTATTATGAGTCACATGGAGATTATTTCCCTTTCATTTCCCTCCAGAGAATTTCCCAACAATCTTTGACTGCAAGAACTCCTTGAATTATCCAGGGATCCCTCCTGAGAGGGAGAACTATGATAAAAGTTTCAGCTCTGCTGTTTGGTTGAACCCTGTTTGGTTGAACTTTGGGCAGAGAAATATGGAGTTTTGGGACAGGCAAAGTCTGTGTTCTTGAATCTACGTTTCTCTCCTTTCCAGGTGAAGCTGAGTGTCTCTTTGTGTTTGAATCAGGAAAGCATCTGGATGTTCCACCTTGTGAGAGTCCTTTGATTCTTCTAATTCTTCTTTAGAAACAGGTAAGGGATTCACTGATTCACGCCATGAATTATGGACCTCCTGCTTCTGCTTCTGATGCTGCTTTTGTCCCATCCAGTCTCTGGGAAGCTGACAATGAAATGCCCGCTGAGTTTGGAGCACCAGGATGGAAAACCATGGAGCTACTACAGACCAGGAGACCATCTAATCAGTATAGTCACCAGTGGAATGGAAATATTGCATTCAAAATTGCTTTTCAACCTGGCTCCTTCTCTTCAGTTTGTTTTCCATGATCCGTAAGTGATTCAGGGTGATGGAGTTGCACTCCCTCCATTCTAACACTCTCCTTCTTTTCAGTTTTTTTTTTCTTCATTTATTCCTATATTGGGGAATATGTCTAATTTCCTGAATGATTTTGATTTCCATGGCTTCTCTCTTTTGTCTGATTTTGTGAAAGAGACTCAAAAAGGGGTCTGAAAAAAAGCTGAAAGGCCTGCAAATTATTTTCCTCCCTCAGTTCAATCCTTAATTTATCACTTGGATAATGAATTGTATTTAAAGTAGTGATGGAATCAGTTGTAGTTGTTGTACCTCAGCCCATTTCCATATTTGTGTAACTGATCTTTGCTTTTCAATCAATGTTGGTTTAAGGCTCAGTAGGCTTGTGGAGGATTATATATATTATATATAACAAAAGTATTTGTTGTGGCTGTTGATTATAATAACTTTTTTTTCAATAGGACTTTTTACGATTTTTATTATTGTTTACTATTCATTTTCAACATTCAAACGGTCAACAAGAATTCCCATCTCTTACACAACCTCACACTTGGCTACAACATCCATAACAACTATATGAGCACTTTCCACACTTCAGATGCCTTGCTGGACATGCTCTCCACTGGAGAAGCCAATGTCCCCAACTACAGCTGTGGAAGGAAGGAGAACTTCCTGGCTCTTCTTGATGCAGCTGGCATGGACATCTCCATCCAGATGTCAACTTTAGGAGGCACCTACAAAATCCCGCAGGTTTGTGTGTGTTTTTCTCCTTCTGGTAAAGTGAGGGCTTGGTGGAGGTGGGTGAGCAATAGATGCAATCATGTCTTCTCCATAGAATCAAAGAGCTGCTTTTCTCCATATTAGCAAAAATGTCAATACTTTACCCCATTATGTTCATGTTGAGATTAATCATAAAAGGCCTGAAATGCAAGCAATACATTCCCTGGAGAAAATATTCTACCAACTATTTAACTGATCAAAAAATATCCCTGGCTCTTGGGGCCTCTATTGGCATCTTCATTTTCACACATAAATGATGCTTGCCATGTCCACTCGGATTAAAGTTGGCAATAGTAGCATTTTATCCATCTAAAAAGTGGAATAAAAAGGACTTTAGCAATTATAGGCCAAATAGACTAGCAGATATTGTGGCTAAAATTTATGCCATGATCCTCTAAGTCAAACTTGAGAAAAATTCATTCCTTGCAGAAGATTCTGGGTAGAATTAAATGCTATATAGATTTTGTAAGAAATAATGCATACATTAATAATCTAATATTGGCAACAAGTTTGTCTTGAAATATCTCATCTATATCAGTGAGGTAAAACAAGGTTTGCAGGCTTTCAAGATTTTAGTGCAGCATTTGACTCAATAAACAGAGAAATATGATGGAGAAAATGTTTTGCCCTCAAAATGGAGCTCAGCCTGTTGGCCCTGATCCAAGCCCTTGTTTGAGAGGGAGGTTTGGGCTCAATGGAGCCATGAGAATAAGGATCTATGAAGAAGGGGGAAGGGAAAGATGCATATTTGAAACCTTGTTCTTCAGTCTAGATATGAATGACCAACTAATGAAGGATCAAAAAACAAATCATAAATAAATGTTATTTCATTCTTTGACAAAAATGACTAAATTAGTGGACCAGTGAAATGCAGGTCACGCAGTATACAGTACTTTGATTTAAAAAAGGCTTTGACAAAGTATACCACAACCTATTTCTCCGGAAGCTGAAAATATGTGGGATAGACAGCATCACCCCCAGATGGAGTAACTGTGAGGGGGATCTTGGAGTCCTAGTGGACAATCACTTAAATATGAGCCAGCAATCTGTGGCAGCAGCCAAAAAAGCCATTGCAATTCTAAGTTGCATTAACAGAGGGATAAAATCAAGATCACATGAAGTATTGGTACCGCTTTTTAATGCCTTGGCAAGACCACACTTGGAATAGTGCATCCAGTTTAGTCTCCATATTATAAAAACATGTAGAGACTCTGGAAAGAGTGCAGAAAAGATGATTAAGGGCCTGGAGACTAAAACATATGAGGAACAGTTGCAGGAATTCAGGATGTCTAGTCTAGTGAAAAGGACGAGGGGTGACATCGTAACAATGTACTAATATTTGGGGGGCTGCCACAGAGAAGAGGAGGTCCACCTATTTTCCAAAGTACTAGAAGGCAAGACAAGAAACAATGGATGGTGTTAAATGCAGAAAATCAGCATTTCCTTATAATAAGTGAAACAGACAGCATGAACAAGAAAAAACAGCATATATATATATATAGCCAGGTTTTACCTACGTAAACTAAGTTGTTTTTCAGATCTGGTTGTGTGAAATCTCATTCACAAGCTTCAGGGCTTTTTTTCTCTGTTGACAAACTGCAACTCTGTGTTGCTCTCTGGGAGACTCAGATAGCTATTTCTGCCTTATAAGACTTCGTCAGTGAAGTCTAGAAAGAATATGCACATAAAAGCCTATGAAAAAGAAAAAGACACATTATACCTTTACAGGGGGAATATCTGAGAAGTGGGTGTGGCTCACTGATGAAGTCTTATAAGGCAGAAATAGCTATCTGAGTCTCCCAGAGAACAACACAGAGTTGCAGTTTGACAACAGAGAAAAAAAAGCCCTGAAGCTTGTGAATGAGATTTCACACAACCAGAGCTGAAAAACAACTTAGTTTACGTAGGTAAAACCTGGCTAGAAAGAATATGCACATAAAAGCCTACGAAAAAGAAAAAGACATATATATATATATATTTTAAGCTTTTGCAAAAGGGTCCTCCCATGAACAAGAGAACGTCTGACCACTTCGATTACACAGTTTTAAATACAGTTTTCAAGGTACAGCAATACAATGCAAACGCCCCCACAGGGTATTGTTTTCAGGTCTTATATAACATTTTTGGCTCCTCTGCTCATGTTCCGCCCTGGAAATTCCCGTTAGGAATACCCTACAAAAATACCCCAAACAGATGTACCATGTTGATTGGTATTGTTATTTGTAGGCCTTTCCTCTTTTGAATCAGGCAGGCCCATTTCTGATTGTACCAAAACATTTATTTCCTTAAAAATATGCATCATATGTCCTGTATGCATCATAGAGTATATCCTGCAAAACAAGCATCACAGGAACAGCACAGTTTCCTTTCTCATGTCCTCACTACCAAGTTATATAATCAGGTTATATAAAGGTTAAATATGGTGTTTAAAATGACGTTACTCAGGTTATGCTTTCTACAGGAATAATACATTTTTCTCTCAGATGGAAGATAATCAAGGAGAGAAACAAGCTAGAACTAAGGAGAAATTTACTAATGGTGAGGAATGGAACGTCTCCCCTTCAGAAATTGTGGGTGGTCCATCACTGGAGGCTTTTAAGAAGAGACTGGACAACCACTTGTCTGGAATAGTATAGATAGATACAGATTAACAGAGTTGGAAGGGACCTTGTAGGTCATCTAGTCCAAGCAGACCCTACACCATTTCTGGCAGATGATGGTCCAGTCTCTTCTTGAAAGCTTCCAGTGATGAAGCTCCCACAACTTCTGAAGGCAACTTTATCTCTTTATTTCCAGGTTGAATCTCTCCTTGTTCAGTTTCCATCCATTATTCCTTGTCTGGCCTTTGTCCGGCCTTTGGGTGCTTCGGAAAACAGCTAGAACCCCTCCTCTCTGTGGCAGCCCCTCAAATATCAGAAGACTGCTATCATGTCTCCCCTGGTCCTTCTCTTCACTAGACCAGCCATGCCCAGTTCCTGCAACCGTTCATTGTATGTTTTATCCTCCAATCCCCTAATCCTCTTGGTTGCTCTTCTCTGCACTTTTTCTAGAGTCTCAACATCTTTTTTGTAGTGTGGTGACCAAAACTGGATGGAGGATTCTGGGTCTTACTAGGGCTTTATAGGGTGGTATTAGTTCCTCTCTTGATATTGATTGTATCCCTCTGTTAATGCAATTTTGTCTTAATAATTATCTGATAATTTATAAAGCAAGTTCAAAAGTTATGGTCTTTGTGAAATGATATCATAGCCATGGATGGTCAGACAATAGAGCAAGTAACACCTTTCCTTACCTGGGGTTGTTTTCTCTGAGCCTGAATCTTGGCTCCCTCATCATCCAAGGAGCTCAGTTAGAGAAAGGGCAGGAGTGAAAGTGGTGCTTAAATGAAAACCTCATAGCTCTCCAGCTTCCTCAGCCCCAGTGATTAAAGTATTGGAGGCCCAGTTTTCCCCCATGTTCTTACATCAATCTGATGTTTGGGGTTTCAGAGAGAAACCACCAGCAGAACCAACCCAATCTCAGCCTCTGAGGAGGATCTTGGGGTGGGGAAAAGGACTCCAGCTGCTGCCCTCAGAGCTGATTTGGGAATTTACACAATTTCTGCTTTGTCTAAATTGAAAGACCAAACTTGGATTATGGAACTGACAAATCTTATTAGGCTTTGAGGTCTGCCTGTTTCTTGTATAACTGGAGAAAGAAGTTAAAAAATTTCCTCCAGAAAGAATCTGGGATAGAGAAGCAAAAAAAGATGCAGCAATCCTCGAAAATTATAATAGGCCCTTTGTTGGAATAGAATACTCCAGTTGGCATTTGCACATGTTAATCTAATTGTGATAAACTGTAGGGGTGATAAAGTAATATGGTTTACATTTTTTTTGTTTTTTAATTTGCTTATTATTTTCCATTATTATGATACAATCTTGCTAATATTCTGTCTTTAATATTTTAAACAATGTCTAATTAACAAACTGTTCTAATATATTCATGAGAATCAGGATGGATTTATTAAAATCTAATATTTTGGACTTGATCTGACTCCAAATATAACGGAGCATTCTTCATTGCTTTTTCAGATCAGTCATGACATTGTTTCAGAGGCTCTGAGTGATAAAAGTCAATTCCCTTTTTTCCACCAGATGTTCCCCAAAGAAGGGATCCAGTACCCAGCAATTGTCCACCTACTCCTCCATTTCAGATGGACCCTGATTGGCCTCTTTGCTTTAGACACAGAGAAGGGAGAGAATTTCATGAGGATTTTTCCTCCTGTGCTTGTCAGGAGTGGAATTTGTGTGGTTATATCACAACTGTTCTCAACAACTGGATACACAACAGCATCCCTCAGGGATTCCCTCTCTAAGTGGAGACAAGTCAACGTCTTTGTTCACTTAATAGAATTTGATTCCATTTGGGACAGAATTCTTCCTTTCCATTTAACACTTAGGCGTCTGCCAGGACCCATTGAAGGGAAAGTCTGGATCCTCACAAATTTTATAGGGTATTCAATGAACAAGCGTAGACTTCTCAAATACATCCATAGTATTTGGAACTTTGGTTATCTGCCAAAAGAAAGGCCAATGGATGATGCCTTTGAACCCCATTTATTTGTGGAAGAAAAGTTTCAAGATCCTTATTTCCACTGTTCTCTTTCAAAGAACGTTTTTTCTGTCAAAGGCCGCAAAAGATGCACCCAGAAAGCCCCACTGGAGACCCAGGAGAAAGAGAACAGGATCCAGACCCCAAATTACCCTCATCTTTACAGTATCATTCAGACTCTGGCCCAGGCCTTGAATGTCGCTTATTCCTCCAGATGGAGGAGGAGAAGGAAGGAAAGAGAAAAGACTTTGGTGTCTCCAAGGCTGCAGCCATGGCAGGTAAGGGATCCCGATTGGATCCATTAATCTGAGATCCTTTGGAGAAGGAATCCAGAGGAGAAGGAGGGGAACCATCTCAAAAGATCTTGCCAGTTCAATTACTCAGGGAATAATGGTTCCAAAGAGTAGATACCATGGCATTTTAATATTAAACTCTGCTCATTTGAAAATGCTGTATTCTTTCTTAAATGAATTCCTGTATTTGTGGGTTTGTGATGAGCATGGTGGAATTTCCCCTTTGTTCCGTCCCCACTGCAGGTGGGTCTGTGTGCAGCTCAAGAGGCAGCTAAACCCCCCTATTCTCCTCCAGTGAAAGGGAGCCTGGGGTGGATCTGGGTGTTTCATTGGGAGAAAAGGGCACGGAGAAACTGAGGAAATGCAGAGAGTGAGAATCAAAGATAAATTGGAGATAGGCAGCATTAACTAACAGCCAACAAAGAAGCAGCTGGAACCTCTCCAGCGATGCTCCGTGTGAGGGACGGAGGCCTCCGGATGACGGTGTGTCTCGGTCAAACCGGCTGCTTCCGTCTCCTCCAAAGGCTGAGAGAAAAGGGAGTCTGGCTTCAGACCATACAGTTAGGCTTATCTGCCCCCGGCCACTAGGTGGGGCTAGAGCAACAACTGCACAATAGATACATGTTGTGGCATGACAACCTTCATAAATTTGAAGGGGACCCTGAGACCATCTAGCCCAACCCCTCCTCTCTGCAGGAATCCCAGTTAAAGCTTCTCTGACTGATGGCTGCTCAGTCTTTGCATTCAGACAATCCATGAAGAGGAGACTGAACTTCTCTGCTTCACTGGCTCAGCTCTAAAACAGCTCATCCTTTTATCATATTTTTTCTCTCCTTCAGCTAAATTCTCCTCTCTTGTAACTGAATTCGTTTTTTCATGTCTGACACTCTGGAATAACAGTGAGCGGATCTTACACTTGTGTGTAACCTGTGTCAGTGATTGGAAGAGGGCAGACAATCCATGAAGAGGAGACTGAACTTCTCTGCTTTACTGGCTCAGCTCTAAAACAGCAAATTCTCCTCCAAGCGTGGTGCCTGCAAGGGGACCTGGTCCTTGAGTTGGGGTCTCCCCAAACCACAACATTCACTTCCTGAGATTCTTATGGCTGCATTTGCCTTCTTTCCATGAACATCTCCCTGCTGACTCAGATTCTGTTTCCAGTTAACTATAAATTTGAGATCATTTTCACAAACATACATATGAAGTTTGGTGTCCCTCATCTTTCTTCCAGTCCATCATTCATGTTCTTATATGAGACTCTGTTGTTAGTTAAGTCGTAGTTGCTAAAAACCAGATATTTTTCTACTGCTTTTTACATATGCACCCTTCTGTGTGTGCTGATGATAAATATTGTTTCTGGAAACTTGATATTCCTCCCATTAAATTTTATTTTATTCAAAAAGGTAAAATAGAAACTTCAAAAAATAAAACTATTACAAAGACAAAACAAAATTAGATGAAACATTTTATTAAAAAAATTGTGCACTAAAAACAGATAAAACCACATATGCACATATTGTTCCCTAGTTGAATACTGACAGATGTACATTTCTCCCCCTTGCAAAATAGGCCCACAATTATAAACTTCTTCCGATATATTTGCAACCACTTGACTTTTCATCTGTCTGCTGTATATAAAAAATGTAGTTAACAGGCAATCAAAAAAAAAATTAAATTTCAAAACTTCAAAACTGTCTGTTATCTGGTACTATATTTAACTCTCAGACAATTTGCAGGGGCTTATTATCTACCACAGACCATCACAATCATTATCTCTGATCCATCCTGAATCTGTTCATGATTCAATATCTTTGTTTGATTCTTAATAATAATTCATTTCCTTAAAACTTTAATTAGGATCTTTCCCAGCAACTGCTTTCTATTCCCCAAAGTCACAGGACCTCCTGTAAATTGAAACAC
Organism: Pantherophis guttatus; assembly: GCF_059756535.1. NCBI lineage: Eukaryota > Metazoa > Chordata > Lepidosauria > Squamata > Colubridae > Pantherophis > Pantherophis guttatus. The sequence continues at coordinate 19,879,296 of NC_142077.1, forward strand.
AATGACTCTTAAGACTTGTTTTCCAGTTAAGTATGACAAGTCCATTCCCTCAATCTCCCTCAATCTTCTTGAAAGAATCCATTTCTTCAGTCATCCGTTCTGTCCACTTTGAGTCTTCAGGGTCCATGGCCTCTCCAGCCATCTCCAAGCAGCCTGCCTTCAAACCAGACTCCTCCTTCAGGGATGCCAGCAGGAAATTAAGTTCCAGTCCATCCATCCAATCCATCCAATTCAACAATTGTTCCTTGCTTCTGATTATCACCTTTGATTTAAAACCATTTGTCAGGTTTCGATGTCATCTCAAATAAATTGCATTTCCAAACAATTAATCTTTGCTGAAATCTTCCATTTATTTAGTACAACAATCTGGTCCTGACTCCGTCGTAGCCGATACTAACCCTCTGACCCCAAACCCTTCCCTTTCCGTTCCCCAATTCTCAGCGTCTCATTGGCCATCTTCCAAGTCAGTCTCCCCACCTCCTGACTTCAACCCACAGTAATGTCCCCCCTCCCATCCCATCTCCTAGGGGATATTATCTACAGAGAAAATAAGTAGGTGAAAAGTCAAGCTCTTCTTCTTCTCTTTATGGCAGCACTAGAATGCTGACACCATAGTTATTTTATCAAAATTTTAAATGAAGTTTCAAATAAGGTTTCTAAGTAGAAAAACTTTATATTCTTTAAATTAAATGACATCAAATTAGTTGACTCTAGGATCTACATCTTAGATCAAATCTTGCGTGAAGGGGATTTATCATCTTGACCGTATTAATGATAATATAGAAAAATTGATGTCCAATAGCAAAAAGTTATCCCTAACCTTCAATCCCTGGCCCATTAATTAAAGTATATAAAGGTTACCCCTATGCTCTTGTATGGAGCAGAAGTTTGGGATTAATACTCAACCACATATATATTTTCCACTCTAGACCTTATAATGGAGGTCTCTGCATTTGCAGAGTGGCAGAGGCAGAAGACCTGGTTCACATCCTATTTGATTGCTGCCTGCATAAGAGGGTGAGAGGCAGGTACCTTGGTCCATAGACCAAAGGAAGGACCCATCGGGAATCCCATATCAAAATGACTCACCTTATCTGCAGCCAGAATTTGAAAACAACATTTAATACAGCTCAGTACTTGAGCAAAATGGCTCAGTTGAGATCGGCATTTGTGGGGCTGATTGGGGTAGATTGAAGGGGTGATATTGAAATATAATTTTATCATATTTTATTTATCCATATATTATTGTATTCTATTCCAATCTCATTTTGAATTGTATTTTATTCAAATTCCATTTTAAATTGTTTTTATCGGAGTTTAGTAATAATTTGTGTTTTGAACTCTGCACTTTGATTTGGCCCATGGATTAATCAATCAAGAAAACAAATATAACCTTCAGGTGTTGTAGGAAAAAATTAAAAAGATGAAAAATTATTTGCCCTACATACTAAAACATACTTTGTTTTAGTATCACATATCACTTTGAAGAAAGTTTATATCCACTTAGTTATCATACCATCCGCCCCTCAGTTTTCTAATCACATCACACAATTGTTTGTGAGTCCGTTACTGAAATCCAGTGATATCAGCAGAGTTCCCATAATCTATTTAGGAAGTGCAGTGATGTGTGAGAATGACTTTTGGGATGAGGAGAAGAGAGGCTGCCTAGGGAAGGATCAGAGAAGAGGGGAGAATCCAGGGGTGAAATTCACTTACCTTCCCTACCGGTTCGCAAATGTGTGCGCACTACCACAGAGCCCTCATCAGAGCCTCCCCAGACTCCAGGACTGGCCCATGTCCCCCCCCCCCAACCTCCTCACTGTCCGAATCTGCTGCCAGCTCCACTGGCCGCTGGTGGGCCACAACAGCTATACGGATTGTTGCTTCGGCTTCTGTCAATCCTGTCTCCAGGCGCAGAAGTGCATTTGAGACACAACGTGGCATCTGGAGAATTGATCTGGTGAATTTGGATTGAACTACTTCTAATGATGTAAAACATGAAGCTGACGGTCCGAGCAACGTCCCATAAAGGAGCTGTGCTAGCGACTTGGGCACAAAAAGCTTAAGAGCAGCAGGGACATAGTAGCCTCCCTTTGTGCGGAAACAATGAAGAATGGTGCTGGCTGATCTTTGGCCCAGGGCAGCTGCATCTCTCTTGAACCCTTGGCCTGAATGGCCACCCCCAGGGATTTGAAGGTGCTTCCCTGCTCTATTTTGTGGCCATTTAGATGCCATGAATCAAGTTTTGGCCTTTTTGATCTTTGTTTTCTCATCATTTATGCCCAGTTGATTGTAATTGCAGTGCTGGAGAAGGGCTCGCAAGGCTCTTTTCAGGCCCTCTGGTGTCCTGGAGAGGATCACAGGGGCATCTGCATAGAGCAGGAGGGCGATGCTTCGGTCACCTATTTTGGGGGGGGGGGTGATTTGGTTTGTTTAGCCATTTTACCATGCTGGTTATGTAAAAGTTGAAAAGCAGGGGGGCCAAAATGCCCCAGATTAACCCCCTTTTGAGTTTTAACTGACTTCGAGAGGGACCCCTGCATATCACACCTCACCTTGAGGGATGTCTTAGTATGTAGGGCAGGTAAGAGATGAAGAAGCCTGTGGTCAATTGAGGCAGCTTCCAGCTTCTCCCATAGCTTAGTCCTGGGAACCGTATCAAAGGCTGCCTTGAGATCTATGAAGCAGGCGTAGAATGATGCAGGCCTATTTGATATGTATTTTTCCATCAGTTGATGAAGAACTAAGCACTGATCGGTAGTGCCTCTCCCCTCTCTAAACCCGGCTCCCTCTTCAGCGATCAAATTCTCCAGAGCCAGCCACTCTCCATCTGGAGGTGTTTTCCATCAGGATGACCAGGGAGAAGATTAGCCTGACAACTTTCTTCTTGATCAACCCATGCTTTCTGGGAATCAACCTCTTGTTTTTAAAGAGTTTATGAATCACCATTTTTTCCCCTCTGTTCATTTTATTTGTCATCTGCTCTAGAATGTTCCCTATAATTTACCAATTGTGTCAATTATATTTTCTCTCTATTTTGTCAGTATATGATGGAGAAATTTTTCTCAAACCTTTTCATTCACTTCTGAAGATAATGGCAGTATTTGTATCCTATTTAACCATATTTGGAGGTGAGACAATTGTAGAAGAAAGATTCAATGTGGGATAAGAAATAAAGTTTTCTGTTTTTCAAATTCCTGGATGTTTCCATTCTAGTTTCATCCCTTTCTGGAGAAGAATGAATTTTGGAATATTTCTGATAACAAACTGTACTTGGACCAAAATGGAGACATAACAGCAGATCTGAGCATTGATGGCTTCTTGGTTCTCCCCAAGGGGGATGTCAGGAGAGAGACTCTGGCATATTCTCTAAGACAGAGACTTACTATCGACCAAGATGTTCTTTCATGGCTAAAGTTGCTCAATAAGGTGGGAGAAATGTTGGTGTCTTTTCTCTGTTTTTCAAAGCCTGAGGTCCCATTTCAAGTGGGCAAAGCAGGGGTGAAATGCTACCGGTTTGCTCTGGTTTGGGCAAACCGGTAGTAATAAAAACTACCAATTCGGGCGAACAGGTAGTAAAAAATACTTTTAAAAGGTAAAAACATTCGCGCAGCACTGGTGTGATCATCGGAACTTTTTTTCACTTTTTTAAGCATTTTTTTACTACCTATTCACCTGAACCGGTAGTAAAAAAAAATGCTTTAAAAAAGTTTTTAAAAAAACATTGGCCAAGCCCACCCAGTCACATGACCCCCAAGCCACGCCCACCAAGCCACGCCCACAGAACCAGTCACAACAAATTTTACATTTCACCACTGGGGCAAAGCCTGGAGTCTCCAGGGTGGTTGGCCTCCCATGCCAGGTGGTGTCATCTCATGGAAGCTCTTCAAGAGACGGGACCTAAGTGGAGTGGCTTTGCCATGTTTTATGGAAACCTTTCAAGATCTTACTGGTCAGAGGTTTCTTTCTCCATCACAGTTTTTACTCTACATTAAAAAATCTAATGGAATAAAAGCTTGCTAAAATTTTTACAGTAAACTTTGTTCTCAGTTTTAATAAGAATATACCATCATACTTTAAAAAAAATCAATTCCATCTCTCTAGACTTTATTAAATAGAAAATTACTTTATTGAAATGTTAAATTCTGAAAGCAAAAGGGAGGAACTAAATGAAGAATCTGCCAGTTGTTTTACCACCTGCATCTGTTTAGAAGTAGTCAGAGGTTTCCTATTTACCCCAATGAAGACCAGAGGCTACTTGTCTCCCTCCATTTCTCCCTCCATTTTCCATGGACAGAGAGTTCTAATGTATTTTCTTTGACATTCCTTTTCTTCTGCTCAGTCTCTGCCTCAGTCCAAATGTGTGGAAAGTTGTCATCCTGGATTTGTCAAGAGGGCTCGAGAAGGAGAGCCAGTTTGCTGCTACGACTGCCTTCCTTGTCCGGAGGGGACCTTCTCCACTCAGGAAGGTGGCTCACACTGAGGAAAATGGGAGGCTTTGTGGACCTTGTTCCATCCAGAACATTTTCATGAAAGTGGAAGTTAAAAGACAGATCAAAACTCACCTGGATTTTTTATTTTTAACCTGCACAATTTCTTATTTAAACGGAAGTCAATCAAGAAGACTTGGAAGGAGGGGCTGGGAAGAGATGGGAGGAGGGGGTGGAAGACTGGGCAAGCTTTACTAACAGCAGAGGAAATATCTCTTCTGCTTTTTAGTTTGGATTAGTGCTGCTAAATTCACCTTTCTAGGAACATCTGAGTCAGGGGTGAAATGCAACATTTTCCCCTACCGGTTCTGTGAGTGTGGCAGGGGAAGGATATTGCAAAATCTGCATTCCCAACCCACTCTGGGACCAGCCAAAGGTGGTATTTGCCGGTCTTTTGAACTACTCAAAACTACTCAAAACACTACTGGTTCTCCAGAAACTGCTAGATTTCACCCCTGATCTCAGTTCTTTGAAACTTGATGAATTGTTTTAGGTCCACCTTCTGAAAGACCTTGTAATCCACTGTATATTGGATCCTCACCTTGAGGATCACTGAGAAGGTGTCACAGGTCCATAATCTGGTGCTGTGGATAGTTATGGGGGGAACTCATTACACAAATAGTCTCCCAGTCATGTAGATCAATCAATCAATCAATCAATCAATCAATCAATCAATCAATCAATCAGAATAGAGTAGAAGTAACTTTGGAGGTCTTCTAGTCCAGCCCCCTGCTCAAGCAGGAGACCCTATACCATTTCAGACAAGTGACTGTCCAGTCTCTTCTTAAAAACCTTCAGTGTTGAAGAACCCAAAACTCTGGAGGCCAGCTGTTCCACTAGTTAATTGCTCTCACTGTTAGGAAGTTTCTCCTTAATTCCAGGTTGCTTCCAGATATTTATTTATTTTATTTATTTTATTGAATTTCTATACCGCCCTACTCCCGAAGGACTCAGGGCGGTGCACAGCCATGAAATAAAACACATAGATATACAAAATTTAAAATCGAATAAAATGAATTAAATAAATTTGGCTGAATTAGTACCCATAATTTAAGATACCCATATTTTAAAATACATTAAAAATTAAAAATTTACACTTAAAAGGGAGAAGATTTAGGAGAGGCCAGCTTGATGAAATAAAAGCGTCTTCAACTCGCGACGGAAGGTGCGCAGATCCGGAATCCTCCGTATCTCTGGGGGGAGCTCATTCCAGATCGTCGGTGCCCCCACAGAGAAGGCTCTCCCCCTAGGGGCCGACAGCCGACATTGTTTGGCCGACGGCACCTGGAGGAGCCCCTCTCTGTGGGAGCGTACTGGTCGGTGGGAGGCTGTTGATGGTAGTAGGCGGTCCCGTAAGTAACCAGGTCCTAAGCCATGGAGCGCTTTAAAGGTGGTAACCAGAACCTTGAAGCGCACCCGGAAGACCACCGGGAGCCAGTGCAGCTCGCGCAGGAGATGTGTTACATGGGAGCTCCATGTTGCTCCCATAACCACCCGCGCGGCCGCACTCTGCGCCAGTTGGAGCCTCCGGGTGCACCTCAAGGGGAGCCCCATGTAGAGAGCATTACAATAGTCCAGACGAGAGGTGACGAGGGCATGAGTGACTGTGCGTAACGAGTCCCGATCTAGAAAGGGACGCAACTGGCGAATCAGGCGAACCTGATGAAAAATCCTCCCGGTCACGGCCGTCAAGTGCTCTTCTAAAGACAGCCGTGAGTCCAGGAGGACGCCCAAGTTACAAGCCCTTTCCGTGGGGACCAATGATTCACCCCCAATAGCCAGCGATGGCGCCAGCTGAGTATATCGGGACGTCGGAAACCACAGCCACTCGGTCTTGGATGGGTTGAGCCTGAGCCCGTTTCTCCCCATCCAGATCCGTACGGCCTCCAGGCACTGGGACATCACTTCAAGGGCATCGTTGGGGTGGTCCGGGGTGGAGATGTACAGCTGGGTGTCGTCAGCGTACAGATGGTACTTCACCCCGAAACCACGGATGATCTCGCCCAGTGGCTTTACATAAATGTTGAACAGAAGGGGCGAGAGAACCGATCCCTGCGGCACCCCACATATAAGGGGCCTCGGGGTCGATCTCTGCCCCCCTGTCAACACAGACTGCGACCGGTCAGAGAGAAAGGAGGAGAACCACCGTAAAATGGTGCCTCCCACCCCCAACCCTTCCAGCCGGTGCAGCATGATACCATGGTCGATGGTATCAAAAGCCGCTGAGAGATCTAACAGGACCAGGACAGAGGAACAGCCCCTGTCCCGAGCCCTCCAGAGATCGTCAACCAACGCGACCAATGCCGTTTCCATGCTGTACCCAGGCCTGAAGCCCGACTGGAACGGATCTAGATACGACGCTTCATCCAGGTACTGGGGTAGCTGTCACGCAACCACACTCTCAACAACCTTCGCAACGAAGCAAAGGTTGGAGACTGGACGATAATTAGCCAATACTGCCGGGTCCAGGGAAGGCTTCTTGAGGAGAGGCCTTACCACCGCCTCTTTCAAGGCAGCGGGAAAGACACCCTCACCCAACGAAGCATTTATAATCCCCTGGAGCCAGCCTCATGTCACCTCCCAGGAAGCCAGCACTAACCAGGAGGGACACGGGTCCAACAAACATGTGGTCGCGTTCAATCTACCCAGAATCCTGTCCACGTCATCTGGGGTCACAGGATCAAACTCATCCCAGATAACAGTCTCAAGATCTGTCTCCGTTACCCTCGCTGGATCTATCCCGTCAGAGTCCAGACCTGCCTGAATCTGAGTGATTTTGTCATACAGATACTGAACAAAATCCTTGGCTCTTCCCTCCAAGGGGTCCTCCCGCGCTTCCTGGTGGAGCAGGGAGCGGGTCACCCTAAACAGGGTGGCCGGGCGATTATCTGATGACGCAATAAGAGCAGCAAAATGAGTACATTTTGCTGCTTTTATCGCCACTAGGTAACTCCTAATATGAGATCTTACCAGTGTTCGGTCAGATTCAGAAAGACTAGCCCTCCAACAGCTCTCTAGGCGTCTTTTCCGGCGCTTCATCTCCCTCAGCTCCTCAGTGAACCAAGGAGCCAGGCGAGATCGGTGCCGGGTCAGAGGCCGCAAAGGCACGACTCGATCCAGGGCTCCAGCAGCCGCCCTATCCCAGGCGGCCACTAGGTCCCCAGATGAGGCATGAGCCAGAACCTCCGGGATTGGCCCAAGCTCCATCTGGAACCTATCAGGTTCCATCAGGCGCCTGGGGCGGTACCATCTTACCGGTTCCGCCTCCCTGCAGCGGGGTGCCGCGGTTCGAAGGTCAAGGCGAAGGAGCGAGTGATCTGACCATGACAAGGGCTCGATGACTATATCCCCTATCTCGAGATCACTCAACCACTGTCCAGAGACAAAAACCAAGTCCAGTGTGTTTCCCCCCCTGTGCGTAGGGCCATGAATTAGTTGGGTCAGGTCCATGGCCGTCATGGAAGCCATGAACTCCCGAGCCACCTCAGACGCCTACTGTAGGTATCCTCCAAGTCCAGGATATTAAGTGCCATTTGGCAGGACTCAGGATGTTTGCCTAAAAAGATCCATTATTAACCTCTAATAGTGTAGGTTCCTATGAAGATTCTACACATTACACTGGAAATTACATTACATTACTACATAAACTACATTAACACCGTAGAATTTTGCTCAAATTTAATATATCTGGCTACATTTTTTTAAAAAAATCCTTCTTATACTCTTTTTAATGAAACCTTTAATAAATACTTCTTGGAAAATGCCACTGGTATCAGCTGTTATCCAAAGAAGGCATTTCTTTTAAGATAAAAGAACAGAATATTAAGGAAAGTTGCTTTTTTTGTTTTCTCAGATACAAAAAAATGCACCAAGTGCCCAGATGATAAATATCCAAATGTGGACAGAGTCCAATGTATCCCCAAAGTTATAACCTTCCTATCTTATGAAGAACTTCTGGGCACCATCCTGGTCTCTTTTGCCCTACTCTTGTTCCTAACTACAGGCCTTGTTTTAATCATCTTCATTAAATACCGAGAAACTCCCATTGTCAAAGCCAACAACCGGGACCTCTCCTACATCCTCCTGGTCTCCCTCCTACTTTGCTTCTTGTCTTCTTCTCTCTTCATTGGTCAACCAAGGAAAGCCACCTGCCTTCTCAGACAGACAGTCTTTAGCCTCATCTTCTCAGTTGCCATTTCTTCTCTCTTGGCCAAAACCATCACGGTGGTGCTGGCCTTCCTGGCCACAAAACCAGGAAACCGGGTGAAGAGATGGTTGGGGAAGAGCTTGGCCAACTCCATCATCCTTTGTTCTTCTGCTGTCCAAATTATCATCTGCTCCACCTGGCTGGGAGTTTCTGCCCCCTTCCCTGACTCTGACCTCCACTCCCAGCCTGGAGAGATCATCCTGCAATGCAACGAAGGGGCCATTGTCATGTTCTACGTCACCCTCAGCTACATGGGCTTCCTGGCTGCCATCTGCTTCACGGTGGCTTTCCTGGCCAGGAATCTGCCTGGGGCCTTCAACGAAGCCAAGCTGATCACCTTCAGCATGCTGGTCTTCTGCAGTGTCTGGATGACTTTTGTGCCCACCTACCTGAGCACCAAAGGGAAATACATGGTGGCTGTGCAGGTCTTCTCCATCCTGGCCTCCAGTGCTGGTCTGCTGGGCTGCATCTTCATCCCCAAGTGCTACATTATCCTTCTGAGGCCAGACCTCAACACAAAGGAGCAGCTCACAGCCAGAATCAATGTGAAAACATGAGATGTAATCTATTAGAATATTTAAAGAATGGTAAAAGTTCCTTTTATTTGAAAGAAGGCAGTAATCATCCTCACTTAAATAGTATGTTTTGAAATGGGAAATGGTTGAATGACTGGAATTATTGCATTATTCATCCCAATAAATCTAGCTAAAGAGAAATCTGTGAAAGTCATTCAGAGGAATTTAATATTTTGCAGCTCCCAAGAACAGTTTATAATTTGAGCAAATATTGTCAGTGGCTGAAAATATAGATGTGTAGAAAGAGAAAGTAGGAAAAGAGGTAAGATGGAAGCTTTAGGACCCATCCTCCAAGAGTTATACCATCATCTTCATGAGAACCCTTGTTCACCAAGCCAGGTTGGGGGGGGCATCCCTGAAGTTTCTCTCGCTGAGAGACCCCATCAGCACCTCTTTCCCACAGCTGCCCCTCCCCCGGGAAAGAGGGCTTTCTAAGGGATCCTGCATCCTCCCCGCTCCGTCCCTTTATTGGATGACCCCTCTGACAGCCGGATCTAATCCCCTCCTCCCCAGCCCGCGGGGCTGAAACCTCGGCGAAGGGCACTGCGAAGCAAAACCCCCGAGGTTTCCCAGAACCCGGCGGTGAGGGATCCACTGCCCCAGAGAATAACTTCTCCATCGCCCTCCTCCTCCTCGCCTGCCCAGCTGTCCTCCTCTTGTGGGGAGGCATCGGGTGAAGCTGCTGCTCAGAAGCCCCGCTTTGGCTCCAGCGCCCAGGAGGCTTCTCGGCCCCAGTCCCCTGGGTAGCCCTCTTCAGTGGGGCTCCCGCAGCCTCTGAGCTCCGACGGGGCTGGGAGGGGAGAGGCGCAGAGCTGCCCGCTTAGCCCTCCATCCACGCAGCCAGACTGGGAGGAAGGCGATGTAGGCGGCTGTTGCTCCGCTGCTTCCTTGCCCGCTGCGCTTCCCGGAGGGGCTCTTGGCCAGCCCCGAGGGGGGGTTCCTGGGGGGCCAAGGTGGGAGGGGGGCGGGGAGGGGCTCTGGCCGAGAAGACGAAGGCGCAGAAAGTGAAAGCAATGAAAGAAAGAGAAGTAGGAAAGAGAGAAAAAGAAGGGGGAGGGGAGAAGTAGCCCCCCCTTCTTAACTGGCTTCCAAGGATCTGCTGAGCAAGGCTGCGGGGGGGGCAATTGGGGTCTTTGCAAGGTGTGGGATTCCCTCTTGGGCGCAACTGGAGCCAAAGTGGCCCAGAAAAGCAGTGATGTCAGCCGAGCAGCTCCGCCTCATCTTCCCCCGAGGGGATGGGGCCCTTCTTGCTTTTCTCGCCCCCGGGGCTGCGCTCCCTTGGCTGCCCTCCACGGCTCCCTCTGGAGCGAGACTTGGTCTTCTGCATCTCCTTCGGCTCTCCTGGGCCCCCATCTTCACCCGCGGGGAGTCCAGGCCATCTCTCCCACTCAAGGTGTTTCTGTCCGATTCTTCTGCGCTGGGTTGAAGGCGGTCAGGTCCGACTCGGCGGTTGCTCCTGGGCGCTTCCTACCCAGGCAGAGCTAGACCTCCCAGGAAGCCATGGCGCCCTGCCTGGAGCTTGTGGGGGCTGCTCACTCTCCCTGCACGGAGGCTGCCTGAGGCAGCCTAGTGGTCCAAGCAGCAGCCTAGGAACGGAGAGATTGCGGGTTCGAATCCCACTGGCTGGGGGGCTCTGTGCCAATCACTGATCCCAGAGGTTAACCCTCTGCCTTTGCCCCCCCCCCTGCGATCAAGGCACAACCCTCCCCACTAATGGACTAGCAAGAGTAATGGATGAATCCCACCATCTTCCCTTCTCTGAATCTGGATCTTCCCAATCCCAGACTGAAGGTTTCCCTCTGGGAGGGGAAGAAGAAGGACGGAAGGTGCCATCCAGGTGGGGCTTCCTTTGCCACAATGCAGGTGAGGAGCCACACCAGCAACACACACACACACACACACACACACACACACACACACACACACACCGACCTTCATGCCCTTGCCCCGCGCTGCCCAACACCCCCCAGCTGCTCTTGGGAGAGGAGCCTCATAGGCAGCCTCCACCTGCGTCACCCCTTCAACCTCCCACCCACAGAGGAGACCCACACTCTGCCATCAATCAATTACACACACACACACACACACACCATTTTCTCCACTTCCATATTTGGCCTCTAGGAAAACGTGCAATGCTGCTCACTCCGGTGCTTCCGTGGTGCCTGGAGGCTGCAAAGGGCTGGATGGGGAGGAGGAACCCACCCAACCCTAACAAAGACACCTAACAAAGGCCCACCTGCATCTGGAGAGGCGGCGTCTTCTATCTCTTCCCCCGGGGAGACAAAGCCTCACCTTCCCCAGATGTTGCTGTCCACAGTCGGTCTGAAGCCCTGGCGACTCGGTCTGTCCCTTCCATCTTGGCAAAGGGCAGCCCTGCCTCGCTCTCTGCAAAAGAGGGAGCTGCACACAAGGAGGGATGGGAAGGGGCAGCTCGAGGGTCCCAGAAGGAAACCTTCAAGCAGAGTTTGGGAAGATGAATAATAACAGAATAAGGGAGTTGGAAGGGACCTTGGAGGTCATCTAGTCCAATCCCCTCCCCCTGCTCAAGCAGGAGACCCTGCACCATTTCTGGCAGATGGCAGTCCAGTCTCTTCTTGAAAGCCTCCAGTGATGAAACTCCCACAACTTACGAAGGCAACTTCTGTTCCATGGGTTGATTGTTCTCACTGTCAGAAAATTCCTCCTTATTTCCAGGTTGAATCTTTCCTTGTTCAGTTTCCATCCATTATTCCTTGTCTGGACTTCAAAGGTGCTTTGGAAAAAAGCTTGACCCCCTTCCTCCTCTCTGTGGCAGCCCCTCAAATATTGGAAGATGCTATCATGTCTCCCCTGGTCCTCCTCTTCACTAGACCAGCGGTGCCCAGTTCCTGCAACCATTCATGATATGTTTAAGTCAGGTTGAATCTCTCCTTGTTCAGTTTCCATCCGTTATTCCTTGTCTGGAATATGAGGAGGATCCAGAGAAGAAAAGAAAAGAAAAGAAAAGAAAAGAAAAGAAAAGAAAAGAAAAGAAAAGAAAAGAAAAGAAAAGAAAAGGACTTCCGGTTGGTGATCCGCGGCGACATGGTGTTGAGTGGGTGACTGCTGCTCCTCAATACCATCAGTCACTGTGTTTTGGGGACCCCTCGGGGGCGCGGAGCCTGGAGAGCCCCATGGACGAGAGAGCGAGCCGGGTGAGCGTGAAAGCGGAGCGCAAAACGCTGATCGCAAGACCGGGCGGCTCTGTCAACCCAGCACGTGTGAATCGGCCAAATTAATGGCCGACGCGAAGCTGCGGTAACCAGCAACTAGATTGGAACCAAGGGAGATCGGATGCTGCAGTGTTAACAGATACACACCCTTCCTGCGTAGGTGAAAGAAGACATCAGGAAGAGGGGCCGGTGAAGTTGGGTGGAAGAGTCTCACAGAGGGGAAAAGCAGCGATTGAAAGTTTCTGAGCAGTCTGACAGAGAGAGAGAGCCCGACAAGCCGGCATTGAATAAAGAAAGATTTGCATCGAAAGTGTGCGCGCAAAGAGAGGAGCGGTGAGAAAATTTAAGAACAGTATTCCTTTCCTTTTTGCTGTGAGTAAAAGTAAATTCATCGGAGGTTGAAACTGGGTGGATCGAGCTTGGCTTTTTTAACGAACAGGAAGTTCAGCCATTAGAGTGTCTCGACTGAGGAATAAACTGCATAGCTGGAATGTCAGTCTTGTGGACAGTCTAGCAGCAAGAAATACGATAGAGTGCTGAACTTTGATGAATGGTCCTAAGCCCGTAGAAGAATAGAGACTGAGCAAAAAAGAACAGTGTATATCCCAAGAAGGAGAAAAAATTACAATAATAAAAATAACAGTGTTGGAACTTCCAGATATTCTTTCCTCAATATCCTGATTGTCTAAATTATAATCTTCAGCAAGAATTGTTAATCTCCCTATAAATTAATCTTTTTTGGTCTAGATATATACAATATATATTTTTAAGCAATAATATTTTAAATTCTCCTAGATTCATTCTGCTGTTTACAATAGTATTTATAGTATTTAAAATTATAATTATAATTGTATTTATAATCAAGTATTTAAAATTGTATGAATTCCTATTTACAGTATTTATAGTATTTATAGTATTTAAAAGTACTTACAGCACTTAGTTAAATTAACTGATTTATTGATTGTTGATTGTTGATTAATTGATATATTGACTGTCTAGAATTGAACTATTTAATTAATAATTGTTAAGCCAATCTACTATATATTAACTATATATTGAGTATAAGGTATTGCTGGGAAGAGGCTTAGATTTCTAAACAGATATTGATATTGATTGTCTATTAGAAATTATTTTCACTTAAAGATTTAGAAGAAATAATTAGACATAGAAATATATATATATATATATAAATTAAGGAAAGATAACAGAGGTGCCAATTGGCGAATGAGAATTTGGAGTAATATTGAAAGAATAATTAGAGAGCAAAAAAAAAATTCTGAAAGAAATGACAAGCACGTCATCAACAGTGGTGAAAACTGGAAAAAAGACTCCCTCTAATCCCACTATAGCAACGACCTCTCCGGCTACACAGAAATCAACAGAAGGTTTGGCAATGCAAACTCTGCAAGTGTCACTAACCTTGATTCAAGAAACGATGATGGCAATGCAGGAAAAAATGTCCAACAATCATGTCGAATTAAAATCAGATATACACGCATTGGACCAGAAAATGAATGAAATCCAAACATAAATATTTAATAATGAGCAACGAATTCAAAAAGCCGAAACAAGAATCGATCAAACCGAAAAGAAATTAGATACTGTGGATCAAACATTGACAAATCAAAATAAAGAGTTAGAGGATTCGATAACCCAATTAGAGATGGACCGGGCTTCCTTCTTTTTGCATTTTCAGAATGTTGTTGAGGATAAAGAGGAAGACCTAGGTGAGAAGATGGCGGAGTTGATAGCAGGTGTACTTCAACAAGATAAACAGGTGATAATTAGAGAGTTGGACGACGTATATAGGGTCCAGACAAATTATGCAAGAAGGAACAAGCTCCCTAGGGAAGTACATGTCCGCTTTGCAAGGAAAAAAGTAAAAGACATTCTATACAACATGACAAGAGAGGAACAGATAACGTATTGAGGAAAAGAAATAATAATCCTAAAACAGATACCAAGAAGAGTCCGGGAGATGAGAAAGGGATATAGATTTCTAGCAGTACAGGTTTTTTTTGTTTGTTTTTTTATTTTAATTTGATTTATATGCCGCCCTTCTCCGAAGACTCAGGGCGGCTTACAATGTGCTCAGCAATAGCCTTCATCCTTTTGTATATTTATACAAAGTCAGCTTATTGCCCCCACAAACTGGGTCCTCAATTTACCTACCTTAGAAAGGATGGAAGGCTGAGTCAACCTTGAGCCTTGGTGAGATTCGAACCCTGCAGTAATTGCAGGCAGCTGGTCTTAATAACCAGCTTACTAACAGGGTGCCTTAAACCCCTGTACTACCAAGGCTACCAGTTGAATAAAAGAAATATACTATTCAGGTGGCTCCTTCCAGAAGGGATGCTAATAACCTGGCAAGGAAGAAAAATTAAAATAGAGAGCCTGAGTATAGCACAAGACTTCCTTGACCAGCTGAGAGGTGTGGAAGAAGAGCAGGGTAGCAAAGAAGAACTAGAGACAGCAGCAGTGGAGGAGGAAGCCCTACACCAACAGAACACGAACGAAGCAATTGCAGAGGAGAAGACAGAAGAAGAAGAAGCCAAAGGGAAAAAAGTAAGACCAGTAAGGGCCGTAAGAACAAACAAAAACTAATAACCAGACAAGGACATAGAGATGAATGATCTGAAGTTAATATCTGTAAATGTCAATGGTCTAAATGACTACAAAAAGAGAAAACGAATATTAACAAAACTAGGTAAACAAAATGCTGATATAATGTGTTTACAAGAGGTGCACATAAAAAAAGAAGAGCGTAAATGTTTAGAATATAAAAAATTTGGTCAAACATCTGTTTCGTTGGCAGAGAAAAAGAAGAGGGGGGTGGTAATTTATGTAAAAAAAGGAATTGAAGCAGAGCAAAAGTTTAAAGATACAAAGGGCAGAATTCTTATGATCGAAATTAAGAGAGGGAACTCCAAGGTATTATTAGTGGGCATATATGCTCCAAACAAAAAACAGGGAGAATTTTTCAAGAAACTTCATGAACAAATAGTAAAAATGGCGTATAATGAAATCTGTATGATAGGGGATTTTAATGGCATTGTGGATTCGGAGAAGGATCACAAGAGTAATAAAGCAAAAAAATAAATAAATAAAAGGACAAATTTACCGAGAGCTTTTTTCGATTTAGTCGATGAATTAGACCTAATTGATATTTGGCGTACCCTGCACCCAAACGATAGGCAATACACTTTCTTTTCAAATGCACAAAAGTCGTGGTCTAGAATTGATATGGCATGGGTCAGCAGGAATCTGGGGTTAGAAATTGGAACGGCTGTAATTAACCTGAACGATTGGGCAGACCACAACCCAATAGAAATTAGATGGAAGTCTGTACAGAGGAAGTACCAACGGAGGTGGAGGTTTAATGGTAAACTACTGGGCGACAGTGAATGTATACAAAAACTCAAAGAAGAAGTGAACTTCTTTTTCAAGGAAAACGAAAACAAGGGCACACCCCGTGCAATAGTATGGGATACAATGAAGGCCTACTTGAGAGGAGTTGTGATCTCATATAGCGTACATAAAAATAAGGAAAAAAGGAAGACCCTGGAAGACTATCTAAATCATTTAGGAGAATCAGAAAGAAAACTTCAAGACAATCCAGAAGATGAAACAGCCAAAGAAAGTTGGATGATGTGGAAGCACAAAGTAAATATCATTGAGCAAGGAGTTAGCACAAAAAAATGAAAAGAATGAAACAATATCTTTTTGAGAATACTAACAAATCGGGCAGGTGGTTGGCCTATAAATTAAAAAAGGAAAATGAAAAGGGGATAATTCACATTTTAGAAGACTCTAAGGGCAAGTTATTGACCAAAGAGGAAGAAAAATTGGAAAGAGCTAGAGAATATTATGAATCTCTATACAAAGAAGAGGAGGTACCAGAAGACAAGTGCTCGGCGCCTTCCCAGCTTCCTTCGCGCCCTTCAGCTCGGCTGGCGGAGGCCCCGAACGGCGCCTGGGAGTCCAAGGAGCGGGAGGGGGGGCTGGAGCTCTCCGGGGCTGCGGAGGGAGCCTTGGTGGGGCTGAAGGCTTTTGGCCAATGGCGAGGAAGAGCGCCCCCTGTGGGAAGGTTGAGGCAGCGATCTGGCTGGACTAGTGTGTGTGTGTGTGTGTGTCGGAGCTGTCCTAATAGGGGCTCACCTGGGAACTGGGGGGCAGAGCGAAGGGGAAGGAGGAGCTGGGATTTTGAGGAGGGGGGCTGCTTTCCTTGGGGGGAAATAGGCTTCCCTGCTGGCTGGCTGGCTTTTCCGCAGCGATGGGTGTGGTCGCCCATCCAGAGGAGACCCTGAGCATCCCTGCTTAGCACCAGAGACCATCCAGGCAGCTGCGCCTCCCTGCTCCCCTCTTGCCTTGCCCCGTTGCCCGAGTGGGGGAGGCTGGATTCTAGAATCTCCTTAGCGTGGAGAAGAAATCACAATCTGTCTCTTAGAAGTTTAGAGCTCTTTCTGAGCTCACCTGCTTGTCTTTCCCTTCCACTTGAAGTTGGGCTGGGAGGGGGAGAAGAGAGAACCCTGAGAGCCTGAACAGAAGCATCAACTCCTCTCCATTGTCTCCCAGGCGTATTTATTCTGCACATAATTTATCCATTTCTTCCACTCCCATGCATAAGTCTCTTGAGTCCGGTCTTTTAAATATGCTGATATCTTCGCCATTTCTGCAAAACTGGCCACCTTTAAAGTCCATTCTTGAATTGTAGGCATAACATCCCTTTTCCAATATTGACAAATCAATAACCTAGCTGCTGTCACCATATACAATATCAATTTTGTTTCGCCCACTGAAAAAACCCTTAACTATACCCAGTAAAAACAATTGAGGAGAAAATTGGATTTTTTTTCTTCAGAACATTTTGCATAACCCACCAAATTTTTATCCAGAAAGCCTTTACTTTCTTGCAGGTCCACCATATATGATAGTATGTAGCATCTAAACAATCACCTCTACAACATTTTGGTTGAACATTAGGATACATGCACGACAATTTCTTAGGATCTAAATGCAACCTATAAAACATTTTGTAAAAATTTTCCCTCAAATTCTGTGACTGTGTAAATTTAACATTCTGAACCCATATTTTTTCCAACATTTCCATCATAACTGGTTCTGCAAAATTTTGCGCCCATTTTATCATACAATCTTTTCTCATTTCTCTTGATCTGAAAGGGTTCAGGGCAGCCAGCAGCACATTCTGGGGCCTCTGCCCACCTGCTCCGGGCACAGAATCCGCCTCCGTCCCTTTGGGCCAGCACCAGCGGTTCTTCCAGGGTCTCTGGTTGAGAAGGGCATCCAAAGTGCCAGGGATCTCTGGTCCCTCCAGGCTGGCTCTTCAGGACCAAGCAAGCATCCCTCTCTGGGGTTCCAAGTGGGTCCCCTAAGTGGATGGAGAGAGTCTGCCCAGGGCTCCCTTCCTTGGAGTTGGGCAGAAATGGCCCTTCCCAACCTTCTCCCTCCATTTTGGCCTCCCACCTGCGGAGGGGAGGGGGATCCAGCCAGGCTGAGTCTTGGACAGGATTAGCCCAGTAACCTCACAGTCCAGCTGAGGGGCCAAAAAGGACCAGGCAAGCAGACTGATTGGCAGATGTAATAGTGTGGGGGGGCCTTAGATCTCCCTCCCTCCCACGAGGGTCCCCCAACCTCCCCCCACCCGAGTCTTGGATTGACCCACCCAACTTTCTATTGGAGATCCATAAGTGCCCCAGACAGACACACAGACACACACAGACACACACAGACAGAGGGAGGGGAAGGCTTGTCTCTCTCTCCCTCCCAGGAGGGATCCCAAAATGCCCCCCTCCCAGCCCCCTGAATGGAACCCCCAGCAATGCTGCCAGCAGCTCCTTTCCTGCAGGGAAATCCTGGATTATCCGGGGAGTGGGGGGGTGGTACAGTGGCCACCTGCCCTTTGCTTGGCAATGCTGGGGAGACCCCCAAAGGGCGGGATTCCTATCTGGGGCTCCCAGAGAGCATCCAAACTTTCCTGGCATGGAGAGGAAAAGAAGCCTAAAAGGAGAAAAATTCCTGCATTGGCTGCGATTGTGGCTGGGAGGAGATAGGAAACCCCCCTCCTTGCAAGACCCCCCCCCACTGCAGCCTTCCATCTGGTGGGACCCCCTTCCTGGGGATGCTCCTCCAAGCCCCTCCCTCCCTGCCAGGCCCCCTTGCAGCCTCTTGGCCCTGGAGGGGGGGCTGGGTGGGTGTCTGGGTGCAAAGGGTGGGGGTGAGGGGACCCCCGTGTCTTTCCATCAGGTGGGGGAGCAAGAGAAGCAGAGATGGGCAAAAGGCAGACGCACATGCTCAGTTCCCTTCTGAGGCTCGCAGGCTGCCAGGACTTCACTGCCTGCGGAGGGAGCCCCCTGGTGGTCCCCGCCGGCCACAGCAGCTCCGCTTGCAGGAGACGCGCCTTTGTCTCCTTCGCACTGCCATCCAAGTGAGGTTGAGATCTGATGGGTGGGGGTAGTGGATGACAGGACACAGAGGAGAAAAGCCCCAATGACAACTGACCACCTGTAGTCTGCATACATAGGCCACAACATCTATGCCGGTCTGACTGAGGCGCAGCGCAAGGGTTAAGGCCAGAGAGGTGTTGAGTCCTAGAGCAGAAAGGAGTTCCGGCTTCCTTGCAAAAGATCCTCCCACATGGAATTCTCCTCCTCCACCCAGGAGTGACTGCGGGCAATGCTTTCTTGCGCATGCTCCGTTTGTCTTCTGAAGCTGCCAAGGCCGCTTCTCCCAGGTGTTCTGCGTGTGAGGCTCGGAGGCTTCCCTCAAGCTTGGGAGTGGGGGGGGAAGGAGAGGTAATCCAGCTCAACTCTGCCCCCCCACAAGGAGGCGGGACCAGGGGATCTTGGCCCCTCCCTTTTCCCTGCCTTGAACTGTTTGGATGGGGGCCGTGGGGGGGTTGAGGGGCCTGTGGGGGGGCTACAAGGGGCCTTTCTGGGTCCCCCCTTTGGCAGAGTGGGGGGGGGGAAGGAGGGACTCTTGGCGGGCGCTGCTAAAAGGGCCTGGGTGCCCCTCCCCATGGGAAAGGAGCAGTGGATTATCCCATGGGGGAGGGGGGAGAAATCTGGTATTAAGAGTGAATTATGGGCTTTGTGGTCCAGGATATCTGTTGTAGGGTGGAGTTCTGGGGTTGTTCTAGCGTTTCTTTCTTTTTCCCCTCCCCCTCCTCTCACACAGACACAAACTATCACAAATGGCAGAGTAGAATTATTGATAACTACCCAGCCCAGCAAAGTGATGTCTCCCTTTCACATCTGAAGGAGCCCCAAAGGTCCCATTCCCCAGTGGAAGAAGGGGAAAGTTCTTACCCCACCACATCTGGAAGGCCCAGGACCCCCAACCCTTCTACACCATAAAGAGGGGCTTGCGGGGGGGGGCGGTGAAGGGGGACAATACAAGGGACTCAAGAAGAAACTTGCCCCCTTTGGAAGAAAGCAGAGCTCTCTTTTGGGAAGATGGAAAAGGGGGGTCTTTTGGGGGGTGATCCTGGGCGGCAGAAAGAGGGCTCCCTTTGCCCTCAGCTCTTCTTTTCCCCAGGGAAGCCCCCTTTGATGGGAAGGGATCCAGGCAGCCCTGATTTTCAGTGGGGAGGGAAGTCCAGAGTCTGAAATTGTTCAGTGAAACTTTTTGCCTGAAGCCAAGTTCTGCAGCAGGAAAAGTTTTCCATTCAGGGCCTTTGGGGAGAAGAGAGAAGCTGCCCACAACTCCCTGGGTCTCTGCCCAAAGTCTCCCCTAGAAGATTCGGCTAAAGAGCAGAGAGGAAATTCGGAGGATAATAATTCTCCCTCTCAGGAGGGATCCCTGGATAATTCAACGAGTTCTTGAACTCCGAGATTGTTGGGCATTTCTCTGGAGGGAAGTGAGAGGGAAATAATCCCCATGTGGTTCATAATGGTAGATGGAATTAAATCTGTCATCTAGAATTGAGAGCTTTGGGATCTACAGCCTTGAAATTGGCCCCACAGGGAATACACGGCACCTGTGGCTGAAGATAAAAAGAAATGTGACATTTGTTGGCATAGCAATTAGAGAGAAAACCTCGGGGGATAGTTAATGCCTGAGCATGTCACGGATCTGCTTGTTGAGTTGGAGCCAAACTTTACTTTACTTTGAAAGCTGATGCTCAATGACAAAAGGGCTGATGTAATAGTGTGGCCTGACTCCAAGAACTAAATGAAAAAATAGTGAAAAATAACTTATCAGAACTTTGCATAGTTGGGGAAAAAAACCCACATGCACAGACAAACAGAGAGAGGGAGAAGTGAGAGTAAACCAAGTGAAAAGAGATGGAGAAATAAAGGAAGCAACTCAACCCTGGAAGGGAGGGAGGGAGGGATATGGAAAGCTATTATGCAAAATCCCCTTCAAACTTCCATTCTCTGAGACCAGGGAATGAGGAAGCCCATATCCCATGTTCCCCTGCCTCCCTTTCCCATGCCCAGGCCAGGCAAGGGGGCTCTTGCAGGGATGCCAGACAGGACTCTGCCTGGATGAGTGGGGAGCCCCTCTTGGGAGAAGGAAGCTGGGGAGCCTCGTGTTGGGGAAGGAAAGCAGAGCAAAATCTCCCTCCAAGTTCCATCTTCTGAGTCCTGGAAATGGGGGAGACCATATCCCATGTTCCACTGCTACTTCTCTCCATATATTCTTTCCATTTCACTTGGGGGGGGGAGCAAAGCCCAGACCCATAGAGAAGGCCCAGGATGGCCAGGAAGGAGGGGGGATCTGGGGCAGCTCCCCACCCTCCACCCCCCATTCCTGGTGTTGGAAGGGAAAATCCATCTGGTTCAGTTCCAATCCGGAGAAAGACGCTGGAAATAAAATGGAGGCTCCTTGGGAAGAAGGTCCATTGATTGATGAAGCAGAACCACCAGGGCTCTGGACCAGCTGGAGAACTAGCTCGATGAAGGCCAGGATTTTGTGCAGGTCCTGAAATGCTGCTGGGGGGGGGAGGGGAGGGGTTGGGCAATGCCTGAAATGCCCTTAGGAAATTGTGCCATGTAGTGAGCTCTGTGTCTTCTGCTAAATGGTGGTGGATGAATTCTAAAGACCGAGTCTGCTTTCTGTCTTTAAAAGCCTCTTTCTCCATTTCTCCTTTAGGGAAATATAATATTCTGCCTTTTTAATATTTCCCAAAATATTTCATTCTTCTGGGAGTGGGGGGTCTTCCCACACTGGGAATAGACGAACCTGGTTTATGGGTCCCAGGGTTGAATGTTGGGGGGATGCAGCCCCCGGGGTTTCTCCAGCCTCCCTTGGGCTCCGTGTCTTTCCAGAAGAGGCTCCTGTGGGGGAGAAGCCATGCAGGGCTGGGTCTTCCAAGGGGGATCCGGGGTTGCCCGGAGAGAGAGAGAGGGAAAAAATTGTGTCGGGCTTATTGAGCAATGTGTGAGTTAGCCAATTCTTGGTGCAGGACTTTAACTCCTTATAGAAGGGAAGAATGTAGAGCTGCATTTTTCAAACTTGGAATTTTAAGATGAATGGACTTTTAATTCCCAGAATCTCCTGGCCAGCATGATGAAGTCCATCATTTTTGGGTGGGGAATTCTGGGGGTTGAAGTTCATTCATCTTAAAGTTTGAAAAAGACTGATGCAGACCAATAACTCTCCACGTTACCTCCATTTTGGAAAACAACAAGGACGCCTGAAGAGACCACCAGTGATTGCATAATGCAGAAACTGTGATTTATTATGGCCATCAGAAGTGCCACAATTAATTGGACTGACTTATAACTCTAAGACTCTGATCCTGGTTTGGAAGCCATCCTGGTTGGTTCTTAGAACTCTCGAAGTCAACATTGATCAAAGGACTTGGAAAAAGCCTCGTGAAAGTAGCAGCCTCCATTCTTCCTCCCAACGCCTGGCAGGAGAGAGAGAGAGAAGGGAACCCAGGGAGGGTCATAGCCACGTTCTCCCTTCTTCACTTTCATGGGATTCATGCCCAGCCTTTCTGCTCTGGGAAGCAGCCCCAGTATCCTGAGCCATGGCCTCATTGGGAATTCTGGAAACCAGCATCCAAAGCCATCTCTGGGGCTCCAAGTGGGAGGAGGGGAATCAAAGTGTCAGGCCTGCCTCCGTTCAAAACCTGAGAAAGAAGCCCCCCCCCCCCGACTCCATTGAAGTAGAGAAGAGGTCCTTTTACTGAGTTTGAGATGGTAGCGGCAAAAGCAAGGCAAGATCTGATTCGAAAGGCTTGAAAATTACAGGTTGAAAGTTTCCCCAACACCCCCCACCCAATCTCTAAAGATGCCTCTCTGTCCCTCTGCCACTATCCCACCTCTTTTCCCTGAATGCCAAACTCTGATCCGATTCACACATCCCGCCAACCCCCCTTTGCTTATTGTTTGTTTGTTTGTTTGTTTGTTTGTTTGTTTAATTTGTCATCAAGTACAAGGAAACATGTATCAGTTTAAACACAGACATGGACACATAAAAAAATGGCACAAATAAATGGATGTAAATTAGCAAAACATAGCCATAAACACATGAAATGAGTACATATAGGATAGGATAGGATAGGATAGGATAGGATAAGAATAAGAATAAGAATAAGAATAAGAATAAGAATAAGAATAAGAAAAAGAAAAAGAAAAAGAAAAAGAAAAAGAATAAGGAATAGGAATAGGAATAGGAATAGGAATAGGAATAGGAATAGGAATAGGAATAGGATAAAAAAATTTTAATTGGCCAAGTGTGATTGGAGACAAAAGAATTTGTCTTTGGTGCAGAAGCTCTCAGGGTACATAAAAGAAAATTGGGGACAGGCGGAGGGGGAGGGGAGGGGGGCTGGGGGACCTTAGGGAGCCCTGGAGAAGCGGGTGGGGGGTCCAGGGGAGGCAATGGAGGGTGGAAGGGGAGAGGATTAGGGAGAGAATTCCATATGTTTCCTATTCTTAGGGCTGAAGTCGAGAGGGGAGGGGAGGGACGGCCTGTGGTTGGAAGGGGGGGAGAGCCCTGGGGATAATTAATATGGCGCTTGGAGGCAAAGGGGGCAGGAACAGGCAGGGCCTAATGGGAGGAGAGGATCTTCTGCACTAACTAAGCTGAGGGAGGGAGGGAGGGAGGCAGCCTAGTTCAAGGCCATCCAGGCCTAAACTTTCTCTCCTCTGAGGGCTCTGAGGGCTTCCATGGGGAGCAGAGAATGGCCTCTGGAGCCTAAGGCCTTGGCCTCCCAAAGACAGCCAGGGCCCACAGGCAGCCTCCAAGGACAGGCCTGGCCAAGGTTTCACAGGCCCCACTTGGGAGCAGAGCCTTCAAGGGAGGAAACTTGGGGGGAAAATGAGCTCAGCCACAGCTCCCTCCAAGCCCTGCAGGTGGTGCCCAGAGCCCCGGATCCAGAACCCCTCCGTCCCGCCTGCAAAGGCCCATCGTCCCCTGCCTGATCCGAGGGGGGCCCAGGGAGGCCACAGGAGGCCCTGAGTCCAGGGGGAGGGGAGGGGAGGGCTGTGGGGGCCACAGGAGCCCTCAAAGGGCCCAAAGGCAGCAACCGGATGGGGGCTCAGCCTCAGCCACACAGGGAGGGAGGGAGGGGAAGGTTCCCCCTCACCAGAACGAGGGAAACAGAGGGAGCCTATTTCGGAATCTCAGTCCCTGTTTTCAGGGCCTCCATGGCTGACCCAGGACGAGGCCCCTGGTCCTCCGCTCTGCAGGCCTCCTCCACACCCACCCACACAGGCTGCCCTCAAAGGGCCCACAGGCAGCTCGGAGGCCCCGGAGGGAAACCTCCAGGAGGGCGGAGGGGCTCCTGCTTGGGGCGGGGCCCGGCTGGATGACCTCTGGGGGCACCTCTGGCCCTGGGATCTTCTGGGGCTCCCCCAAAAGAACCGGGAGGGGCTGCCATCTCCCCTCCCCCCAACCTCCCTCCCCCCCTTTGGGGAACCTTCCCGACTCCTGGCTGGAGAGGAGAGAAAATCTCCCTCAGCTTTTTTCTCCCCTCAAAATGGAGGGAGGGAGAATTGCCTCAGGAAAAAAGAGGCCACAAAATGGAGGAGGCTGCGGGGTCTTTGCCCGCTTTAGCTGTCCTGCTCGCTGCCTGTGGGGGCCAGCTGGGGCTGAAAGGGCGGGCTGCAGTCTGCCCCCAACAGGCAGCATGAGGGACAGCTAAAGCGTGGAAAGAGGACCCCGAGTGCTGGACAGGGGATTCTGGGAGTTGAAGTCCAGAGGCCTTTGCTGAGGTTGAGCCACCTGCCCTGGGAGGCCCTGCACTGGACACTCGGACAGATGACCTCCACTGAAGGGCCCCCAAGGGGGGGAGGCCCAATCCCCCCATCCCCTTTTCCCTGATTTCACGGGGGCAGGAGGGGGATATGGGACACTGGGGGGCAATCAGGGAATGAAGGATTTTCCCCTCTTTTTTAACATATATATAAATGTTTATTTTTCTCCTCCGTCAGCAGAGGATCTAAAGCCTCCACCTTCCTCCTTCTGGTTCCGTGGCTGGGCAGAGGCCGAGGCAGAGCGGGGGGAGCCGAGGGGAGAGGAAGGGCCAGGCCTCCCTTCCCCCCTCAGAGCCTCCATCCTGGCTTCTCTCCTCAGGGGGGACCTGCTGGCCAATCGGCCCAGGAAGCTCTTTGGGGGCCCCGAAGCCTCTGGATCCAGGGGGGGAGGAAGGTGGGAGCCTGGATGGAGACCATGGGAGAGAAGCCGGAGAGGCTCTTCCTTCTGCGAGGCTCCTCTTCAGCCCAGACTCTCCTCCGCCCAGTGTGGGGAAAGGTCCCCCCGGCCTCCCTGAGAGGAAAGCGGCCCCAGCCATCCCTGCCCCCCTCCCCTGGGCCTCTCCTGGGCCCCCGTCTCTCTCTGGCTCCCTCCCCTCTGGGCCCCTCCAGGCTCCAGGGAGACACAGCAGAGACCCTCCGGGAGGAGAGGAGTCCCTTCCCAGGCCTCCGCCTGGCCTTCCCCCCAGAGCCCCCCAGGACCTCCTAGCCAGGCCCTGAGAGGAGAACCTGGGATGGGGACCCTCCTCTCCCTTCAGATCAGCCCCCTCCCCAGTTCTCCCTTCTGGGCAAAGGGGGACGTCTCCACCTTCCTCATTCAGAGACACAATCCGTCAACAATGGATCCCAATGAACCAGGGACTCAGGTACCCCAAGAGCAGCTTCAAAGCACTCGGAGGCTTTTTAGGGAAGGGGGCTTCACCCCACAGCCTCAGAGATGGGAACGTCAGAGGGCCCCCCCTTTTTAAAATCAGCTCCAATTTATGAAGTTCTGATATAAAAGAAAAGCCCAAAGAGGCCCCAGTCTTCACCTGAGGCAGAATCCAAGGGGACTGATTGCTTCCTCGGCATTAAGAAGAAAGGCAGCACAAGAGTTAAGGGTCACCAACCTAGAGTGGCACCAAACTCCATACTTCTGGGTGACTTTCCCCTGCAAGTCCCTGGAGACAAGAGACCCGGTTGAAGGACAGCAGAGGTCAATTCCCTTGTTATTGGACTATCTTCCTCCAACATCACTTTCCTGACATGTCCTGACAGGAAGGACCACAACCACTACAGGAATTGACCCCAGGAGTGTAGTTGTGGCTTTTCACAAACAACTTTTTCTCCAGCCTCTCCTCTGCACATGGAGCCCAGAAGAAGCTCAGGATCCCAAGAGGAGAAGTTGCTTCTCCCTGTAATTAATAATGATTATCTGGGCCTTGGAGATCTCCATACCTGTGATAGAGACAGCAGATTGAAGCCATATGCAAAGGATCTTGTATCAGAAAAGGATAAATTTGTCAAGCTCTGTGGGAACAAGTTTTGGGACAGGCAGGATCTGTGCTCTTGATTGTACCTTTCTCTCCTTTCCAGGTGAAGCTGAGTGTTTCTCTGTTTATGTCAGGAAAGTCGCTGGCATTTCCATCTTCTGAGAGTGCTTTGAATTCTCCCAACTGTTCCTGCTGTGGGTGTTAGAAACAGGAAGAGGATTAATAAAGCTCCATGAATTATGGACCTCCTGCTTTTTCTTCTGATGCTGTTTGTGTCCCATCCAGTCTCTGGGAAGCTAAGAAGGAAATGCCCTCTGAGTTTGGAGCACCAGGATGGAAAACAACCATGGAGCTTTTACAGGCCAGGAGACCATCTCATTGGTATAGTCACAACTGACACACTAATATCGCCTATCATGTTGCCTTTCCACAGGGCTCCTTCTATACCTTCTCGTGTGTAAGTCATTCAGGGTGATGGAGTTGCATCCCCTCCATTTGCATTCTAACACTCTCCTTTTTTGTCTTATTTCACTTACTTTTATATTGCAGGACTTGTCTAATTTTCTGAATGATTTTGATTTCTATAATTTGCCTCCTTTTTTAATTTGTAGAAAAGACTCAAATCCAAAGATGGGGTTAAAAAACCTGAAGGCAATGCAGATTATTTTCCTCTCCCTGTTCACTCCTGAATTCATCACTTGAATTCATTTTGTTTAAAGGAGGGACTGAAACAGTTGTAGTTGCCTCTGCCCAGCCCATTCCCATTTTCTATAACTGATTATTGGTTTTGATCAATATCGGCTTAAGAGTAGGCTTGTGGCGGCAAAAAGAAATAAATTATTTTAAAAAGATTGTTGTTACTGTTGATAATAACTTGAACATTTTTCTACAGTGTGTATTCTTACCGTTTTATATACATCCTACCGTTCATTTTCAACATTCAAGGGGTCAACAAGAACTCCCAGCTCCTGCACAACCTCACACTGGGCTACAACCTCCGTGACAACTATTTGAACACTTTACGCACTTCAGATGCCTTGCTGGACATGCTCTCCACTGGAGAAGCCAATGTCCCCAACTACGGCTGTGGAAGGAAGGAGAACCTCCTGGCCCTTCTTGATGCAGCTAACAGGGACATCTCCATCCAGGCATCAACATTAGCAGCACCTTACAAAGTCCCACAGGTTTGTGTGTGTTTTTTCTCTCTCTGGTAAAGTGAGTGGAGGGGGAGCAATAGATGCAATCATGGAATTCAAGAGTTGCTTTTCTCCGTATTAGAAAACATGTCAGTTATGTTTTTTTCTCTTACGTTCTTGTTCAAATTTCTCATACAAGGCCTGAAAAGCAATAAGGTCATTGAAGAGGATTTTTCTTGGCTTTTCAGCTATTCAAAATATATCCTATTTGTGGATAAACTATTGGCATGTTGATTTTTACATAGATATAACACCTGCCATATGCAGTTGTATTCAAGCTGGCAATAGTAGCATCTCTCTATATATATATTTAAAAATAGAATAAAAAGGAATCTAGCAATTACAAGCCAGTTAGAATAATAGATATTGTGGCTGAAATATATTGCTTGTTCCTCTTGAGTAAATTGAGATTGGGTGGAACAAAAGTAAATTCCTTGCAGAAGAACAAAAAGGTTTAAGTAGAGTAAAGAGTTTCATAAAGTTGTATAATAATCAATCAATTAATAATCTAATATTGTCAACACATTAGTTTTGAAGTATCTAATTACACAATAGGTCAGTCGGGTAAAGCACAGTTTTCTAGCTTTTATAGATGTTAGTGCAGCAATATTTTGGGTATAATAAATTATAGGTGGAAATGTGGAAAAAAATTTAAAGTGAATTATTTTGAAATGTTTTTAAGAGGGGAGTAAAATATTTTATGTTGGTTATTAGATGTGATTTAAAAGAAACATTGATTTGATTTGGGTCTTTGAGGTAAGGAAAATATATGAAATACTGATTGTTAAAATGATAAGTGAATATTATAAAGACCTGTTTAGATTTGGAGTTTTAGGGTGATTACATAGTAGAATGTCAAAAGCTAGAATAAGATGCTAGTCGGAATGATAAAAATTGGGTTTAGATTTGTTCTTTTTTTTCTTTTTTTTTCTTTAAGATGTTAATGGATGAAATATGGAACTTATACTTATGTTTTTTTTAAAAAAAAATTAATTTTATCAAGTTACATAATATTACAATTCTACTAGCATTGGTTAAGCAGTGTTTGTACATATATACAGGATATATACTCTTAAATTACTTATTCCTTTTAGTGATCACACCATCCCTTACTCCTTCCTTTATTTTATCATCCATCCATTTATACCACCCTTCCCATACCATATAGTAATCCAAATTTTCATCCTCATTTATCTCATAAGTTAGTTTACTCATCTCCGCGCATTCAAATACTTTTCTAATTATATGCTCTTCTGGTGGTAATCCCTTTTCTTTCCAATATTGTGCATATATCAGTCTGGCAGCTGTAGTAATGTGTATTATTAGATACCTCTTTTTTTTGCCATAGGCCCTTTTTAATATTCCCAGGAGAAATGTTTCTGGTGCCAAATCAATTTCTTCTCCAACTATTTCTTGTATCCATTTCCGAATCTTTTTCCAGTATTTCATCGCTTCGGGGCATGTCCACCACATATGGAAGAAGGTACCCTGGCGGTGGCCACACTTCCGACAATTTGAATTTGTATTTGGGTAAATTTTGGCTAAACTTGCGGGGGCTAAATGTCACCTGTATAGCATTTTATATTAATTCTCTTTATACGTTACTGTTCTAGTCAATTTAAAGTTCTTATTCCAGATAGTTTCCCAATCATTCAAATTTATACTATGCCCAATGTTCTTTGCCCACACAGTCATTTGATTTTTAACCACCTCCTCCACCCTATCGTATTCTAATAAATAATTGTATAATTTGGCCAACATTTTTTTTCCCGTTCCCATCAAAACCTTATCAAATCCATTTGATCCTATTTCTATACCGAATTCCTCCTTATTTTTTTGATATCTAGACCACCAGTCACTTATTGGTGTAAGTCACCAGTCAATATGAATACCTTGTTCTCTCAAAGAATCCTTGGATTTGAGATTTCCTCCGCCATCCAGAATGTCCTTATATCTACACATTTTCTCCATTCCCAGCATATTGGGATGTAGCGAGGCCTCCATTATAGACAGCCACTTCGGGACTTTCATATATTGCCGTTGCCTAATCTCAGTCCAAGTTTGTATTAGTGTGTCCCTAATTTTGTGCCTATGAAATTATGTTTTTTTTTCCCCTGTCTTTATCCAATAGGTAAGCGTGCCACCCTCTCTGCAAATCGTGGCCTTCCAGAGTTAGGATTCTTTTGTTTTCTAAGATGACCCATTCCCTTATCCACACTAAATTAGCTGCCTTATAATATATTTCCCATCCAGGGAGTCTGAAACTGCCCCTGCCCTTTTTTCCTGTAAAATTCTAAGTGAGATCCTAGGTTTCCCCCCCACCCAGATGAATTTCCTAATATATTTATTCAATTCCGGGGAAAAAAAATGTCCAAATTTACCGGTATGGTTTGGAACATACTTATGTTATACCGGATAAAACCCTTGCTCTAAAAAGATGTGTTTTATGTTTTATGCTTAAAAATAAATAAAATATTTTTTTTAAAAAAAAGGTTTAAGTAGAGTAAAGAGTTTCATAAAGTTGTATAGTAATCAATCCATTCATAATCTAATATTGTCAACAGATTAATTTTGAAGTATCTAATTACACAATATGTCAGTCGGGTAAACCACAGTTTTCTAGCTTTTATAGATGTTAGTGCAGCATTTGACACAAAGAGCAGATCAATATGATGGAGGAAATTGATTGCCCGCAAAGTGTAACTAGCCTGTTGGCCCTGATCCAAGCCCTTGTTTGAGAGGGAGGTTGGGGCTCAATGGAGCCACGAGAAAAAGGATCGATACTTACCAAGGGGTAACGCAGAAGAATGAATATTTGAACCCTTGTTTTTCAGTCTGGATATTAATGACTTACCAGGACTAAGGAAAGATTCTCATGTATATGGCTAAAGTGCTAAAATATTTACTTATTTAGCATATGGCAAAGGTATAATTAGCTAGGAGTCTACAATGTTACTACATAGTATTTGTTTCGCTGCCAAAGAGTGCGAGTCCATTCAGTTTGTGCCCATGAGCTTCTCCAGGGTTCACCACAGGGGGTGAACCAGCTCCGCACCAGAAAGCCGAGAGGTGTCCTGTGGCATCATCTGGGCCTTCTCTCGCCACCGATGGTGCCTCACAGTTGGGTGTCACATCCAAGCAAGTCCAGCATTGTTAGGGGCCTGACATCTGTACCAAACATGCCACATTTCCCACCAAAGCGGTACCTATTTACCTACCAGTGTTGTCACATGCTTTTCAACTGCTACTGTGTTTCCCCAAAAATAGGACATGTCCTGAAAATAAGGCCAAGCCTGATTTTTGGGGTGGGCGTAAATATACGCCCTCCCCCCAAAATAAGCCCTAGTGACGGGGAGGGCATGGCCAGCACAGGAGACAGCCCTTCCCTTCCACCGGTCACCTCAGGGCTTCTTGGTGAGTTCAAGAAGTTTGATTGAACTCGCAAGTTTTTTTTTTTACCCTACAAAATGTTTGCCTGCAGACAAGAGAGAGACGCGCGACAGAGCTGCAAGGCAGGTAAGATGCGCATCTTGTGTCTCCCCAGTTCCTGGTGAGGGGGGGGAGAAGAGACAGAAAGAGGAGCAAGCCACATCTCACTCCACGTGTCTTCCTTCTCCCCCGCCCCACATGCCACCCCCCTTGATAAAGAGCCGGGTGCTGTGGAAAAGGGAGCCGGGTGGGTGCAGGCTTTGAGTGTCTGGGGCTGCCGGGAGTCGCCCTGAAGAGTGGCAGGAGCATGGTGGGAGTTTGCAGGGATGGATGGATGGATGGAAAGCGGGTGAGTGCCAGGAACACCAGGGAGATTCCCACCTTTGGTTGTCCCAGCGAACAGCTGATGAGCAGCTGTGCTGCTCTGCCATAGCAGCGCAACACAGCAGCAGCCCTGAGATGGCCATACTTGCAGCCTCCTGCACCTCCAAAATAATAAGAAACACACACCCCCCCCAATAATAAGGCCAGGCCCTTATTTTGGGGTTCAAAAAAATATAAAACAGGGTCTTATTTTCAGAGAAACATGGTAGGTGGGTGGAAGCTGAGGCAAGTGATTGGAGCTCACCCCACCATGCAGTGGTAGAACTCGAACTGCCGGAACAGATCCAGTGTCTTTATGCCACTGAGGCTCCTACTTGCTAAATACACGTTGGTTTAAACTGATAGTAAAGGACAATTATTCTGCGGGTTAGCGAAGTGGCAGAAAGCGAAGGCAGCTTTGCTCCTGCACTCTCCTCCCCTCCTCCTCCTCTTGTGACCCCCTGGCTGGCTGTGGCTGAGCTGGGAGCGTGCGCAGGCACAGGGAGACCCTCCTCTCCTCAAGCGAGCGCCAAAGCTCAGGAAAGGTGGGCACGGGGTAGGCAGTGGCTCACTTAAGGAGGGTCTCCCCATGCATGCACATGCTCCCAGCTCAGCCACAGCTGGCCAGGGGGTTACGAGAGGAGGAGGGGGAGGAGGGTCGCCAGAGAGTGCAGGAGCGAAGCTGCCCTGGACCTGCCTTCGTCCCACATTTGCACCTAAGGCAGCCTTCGCTTCCTGCCGCTTCGGGATGGAGTCCAAAAAACGAAATAAAAGGGGCGGGGCCAACCAGTGATGGGAGAGGAATGGAAACTCCTCACTTTGAAATGGCAACACAAATCCCCAAGGTAATTCCTATCTATGTTGGACAAGAGAGAGAGGAACACATTGCTTTGGCAATTCCCATGACTTCCTAATATGCAACTATGACACATCCACCTGAACTTTTCTTTTTTTTTTTTTTATTGAAAAGGTTTTCAAATACAAATTTTTCCCCCCCTCCCCCCCCTCCCTAACCCCCCCTCCCCACCCTTCCCCCCCTGTGACTTCTTCGTAACAAAAAAAACCCCTAATTCATAACAGATTACTTACTCCCTCCTCAAAATACTGACCTTTACTTACTAAAAGTATTATAAATCCCCCTTTATCCATACATTTCAGAAAAGAAGAAGAGAAAAAAACAAAAAAAAAAAACAAACAC
This sequence comes from Pantherophis guttatus, assembly GCF_059756535.1. Lineage (NCBI taxonomy): Eukaryota > Metazoa > Chordata > Lepidosauria > Squamata > Colubridae > Pantherophis > Pantherophis guttatus. The sequence goes on from NC_142077.1 coordinate 19,911,644, forward strand.
ATTATACTATAACTATTATAAAATAACTTCTAATTTAGCATAATAGTGTTTTATATCTATACATTATTGCAACAATTCAAAACCACCTTCCACTTTAAAACTATACGATAAGTCCTACTTTAATAACATTTCAAAGCGGGCTCCCCATAAAATCTAATTTAACATTTATTCCACTCTATCCATTTCCTCCACTCCCCTAAATGTATCACTTAAAAATCCCTTTTCTTAAACTAATCAGTCTGTAGCTAGCTTATTCACCCACTGTCTTACAAATTTACCATACACAACAATTCTTGATATCTTTAATTCACTGCCCACACTACTTAAAAATATATATATATATATATTCCATTATATCTAAATAAAAAAAGAAAAGACAATAACTTTAAATTTATAGTCCATATAATATCTTCTTGAAGTCTTTCCACTGGATTGTTAAAACCAACATCCATAATAGGGTAACATAGCTTGCTGATGCAACCGTTTATTCAAGATCTCCAATCATATCTGCCCCCATCAGTAGTAAACATCTTCTTATATATATAAAAGTAAAAACAACCACCCGAGTGACATTATAATTATATTCCATATAATAATAATTGTGGGTTTCATCAGGATTATTAATTTCCATCATCGTATTGGGTAACAACCCGATCTTCTGCATGTCCCAATGTGATTCTCTTGCCTTATAATTCAAGATAATTATAATATATTTATCAACACAAAAAGAAGTTTCAAAGTAGATAATTCAAAACCATCAATTTGAGGCTCTTTCCATGTCCCAAAAATTACGGCAATGCAGAGATCTGCCACTATCCTCAGGATGATATTGACCAATATGTCGCCTCCTCTATGTTTTCACATAATCATTCATATTTTAAAATCACTGGCTTCACTGTTGCTTGGGTTAGAAATTTCTATTTTTGTACAACCTATTTCTTTTTTTGTTTTCTTTTTGTGGGTTTGACTTCCATCCTAATTTTTTGTGTCTCGCGTTTCTTTTTTATCCCTTGTATATCCTCTAATTGGTTTCCATGCTTGTCCTTGCCTTGATAAGTCATCACATTAAAATCAGATGGCACTTCTCTCAAATTTGTAGATAATCCAGCTGGGGTATCCGATAAATCCAAAGGCAATTTATCTGGTACAGTCTCTGTCTTTAGTTCCAGCTCCTTCTGCTTATCCTGTATTATATCTGAAGACGTTAAATTCATTTTCAACCTATTTTGATAAAATTCTTCCGCTCTTTCAACAGTATTTAACTGGTATCTTTCTCCTTGATATCTCAATATAATACCAACTGGGACGTCCCACCGGAATTGAATATTTCTCCTTTTTAACTCAGACACCAGAAAGCCAAATTTCTTCCTTTCCATTAATATCTTAGGTGGGAGTTCCTTGTAAATCCAAATCTTTCTTCCATACAATTGCAAATTAGAATTGAAGGAATTTTGCACAATTTTATTCCTAATTTCTTTATCTGAAAAATAGATTACCACATCTCTAGGCAATTGCCTTTGCTTGGCAGTCCAGGAGTTTATTCGATAAGCTCTGTCAATCCTACAAAACACTTCCTCAGGTTGAATCTTTAAAATCCCAGCTAGAAATTCAGAAGATATTTTCCTTAAGTCATCTCTGTTATTTTCCTGCAAACCTCTAAGTCTTATTGCATATTCTGTGAAATTATATTGTATCTTTAGAACCTCTTTTTCAATCCTCTGTTGCAGATTTTCTACATTACCAGACTTTTGGTCAGCATCCATTTTAAATTTTTCTTCTGAACTATAATCCTGAATATTTAACAAATCATTTTCAATTTTTTGAATTCTATTGTCCAATTTATCTTGAATTTCATCCATTTTTGACTCTAGTAAATTAGTATTTGTATCCAACCGAATCATGAATTCTGACACTTTTAAAATTTTTTGCTGCAAAAAGTCAAACTTGGATTTCACCAATTCCTTAGTTTCCTGCTTAAATTTTTCAAGTTGCTGATTCACAATCTCATCCCTTCTTTCAATCTCCTCTAAGAGAAATTCTATTATATTAAAATCAGGTTTCTGGGACTGAAAAGTTAAAACTTGTTCCTTTAAATTCTTAGTGGGGGAATCCCCCCCACCTATTTGGTTGTCTGACTTCACAAGCCTCAGTGCCATGTTTCCGCCTAAGCAGGCTTTGATAGAAGAAAAAAAAAAAAAACAAGACAAAAGACTTCCAGCCAGCAACAATCAGGCCTCCAGGGGAAAAAGAGAAAAACAAAAACAGGAGCGGAGTTTTGTCTACAAATGTAGCCAGTGGTATTTATTCCGCTACATTGTAATAATAAAAAACGGAAGAACTTTCCCTCTCAAACTCTTCTCCAGCCGCGGCAGACGCCATTTTAAAAAAAAACTTTTTTCCTCTTTCTCTTCCTCTATTCTCTTAAGTAATTTTTAAAAGATAAGTAAAATACTTGCGCTTCAGTATTACAGGTCCAGCTCACATTTTCTTTGAGTAATCTGTCAAATTCGCAGGCTTGCTTTTGACGCCTGGCTCTGCATTAGCAGAGGTCTCCCAAAGCCCGGAGCAGCGGCTGGGGATATGGGGCATCTCATCCGCTCCATCCCAAAAGTAAAAGAAAAACTTTTGGGACTCTGCAGAGAGTTCTACCCACCCCTGCCGGCTCTATCTCCGTTTCCTCATGGAAACAGAGTTTTTTCGAGCCGCCGTTCCGTTGTGAAGGCGGCTCTGACAGGCAGTGGAAGCTGACGATCCCAAAGGAACGTCTGGCGGCGGCCAGCAGCAAACAGGAAGTCGTTCCCACCTGAACTTTTCAATGGCCTCAACAGAGTTCAAGTTCCTCCCTCAGGAAAGACGCTCCCTCCGCGCATGGCCAAAGAGCTGCCAGGGGTGGGCGATGACATGGCCAGGCGATGACATGAACATTAGTGCAGGAGAGAAGCCGTGTTCTGTTAAGACCCTCCTTAAGCGAGCGGCCGCCCACCCCACACCCCCCTTTGCTGTCCTTTGCTCCCAGCCAGGGAGTTATGAGAGGAGAGGGGGAGGAGGAGGACGGTCGCCCGAAGGGAGGGGGAGACACACACACACACACACACACACACACACACACACACACACACAACACACACACACAGAGTGATACATAGAGAGCAGGTGAGAGGGGAAGAAAGAGAGAGGGACAGACACAGGGATACAGAAAGTGGGGGAGAGGGAGAGAGAGACATAGAGAATGGTTGCGTGGCTGGATGGGACTGGGGGACTGGGTGGGAGTGACTGGGTGGGAGTGAGTGACTGAGTTGGCCCTGCCCACCCAGGTTTTGTGGCTCCCAGTGTGGTTTTTTTCTGTAGGAAACAGGTCCAAATGGCTCTTGCAGTGTTTAAGGTTGCCGACCCCTGGCGTAGACTCTTGAGAAAAGGTGGCTCCTACTGAGAGAATAATTCTGATTATTGATCAATCAAAGTCAAAAGTTTTGGTCTTTGGAAAACAAATGTGACCAATGCATCAAGTAACACCTTTCTTTACTCAGTGTCACTTTTCTCTGAGATGGAATCTTGCATCTTCCATCATCAAAGGAGCTCACCTAAAGCAATGGCAGGATTGAATTTAAAGTTTAAATGATGAACCTGAAAAAGAAAATCATAGCTATCCAGCTTTCTCCCCAATTATTAGACGAGTATATAATGCCAAAGTTACCCCCAAGCCCTTCAATTGAACTGAAGTTTGGGGCTTAATATCTACCTCTACTGAACAAACCCAATCACAGCACCTGAGGAGTATTTTGGGGGTGGATAAAAGGACTTCAGGTGCTGATTCAGAGCTGAGTTGGGAATTTCCACAATTTCCCCTTTCTCTAAAATCAGAGGAAATACAGTCATGTGAAAAGGAAAGTTCACCCTCTTTGAGTTCTTACGATTTTATGTGTCAGGACATCTGATAAACCACCTGCTCTTTAGCACTTCTTAAAAGGAGGTAAATACAACCTCAGATGAAGAACAAAATAGGACATATTACACCATGTGATCATTTCTTTCACAAAAAGAAAGCCAAAATGGAGAAGCCATGTTTGAAAAACTAAATGCACCTTATGATACAATAGCTTGTAGAATCACCTTTAGCAACAACTTGAAGTAATCCTTTTCTGTGTGACTTTATCAGTCTCTCACATCCTTGTGGGAGGAATTTTGGCCCCCTCTTCTTTACAACAGTTCATTGAGGTTTGTGGGGGTTTGTTTCTGCACAGCTCTCTGGAGGCCCCACCACCTCATTTCAATTGGGTTGGGGTCTGGCATTGACTGGGCCATTGCAACGCCTGGATCCTTTCCTTTTTCAGCCACTTGCTGGTCTGCTTGGGGTCATCACCTTTTGCATGACCCAAAGTCCTCCAGCCTTCAGCTGTCAATCAGATGGTCTCACATTGGACTCTGGTACGCAGAGGAGACCATGGCCGAGTCAATGATAGGGTGCCCAGGTCCCGTAGCTGCAAAAGAAGCCCAAATCCTCACCCCTCCATCTCCATGCTTGGTGGTTGGTGTGTCATGGTGCTGATATGCTGTGTGTGGTTTTCACCAAACGTGGCTCTGTGCATTATGGCCAAACTTCTCCACTCTGGTCTCGTCTGTCCAAAGGAGAATGTTCCAGAAGTCTTGTGGTTTGTTCAGGTGCAACTTGGGAAACCTCAGCCGTGCTGCCATGTTCTTTTTAGAGAGAAGTTTCCTCCCAGCAACCCTTCCAAACAAACCAAACTTCTTCAGTCTTTCTCTGATTCTGCTGTCAGGAACTGGAACATTTAACAGGCTCACTGAGGCCTGTAGAGTCTCAGGTGGAACTCTTGGTCTTTTTTTGCCATGTCTCTGAGCATTGTACGGTCTGACCTTGGGTGAACTTGCTGGAATGGTCCCTCCTGGGAAGATTGGCAGCTTCCTCGAATGTTTTCCACTACTGAACAATCTTCTTTGCTATAGAATGATGGACTTTAAATTGTTTGGAAATGGCCTTGTAGCCCTTCCCAGATTGATAGGCAGCAACAATGGCTTCTCTCAGATCACTGCTGGAGTCTTTGCCCTTTGGCATTGTGTTAACACACACCTCAATGCTGGAGACCAGAAAACTCCTGAAACTTTGGCTTTTATAGAGGCCGTCACACTTGTGATAATCGATTAATCCAGGTCCCTTGATCAGCAGCACCAGGCTTCCTCTCAGCCTCTTCACACCTATGGAAGCAGTCAGGGTGTCCTTAGCCTTTCACACCTGGCTCCTCCATTTCGGCTCTCTTTCTGTAAAATAAAGGAGGACAGGGTGTTGTATCTCCTGTGTTGTTGTTCATCTGAGGTTTTATTTACCTACTTTTAAGAACTGCTTAAGACCAGATGCTTTTTATTACAGTCAGGTCCAGAAATATTGGGACATCGACACAATTCTAACATCTTTGGCTCTATACACTACCACAATGGAGTTGGAATGAAACAAACACAATGTGCGTTAACTGCAGACTGTCAGCTTTAATTTGAGGGTATGTACATCCAACTCAGGTGAACGGTGTAGGACTTACAGCAGTTTGCATATGTGCCTCCCACTTGTTAAGGGACCAAAAGTAATGGGACAGAATAATAATCATAAATCAAACTTTCCCTTCTTAATACTTGGTTGCAAATCCTTTGCAGTCAATCACAGCCTGAAGTCTGGAACGCATAGACATCACCAGACGCTGGGTTTCATCCCTGGTGATGCTCTGCCAGGCCTCTACTGCAACTGTCTTCAGTTCCTGCTTGTTCTTGGGACAATTTCCCTTCAGTTTTGTCTTCAGCAAGTGAAATGCATGCTCAATGGGATTCAGGTCAGGTGATTGACTTGGCCATTGCATAACATCCCACTTCTGTCCCTTCAAAAACTCTTTGGTTGCTTTTGCAGTATGCTTTGGGTCATTGTCCATCTGCACTGTGAAGTGCCGTCCAATGAGTTCTGCAGCATTTGGCTGAATGTGAGCAGATAATATTGCCCAAAACACTTCAGAATTCATCCTGCTGCTTTTGTCAGCAGTCACATCATCAATAAATACAAGAGAACCAGTTCCATTGGCAGCCATACATGCCCACGCCATGACACTACCACCACCATGCTTCACTGATGAGGTGGTATGCTTAGGATCATGAGCAATTCCTTTCCTTCTCCATACTCTTCTCTTCCCATCACTCTGGTACAAGTTGATCTTGGTCTCATCTGTCCATAGGATCTTGTTCCAGAACTGTGAAGGCTTTGTTAGATGTTGTTTGGCAAACTCTAATCTGGCCTTCCTGTTTTTGAGGCTCACCAATGGTTTACATCTTGTGGTGAACCCTCTGTATTCACTCTGATGAAGTCTTCTCTTGATTGTTGACTTTGACACACATACACCTACCTCCTGGAGAGTCTTCTTGATCTGGCCAACTGTTGTGAAGGGTGTTTTCTTCACCAGGGAAAGAATTCTTCGGTCATCCACCAAAGTTGTTTTCCGTGGTCTCCCGGGTCTTTTGGTGTTGCTGAGCTCACCGGTGCATTCCTTCTTTTTGAGAATGTTTCAAACAGTTGTTTTGGCCACGCCTAATGTTCTTGCTATCTCTCTGATGGGTTTGTTTTGTTTCTTCAGCCTAATGATGGCTTTCTTCACTCATAGTGACAGCTCTTTGGATCTCATCTTGAGAGTTGACAGCAACAGATTCCAAATGCAAATAGCACACTTGAAATGAACTCTGGGCCTTTTATCTGCACATTGTAATTGGGGTAATGAGGGAATATCACACACCTGGCCATGGAACAGCTGAGAAGCCAATTGTCCCATTACTTTTGGTCCCTTAACAAGTGGGAGGCACATATACAAACTGCTGTAAGTCCTACACCGTTCACCTGAGTTGGATGTACATACCCTCAAATTAAAGCTGGCAGTCTGCAGTTAACGCACATTGTGTTTGTTTCATTCCAACTCCATTGTGGTGGTGTATAGAGCCAAAGATGTTAGAATTGTGTCGATGTCCCAATATTTCTGGACCTGACTGTATGTCCTGATACATGAAACCACAGAACTCACAGAGGGTCTCCTTCCTTTTCCACAGGGCTGAATTTCTTAGTGTACAATTAAACCTCTGGAACCTGACAGAGTCCCCAAATTCTCTGGGTTAGAAGATGCAGAATTTCAAATAAAGCGCTCTAGGATTATGCATCTGACAAATTATATTAGGAGCTGTGGTCTCCCTCTCTCTTGTGTAACTAGAGAAGAAGCCCAGAAATAATCAAGGTGGTAGATAAATAAATAAACAAATATTGCTTCACCAAGAATCTGGAATATTGAATGTCAACTGCAGAAGAAAGAGAGAGATGAGAGTCTTGGGCTGCACATTAGACAAACAACCTATTGGGAAACTTGTGTTAAAGCAACACATTTGCTGTTCAGTCAGAATTAAAGATATAATACGGCCCTTTATTGGAACGAAACGCTCACTTGACACCTGCACATCTGGATCTGATGGTCCCAAAGGTGCTTTTTTCAAGAGGCAACTGGACTTTCTGGTTCTTCTTTGAAGACCTTTTGCTTCTCATCCAGAGCTGAAGAACCTGGACGACTGAGAATCTCCATAGACATGTGGGTCTGATTGCAATAAGTTGTGATACAGAAATATGTTTTTTTATTCTTATTCTTTTTTATTTAATTTGTTTCTTGGGCTCCGTTTTTATATACAGTGTTGTTAACACTGTGCTTAATATTCTGTTTCTTGATATGGCATAATTGCTAATCAAAAATAATCTATTTAATTTGTTCATCAATACCAAGTTGAATTTATTAAAAAAATAAAGTTTTGGACTTTATCTGACCCCCAATATAACACAGCTTTCTTCATTTCTTTTTCAGATCCGTCATACAATTATTTCAGAGGCTCTGAGTGATAAAAGTCAATTCCCTTTTTTCCACCAGATGCTCCCCAAAGAAGGATTCCACTACCCAGCAATTGTCCAACTGCTCCTCCACTTCAGATGGACCCTGATTGGCCTCTTTGCTTCAGACACAGAAAATGGAGAGGATTTCATGAGGCTTTTTCCTCCTATGCTTGTCAGGAATGGAATTTGTGTGGTTATATCACAACTGTTCTCAACAACTGGATACACAACAGCCCCCAGGGATTCCCTCTCTAAGTGGAGACAAGTCAACATCTTTGTTCACTTCGTAGAAGATGTTTCCATTTGGGAGAGAATTCTTTCTTTCCATTTAACATTTATGCGTCTGCCAGGACCCATTGAAGGGAAAGTCTGGATCTATACGGTTTTGGGAACATTAACATTGAAAAAGGACAGACTTTACAAATACATCCATAGTATTTGGATCTTTGCTTATCTGTTAAAAAAAAGGCCAAGAGATTCTGCCTTTGAACCCCATTTCTTTGTGGAAAGAAAGTTTCAAAATCTTTATTTTCTCTGTTCTCTTTCAAAGAAAGTCTTTTCTGTAAAAGGCCGCAGAAGATGCACCCAGAAAGCCCCACTGGAGACCCAATGGAAATGGAACAGAAGAAAGATCACAAATCATTACCTTTCCTACAGTCTCATTCAGACTCTGGTCCAGGCCTTGAACGCCGCCTATTCCTCCAGATGGAGGAGGGGAAGGAAGGAGGGCGAAGGGAGGTTGGGGGCTCCAAGGCTGCAGCCATGGCAGGTATGGGGGTCCTGATATTGTGGGATGTGAAGAATTGCTTCTAAAATAATGTTTCATTACAGCTTCCACTTCTGCGTAATAAATAAAGAGAATAAGAAAGTAGAAAGTTAAGGAACTTTTTGAAAAACTAGTTAAAATGGTATTGTTCTTACAATGAACAATGTGGTTCAGAAAAGTCTAGAAAGAAAAGGGGGGGGAAGATTTCTGAGCAAGAGCTTAATGGACACATTTCAAAATATAACCGATTTATGCAAAAGAACAATGGAAAGTTACTGATGCAGAATCACACCAGGCCATGGAGACAGGGGGTTGCTGGGGAAAATAAGGTCATATTGTTGAACAGGAGCTCCGGATAGGCCAAGAGCTTGCTAGTCCTTCAGCCAATAGAGAAGCAGGACAGGGTTGAGTGACAGGAGGAAGGGCGTAAAACCTCTTGCATGCTTTGATCCGGGTCCACCTGGTGGATTTGAATAGAATAGAATTTTTTTATTGGCCAAGTGTGATTGGACACACAAGGAATTTGTCTTGGTGCATAGATTCTCAGTGTACATAAAAGGAAAAGATACGTTCATCAAGAATCATAAGGTCGAACACTTAATGACTATAATTATAACCCTATGACTATCATTAAGTGTTGTGATATGGCAGAACCTAGAATTTTGAAGGTCTCTACTGTTGATTCTGTGTTGTCTAGTATTGTGAGAGGTGGAAGTATGGGAGGGTTTCTCCAAAAGTCCACCACCATTTCTACGGTTTTGAGTGTCTTCAGTTCCAGATTGTTCCGGTCGCACCACGAGGCTAGTTGTTCAACCTCCCGTCTGTATGCGGATTCATCATTGTCTCGAATGAGGCCGATCACTGTTGTGTCACCTGCGAACTTCAGTAGTTTAACAGATGGATCCTTAGAGATGCAGTCATTGGTATACGGAGAGAAGTGGGGAGAACACACAGCCTTGGGGGCGGGGCTTGGGGGGCTGTGCTAATTGCAGATGCTTTGATAAACTTTTGCTCCTTTTGGGTACCAGATTGCCTTCCTTGCTTTATTGCTGCTTTCCTATTTCTAACAATATGGATCCATCAATCTTAGATCCTTCAGAGAAGGAACCCAGAGGAGAAGGAGGGGAACCTTCTTAACCACATTGGGCTTCAGAAGATCAACGGTTGGGCCAATCTGATTGCTGGAGACATCATCTTCTAAGCACCAGGCCCCACGACACATAGATTTTGGTTTTAAACACAGTTAATTTTTTTTTTTTTTTAAATTTGATTTATATGCCGCCCTTCTCCGGAGACTCAGGGCGGCTTACAATGCGTTAAGCAATAGCCTTCATACTTTTGTATGTTTATGCAAAGTCAGCTTATTGCCCCCACAACTGGGTCCTCATTTTACCTACCTTAGAAAGGATGGAAGGCTGAGTCAACCTTGAGCCTGGTGAGATTCGAACTTACAGTAATTGCAGACAGCTGGTGTTAATCACAATGCTTTTAGTCTGCTGAGCCACCAGGCCCCTGAATTTTAAAAGGATGTATGCATTTTTAAATACACTCATGTCTTTATGGGTTTGTGATTAGCATAGTTGAATTTTACCTTTATAACTTTGAAGGACACTTTGAGACCATCTAGCCCAACCCCTCCTCTCTGCAGGAGTCCCAGTCAAAGCTGCTCTGACTGACGGCTGCTCAGTCTTTGCCTCCTCAGTGAAGGGGAGGCTGAACTTCTCTGCTTTGAGGGCTCAGCTCTGAAATGGCTCCTCTTTTCAGGGTCTTTATCCTCTCCTTCAGCCAGAATCTCCTCCCTTCTGACTGAGCTCATTTCCCCATTTCCCCCACCTCCCTCTGGAACAACATGGAGGAGATCTGAAATGACTTTGAAATGGTCACTAAATGAACCATTTTTCATAATCAACCTGATGTTTTCCAGGTGTTTATAAATATTTTTTTTCCTATGATTCATTTCATTTATCATCTTCTCTAGAATGTCCCCTATAATTTACCAATTGCATCAATTATATTTCCTTAATATATATTTTGCCAATATAGGGTTGAGCAATTTGCTGAACATTTGTTTTATTTATGAAGGTAGTAACGCCTATTTTTCTAAATGTATATTTTGATGTTAGGCAGCTGTAGAAAAAAGATTCAAATGTGTAAACGCTAAATAGGATTTTTTTAAAAAGCTTTCAGATGTTAAATTTCCTGGATGTTCCCCTTCTAGTTCCATCCTTTCCTGCAGAAGAATGAGTATTGCAATATTTCTGAGAGGGAACTCTACTTGGATCAAAATGGAGATGTAGCAGCAGATCTGGTAATTGTGAGCGGGTTGATTCTCCCCAAGGGGGATCCCATCGAACTTCAAATGGGGACTTTGGAAAGACAGAGACTTACTATCTACCAAGATGCTCTTTCACAGCTAAAGTTGCTCAACCAGGTGGGAGAAATTTTGGTGTGATTCCTCTTTTTTCCAAAGATTTGGGACCCATTTCATGTGGACTAAGCCTAGTTTCCAGGGTCCATGACCTTCACTGGGAATTGAACGTGGGGAGTAGAAACCTTATAGTTTTCTTTCTATAGGCCACTTGGGAGCCTTCAGTACTATTGACCAAGCTGTTCTTCAGCTGCTGTAATACTGAAGACTCTTTGTAGCTGGTTCAGCCATGTCCAACCTGGGATGAGAAACCCTCAAGTGCTGGAGGTTGTGTTGTTAAGAGCCTCAGGTTCGCTTGTTCCTTGTCCTGAAAGAGCAAAGCAGAAGGGGATTCTGTTGAAGAGACCCTGAATTGAGGCTTGGACTGAATGAGATGAAATTGAATCATGGCTGGATGGAGCTCCTGGGGGTCCCATTGGGAGAGAAGCTTCCTCTTGTCCTGCTTAGGGAAAGGCCATTGGGAAATGGTTCCCTGAAAGGGCAGGTCCATGGTCTGTGATGTTTTTAAATAGTCCAGACCTGGTCAAAGTTAGCCCTATCTGTCTTTCACCCAACTGGGGGGAGCAATTGATCTTCTGCCCCTAGGAAGGAGGTCCAAGGCTTTCAGTTCACATAAAATGACAGTGACCAGTGAGAGAATCCTTTGCCCCAGAAACCTGAAACACAACTTTAGTTCAAAGAAAAGGTCTTCCTGATATCAGAAGTAATGAGACAGACTGTGACAGGAAATTCTACTTAGATTTGGCCTTTGATAATTAAGAGGGCTCTTCATCTGAAAATGAATGGCCTTGCTTATCTTGAGTGTTAGCTATCTTCAGTCCCTCTGCTTGAAAAGGAGTCTCCAAATTCAACTACTATTAAACGTGGGTCAGTCTTTCCATGCCAGTTGGAGTCTCCTAATTGAAGTTCTTCAACACAAAGGACTTTTTCTTGGATAACTGGATGGGCCTCAGAAATATCTCCTCCTGACCCAGGACTCACACTCATGTCCCCTCTGTTGCAGCCAAAGATTTGCAACTTAATATTTTTCAGGGACACCTTCTCATGATCTCACCTCAATCTCACTACAGTTCTAGAAACTATGCAGAAACCTTCAGTCTTAATAAAGGAGAATATTGGTAGCTCAGGACTGACATGAGGGCTCCTTGGTGCTCTCTGAGCTTGCTTGTTTTCTTCCAGGCGTTTCATTACCCAACTAGGTTATATCATCAGCTATAATTTATGAGGAATTTTTGCTTTGTCTCTTAACGGGGAGACTGTTTTGAACTAGTGTCAAAGGGGACCAGCTTTGCAAGGCTTTCTGTAGTCCAGAAGAAACCTTTCCAGACCCTACTGGTCAGAAGTTTCCTTTTTAATAACGTTTTACTCTACTTAAATAAATCTTTATTAAATAAAATAATGTAATAAATCTTTGACAATGACTGTATTTAAAAATTTAATATGATCATCATCACCATGGATAGATAGATGAAGAGTGGAGGAATGCCTTTTAATACAGTCATGAGGGGGAACCTTTACGTTTGTCACAATGCTTAAATCTTTTCTCAATTCCATCCTTCCAGAATTTATTAAGTCAAAAAGTCCTTTATTATTCCAATGTGTTGTGCCAGAAGCAAAAGGGAGGAACGAAAGGAAGAACCTGCCAGGGTCGCATCTCCTACATCTGTTTGGAAGGAGTCAGAGATTTCATATTTACCTCAGTGAAGCATAGAGGCTACTTGTCTAATGTCCATTTCTCTCCCCATTTTCCATGGATGGAGAGTCCTAACACCTTTTCTTTGGCATTCCTTTTTTTTTTCTGCTCAGTCTCTGCCTCAGTCCAAATGTGTGGAAAGTTGTCATCCTGGATTTGTCAAGAGGGCTCGAGAAGGAGAGCCAGTTTGCTGCTACGACTGCGTTCCTTGTCCGGAGGGGACCTTCTCCACTCAGGAAGGTGGGTGACACCAGAGGAAAGGAAGGCCTGGTGGAAATGGATTTATCCAGAGCATTTTGATGAAAGTGCAAATTAAAACATGCCTTGAAGTTCAACTCTTTTTTGTGTTTATGTAAAATGCACTAATCCTCCAATTTCATATAGTTAGCTATAAATGTATTAGAAAATTATATTATCATTATTTTCTGTGGAATGGTTAAAGAACACATGTTGGAAAATATTGCTGGAATCAGTCCAAAAAAAAAAAGGACTTCTTGAAATGTAAAGGACAGAATACTGAGGAAATATTGCTTTTTCCTTTTCTCAGATACTGAAAAATGCACCAAGTGCCCAGATGATAAATACCCAAATGTGGACAGAGTCCAATGTATCCGCAAAGTTGTAACCTTCCTGTCTTATGAAGAATATCTGGGCATCATCCTGGTCTCTTTTGCCCTTCTCTTCTTCCTAACCACAGGCCTTGTTTTAATCATCTTCATTAAGTATTTAGAAACTCCCCTTGTCAAAGCCAACAACCGGGACCTCTCCTACATCCTCCTGGTCTCCCTCCTGCTTTGCTTCTTGTCTCCTTCTCTCTTCATTGGTCAACCAAGGAAAGCCACCTGCCTTCTCCGACAAACGGTCTTCAGCATCATCTTCTCAGTTGCCGTTTCTTCTCTCTTGGCCAAAACCATCATGGTGGTGCTGGCCTTCCTGGCCACAAAACCAGGAAATCGAGTGAAGAGATGGTTGGGGAAGAGCTTGGCCAACTCCATCATCTTCTCTTGTTCTGCAGTCCAAATTATCATCTCCATTTTTTTTAAAAAAATCCTTCTTATACTCTTTTTAAAGAAATCTTTAATAAATACTTCTTGGAAAATGCCACTGTTATCAGCTGTTATCCAAAGAAGGCATTTCTTGTAAGATAAAAGGACAAAATATTAAGGAAAGTTGCTTTTTTGTTTTCTCAGATACAAAAAAATGCACCAAGTGCCCAGATGATAAATACCCAAATGTGGACAGAGTCCAATGTATCCCCAAAGTTATAACCTTCCTGTCTTATGAAGAACTTCTGGGCATCATCCTGGTCTCTTTTGCCCTACTCTTCTTCCTAACCACAGGCCTTGTTTTAATCATCTTCATTAAATACCGAGAAACTCCCCTTGTCAAAGCCAACAACTGGGATCTCTCCTACATCCTCCTGGTCTCCCTCCTGCTTTGTTTCTTGTCTCCTTCTCTCTTCATTGGTCAACCAAGGAAAGCCACCTGCCTTCTCCGACAAACGGTTTTCAGCATCATCTTCTCAGTTGCCGTTTCTTCTCTCTTGGCCAAAACCATCACGGTGGTGCTGGCCTTCCTGGCCACAAAACCAGGAAACCGAGTGAAGAGATGGTTGGGGAAGAGCTTGGCCAACTCCATCATCCTTTCTTGTTCTGCTGTCCAAATTGTCATCTGCTCCGTCTGGCTGGGAGTTTCTGCCCCCTTCCCTGACTCTGACCTCCACTCCCAGCCTGGAGAGATCATCCTGCAATGCAACGAAGGGGCCGTTGTCATGTTCTACGTCACCCTCAGCTACATGGGCTTCCTGGCTGCCATCTGCTTCACGGTGGCTTTCCTGGCCAGGAACCTGCCTGGGGCCTTCAACGAAGCCAAGCTGATCACCTTCAGCATGCTGGTCTTCTGCAGTGTCTGGGTGACTTTTGTGCCCACCTACCTGAGCACCAAAGGGAAATCCATGGTGGCTGTGCAGGTCTTCTCCATCCTGGCCTCCAGTGCTGGTCTGCTGGGCTGCATCTTCATCCCCAAGTGCTACATTATCCTTCTGAGGCCAGACCTCAACACAAAGGAGCAGCTCACAGGCAGAACAAATGTAAAAACATGAGATATAACACCATTATGATACTGGAAGAATTGTTAACGGTTTATTTTATTTGAAAGGAGATATTCTTTACATTTAGATAGTAGGCATGAATCAAAGAAAATAATATCTATATGTTTCAAATTTGGAAATGATTGAATCCTTCATAAAAGAGCAGCTTACAGGCAGAAGAAATGTGTAAATGTGAGACTGAGGAATTTCAACTTTTAACATTTTCCACAGTTCAAACATAGAAAATGGTCCAAGCTCTTCTGCATGCATGAGTGGGCCAACTATTTTTCTTGAAATAAATAAAGGGTGTGTGGAAGAGGAGACCAATTTCTTGGAGAAATGGGAGCATGTTAGCAAGACAGAAATATAGAAGGAATGTATGGAGCAACGTTGATGCCCTCATTTCTCAGTACATTTCACCGAAACTGCTGTGGCAACGTAACTGAGACGTTTCTTTTTGTTTACACAATAACTCTTCCTTGAGGGTAGCAACAATACAAGGCTGGGGTGGTAACTTGAGTCTTGCTAATTCTGAATATTCATGCTTACATCATCTATTAAATGAAATATGCATATGTATGATTGTCATTTTCTCCACCTTTCCTGGAATGTATAAATATAAGTGCATCCTTCTGTCTTAAGATTTCCTCCCACTATTTTCTGGAGGGAAATTTCTCCAATGGACACTGAATAAATAACAACTGCAGTGAGCCTGGATTATTTTTTTGGCCCCTGTGTTTGATTCCAGAGAAACTGGTGTCAGGAGTGGGATTCACAATCTTCCATCTGTCATCAGGGACAAATGATAGGGCAGCCCTATAGGGTGAGTGTTTATTGTGAGATTGATCCCATAACCCTTCCCACTGCCACATAAAGGCACAATTTAGCAGTGTGTGGGAGGCTACAGTCTGTGTCCAAGTGTCTCTTGTGGCTGGAAAGTTTTGTGGTCCCTTCCATCCCAATTTGTCAGCCACCCTGGCCGTGCTGTGAGCTCAGCCAAGCGATGTCTGGAGGCATCCAGGAACTGAGGGAGAATTTGGCTTTGGGGAGTGAGTGGGACCCTCTATGTGGAGGAATGGAGACTGACCCAGAGGCTTGGTTCAAACTCCCTTTTTCCTGTTGTCTGAATGGAGGAATTCAGCTAATCCTAGGCAGGGATGGAAGTGGATGATGGGGCTCAGGCGGACTCTGATTGGGGAAGGAATCTTTCCCAAAGAAACAGGGAAACCTGCTGTGTCCCAGGGCTGGGAGTGGGACCGATGCCCCCACTGGTTCCTACACAGCTGTGAAAAAAGGGAGTGAGTTAAATTGGAAGGGATGATTTAAAAAAAACTTTTCCTCCTTGTGAGAAGAGAAATTCCTGTATCTGTACAAGGCTGTGACAGATTGCATGCAAACAGAATCAAGAAAGCCGGTTTTTATTTTTGTTACACTTTTTTCCCAGTGTTTTATTATTTTTTTCAAATAACTAAAGGAGGTGAACATGCCCAACTCTTCTTCCTCTTCCTCTTTTCCCCACAACAATCACCCTGTGAGGTGGCCTTGTCTGAAAGAGAGTGTCTGTCCCGAGGTCAGCAAACAGGCTTTCAGGGCTAAGGCAGGACTTGAACTCAGGATCTCTTGCTTCCTAGCCTGCTGCCTTAACCATTGTCAATATTAAGGCAGGGCGGATTTTGGGCAAAGGTCTTTCTGGGGTAGAGCAGTGCAAAGGAGAGAAACTCCTGGACACAGAGAGCCCCCCCCCCATCACAGCCCCTCCCTCTTGCCAGGGTTCAGCTAAGACTCACTGCCTGTAGGGGGCAGCATAGAGTCTGGCCCTGAAGTCCTAGCTGGGCCCTGGGGATTGAAATCGGGGCCTCCAGGTGATTGGCTCAAAGCCAGTGGTGGGATTCAAACGGTTCACATTGGTTCACCCGAACTGGTAGCTAACCAGGCCCAGCCACGCCCCTTGCCCCTCCAGGCCCCTCGCCTCTGATGAGGCTGATGTGTCTGACAATGGCTTTGCCACGTTGCCCCTGAAGTGAGCCTTGGGCCGAGGGGGCAGGTCTGGAGCGGGTCTCCCTCCCGTGCTATGCCGCCTCCCGCGTTTCATTTTGGGGCCCCCCGGGTGAGGGCACCTCCCACCTACCCCACAAGGGGCGATCCCTGCCACCCTCATGCAAGCCAGTCAGCCCAGCCCAAACCCCCGAGCGAAGGAACGGTCGCTCCCTACCAGCCGGCCCTCGCCCGCCCGCCCCCTCCCCCTGTCAGGCCCTCCCAGCTGCCCCCCCCCTCTGGAAGGGCAGCAGCAGCAGCAGCTCCTGTTACAGATGAAAATACCTAACCTGATATCTGTAAATATGTGTGCTTGTTTATATGTCATTGTGTGATGTCATTGTGTCACTTACCATTGGTTAGTACTTACCATTAGCCCCGCCTTCTCTGTATATAAGTTCTTGCTCCTCCCAGATTAGTGCTTGTCTAATTGTGTTCCTGAGAAAGAAAAGAAATAAATATTACTATTACAAAAAAGCTTACAGTCTCTTATATATGGGCCTAACCAGGATAACCAAACTAGCAACAAATTGGTAGCAAGAGGATGGTTTGGTAGGCCCAACCGAACATAAAGATGCAAGACTCACATAACGACAAAAGAAGACCTGCCACCAGATACATAACGAAAAGAATGGCAGCTCAACTAACTCCTGACAAATATACACCACTTGAAAATATTAAGAAACAAACGCAATTACAAGAAAATGAACTGCTAACACCAAACAAAGAAGATGAGGTAAAAAGAAAAATACTAGAATTAATAGAAACAACTACAGCTGAATCAAATCTGCTTGTGAAAATCCGCAGCATAATAAACGACCACGGAACAGCAGCAGATAACGAAAATAACAAACAAGAAAACTGCAAGGTAAGAAATTCAACCCCTGACTTCAAAAATGACACCAAAGATGGCGACAGCTTCCCGCCTTTTTCATGGCAGCCATCTTACCCACCTAATACCTCTAAAATGCCTGACCAATTACTAAAAGAATTCCAAACCTCAAACTACGAAATAAAAAACAAAACCTACCAAGAAGATGATTACCCGAGTCCAAAAACAAATAAAAAACAATTATTTAAACAAAACAAAGCTCAACCTACTGAAGTAGAAATAGACAATGCTATACAGGTGCTAACTGCAGCACTCGGGACTAAACTAACAATACCAAACAAACAACCAGAAAATGAAATAGAAAATTCTAAACTACCATCTACCAAAGGCCAAAAAGAAATAGACTGTCTAAAGAAAGGCCTAGCCACCCGAAGAAAGACAAGCTGGCAATCATACTTACCTACTGAAGAGCAGCTCCCTGAACAACCCGGCTCCATTGGCAATGGCGGCCCGCCTCAAGCTCCACTTACTGACGACCTCAGAGAAGACTCCCCGATGAGCAGAGCAGCACCCCAGGCATTCTTCAGTCACCAGAGGCCCTCCGGAAACAAAGCAGAGCAACAGAAGGCCGTCTGGGACTTCACCCCAGGAGCTGCAGACACAGGAACCTCCCTCATCGACTGCTGGAGAAAAATGAGGACTGAGCATGCCCAGAACGAGCCTGCAAAGAAAGAAGGAGGAAACATAAATACAAGTCAGCGCAACATAGAGATAAGTAAATACAGACATACATCTACCATACCCAGGCCTTATTGTGAGTATGCTAAGGTCTTAAATCATGGACAGCTACTAAACATGAATAACACCTCACTACACTCAGGGACAATACCTCCAGACTTTATAAAATTGAAATTAGATGGAAGCAACTTAATGGAATGGGATCAGTGTTTACAGATTGTATATATGAAAGAAAATGTTTTATTTTTTATTGATAACCCACCAAATAAGCCTTGGACCTATGAAATAGACTGCCTCCACCACAAAGCATACTATATGTTAATTGTTTCTATTTCCCCAAGTATACTCCCCAGTATAGAGCATAATTTAACTGTATTTGAAGTATATCAAAAATTATTCAGACTGTTCTATAGCAAAAATGTAGCCACTACCACAAAAATCTCTAGGGAATTCTATTCTGCCAAACTAAAACATGATACATCCATGAGTGAGCATATCTTGAATTTAAACGCTGTAAGAGCAGACCTTATTCAAAGGGGAGAAACCATTTCTGACAACACCATGAAAAGCATTATAATTAACTCACTAGATCACAGCTGGGATAACTACATTACACTAATAGATAACCTAAGTATAGAGCAAATTACTTTAGAAAACCTTACCAATAAGCTTATTACTGAAGATAGACTTAGAAGAGAGCAATATACACAACAAAGAGAAGGTAGAAATCAAAGAAGGACTGATTTCAGGGCCAGAGACAGATACCCACATGAATGTCTCACATGTGGATCTGAAAGACATCAGAGTAGAGACTGCCCCAAGAATATAGGATACAGTGACTCATATAAACACAAGGATAGAAGAATACACTTTTTAGACAGAACCTCCCCAGATTACAGGTATAAGAGAAGAGAATCACCACACTCTAGAGAAAGACAAACATACAGAAATAACCCTAGAAAAAATAAGAAAGGATCACTATATGGAATAAGAAATAATAACACTTTGATATCTGATTCACTCAACACCTGGCTCATAGATTCAGGAGCCACATGCCATACAACTCATAATAGAGAAATATTAAGTAACTTCACTGAAAAGAAATATTATATTAAAGTAGCAAACCAAAATAGAGTCCTAGTGAGAGGAATAGGAGACACGCATATAAAAGGTATAGGAAAAATAGAGGGGGTACTATTTGTGCCCGAAATTCCAAATAACATATTGGCAACCCTAAAGTTAAGCATAGACAATGCAATAGAAACCACTTTCAGAGGTGGAAAGGTATTCATGACTAAGAACAACAGAAACATAGGTAAACTATTTACAAATGATGGACTAACATACCTACTGCCACAAGATAACGAACTAGTCTATGCAAACTATCAATTAAGAAACGAAAAACCAAATTCAGATAGCCATGATGAAAATAATGATAAGAATGCATCAAACACTGATACTAATATGTCTGAAAATTTAAACAATGGAAAACCTATTCACGATAATTGTAGTCACTTACTCCACAGAAAGCTAGGACACGCGAGCTTTCCAGTCATACGAAAAATGTTAGAGTGTTCCGAAGATTTAAAAATAAAGAACTGTAAAAATTACTTAGAATGCTCTGTATGCAATTCTTCCAAAATTAAAAACAAGCCAAAACCCAAAAAAGCCACTCGCACCACACAATCAACCTTTCAACTAATTCATATGGATGTAGTAGGCCCATTAAAACCTTCAATTAAATACAAAAAAAGATACTTCCTGACCATAGTCGATGACTATAGTAGATTTGGTTTTGTATACACCCTTAACCACAAAAGTGAGGTTTTCAAAAAATTTAAGGAGTTCTTTAAAATGGTAGAAACACAACACAATACCAAAATCAAACAAATAATGACTGACAGGGGGTCGGAATTCCTATCCAACGAATTTTCAACTTGGCTAAAATCACAAGGAATATTGCACTTTAAATCTTGTCCATTTTCCCCATTCCAAAATGGAGTCTCTGAAAGGAAGAATGGTTTGCTACAAACCATGGTTAAATGTGTGTTAGATGATGCTGGTTTAAACCAGTCATTCTGGGCTGAAGCCCTTAATTATTCCAATTACACTATAAATCGCTTATGGTCCAGTACAATCAATAAGACCCCATACGAACTCATGTATGGAAGGAAACCAAAAATTGGGCATTTACACGTATTTGGTGTATCTGCTGATGTATATGTGCCCTCACAGTTAAGGCGCAAAGGAGAGAAAGTATCCAAAAGACTGATATTTATGGGGTACGAATCAGGAACCAAGGGATATCGCTTCATTGATAAAAATAATCACTTCATTGTATCCAGATCTGCCGTGTTTCATGAACACATGAACTGGTCAAAATTACATCTCAATGAAATTTACCCAGAATCAAAAAATATTACACACACGCACGCAAAACATCACACATCAGATACGAACCCCAAATCCACATCTACTAACAGAATCAAATGCCCAGTAATAGTTAATGATGAATGGAAAAAAGGACACCCCACTTTGAAAGTAGATCAATTAACCGAAAAAGAAGCTAAGTATATGCATAGCGATGAACATCCCCAGAATAGGCCCATTAGATCCAATAGGGGCATAATTCCTAAAAGATTAGATGATTACGTACTGTCTATCCAAGCTAAACACCTGACTCCTAACACATATGATGACATACTTAAGCTACCCCTAGAAGAAAAAAGTAAGTGGGAGGAAGCAATGAAAAAAGAGATGGACAGTTTGAGAGAACTAAATGTATATACACCAACAGACCTGCCCACTGAGAAATCCCCTATTGGCACTAGGTGGATCTATAAAATCAAGGAACTAGAGGATGGTAAATTCCTATACAAAGCCAGGTTGGTGGCTCAAGGCTTTGCCCAAAGATTTCCGGATGACTATGAAGACACTTACTCTCCAACCGTTAGATCAGAAAGCGTGAAAACAGCACTAGTGTTAGCTTCTATCTTAAATCTGGAAGTATATCAATTTGACGTGCAGACAGCCTATCTGCACGCTGATCTAGATAAATAAATTTATGTGAAAGCACCCCCAGGAAAGGATACAAAAAAGGGAGAAATTTGGCTATTAAACAAGAGCCTTTATGGACTAAAACAGTCCGGTAAGCGGTGCTATGAGTGCTTATCAAAGATACTTAAAAATATGGGTTTTGTAGCTACTTCATCTGATTTTTGTTTTTTCACAAAAAAAAATAATGATTCTATTGAATATGTTTTGATTTATGTTGATGATATATTGTATTTTGGACACGACAAAATTAAATGTGATAATTTCGCTGAACAACTAGGCAAAAATTTCAACTTAAAAATATTAGGAAAGGTAAATAAGTATCTAGGAGTCCAAATTGACAAAACAGATAAGGGGTTCAAATTATCTCAGAAAGACAAGATTATGGAACTCATACAAAAATGTAACTTAATTAATTCAAAAATTTGTGATACTCCTATGTCAACTGATTTTTATAGGAATGTGTATAATGAGTACGAACCATTCAAGGATAACACGTTATATCGATCAATTATTGGGTCCTTATTATACATATCTAATTGGACCAGGCCTGATATCACCCTTGCTGTAAATTTGTTGTCAAGACATGTAAGCAATCCTAACTCATACCACTGGGAAGGAATTAAGAGGATTCTAAAATATCTAAAGTCTAGCATTGATATGTGCTTATTCTTAGAACCATTCATTTCTGAAAAACCAACTTTGACCTGCTACGCTGATGCTGATTGGGCTACTGATTCAAAAACCAGAAAAAGTACTTCTGGATATGTTTTTCTTATAAATGGCTGTGCGGTGCACTGGTACACAGGCAAACAGAATTTAATTGCCACTTCCACAGCGGAAGCCGAATATGTTTGTTTATCCAAAGCGGTCAACAATCTAACTTGGTTCGATGACTTGTTAACCAATGTGTGGGATGAACCTGTTTATCCAATTATTATCAATGAGGACAATAAGGCAGCAATTGATATATCAGCTTCCGAAGCAATAGGTCAACGATCTCGACATATCGATATAAAATATAAACATGTGAGACAACTGTCAAGTATAGGATTTATTAAAGCTATCCATTGCAATACTAGTGAACAAATTGCTGATATCCTCACTAAGCCATTGCCAACCAAACAACATATGTACTTGACTTCCAAACTTGATGTGCATATATAATCTTAATAACCCACCATTAGTTAGGTATTTTAGAGGGGGATTTGTTACAGATGAAAATACCTAACCTGATATCTGTAAATATGTGTGCTTGTTTATATGTCATTGTGTGATGTCATTGTGTC
Source organism: Pantherophis guttatus (assembly GCF_059756535.1). Classification (NCBI taxonomy): domain Eukaryota; kingdom Metazoa; phylum Chordata; class Lepidosauria; order Squamata; family Colubridae; genus Pantherophis; species Pantherophis guttatus. The sequence goes on from NC_142077.1 coordinate 19,934,473, forward strand.
ACTTACCATTGGTTAGTACTTACCATTAGCCCCGCCTTCTCTGTATATAAGTTCTTGCTCCTCCCAGATTAGTGCTTGTCTAATTGTGTTCCTGAGGAAGAAAAGAAATAAATATTACTATTACAAGAAAGCCTACAGTCTCTTATATATGGGCCTAACCAGGATAACCAAACTAGCAACAGCTCCGTCGTCCCAGCAACGCTGCGCAGCCTCTGCGGCCTCCTGTTGTGCTTCCCGGCTGCCTGGGGAGGGAGGGGGAAGGAAGAGGCCAGCCGGCTCTTCGGAAGCACCGCTGGCTCTGCCCTCCTGCCTCCGCTCTTGCACAGGGGGAGGCGGCGCCTTCTCTCCCGGTCAGCAGAGGCTCCTGGGGGGGAAAGGCGGCCGGGGCCGGTCCGAGCTTGGCTGGGAACCTCACGTAACGCCCGGAAGGAATCCTGGTGCTGCAGCCGCCAATCCGGGCACTAGCCAGGCAGGAGACTGCGAGCTCCGGGGTCTTCCGAGGAGCCCGGCCGAAGTTTCCCCCGCGGAGGCTCCGGGACTCCCGATGACGGGACGGGTCCTTTGGGCCCCCAGGAGCTCCAGCCCAGCCTCCGCCGCCGCCAGTGGCGCCAGAAAGTCCGGCGGGGCTCCTGGAGAGGCAGAGGTGGCAGGAGGCCGATCCGGGGCTGCTTGTAGCACGAAGGTTCCTCCGGGGCTTTGAGGCTCCTGGCTGCAACGGGCACCAAAGCTCGGCTCGTCCCTCTGATGCAGCCGCTGGGAAAGGGGGGGGAGAAAGGGTCCCAAGGTACGTGCGGGTCGGAGGGGGAAGAAATGCAAACTTCGGCCTCCCGGTGCAGCACGGGGCTTTGGCCAAAGGCTGGAGGGAAGGGAGGAAGCCACGCTCCCTTGACAGCCGGACCAAAGGATGCAAAGAGCCCCCACCGGCTCCTCCGACAGCGGCCTCGCACAAGGCACCGGGGCTCCGCCTGCAGGCAAGCTGGACCGGGGAGGGGGGAGCCCGAGCGAGCCCTGCGGAGGGAAGGCAGGCAAAGGGCGAGCGAGGGCAGCCGCAGCATCCTGGAGCCCCTGCAATTCCCTCCGATCGGCTCTCCCGCCTCTCCTCTGCCCCCGTCAGCCAGCCTGCCAGCCGGAGGTGAGTCGGGGGGCTTCACTGCGCTCCAGGCATTTCCCACCCGAAGGGCACAACGCCTTTGCCATGGGGGGAGGGGTTTGGGGAAGGCGGGGGGGGGAATGGGGGGGGCAGAGGAGCCGCTTTCAAGCCATTGGTTTTTGCGGGGTGGAGAGTCTCCCCCCAGGAAGAGGCACCCTGCCCATTTCGGTAGCCCCCTCCCCCCACTTCCTAGGGAAAATATTTTTTTTAAAAAAAAATCCCTGCAAATGGTTTGTAAAAAAAATGAGAAGCTTTGCCTCCCCTGGGCGGTAGAGCTGCATCTCTCCTGAGTGCGGGGAGGCTGAGGAGAAGGCTTGGCTGCCTGCCAGAAAGTCTCTCCGAGAGCCTCACCTGTGGCAGAGATGAGACCCTCACCTGGCTCCAGCCCCCGATTCCCCTTCAGCCTTGCCAGATGAGGAGCAGCCCTGGCAGACTCTCCAAGCCTGAAGCAGAAGGGAAGGAGGGTGGGAGAGGGAGACCCAAGCCAACCTCTCTCTGTGTGTGTGGGAGAAGGAGAGGGAGAGGGAGGGGAGAGGGAGGGGGAGAAGGAGAGGGAGGGGGCTTCTTGGGGGTGCATTTTGGAGAAGCGTCAAGAGAAATGCCAAAAGGCCAATCAGTTTGGGATTAAAGTCCAAATGAAATGGGGTCTTCAGGGAAAGGAGACATGAAGAATTTCAACTGAAGGGTTCTAAAACTCTCCTTGAGAGGAACGTCTGGAGGCAGCTCTCGAACTCCTCAGTCCGGAGGGAGCGAAAGAGGGAGGGTCCCAGTGAGGGTCTTAGCCAGTGGTGGGTTCCAACCGCTATTACCACCGGTTCCCTTCGTCCATGCGCTTTGCCTGCCATCTCCCTGAACTGGGGAGAACCGGGAGCAACCCACCTCTGGTCTCAGCTATTTAGCTTAGGAATAAGAGAATAACAGAGCTTAAAGGGACTTTGGAGGCCTTGTAGTCCAGGGGCCCCCAAACTTGGCAGCTTTAAGGCTTGTGGGCTTCAACTCCCAGAATTCTCCAGCCAGCCATGCTTGAAGTCCACAAGTCTTGAAGCTGCCAGGAGAATTCTGGGAGTTGAATTCTTCTGTGGGGGCGGAGCCCAAATTGAAATGTCGCCTCTTGGATCTGGAATGAAAGCTCCAGAGAGTCCAGGTTTTCCTCTCCAGGCCCAGATGATGAAGGGGAGCTGAGAGGGAAACACCACAAAATATTAAATATTATTCGTATCCAAAAGGCCTTGTGGAAATGTACCTAAAGGAACACAGGGGTCTTTGCCAGCTTTAGGTGTCTTCCTCACTGCCTGCAGAGGCCAAGTATGGCTTAAAAGGCCAGAGTATAGGCTGCCCCCTACAGGCAGTGAGAGGGACTGCTGACTCATGGAAGGACCCGGTGGAGGAAGGACCCTGAGTGCTGACTGGAATTCTGGGAGTTGAAGTCCACACCTCTTCAGGTTGCTAAGGCTGAGAAAGATGCTCTAGTAAACCCTTCACTGGGCAGTTGGAGGGATGACCTCTGAGGTCTCTTTCGACTCCATTTGTCCATTATTCTAACTCCTCCCCTCTTTACGGAGGGCAAAAGAATCCTCTCCAAAAAGGGAAGTAGGTGACCAAATGGAGGATGCGGGGTCTTTTCCAGCTTTAGCTGTCCCTCTCACTGCCTGTGGAGGCCAGGAGTGGCTTAAAGGCCAGACTGCAGATTGTCCCCTACAGGCAGTGAGAGGGACAGCTAAAGCGCAGCCTCCTCCATTTTGTGGCGGGAACCTCTGGTAGAAAGAAGGAAAGGAGGAAACTGGATGTAGCTAGAATTCTCTTTGTGGCTTTTTTCATCCCTTTTCAGATTCTGTTCTGTGTGTGGAGCTTAATCTCTTCTTTTGGCTCCTTGAATAAAGCCCATCTTGGTTTAAGCCCCGGAGTTTCCTCAGGGCCTCCCTGTCTCCCCCTCAGGCCGGCTGAGCCCCTGAGTCCCAAGGCCAGAGCTTCTCCCCTCGATCCCCTCTTGGCTCCCCAGAATTAGAATACTATGAATTACCCTCAGAGAAGCAAATAGCGCTGCTGTTTTCAGATGCACAAAAGGCGTTTGACAACGTGAAATATGGCAATTTATGATAAAACAGTTGAAAATGATGGATTTTGGAGACAGATTCATAAATATGATCCAAACTATATAGAGAGACCAAGCAGCAAAGGTGAAATGACAAAGAAAATAAATATCAGAAAAGGAACAAGACAAGGATCCCCTTTATCTCCGTTATTATTTATATTGACATTAGAGGTTTTAAATAGAAAAGTGAGACAGGAAAAGGAAATAAAAGGAATGAAAATAAAAAAAGAATATAAATTACAAGCATTTGCGGATGATTTGGTGTTTATCATGGAACCTCCAATAGAGACAAAATTATTAGACCAAATAGAAGAATATGGGAAAGTAGCAGGACTGAAAATCAACAAAGATAAGACAAAAATATTAGTTAAAAATATGAGAGAAAATCAAAAGAAGGAGATGACGGAGAAACTGGACATCCAAATTGTGAAGAAAGTGAAATATTTGGGCATCCATCTGACATCAAGATGTGCAACGCTCAAGGAAGACAATTATTATAAACTGAAAAAACAAATTGAAACAGGCCTGGAGAAATGGAGAAACTTGCAGTTATCACTAATGGGAAGAATAGCATTAATAAAAATGAATGTATTACCAAAAATATTATTTTTATTTCAAACTATACCAATAAAACTGGAGAAAAAAATACTTTGAAGAGCTGAAAAAAATAACATGGAAATATGTGTGGCAAGGAAAGAGAGCAAGAATTAACTTAAAAATGCTACCAGAGTTGGCTTTGCTTGGTGGGCGTGGCAGGGGAAAGTTACTGCAAAAATCCCCATTTCCTCCCAATCAGCTGGGACTCCAGAGGGAGAGAATAAATGGAGGTGGCACCAGTCAGAGGTGCAATTTTCTGGTTCCCCAAACTACTCAAAATTTCCGCTACCGGTTCTCCAGAAATGGTCAGAACCTGCTGAAACCCACCTCTGTTCCAGTCCTGCCTTAGTACTTTTTGATTGGGGGTGTGAAACTTGGAAAAATATTCTCAGATTGATGTGGGATATCAGAATTGGGGATTCCTAGAATGTGAGATGGCTGAGTGTCCAATATTGTGTGGTGTGATGGAGGAAAGTGAAATTGTGGGAAAACGCCACTTCCATGTTGGGCAAAGCCAGAAGTCTCTCTGCCTTCTGCTTGTGAGAGAACCAGAGGAATTTGTGTGGTCACTGTGAATCTTAGACTGATCTTGGTCTGATCCATCAGAGCTTTTCTTATCTCCTTAGAATGGAATTTGCAAAGGGATCCTGTTTGCAATTAGGAGCCATTATAAGACATAAAAATTGATTCCCAATTGATCAGCAATTTGTGTGGTTGGAGAGCAGAACAGCTTCCATGGGTGCCTCTCCCTAGAAACCAGGAAGTCCCCCCCCCTCTATTCATCCCCTTCTTGGACCTGGATGAATATTATGCAGCATTGAAGGTTTGTGACCTGGTCAATGATGCAGCTGCCTTTAGACAGGATCCCCTCAACCTCTTCCTGGGGAGAGTCTCAAGGTCCCCTTTCTCTGGACATCTTTTCCAGCCCTTCACAGACAAGACAATCTTGGAAGAGGAGCAGAGAAATTGCTTTAGGTAGAAATTATAATTTCTGCTAAAACTGCTATTTTGTTTGTTTGTTTGTTTGTTTGTTTGTTTGTTTGTTTGTTTTATTAGATTTTTTTTATTGCAAAAGTTTTACAATTACATTTTCACCCCTTCCCCCCCCCTCTACCCACCCCGAACTTCCCATCCTCCCTAACCCTCCCTAACCCTCCCCTCCCCCCGGACTTCCACACAATATACTTATATCAGGTAAAAAAAAACCCTTAATATAAAACTTATATAAAACTTGAACCCCTCCCTCCTCCTTATAATTTTTTCATCTTCATTACACTGAAATATTTCTTTCTTAAAATATCATTTTCAAATAAAAGCTATTTGGTACTTCCTAGTTTGATATTTGTTCTGAACATAATCTATCCACTTTTTCCATTCCCATTCATAAGTCTCTTGTGAACAGTCTTTTAAAAATGCTGAAATCTTCGCCATCTCTGCAAAACTGGCCATCTTCAAAGTTCATTCCTCAATCGTGGGCAAAACTTCATTCTTCCAATATTTACCTATCAATAATCTCGCAGCTGTTATCATATACAATATCAATTTTGTTTCACCCGTAGTAAAACCCTTAACTATACCCAATAAAAACAATTGTCTGCATGACCCACCAAATTTTTATCCAAAAAGCCTTAACTTTCCTACAAGTCCACCAAACATGATAATATGTAGCATCTAAACAGTCACATCTCCAACATTTTGGCTGAACATTAGGGTACATACATGACAATTTTTTGGGGTCTAAATGCCATCTATAAAACATTTTATAGAAATTTTCCCTCATTTCTGCGACTGTGTAAATTTAACATTCTGAACCCAATTTTTTTCCCATGTTTCCAACATCACTGGCTCCTCAAAATTTTGTGCCCACTTAATCATACAATCTTTAACCAATTCAGTTTCTGAATCCCTTTCCAACAAAACATTATAAAGCCTTTTAATATGCATTGGACCTTTCTCTTTTATATGTCTAACCAATTCTTCCTCATGCAACATAATACCAGTTTTTTGGTCTTCTCTCCATCTCAATTGTAATTGATTATATTGTAACCAAGTTAAGTTAATCCCTTCGTCCAACAGTGTCTGTAGTGTCTTCAACTGCCATCTGCCCGCATCTGTAAAAAGAACCTCTTTGTATAAACCCCCCCCGAGTGACATTATATTTGTATTCCACATAATATGACCAAGATCATAGAAGCAAACCCAACAGAAGCAAACCCAACAGGATCAAGTTACACCTCAGCAAAACCAAATAGTTGATACACAATCTACAGAAAGGAGTTTAGGATGGAGATCCAACCCACAAGAAGTTAAGAAAAGAAGAAGTAGGTCTCACAAACATAAAAACTTTTAAACTAAACAACAGCGTAATGCCAGTTACTTATGAAAGGACTGAATATATGAAAAGATAATGGGCAAAGTATTGGCTTATTTTATCCTGAGGAGAGTGGCAGATCTCTGCAGTGCTGTATTATTGGATGTGAAAAAGGCCTTAAATCAAATGGTTGGAAATATCTTGTTTGTCTTTTGGAGTTCCGGATAAATATGTGTATGCTGAGCTATATGGCAAGAGACTTATTGGATTGGGGCACGCAGAAGATCTGGTTGTTACCCTATTACGATGGTTGGAACCAATTATCTGGATCAAAGACACCTCCATAAACATTATATGGAATATAATTACAAAGTCACTCGGGTGGTTGTCGGGGTTTTTTCTTTTCCAATATGAAGATATTTGTTGCTGATGGGGGCAGATGGTAACTGAAGATATTGAAAATACTGTTGGAATAAGGATGCGATGTTACCCTAATATGGGTGGAGTTCATCATCCAGTTGAAAGATATTACAGAAGATGCTATATGGATCTTAAGTTTAAAGTTTTTTTTTTCTTTTAGGATCTTATTTACATAAGGGAATATTTTTCTAGGGGATTGGGTAGAAGAATAAAGATATTAAGAATAATTATGGTAATTTTGTAAGAAATTGGGTGGAGATAGGTTAGGTTATGGATTGTTTATTTTAAAGAAAAGGGATATTATGTTTAGATGTGATATTTGTAATGAAGGAGGGAACCGAAATGGCTAGTGGAACTGAATAAGTGTTAAATTAGGATTTTTTGAATACTTAGAATAGAAGTATGTTTTGAAATGTTATATTGTTTGGGGGGTAGCAAAAGGGTAGACTATGAGTAGAAATTGTTATAATGGGAGATATAATAATATTATTATTTTAAATGAGGAATTCTTAGACAATGTTATAATAGAATGCCACTTTGAAATGCTTATTATAGCATAGTATAAGGGGTGTATGATAATCTTATTAAAATGAAAGGGTCAGTATATGGAGATTGAGTATGTGGATAGTAAAGTATGATATAATCTGTTATGAACTAGGATTTTACTATGAGGAAGTCAAGGGGAGGGGGGGTGGGGCGGGGGGGAGGAGGGGGGGAAAAAGGGGGAAAAATCTGTATTTGAAAAACTTTTTCAATTAAAAAAAAAAAAATATGACCAAGATCCAGCCATAGTGGTATTTTATAATCCCATTTGAGTCGGTGCTTCTTCCAAACTCTCATCAAAGAGTCTCTAAGTATATGGCTTTTAAATACTTTATCCACTTTGTTATCATAAAATAAGTAAGCATGCCATCCAAATTCAAGATCAAAACTTTCTATATTCAGTATTCCAGTCTTTTTCCTTCCAAACCAATCACTTGCTGAAGTCAAAGCTGCTGCTTCATAATATAACTGTAGGTTTGGAAGTTTAAGACCTCCCCTTTCTGGAACATCTTGCATAATTTTCAATATCACTCTCGGTTTTTTCTCGTTCCAGACAAACTTGTTCACTCCAGTTTGCCAGACTTTCAGTTGCTTATCACTTTTGAGCACCGGAATCATTTGAAACAAAAACAGAAATCTTGGCAAAATATTCATCTTAACTGCTGCTATTCTTCCAAGTAAAGACAGCTGCAGTTTTTTCCAAGTCTCCATATCTTTCTGCACCTCTCGCCACAAAACCTCATAATTATTTTGAAACAATTTCATGTTTGATTCTGCAACCTGAACTCCTAGATATTTTGTTTGTTTTATTAGATTTATATACCGCCCTACTCCTGAAGGACTCAGGACGGTGAACAGGCACAAAATAAAATACATAAATACAAAAGTTAAAAGACATAATTAAAACCAGATTAAATAATTTAGCCTGAGACAATTAAAAAATCCCAATAATTTAAAACGGATTAAAATTTCGATTTAAAAGAATTTTAAAAGGGGGGAGAAAATTAGGCCAGGCTGGCTTGCTGGGATAGGAGAATCTTAAGAGCACGGCGGAAAGTGCGTAGATCTGGGATCCTTCGTATCTCTGGGGGGAGCTCGTTCCAGATAGTGGGTGCCCCCAGAGAGAAGGCCCTCCCCCTGGGGGCCGCCAGTCGACATTGTTTAGCTATGAGAGCGTACCGGCCGGTGGGAGGCTGCTTGTGGTAGTAGGCGGTCCCGTAAATAACCAGGTCCTAAGCCATGGAACGCTCTAAAGATGGTGACCAAAACCTTGAAGCGCACCTGGAAGACCACCGGGAGCCAGTGCAGCTGGTGCAGGAGAGGTGTCACACGGGAGCGCCATGTTGCTCCCATAACCACCTGCGCGGCCGCACTCTGCGCCAGTTGGAGCCTCCGGGTGCTCCTCAAGGGGAGCCCCATGTAGAGAGCATTGCAGTAGTCCAGGCGGGAAGTGACGAGGGCATGAGTGACTGTGTGTAGGGAGTCCCGATCCAGAAAGGGACGCAACTGGCGAATCAGGCGAACCTGATGAAAAATCCTCCCGGTCACGGCTGTCAAGTGCTCTTCTAAAGACAGCCGTGAATCCAGGAGGACACCCAAGTTGCGAGCCCTCTCCGTGGGGGCCAGCGATTCGCCCCCAATAGTCAGCGATGGCATCAACTGACTATATCGGGATGTCGGAAACCACAGCCACTCGGTCTTGGATGGGTTGAGCCTGAGCCTGTTCCTCCCCATCCAGATCCGCACGGCCTCCAGACACCGGGACATCACTTCAAGGGCATCGTTGGGGTGGTCCGGGGTGGAGATGTACAGCTGAGTGTCATCAGCGTACTGGTGGTACTTCACCCCGAAACCACGGATGATCTCGCCCAGCGGCTTTACATAATTCTACGGTTGATGAAAGAAAAAAAATACAGTAGCAATTTCTTAATACACTTCAATATTCATTTATTATTTTGGTGTGAAGCACATACAAAAAAAAAAAAAGCCCAAACCAATCCCAAACTGAAATCCCAGACAGCTGTTCTGCTGAACACTTTCTGAAAAGGAGGTTTTAATCAGCAAATCAACAAAGAATTATATAAGAGGGATGAAGATTTCCCTCCCCAGCTGAGAGCCGGTCAAACATGGCATTTCACATCATTCCGGCATTCTGACGGAGGTGATCAGGCAACCAGGCGGGTGCTTGGTTCCCGCAGCTTCCTCCTGGCCTCTTTTCCTGCTCTCTCTCTCACACACTTTTAGCTGTAGGAACAAGTGCCCTAATTATTTTTTATAAGGTGTCACATTCAGAAGCTGTTGCTGAACAGCAAATTTCGCTGAATGACTCTTACAGAGTTCTCTTTATTGAGCTGAAAGGGAAGAAAGCTAGAAGAATTCCAGTCATTCAACAATTTCCCATTTTGAAACATAGAGATATGATTTTCTTTTCCTGCATACTATCTAAATGGAAAAAATATCTCCTTTCAAATAAAAGAAACTTTAATAATTCTTCCAATATCACAATGGTGTTATATCTCATATTTTTACATTTGTTCTGCCTGTGAGCTGCTCCTTTGTGTTGAGGTCTGGCCTCAGAAGGATAATGTAGCACTTGGGGATGAAGATGCAGCCCAGCAGACCAGCACTGGAGGCCAGGATGGAGAAGACCTGCACAGCCACCATGGATTTCCCTTTGGTGCTCAGGTAGGTGGGCACAAAAGTCACCCAGACACTGCAGAAGACCAGCATGCTGAAGGTGATCAGCTTGGCTTCGTTGAAGGCCCCAGGCAGGTTCCTGGCCAGGAAAGCCACCGTGAAGCAGATGGCAGCCAGGAAGCCCATGTAGCTGAGGGTGACGTAGAACATGACAACGGCCCCTTCGTTGCATTGCAGGATGATCTCTCCAGGCTGGGAGTGGAGGTCAGAGTCAGGGAAGGGGGGAGAAACTCCCAGCCAGGTGGAGCAGATGACAATTTGAACAGCAGAAGAAGAAAGGATGATGGAGTTGGCCAAGCTCTTCCCCAACCATCTCTTCGCCCGGTTTCCTGGTTTTGTGGCCAGGAAAGCCAGCACCACCGTGATGGTTTTGGCCAAGAGAGAAGAAATGGCAACTGAGAAGATGATGCTGAAGACCATTTGTCGGAGAAGGCAGGTGGCTTTCCTTGGTTGACCAATGAAGAGAGAAGGAGACAAGAAGCAAAGCAGGAGGGAGACCAGGAGGATGTAGGAGAGGTCCCGGTTGTTGGCTTTGACAAGGGGAGTTTCTCTGTATTTAATAAAGATGATTAAAACAAGGCCTGTGGTTAGGAAGAAGAGTAGAGCAAAAGAAATCAGGATGATGCCCAGAAGTTCTTCATAAGACAGGAAGGTTATGACTTTGCGCATACATTGGACTCTGTCCTTATTTGGGTATTTCTCATCTGGACACTTGGTGCATTTTTCCGTATCTGAAAAAGCAAAAAAAGCAATATTTCTTTAATATTCTGTCGTTTTCTCTTGCAAGAAAAACTTTCTTTGGATAACAGCTGATACCACAGGCATTTTCCAAGAAGTATTTCTTAATGATTTCATTAAACAGTCACTCCTTTGAAATGGCATAAGGTCTCCTGCTTGAGCAGGGGGTAGGACTAAAAGACCTCCAAGGTCCTTTCCAACTCTCTTCTGATTATTGATTGATTGATTGATCTACAAGCCTGGCAGACTATTTGTGTAATGAGTTCCCCCCATAACAATCCACAGCACCAGATTGTGGCAGTGGGAAGGGTTATGGGCTCAATCTCACAACCCTCACCCTATAGGGCTGCCCCATCTGTTGTCCCTGGCAGCAGATGGAAGATTGTGAATCCCACTCCTGACACCAGTTTCTGTGGAATCAAACACAGGACCCTAAAACTCCAATAATCCAGGCTCAGTGCAGTTATTATATATTTAGCGTCCATTGGAGGAACTTTGCTCCATAAAATAGTGGGAGGAAATATTTAGAGACAAAAGGATGCACTCATATTTATATATTCCAGGAAAGGAGGAGAAAATTATAATCTTACATATTCATATTTCATTTAATAGATGATGTAAGCATGAATATTCAAAATTAGGGAGACTCAAGTTACCTCCCCAGCCTTGTATTGTTGCTACCCTCAAGAAAGAGTTATTGTGTAAAGAAAAAGAAACATCTCAGTTGCGTTGCCACAGCAGTTTGGGTGAAATGTACTGAGAAATGAGGGCATCAACGTTGCTCCATACATTTCTTCTATATTTCTGTCTTGCTAACATGCTCCCATTTTTCCAAGAAATTTGTCTCCTCACAATCTTCCACACACCCTTTATTTATTTCAAGAAAAATAGTTGGCCCACTCATGCATGCAGAACAGCGTGGACCATTGTCTTGAGTTGAAATTCTTCTGTCTCATATTTTTATTCTGGCTGTGAGCTGCTCCTTTGTGTTGAGGTCTGGCCTCACAAGGATAATGTAGCACTTGGGGATGAAGATGCAGCCCAGCAGACCAGCACTGGAGGCCAGGATGGAAAAGACCTGCACAGCCACCATGGATTTCCCTTTGGTGCTCAGGTAGGTGGGCACAAAAGTCACCCAGACACTGCAGAAGACCAGCATGCTGAAGGTGATCAGCTTGGCTTCGTTGAAGGCCCCAGGCAGGTTCCTGGCCAGGAAAGCCACCGTGAAGCAGATGGCAGCCAGGAAGCCCATGTAGCTGATGGTGACGTAGAACATGACAACGGCCCCTTCGTTGCATTGCAGGATGATCTCTCCAGGCTGGGAGTGGAGGTCAGAGTCAGGGAAGGGGGCAGAAACTCCCATCCAGGTGGAGGAGATGATAATTTGGACAGCAGAACAAGAAAGGATGATGGAGTTGGCCAAGCTCTTCCCCAACCATCTCTTCGCCCGGTTTCCTGGTTTTGTGGCCAGGAAAGCCAGCACCACCGTGAGGTCCCGGTTGTTGGCTTTGACAATGGGAGTTTCTTGATATCTAATAAAGATGATTAAAACAAGGCCTGTCGTTAGGAAGAAGAGTAGAGCAAAAGAGACCAGGATGATGCCCAGATGTTCTTCATAAGACAGGAAGGTTATAACTTTGAGGAAACACTGAACTCGGTCCTTATTTGGGTATTTATAATTTGGGCACTTGGTGCATTTTTCAGTATCTGAGAAAGCAAAAAAAGCAATATTTCTTTAATATTCTGTCCTTTTATCTTACAGAAAATACCTTCTTTGGATAACAGCTGATACCCCAGGCATTTTCCAAGAAGTATTTCTTAACGATTTCATTAAACAATCACTCCTTTGAAATGGCATAAGGTCTCCTGCTTGATCAGGGGGTAGGACCAAAAGACCTCCAAGCTCCTTTCCAGCTCTGTTCTGATTGATTGATCTACATGACTGGCAGACTATTTGTGTAATGAATTCCACCCAATAACTATCCACAGCACCAGATTATGGACCAGTGACACCTTCTCAGTGATCCTCAAGGGGAGGATCCAATATACAGTGGATTGAAAGGTCTTTCAGAAGGTGGACCTGAAACAATTCATCAAGTTTCAAAGAATTCAGATGTTCCTAAGTCCAAACTAAAAAGCAGGAGAGATATTTCATCTGCTATTAGTAAAGCTTGCCCAGTCTGCCACACCCTCCTCCCATCTCTTCGCAACCCCTCCAGAGTGGAGATGGTCCCCTCCAGACAAGGAACGCAGTCCTAGCAGCAAACCGACACAATGACAATTTTCCTCCATTTAGACTCAGGCAGGGACTAAACAGAAAAAAGGGAATGCCAAAGAAAAGATGTTAAGACTCTCCATCCATGGAAAATGGAGGTAGAAATGGATGGAGACAAGGGTTCCAAAAAGAAATGGGGTTCTTTTTTTGGCCTTTTTTTTTTTGGACAGATAACCAAACTTCCAAAACTATGGATGGATTTGAGAAGACTGTGCTTGTTTATTGTATAGTCTTTAAAATTTGTGAAGATCCAGACTCTCCCTTCAATGGGTCTTGGCAAACACCTAAGTGTTAAATGGAAAGGAAGAATTCTGGTCCAAGGGGAAACATGTTCTATGAGAAGAACAAAGACATTGACTTGTCTCCATTTAGAGATGGCATCCCTGAGGGGGGCTGTATGTTCAGATGGTGAAAATTGTTGTGATATATCAAGACAAATTCCATTCCTGTCAAGTACAGGAAGGAAAGTCCTCATGAAATTCTCTCCCTCTTCTGTGTCTGAAGCAAAGAGGCCAATCAAGGTCCATCTGAAATGGAGCAGTTGGACAATTGCTGGGTACTGGAATCCTTCTTTGGGACGCATCTGATGGAAAAAGTGGAATTGTAACATCTGGAAGCAACCTGGAATTAAGGAGAAACTTCCTATCAGTGAGAGCAATTAACCAGTGGAACAGCTGGCCTCCAGAAGTTGTAGGTGCTTCAACATTGGAGGTTTTTAAGAAGAGACTGAATAGTTACTTGTCTGAAATGGCATAAGGTCTCCTGCTTGAGCAGGGGGTAGGACTAAGAGACCTTCAAGGTCCCTTCTAGCTCAATTCTGATTGATTGATTGATTGATTGATCTCCATCAGGGATGTCAAACTCAAGGCCACGCAGCCCTCCCAAGCTCTGTCTTCACTGGCAGAGCACTCAGGCCACCACAGGCACCCTCGACACGAGTGATATCGAGTTAGCCCCCCAGCCACACCCACCTCGGGCCCCCAAGGACAAACTTAATCCTGATGAGGCCCTCCATGAAATTGAGTTTGACACCCCTGATCTACATGACTGGCAGACTCTTTGTGTAATGAGTTTCCCCCATAACTATCCACAGCACCACATTATGGACCAGTGAGACCTTCTCAGTGATCCTCAAGGGGAGGCCAATATACAGATTACAGATTAACAGAGTTGGAGGGGACCTTATAGGTCATCTAGTCCACTCCTCCCTGCCTAAGCAGAGACCCTACATCATTTCTGACAAATGGCAGTCTTCTTGAAAGCCTCCAGTGATGAAGCTCCCACAACTTCTGAAGGCCTTTCAGAAGGTGGACATATAACAATTCATCAAGTTTCAAAGATGTTCCTAGAAAGATAAATTTAGCAGCACATATCCAAACTAAAAAGCAGAAGAGATATTTCCTCTGCTGTTAGTAAAGCTTGCCCAGTCTGCCACCCCCTCCTCCCATCTCTTTCCCAGTCCCTCCTTCCAAGTCTTCTTGATTTAATTCCTTTTAGATAAGAAATTGTGCAGGTTAAAAATAAAAAACCCATGTGAGCTTCAATCTGTTTTTTAATTTGGATCCAGTTCCAAAAAGCCTCCCATTTTCCTCAGTGTGACCCACCTTCCTGAGTGGAGAAAGTCCCCTCCGGACAAGGAACGCAGTCATAGCAGCAAACTGGCTCTCCTTCTCGAGCCCTCTTGACAAATCCAGGATGGCAACTTTCCACACATTTGGACTGAGGCAGGGACTGAGCAGAAAAACAAGGAATGACAAAGAAAAGGTGTTAGGACTCAAATGGAGGGAGAAATGGATGGAGATAAGTAGCCTCTGGTTTTCATTGGGGTAAATATGAAACCTCTGACTACTTCTAAACAGATGCAGGAGGTAAAACAACTGGCAGATTCTTCCTTTAGTTCCTCCCTTTCGCTTCTGGCATTTAACACTGCAATAAAGGACTTATCTATTTAATGTAGTCTAGAGGTATGGAAGTGAAAAAAGATTTATGTATGATTATATATTCATCTTAAAACTGAGAACAAAGTTTACTGTAAAAGATTTAGGAAACTTTTATTCCATTAGATTTTTTAATATGAAATTAAACTGTGATGAAGAAACCTCTGACCAGTAAGATCTTGAAAGGTTTCCATAAAACATGGCAAAGCCACTCCACTTAGGTCCCGTCTCTTGAAGAGCTTCCATGAGATGACACCACCTGGCATGGGAGGCTAACCACCCTGGAGACTCCAGGCTTTGCCCCAGTGGTGAAATGTAAAAATTGTTGTTACAGGTTCTGTGGGCGTGGCTTGGTGGGCGTGGCTTGGTGGGGTCATGTGACTTCGTGAGCTTGGCCAACTTTTTTTAAAAAACTTTTTTAAAGCATTTGTTTTACTACCGGTTTGGGCAAATAGGTAGTAAAAAAATGCTTTAAAAAGTAAAAAAAAAAAAAAGGTTCCGATGATCACAGCTGTGCTGTGCGATCGTTGGAACCTTTTTTTTTTTACCTATTAGAAGTATTTTTTACTACCAGTTTGCCCAAACCAGAGTGAACCAGTAGCATTTCACCCCTGCTTTGCCCACTTAAAATGGGACCTCAGACTTTGGAAAACAGAAAAGACACCAAAATTTCTCCCACCTTATTGAGTAACTTTATCTGTGAAAGAACATCTTGGTTGATAGTAAATCTCTGTCTTTCAAAATACGCCAGAATCTCTCTCCTGACATCCCCCTTGGGGAAAACCAAGAAGCCGTGAATGCCCAGATCTGCTGTTATCTCTCCATTTTGGTCCAAGTACAGTTTCCTCTCAGAAATATTGAAAAATTCATTCTTCTTCAGAAAGGGATGAAACTAGATTGGGAACATCCAGGGATTTGAAAAGTAGAAAACTTTGTTTCTTATCCCACATTGAATCTTTCTTCTACAATTGTCTGATCTGCAAATATGCTTAATTAGGATACAAATATTATCATTATTTTTAAAAGTGAATGAAAAACTTGAGAAAAAAATTGTCCATCATATACTGACAAAGCATAGAGAAAATATAATTGATACAATTGATCAATTATAGGGAACATTCTAGAGCAGATGACAAATAAAATGAACAGAGAAAAAAAATGATGATTCATAAACTTTGAAAACAAGAGGTTGATTCCCAGAAAGCATGGGTTGATCAAGAAGAAAGTTGTGAGGCTAATCTTCTCCCTGGTCATCCTGATGGAAAACAAATCCAGATGGAGAGTGGCTGGCTCTGGAGAATCTGATCGCTGAAGAGGGAGCCGGGCTTAGAGAGGGGAGAGGCACTACCGATCAGTGCTTAGTTCTTCATCAACTGATGGAAAAATACATATCAAATAGACTTCCTTTATAGATCTCAAGGCAGCCTTTGATATGTTTCCCAGGACTAAGCTATGGGAGAAGCTGGAAGCTGCCTCAATTGACCACAGCTTCTTCATCTCTTACTCTTCATCTCTTACAGCCCTACATACTACAACATCCCTCAAGGTGAGGTGTGATATGCAGGGGTCCCTCTCGAAGTCAGTTAGAACTCAAAAGGGGGTTAAACGGGGGCATTTTGGCCCCCCTGCTTTTCAACTTTTACATAACTGGCATGGTAAAATGGCTAAACAAACCAAATCACACCCACCCACCCAAAAAATAGGTGACCGAAGCATCGCCCTCCTGCTCTATGCAGATGCCCCTGTGATCCTCTCCAGGACACCAGTAGGCCTTAAAAGAGCCTTGCGAGCCCTTCTCCAGTACCGTAATTACAATCAACTGGGCATAAATGATGAGAAAACAAAGATCAAAAAGGCCAAAACTTGATTCATGGTATCTAAATGGCCACAAAATAGAGCAGGGAAGCACCTTCAAATCCCTGGGGGTGGCCATTCAGGCCAAGGGTTCAAGAAACATGCAGCTGCCCCTGGGCTAAAGATCAGCAAGCACCATTCTTTTTTTTTTATTATTGAAAAAGTTTTTCAAATACAATTTTTCCCCCTTTCCCGCCCCTCCTACCTAACCCCCCTCCCCCTCCCCTCCCCCTGTGGTTTCTTCAAAATAAAACCCAAATTCATAACAGATTATATAATACTTTACCATCCCCTTACTCCATCCCCCCTATGCTGACCCTTTCTTTCTAATAATATTATTATATCCCCCTTATACTATACATTTCAAAATAACATTCTACTATAACATTATATAATAACTCCTAATTTAGCATAATAATATTATTATATCTCCCAGTTTAGCAATTTCTGCTCATAATCTTCCCTTTTTCTCCCCCCATACATATATCTCTTAAATCAAATCTTTTATGTATATTAATATAACATTTCAAAGCAACCTTCCACTATAAGACTATATAATAAATCCTAATTTAACATTTATTCAACTCATAGCCTGCCCATTTGCTCCACCCCCATAAATATATCTCTTAACTCAAATCTTTTACATACATTCATATCTAAACATAATGTCCCTTTTCTTAAACTAAACAATCAATAAGCTAACCTGTCTCCACCCACTTTCCTACAAGACTACCATACTTAATAATTCTTAGTATCTTTATTCTTCTGCCCACACCACTAAAAAATATTCCCTTATATAAATAAAATCCTCTTAAAAAGACTTTAAGCTTGTAATCCATATGATATCTTCTAGGATTTTTGCACAATATCATTTCTTATTTCTTTATCT
This sequence comes from Pantherophis guttatus, assembly GCF_059756535.1. Taxonomy (NCBI): domain Eukaryota; kingdom Metazoa; phylum Chordata; class Lepidosauria; order Squamata; family Colubridae; genus Pantherophis; species Pantherophis guttatus. The sequence goes on from NC_142077.1 coordinate 19,951,976, forward strand.
GTAAAGTAAATCACCACATCTCTAGGCAATTGCCTTTGCTTTGCAATCCAAGAATTTATTCTATAGGCCTTGTCAATCTTACAAGATACCTCCTCAGGATGAACCTTTAAAATCCCGGCCAGAACTTGAGCAGATATTTTTCTTAAATCATCTCTATTATTTTCCTGTAACCCTCTCATTCTAACCGCAAATTCCGTGAGCCTGTATTGCATCATTGTAACTTCTTTTTCAATCCCTTGCTTTATATCTTCTGCATTGTAAGTCTCATGACCAGCTTCCTTTTTAGACTTTACTTCTAAACTATTGTCTTGAATATTTATCAAATCATTTTCAATTCTTTGTATTTTATTATCCAAATTATAAATCTTATCATCAACTTCCTCCATTTTAGACTCTAATAACTTGATACTTGTATCCATCTTTATAACTATTTCTGAAAAAGCATTAGTCACTGTTACAATCTTTTGTTGCAAATTATCATACTTTAGTTGTATCAATTCTTTAATTTCCTGCCTAAATTTTTCAAAATTCTGGTTCACAGTCTCGTAATATCTTGCCATTTCCTCCAGGACAAATTCTTTTAAATTAAAGCCATTCTGCTGAATCTGTAAGTTCGGAACTTGTTCACATAATTGTAAATGCGGGAACACCCCCCCCCCCCCCCCGCTGCTTGTTTGTCAGGCTTTATTAGTTTTAACGCCATTCTGCCACACCAGCAAACTCTTTTAAAAGCAAGAAAACTTCTCCCCAAACAAGATCAATATCAAATCTCAAACAAAAACAAAAACAAAAAAAACCTTAAAATCCACACAAAAGATTTTTTTTTCCTTTTTCCTTTTAAAGAAAAAGACTTCTCTCCAAACAGTATCAATAACAAATCTCTAAGAAGGAAGAAACATGAAATAAGAATTTTTTCTCTGCACTTCTAACCAGCACTTTTGCTAGATACTTTGTAGCTTTATAACTTTGTAACGTTATAAGCTATTCAAACGGAAGGACTTTCACTTTCAGCTTTTCTCAAGCCTCAGCCAGTCGCCATTTTAAACTCTCCTTTTTCCTCCTTTCACTCTTCATTAACTTTAAAATCAGTCTTGGGGTTAGAATACTTGCATTTTAGGATCCCCGATCCAAATTTCATCCTGCTTATTCAGATGATCTGTTAATTTCATTGATTGGTCCGGTCCCAGTGCCTGGCTCTGCAAAAAGGCAGAGTTCTCTCGAAGCCCGGAGCAGCGGCGAGCGGAAATAGGGAGCCACAACCTGCTCATCCCCAAGAGTAAAAAAAAGAACTCTGAGGACTTCGCAGAGGGCTCTACCTGCCCTCGCCGGCTCTGTCTCACATTTCCTTCAGGAAATGGAGTTTTTCGAGCCGCCTTTCAGATGTAAAGGCGGCTCTTTACAGGCAACGGGGCTGGCGGTCTCAGAGGACCGTCTGGCGGTGATGGAAGTCAGACCGGAAGATCAGCGAGCACCATTCTTAATTGTTTCCACAGAAAGGGAGGTTACTATGTCCCTGCTGCTATTAAGCTTTTTGTGCCCAAGTCGCTAGCACAGCTCCTTTATGGGACGTTGCTTGGACCGTCAGCTTCATGTTTTACATCATTAGAAGTAGTTCAATCCAAATTCACCAGATCAATTCTCCAGATGCCACGTTGTGTCTGAAATGCACTTCTGCACCTGGAGACAGGATTGAGAATTTCGGTCCAGAGCTGAGATGCCACAGTCGGGGAAATAGCGGGCTCTAATGAGCCCGCAAAAACCGCAACTGACAAACCGCTGTCCAACCGGTCTTTGGACCGACCCCCATCTTGTAGGGATGGGGGGTGAAGAGGAGCACCTCGATGGGCCAAGAGAAACAGGCAAGTTCCTCGGAGGCCAGAGGGAATCCTCAAAGTCGGAAGCGGGGGTAGGCAGCCATGGTGGCTGCCACAAAGCCGCGGCAGACCGGGATACAAGATCGTGCAGGAGGAAGAAGAAAGAGCAAGATTTTCGAAGCCAGGTGAGTGACACCAACCCAGGCAAAACAACGTGATTATTTGGATTTTTTTTTTTTTAATAAGACCCCAATCTTAAATAGCGGCTACAGATCCGTGGGGCTTGAAAATTAAAAAGGAAAAAAAAAACGGAAATAAAGACCCAAGACAGACTTTGCATTAATTAATTTGGCTTAGAAGAATTGGCTTTTAATAATTTGGAAAATTGGACTTTTTCTTAGTTTTTCTTTTTGGAGTGGATTGAAGAAATGTTTCTTTAGGAATTTATACCTTTGAAAACTAACAAAGTTAATGAAGATAGACAGACGGATGGCTAATTAATAGCCATGAAGTCTGCGGTGACTAAGCAGGAGAGTGGATTGAAGAGATTTCCCTTTCCGTTTGGAAAAGAAACATTTTAAATGGCTTTCTACCTTGGATTACTTTGACTATTTTGGAATTAATATTAGATTTATGGACTTTGGAGATTCCTATTCCGTTCTGGGTGATTCTAAGAAGAAAGAAGGAAGACTTTTGGACTTTTTTACAATGGAAACTAACAAGCCTAGCAGAAAATAAGGTGTGGCACAGAAATGCAAGACAGGAAATTGATACATCACACATGGAGCAGCCATTATAAAAGCATTAAAGTGACATACTGAACTTTTAATTTGAACAGATGAATTTTGAAGTGGAACATTTATGGACAGATAGGGAAAAGAAGAAATAAAATAGACAAAATTAAATGTAATTAAACTAAAATGTAATGTTTAAAAGCCTAAAGGTATAAAAGTTTTTTGGATTAAAACGGGAGGGTTTTTGGAATGAGACAGAAAACAAAAGATGGCAAATAAAACAGAGGATTGATGTATAGGTGGTTAAAAATTATAAAGAGGAGCATATATCAATGTGAGATAGTCTTATGAAAATTTACTGTTTGTTGTAATATGTTTTAACTGTAAGCTTTAAACAAAGGTTAGATTGGTGATTATGATTGATTAACATATTATTGAATGAAATTATGGAGTACACAGTCTAGGATGATAAATTGTGATTTAACTTAATAGATATTGGAAATGATGATTATTATGAGAATTAATTTTGATGAGTATGTTGAGAAACTGAAATCTAATAGATAATTATGTTGCAAGGGAAAATTAAAATACGAGGTGATGGACGCCAACTAGATAAGAGTTAGAGACTCAGAGGAAATAAGTGGGAAATTAATTAAAATGCTGGAAATCAGCCAAACAACTGTAGGAGAGTTGTGGGATGAGACAATGCTGAAAATAAGCCTAAAATAGTTGGTGTTCTGGAGGAGAATAAGCAATATGTTTTTGTGATAAAACTGTATAATATGAAATGTGTAATAGATGATAAATGGGATATTAAATTGGGAAAGCTTAAGATATTCTGATTTGATAAAAAGGGTCAAATAACTAAGATGTAGATAGAATTGTGTTTTATTGAATTTGAACTTAACAATTGTGGTGATAAAATTGTAAGGTATATAATTAGAATAGGAGATTAGAATATTGTTAATAATTACATTGACATTGTTGGTAAAAGATATAAATAAAGACAATATGGAGAAGAACTAGACATAGATACAACGATATAAGTATGAGCTAAATTTAATTTGAAGCTAAAATTGTATTGATATATTAGAATTGTCTAAATTAAGGTACTACAATTTATGTTTAAACTTGTTCTTTTCTGTGTTAAATTTTTATTTTTAAAAGATGTAATGGGAAAGTGGGAATGGAGCTTGTTAAAAGAATGTAAGCATGTTAACCATCTATGACCGGATCAAAACTCTGTTCTTGAAAGTTTTATTTTATGTTTATGTTTGAAAAAAAAAAAATACAAAAAAAAAAAAGGATTGACAGAAGCCGAAGCAAGAATCCGTACAGCTGTTGTGGCCCACCAGTGGCCAGTGGAGCTGGCAGCAGATTCGGACAGTGAGGAGGTTGGGGAGGGACATGGGCCAGTCCTGGAGTCTGGGGGAGGCTCTGATGAGGGCTCTGTGGTAGTGCGCACACATTTGCAAACTGGTAGGGAAGGTAAGTGAATTTCACCCCTGGATTCTCCCCTCTTCTCTAATCCTTCCCTAGGCAGCCTCTCTTCCCCTCATCCCAAAAGTCATTCTCACCCATCCTGCCTCTCACCCTCTTATGCAGGCAGCAATCAAATAGGATGTGAGCCAGGTCTTCTGCCTCTGCCACTCTGCAAATGCAGAGACGTCCATTATCAGGTCTAGAGTGGAATCTCCCATATCTGACCATTGTGTCCAGCTGTTTGAATCTCGCTCGCGTAAATCTCTCCCTAAGATGTTTTGGCAGTTGTAACTTTAAATATGTGAGAGACCTCACAAAGGTTGATGGTTTGTTGGGGCGCTTCCAAGAAAAAGGGCAGTACGCAGGGATGCAATCAGTTGAAGCCTAACTGTATGGTCTGAAGCCAGACTCCCTTTTCTGTCAGCCTTTGGAGGAGACGGAAGCAGCCGGTTTGACCGAGACACATGGTCATCCGGAGGCCTCCGTCCCTCACACGAAGCATCTCTGGAGAGGTTCCAGCTGCTTCTTTGTTGGCTGTTAGTTAATGCTGCCTATCTCCTATTTATATTTGATTCTCACTCTTTGCATTTCCTCAGTTTCTCTGTGCCCTTTTCTCCCAATGAAACACCCAGATCCACCCCAGGCTCCCTTTCACTGGAGGAGAAGAGGGGGGTTTAGCTGCCTGTTGAGCTGCACACAGACCCACCTGCAGTGGGGACGGAACAAAGGGGAAATTCCACCATGCTCATCACAAACCCACAAATACAGGAATTCATTTAAAAAAAGAATACAGCATTTTCAACTGAGCACTGTGTAATATTAAAATGCCACGGTATCTACTCTTTGGAACCATTATTCCCTGAGTAATTGAATTGGACAGATCTGTTGAGTTGGTTCCCTTCCTTCTCCTCTGGATTCCTCCTCCAAAGGATCTCAGATTAATGGATCCATATTGGGACCCCCATACCTGCCATGGCTGCAGCCTTGGAGACCCCAAAGTCTTTTCTCCCTCCTTCCTTCTCCTTGATCTGGAGGAATAAGCGGCATTCAAGGCCTGGGTCAGAGTCTGAATGAGACTGTAATATTGATACTCATTTGGGGCCCGGATCCTGTTCCTTTTCTTCTGGGTCTCCAGTGGGGCTTTCTGGGTGCATCTTCTGCGGCCTTTGACAGAAAATACATTCTTTGAAAGAGAACAGCGGAAATAATAATCTTGAAACTTTTCTTCCACAAAGAAATTGGGTTCAGAGGCAGAATCTTTTGGCCTTTTTTTTGGCAGATAACCAAAGTTCCAAATACTATGGATGTATTTGAGAAGTCTACGATTGTTCATTGTATACCCTGCAAAATTTGTGAGGATCCAGACTTTCCCTTCAATGGGTCCTGGCAGACGCATAAATGTTAAATGGAAAGGAAGGATTCTCTCCCAAATGAACTCATATTCCATGAAGTGAACAAAAACGTTGACTTGTCTCCACTTAGAGAGGGAATCCCTGAGGGATGCTGTTGTGTATCCAGTTGTTGAGAACATTGTTGTGATATAACCACACAAATTCCACTCCTGACAAGCACAGGAGGAAAAATCCTCATGAAATTCTCTCCATTTTCTGTGTCTGAAGCAAAGAGGCCAATCAGGGTCCATCTGAAATGGAGGAGCAGCTGGACAATTGCTGAGTACTGGAATCCTTCTTTGGGGAACATCCGGTGGAAAAAGGGGAATTTCCTTTTATCACTCACAGCCTCTGAAACAATTGTATGACTGATCTGAAAAAGCAATGAAGAATGTTGTTATATTTGGGGTCAGATCAAGTCCAAAATATTAGATTTTAATAAATCCAACCTGGTTCTCATGAATGTATTAGAATAGTTTGTTAATCAGACATAGTTTAAAATATTAAAGACAGAATATTAGCAAGATTGTATCATAATAATGGAAAATAATAAGCAAATTAAAAAACAATAAAAATGTAAATCATATTACTGTATCACCCCTACAATTTACCACAATTAAATTAATGTGTGCAAATGCCAACTGGAGTATTCTATTCCAATAAAGGACCTATTATAATTTTCGAAGATTGCTGCACCTTTTTTTGCTTCTCTATCCCAGATTCTTTCTGGAGGAAATTTTCTAACTTCTTTCTCCAGTTGTACAAGAAACAGGCCGACCTCAAAGCCTATTAAGATTTGTCAGTTGCATAATCCAAGTTTGGTCTTTAATTGAAGTTTTGTCTGTTCCAACAGCCACAATTTTCAGAGTCTGTCAGTTTCCATAGATTGAATTTTATGATTTAGTGTGTTTCTGTAGTGTTTCACTCTAACTACATACAAAGCTGTATGTGGAATTTTGTGTGTGTAAAGTGTGAAAGTTGGTTTTTTTGGGCTTTTTGTGGCTGTGTGAGGTTCCTGCTTGTTGCAGGGGGCATTTTGGGTCTAGCTTTTATATTGTGGGTGAGCCAGTTGTGTTGTATTGTGTCTTGTAGGTTAAAAAAGGGCAAAGAAGTGACATTGAGTTGGCCACGCCCACCTGACCAACAAGCCACGCCCTCCCAGTCACCTTACCACCAAGCCCTGCCCACTAAGTAAGCCCCGCCCACAGAACTGGTAGCAAAAAAATTTAGATTTCACCCCTGATCACATTATCTGTATAAATCAGTGTATTCCAATAGGAATTTAGCAGGCTAAACATGTGTACCTATAACAGAATAAAAGGGTTGGAAGGGACCTTCGAGGTCCTCTAGTCCACCCCCTGTTCAAGCAGTAAACCAGGCATAATAGCAGTAACTGTGAGAGAAATCCTGGAGTCTTAGTGGACAACCAATTAAATATGAGTCAATATGAAATATGATATTTCAGGACAAATTTGTTCCCAATATCAGATTATTAAATTGTGCATTATTTATTATAATATGTATATAGCATTTAATTCTGCCTAAAACCTTCTGCAAGGAATGCATTTTTCTCAAGTTTAACTAAGAGGATCATCGCATAAGTTTTAGCCACAATATCTGCTAGTCTATTTGGCCTATAATTGCTAGAGTAATTTTCATTCCACATTTTAGATGGATAAAATGCTATTATTGCCAACTTCAATCCGACTGGATAGGGCAGGCATTATCAGTGAAAATGAAGATGCCAATAGAGGCCCCAACAACCAGGGATATTTTTTGATCAGTTAAATAGTTGGTAGAATATTTTCTCCAGGGAATGTATTGCTTGCATTTCAGGCCTTTTATAATTAATCTCAACATGAACATAATGGGGTAAAATATTGACATTTTTGATAATATGGAGAAAAGCAGCTCTTGGATTCCATGGAGAAGACATGATTGCATCTATTGCTCACCCACCACCCACCACCCCTCACTTTACCAGAGGGAGAAAAAAAGACACAAACCTGAGGGACTTTGTAGGTGCCTCCTAATGTGGACGCCTGGATGGAGATGTCCCTGTCAGCTCCATCAAGAAGTGCCAGGAGGTTCTCCTTCCTTCCACAGCCGTAGTTGGGGACATTGGCTTCTCCAGTGGAGAGCATGTCCAGCAAGGCATCTGAAGTGTGGAAAGTGCTCAAATAGTTGTTATGGATGTTGTAGCCAAGTGTGAGATTGTGCAAGAGATGGGAATTCTTGTTGACCAATTGAATGGTGAAAATGTATAGTAAGCAAAAATAAAAATCGTAAGAAGTCCTATTGAAAAAAAAGTTATTATAATCAACAGCCACAACAAATACTTGTTATATATAATATATATTTATTTTATTATTTATTTATTTATTAATTGAATTTCTATACCGCCCTACTCCCGAAGGACTCAGGGCGGTGTACAGCCATGAAATAAAACACATAAATATACAAAATTTAAAATCAAATAAAATAAATTAAATAAATTTGGCTGAATTTATATCCATAATTTAAAATACCCATAATTTTAAAATACAATTAAAAATTTAAAATTTTCATTTAAAAGGGAGAAAATTTAGGCGAGGCCCGCTTGATGAAATAAAAGCGTCTTCAACTCGCGGCGGAAGGTGCGCAGATCCGGGATCCTCCGTATCTCTGGGGGGAGCTCATTCCAGATCGTCGGTGCCCCCACAGAGAAGGCTCTCCCCCTAGGGGCCGACAGCCGACATTGTTTGGCCGACGGCACCTGGAGGAGTCCTTCTCTGTGGGAGCGTACTGGTCGGTGGGAGGCTGTTGGTGGTAGTAGGCGGTCCCGTAGATAACCAGGTCCTAAACCATGGAGTGCTTTAAAGGTGGTAACCAGAACCTTGAAGCGCACCCGGAAGACCACCGGGAGCCAGTGCAGCTCGCGCAGGAGAGGTGTTACATGGGAGCTCCATGTTGCTCCCATAACCACCCGCGCGGCAGCACTCTGCGCCAGTTGGAGCCTCCGGGTGCACCTCAAGGGGAGCCCCATGTAGAGAGCATTACAATAGTCCAGACGAGAGGTGACGAGGGCATGAGTGACTGTGCGTAACGAGTCCCGATCTAGAAAGGGACGTAACTGGCGAATCAGGCGAACCTGATGAAAAATCCTCCCGGTCACGGCCGTCAAGTGCTCTTCTAAAGACAGCCGTGAATCCAGGAGGACGCCCAAGTTACGAGCCCTTTCCGTGGGGGCCAATGATTCGCCCCCAATAGCCAGCGATGGCACCAGCTGACTATATCGGGACGTCGGAAACCACAGCCACTCGGTCTTGGATGGGTTGAGCCTGAGCCCGTTTCTCCCCATCCAGATCCGTACGGCCTCCAGGCACTGGGACATCACTTCAAGGGCATCGTTGGGGTGATCCGGGGTGGAGATGTACAGCTGAGTGTCGTCAGCGTACAGATGGTACTTCACCCCGAAACCACGGATGATCTCGCCCAGCGGCTTTACATAAATGTTGAACAGGAGGGGCGAGAGAACCGATCCCTGCGGCACCCCACATATAAGGGGCCTCGGGGTCGATCTCTGCCCCCCTGTCAACACAGACTGCGACCGGTCAGAGAGAAAGGAGGAGAACCACCGTAAAACGGTGCCTCCCACCCCCAACCCTTCCAGCCGGTGCAGCATGATACCATGGTCGATGGTATCAAAAGCCGCTGAGAGGTCTAACAGGACCAGGACAGAGGAACAACCCCTGTCCCGAGCCCTCCAGAGATCATCAACCAATGCGACCAATGCCGTTTCCGTGCTGTACCCAGGTCTGAAGCCCGACTGGAACGGATCTAGATACGACGCTTCATCCAGGTACTGGGGTAGCTGTCGCGCAACCACACTCTCAACAACCTTCGCAACGAAGCAAAGGTTGGAGACTGGACGATAGTTAGCCAATACTGCCGGGTCCAGGGAAGGCTTCTTGAGGAGAGGCCTTACCACCGCCTCTTTCAGGGCGGCGGGGAAGACACCCTCACCCAACGAAGCATTTATAATCCCCTGGAGCCAGCCTCGCGTCACCTCCCGGGAAGCCAGCACTAACCAGGAGGGACACGGGTCCAACAAACATGTGGTCGCGTTCAATCTACCCAGAATCCTGTCCACGTCATCTGGGGTCACAGGATCAAACTCATCCCAGATAACAGTCTCAAAACCTGTCTCCATCACCCTCTCTGGATCTATCGCGTCAGAGTCCAGACCTGCCCGAATCTGAGTGATTTTGTCATACAGATACTGAGCAAAATCCTCGGCTCTTCCCTCCAAGGGGTCCTCCCGCGCTTCCTGGTGGAGCAGGGAGCGGGTCACCCTAAACAGGGCGGCCGGGCGATTATCTGATGACGCAATAAGAGCAGCAAAATGAGAACACTTTGCTGCTTTTATCGCCACTAGGTAATTCCTAATATGAGATCTTACCAGTGTTCGGTCAGATTCAGAAAGACTAGCCCTCCAACAGCTCTCTAGGCGTCTTTTCCGGCGCTTCATCTCCCTCAGCTCCTCGGTGAACCAAGGAGCCAGGCGAGATCGGCGCCGGGTCAGAGGCCGCAAGGGCACGACTCGATCCAGGGCTCCAGCCGCCGCCCTATCCCAGGCGGCAACTAGGTCCCCAGATGAGGCGTGAGCCAGAACCTCCGGGATTGGCCCAAGTTCCATCTGGAACCTATCAGGTTCCATCAGGCGCCTGGGGCGGTACCATCTTACCGGTTCCGCCTCCCTGCGGCGGGGTGCTGCGGTTCGAAGGTCAAGGCGAAGGAGCGAGTGATCTGACCATGACAAGGGCTCGATGACTAAATCCCCTATCTCGAGATCACTCAACCACTGTCCAGAGACAAAAACCAGGTCCAGTGTGTTTCCCCCAGTGTGCGTAGGGCCATGAATTAGTTGGGTCAGGTCCATGGCCGTCATGGAAGCCATGAACTCCCGAGCCACCTCAGACGCCTCACCCACGGATGGCAGGTTGAAATCCCCCATGACCATAAGTCTGGGAGTATCAACCGCCACCGCGGCAATAACGTTGAGTAGCTCGGGCAGGGCTGCCGCCACGTGGCAGGGAGCCAGGTACGTGATCAGCAAGCCCATCTGAACCCCATGGCCCCACTTCACAAGGAGGGACTCACAACCGGCTGTCTGAGGTACAGTGGTCTCCCTCGGCCTAAGGCCTTCTCTAATAATAACCGCTACTCCCCCGCCCCTCCCCTGCGACCTTGGCTGATGGAATGCGTGGAAACCTGGTGGGCACATTTCTACCAGAGGGACCCCTCCCTCTGGGCCCAACCAGGTCTCCGTAATACCCACCAGGTCCGCTCCCCCCTCGTAAACAAGATCACAAATGAGGGGGGCTTTATTTACTACAGACCTGGCGTTGCACAACATCAAGCGAAGGCCCGGGCCCTGGAGGTCTGAGCTACCTGGAGAACGGGTGGAGCCTTGGGGGCCGGAGCACTCTACCGCTTGAAGACAGCGGGTGCGTGCTCCCTTAACATGATATGGCCCCCTGCTCCCGCCATATCTACCTCTCCCACACACAGTACCGATGGTAGAAACGCAGTCTGGACCAGCTCGACCCCCTCCGGATCCCCCACCACCCCCGCCGAACGTCCTGGCCAAGCCCGATTCTCCCCCTAGTGGGTTATCCCCCAAACCCACAACCCTAATTCCAATCCCACCCCCCTCCCCCCTCCCAGAACCCCTTAAAAGTTTAAACAAGGACAATTTTAAAAAACCCCGCAGCCCCCTCTTTGCAGCATGCCACCTCTCGGGACTCCAAAGCCCGTCATCGAGGTAGGCCCTCGATAGAATGGAGGGCCAAGCCTGCGAGAGGGGGGAGTCTCGCAGACCAAGAAGCTCCGCTGCTGAGTACATTAATCATAATGGGTGACACGACCATATCCTGAGGGTGTATATACAGGACCGAGGAGAAGGCAAAAAGATGGGAGAAATCTCAGAGACATATTTGCAGGACCAAGTCCCCTGTCCCCTCACAACAGAGGACATAGTCCAAAGCCAGGACGACCACAGTTCCAAGGGGGAAATAGATCCAACCACCCTCTCACGGTGGTTAGGTCAGCTGGACAGCCCCCTCTTGTGGTGGGGTGGCAGCAATGAGCCGATGCATGTAGACAGCGTCCAGGGGTCAGGTCCAAAAATCGCCCTCTCACAGCGTTTTGTCCAGTGGTAAAGACCGATGGTAAAGTCCCCTCGCTGGTAAAGTCCCCTCGCTGGTAAAGTGCATATATGTAGAAAGCTGGTAAAGTGCATATATGTAAAAAGCATCCCGGTTTAGCCCCCAGGGGCTCTGACACCTGGCCACCCTCTCACGGTGGTCAGGCAATGTCTGGCCCCCTCAGCCGATGGGATGCAGCCATGTACCCCCAGTCTCCCATTCAGGTGGAAAATAGCCCTCTCCAGAGTCAGGGGGGGGTTCAGAATGGTAATAGAACATAGCACCAATGAGTCCCACAGGCTGACAGTTGGTCCAGGTGGGCCCAGTTCTAACGAGGGAACGCTGGGGGAGAGAGAAATGGGGCATAATGGGGCAGTTTTCTCGAGCCCCCAGCCCCCCCCCCCCCACAACCACAAATTGAGGCCTCCCAGGGCCCAGAAGATCACTCCGGGTCTTTTTCACCCCAACTGTGGTTGCAGGTCTCCCAGTCCTGTTGGTTTGTTGCCCCCCAGCTCCTTTTCCAAAGGGGGGGGTCCCCAGCGCCGTCTGACCGTCAGCTTGCCTCCACAGCAACCGCCATCACCGCTGCCCCCGCGCCCATGTCGCCAGCCCCCGAAAGAGCCTGGAAGCCTACTGAGCCTGGAAGCCTGGAAGCCTACTGAGCCTTAAACCAACATTGATTCAAAAGCAAAGATCAGTTACACAAATATGGAAATGAGCTGAGGTACATCAACTACAACTAATTCCACCACTACTTAAAATAAAACTCATTATCCAAGTGATAAATTAAGAATTGAACAGAGAGCGGAAAATAATCTGGAGTCCGTTCAGCTTTTTTTCAGACCCCTTTTTGAGTCTCTTTCACAAAATCAGACCAAAGAGGAAATTAAAATCATTCAGGAAATTAGACATATCCCCCAATATAGGAATAAATGAAAAATAAAAAGAGAAAAGAAGGGGAGTGTTAGAATGGAGGGAGTGCAACTCCATCACCCTGAATGACTTACGAATCATGGAAAACAAACTGAAGAGAAGGAGCCACGTTGAAAAGCAACTTTGTATGCAATCTTTCAATTCCACTGATGACTAAACCCATGAGATGGTCTCCTGGGCTGTAAAAGCTCTGTGGTTGTTTTCCATCCTCCTGTTTGAAACTCAGCAGGCATTTCATTCTCAGCTTCCCAGAGACTGAATGGGACAAAAGCAGCATCAGAGGCAGAAGCCGGAGGTCCATCATTCATGGGGTGAATCAATCAATCCTTTTCCTGTTTCTAAAGAAGAATTCAAAGAATTCAAAGGACTCTCACAAGGTGGAATATGATCCAGTTGCTTTCCTGATTCAAACACAGAGAAACACTCAGCTTCATCTGGAAAGGAGAGAGACGTACATTCAAGAGCACAGACCCTGCCTGTCCCAAAACTCCATATTTCTCTGTACAAAGTCTCCCCTGGAGGATTCGGCCAAAGAGCAGAGCTGAAACTTTCACCATAATTCTCCCTCTCAGGAGGGATCCCTGGATAATTCAAGTAGTTCTTGCAGTCAAAGATTGTTGGGAAATTCTCTGGAGGGAAATGAAAGGGAAATAATCCCCATGTCATTCATAATAACAAGGGCAGAGATGGAATTAAATTGGTCATCTAGAATTGACAGGTTTGGGGGCTCCATGCATGAAAGTGGCCTCAGAGGGAATAGATGGCACCTGTGGCTGAAATAACAAATAAATCTGATATTTGTTTGCATAGTGTTGAAAGAGAAAATCCCAGAGGCCAGTTAATGCCAGAGGCTGACACAGTTCTGAAATAGCTACCAGCTGAGTTGAAGCCAAAATTTACTTTATTTTGAAAGCTAATGCTCAAGGGCATTGCACAAAAGAGCTGATGCAATAGAGTGGCTGGGTCTTCCAAGGGGGATCTGGGGTTGCCCAGGAGGAAAAGGGGGTCAGCCTCACCATAGAGGGTGAGGGATCCTCCATGATTCTGAGGAAGATGGGGGTCCCCCGTGGCTCCTCCAGACCTTCCAGAGCCCCCAGCTAAGGAGACCCTCTTCTGGAGAAGGGGCCTTTTCTGGAGAAGGGGCTTAAGCCCCCTCCCTCTGCAATTCTGGGAGCTTTTGCCTCCTTCTCACCCCCCTCAAAGCTCTGAATTTTGCTCTTTATCTGACCCCCCCCCTTTGGCTTGGCTTCTTCAGCCTCTTCTCCATCAGGCTGAGGGCAGGGAAGCTCCCAGGTAACCATCTCTTCCCCCTGTTTGATTGGCTACAGGGTTGTCATGATGAAGGGGGCGGGCCAGGAATAGAAGCAGCCAGTAGAGAGAAAGAGAGGTGGGACTTTTTTCTTCCCTGAAAACTGGAACATTTGGATGCAAAATCTGCTTTCTTTTACAAAACCATTTATATTATTGTGGAAAAGTAAAAAGTTGAGATTTGATTTTTATGCTTTATTTTACTGCAACAGGGGAAGTCTGAAGTCAGCACTTTTTTTCTTTTCTCCCACCTCCCACTTCTCTTTCCCCTCCCCCCATTTCTTCCTCTTTGTTTTTTTTTTAATTTTTGTATTTTATTCTATAATCTAATAAAACATTAAAAAAAAAAAAAAAGAACTGGAGGATTTGAATGCGAAATCTGATTTCTTCTGTTCAGATGCAGCCCAGAATCAGAAGGAGGAAAGGGTCAGAGAAAATGAAGGAATATTTAAAAATATATTTTACAAAACAAAGGAAAACTTAGACTTTGACAGAAGAAAAATAAAAAGTGAACACCAAAAAAAAAAAAAGATAAGTTATCTGTAGAAAAAGTTGTTTAGCTCTCTAGAGTGAGATCCATGAGATATACAGCAATTAAAGCAAAGAATGATAAAAATCAGCCTTAAGCAAATCTATTGGAGATGCAGAGCAGAAAGTTCGGAAGATGAAGTGAAATTGGACGTTAAAGAAAATAGTGTTCTCAAACAGTTTATAGAAAATAGTTAAAATAGTTATAGTGTTAACATTACTTTCTGCACAGATTGAAAGGATGTAGAATTTAGAATTTTCCTTTATTTTGATAAAAAAGATGTGTAAGCTTTCCTATTTCTGAAATAAAAATCTCATCCCAGCCATTGAAGGGAGAGACAAAAAACCCCAAATCAAATTCAAGTTTCTAGTGTTTGTGAGTATGGAGTCTGGGTCAATCTGGTCTTTTGTGGTTTTTATATATATATATGGAAAAGAGCATCAGCTGTCGGAGGGAGAGAATTTGGTCCAGGGAGATCTCATCCCCTCCAGGCAACGGCCTCCCAAATACCCGGAGCTTCTCCTGGGCCTTCCGAGATGGGAGAGGCTGAAGGGGAAGCTCTTCCAGGCCAGGAGACCATCTCATGGGGAGAATCCTCAGTTTATTTATTTATTTATTTATTTATTTATTTATTTATTTATTTATTTATTAATCAAATTTTACGCAAGTATTAGCACTTTGTTGACTTTTCAATTTGAGACAATGCGAATGAGTGAAAGTGCTTTGAAAAAATATGGCGCCTAGCTTCAGAGTTAACGAGCCAGCGAGTGTGGATTGGTGAAGTTATTTTGTTTTGCTACAAAGTTTCCAAGTTGCTACTAAGCTGCCTTGCTTGTTATAAGAGAAATAACTGGAAAAATTTTTCCCTTTTCAATATTGGACTTTGCTTTATTTTAACCCTTGTTTGATCAAATCTGGGGGACTTTTTTAGAAGTCTTTGCGCAGGAGGGAAAGGAAAAGGAACCTCCCTCTTTAGAAAAACTAGATCACGAGCCAGGATGGCTTCAAAGAAGCAGGAAGGGAAGGCATTAGGGGGGGGATCCCCCACACACAAACAGCAAACGCAACTTCCCCCTGCTCAACAGCTACAAACTCAGAAAAAAGAATTTGATGTGGGAGATTTAAAAGAATTTATTTCTAAAACTCTGGATGACAAATTTCAAAAATGTCAACAGGAGATAGATGATAAATTTCAAAAATCACATCAGGAACTTATGCAGGAAATTAATGAAGTCAAAGACATGGTGAAACAGAATCAAAATAAGGTGACCAAAAAAATATCAGAAGTGGCGTCTGGCCTGGCAGAATTTATTGGGAAAGTTGATTATAAAGTTGAAGAATTCAAATCAGAAGTTAATGTCAAGATGAAAGACAATGATTATAAAATTGATGAAGTTGATAATAAAATGCAGAGAATTGATGATGAGATTGTTATGATACAATTTCGGGCGATGGAATTCGCCATACGGCTTCGGGGAATTCGAGAGGAGGAGAGACAGGATTTGAGACAAGTTTGTTCTGAAGCCTTGGCCAAGATTTTACAAGTTAATCCTGATGTGGTATTTCACAAAATAGATAAAATCTATAGAGTGAACTCTTGGGTGGCCAGACAAAGACAACTGCCTAGAGATGTGGTCATATACTTTACAGAAAGAGGAATTAGAAATGATATCCTGCAAAAATCTTTTTATACTTCTGTACAAGTGGGGGGTTCACGACTTCAAATCTTTAAAGAATTACCTCCTAAAATGCTGAAAGCCAGAAAAGAATTTGGTTTTCTTGTTAAGGAACTGAGAAATTTACAGATACCCTTCCGGTGGGACGCACCAGCTGGGTTAATTTTTAGATACAAGGGAGAAGGGTATCGGTTGAATACCGTGGAAAAGGCACAACACTTTTACACTACTATTCTTAAGGAAAGAACACCATCTCCACGTACATCTACAGTTTTGGAGATTAAAGAGAGTGAAGAGAGGCAATTGCAAGAACAGTCCAAGCAGGAATTAGAAGTAGTGCAAGGTGCAGAAGGAGGTTTTCTGAGTGAGCCCTTGTTGGATTCTTCTCCAATTTTGGATTTGATTCAGTTGACAGAAGTTAAAGATCAACGTATAACTAGAGCCCAATCCAAGCTACTTAAACAAAAGCAACAACAACAACAGGAAAGACAAGACAAGAAGGCAGTTAAGAGTACCGTACAAGAGAGTGGAGCTATGGGAGGAGCGAGATCGAAGCTCTCGGATGAACTTCAAATATTTTGCTCTGTGCTCCAGAAAGAGGCTGATGACCTTTAAGTGTCTATCTTGGAATGTCAATGGGTTGAATTCAGCACAGAAAAGGAAGAAATTATTTACATATTTGAAACAATTTAATAATGATATAATATGTTTACAAGAAACGCATATCACAACTCAAGATCAAAAATATTTGATAAATTCAAAACTAGGAGCACATTATATATCTTCAACTTCGCAGAAAAAGAATGGTGTGGTTATTTATGTAAATAAAAAATTAACAGCGAAAGTTATAGAAGCAGATCAAGATGGTAGGTTTGTAGCAATTGAATTGCTCACAGCAAATGGTCAAATTCTTTTGATTGGAATTTATGCTCCCAACCAACAAGAGGATTATTTTTACAAGATGTTACATACTAAAATATTGCAATGGGACTATAGATCTATTTTAATTATGGGAGACTGGAATGGAGTAATTGATTCTAAACTAGATAAAAAGAGCTTGGCAAAGTCTAGAATTAGACTACCACAGACTTTTTTTGATATGAAAGAAGATATGGAATTAAAAGATGTTTGGAGAATACATAATCCAAATGAATTGGACTACACTTTTTTTTCGGATAGACATAGATCTTTTTCTAGGATTGATTTTATCCTGTTGTCAAATGATCTACTTGTTAAGACAAAAAGAACAAAGATTTTTCCAAGAACTCTGACTGACCATAGCCCTGTATGGATAGAAATTGAGATGGATAAGGTTGAGAGACGTTCTTGGAGATTAAATGAGAACTTGTTTAGATATGAAAAAAATACAATAGAACTTAAAAAGCACTTGAAAGAATTTTTTGAAATAAATTTGAATAAAGGTACCCCAATTGAAATTGTTTGGGATGCAAGTAAAGCTTATATGAGAGGGGTACTCATCTACATGAATTCTAAACATAGACTGTTCCGACAAAAGAAAAGATCTGAGTTGGAATTGGAAATAAAGAATAAAGAACAGTTACTTATTAAAAACCCAACAGATGAAAGAATACGAAGTGCTATAAAACTTTTGAAAGACCAATTTCAAATGCTTATGGCGGAACAAGTTGCAACAAGTTTACAATATGCGAAGCATAATACATTTTGCAACGCTAACAAACCGGGCAGATGGTTGGCTTACACATTGAGGAAAAAACAAAGTATACGGACTATTGATAGTATTGACATTGGAGGGAAAGAAATCTTTCAACAAAAACTAATTAAAGAAGCTTTTGTGGATTATTATACTAAACTATATGCCAAAGAAGAGGTGCAGAATGGACTTATAGAAAAATATTTAAAGGATAAGAGAGTTACAAAAATTACTGATCAACAAAAGGAAAGAATGAATTATCCTATAACAGAGGAGGAGATAACAGCAGCAATTAAACAGCTAAAAACAGCCAAAGCTCCTGGCACGGATGGTTTGACTGCAGTGTATTACAAAACTTTACAAGCTGAAATGGTGGGACAACTTAGAGATTTATTTTGCAATATTCAACAAGGGGGTAAAATACCCCCATCCTGGACAACTGCTTATATATCTTTGATACCAAAAGAACAAGTTGGTCCTAAAAAACCAGAGAACTACAGACCAATATCTCTTTTGAACACAGACTATAAAATTTATGCGAAGGTATTAGCCAACAGGTTGATGCCAGTAATCCAAAAGGTGATTCATGCGGACCAAGCGGGATTTATTGAGGGCAGATATATGAAGGACAATGTAAGGCAAGTAATAGACTTATTGGAATATCTTGATAAGAATAAACAGATTTCTGCAGTGCTGGTTTTTTTGGATGCGGAGAAGGCCTTTGATAGAGTGGATTGGAATTTTCTACTAAAGACTTTAAAAAAGATGGGCTTTGGGGACCAATTTATACAGGCGATCTCAGCAATTTATCAAGAGCAAAAAGCACAGATTATTATTAATGGAAGTTTGACGACAGAGTTTAAAATTGAAAAAGGAACAAGACAGGGATGTCCGTTGTCCCCACTTTTATTTATTTTAACATTGGAAGTCTTGCTAAATATAATACGGGACTCAAAAATTTTGAAAGGCATAATGATAAGGCAAGAGGATTATAGAATAAAGGCATTTGCAGATGATCTGGTGGTTACCCTATCACAACCAATGGAATCAATAATCTTGATGAACGACATTATACAAGACTATGGTAGAGTTTCAGGTTTTAGAGTGAACTCAAAAAAGACTAAAATGATAGTCAAAAATATGACACAAGATCGTAAACATGAGTTTGAAAGGAGGGCAGGTTTTGAAATTGTACCTAAGGTAAAATATCTTGGAGTTCAGGTTGCAGAATCAAATATGAAATTGTTTCAAAATAACTATGAGGTGTTGTGGCGAGAGGTTCAGAAAGACATGGAGACTTGGAAAAAGCTGCAACTGTCTTTACTTGGAAGAATAGCAGCAGTTAAGATGAACATTTTGCCAAGATTTCTGTTTTTGTTTCAAATGATTCCGGTGCTTAAAAGTGATAAACAACTGAAAGTTTGGCAAACTGGACTTAATAAGTTTGTCTGGAACGAGAAAAAGCCGAGAGTGAAATTGAAAATTATGCAAGATGTTCCAGAAAGAGGAGGCCTTAAACTTCCAAACCTACAGTTATATTATGATGCAGCAGCTTTAACTTTAACAAGTGATTGGTTTGGAAGTAAAAAGGCTGGAATATTGAATGCAGAAAGTTTTGATCTTGAATTTGGATGGCATGCTTACCTATTTTATGATGACAAAGTTGATAAAGTATTTAAAAGTCATATACTTAGAGACTCTTTGATGAGAGTTTGGAAGAAGCACCGACTCAAATGGGATTATAAAATACCGCTATGGCTGGATCTTGGTCATACCTTGTGGAATACAAATATAATGTCACTCGGGGGGTTTTTATACAAAGAGGTTCTTTTTACAGATGCGGGCAGATGGCAGTTGAAGACATTGCAGACACTGTTGGACGAAGGGATTAATTTAACCTGGTTACAATATAATCAATTACAATTGAGATGGAAAGAGGACCAAAAAACTGGTATTATGTTGCATGAGGAAGAATTGGTTAGACATATAAGAGAGAAAGGTCCAATGCATATTAAAAGGCTTTACAATGTTTTGCTAGAAAGGGATTCAGAAACGGAATTAGTTAAAGATTGTATGATTAAGTGGGCACAAAATTTTGAAGAACCAGTGATGTTGGAAACATGGGAAAAAATTTGGGTTCAGAATGTTAAATTTACACAGTCGCAGAATTTGAGGGAAAATTTTTATAAAATGTTTTATAGATGGCATTTAGATCCTAAAAAGTTGTCATGTATGTACCCTAATGTTCAGCCAAAATGTTGGAGATGTGAATGTTTGGATGCTACGTATTATCATGTTTGGTGGACCTGTAGGAAAGTTAAGGCTTTTTGGATAAAAATATGGTGGGTCATGCAGAATGTTTTGAAGAAAAAAATTCAATTTTCTCCACAATTGTTTTTATTGGGTATAGTTAAGGGTTTTACACAGGGTGAAATAAAATTAATATTGTATATGATAACAGCAGCAAGATTGTTGATAGGTAAATATTGGAAGAATGAAGCTTTGCCTACTATCGAGGAATGGACTTTGAAGATGGCCAGTTTTGCAGAGATGGCGAAGATTTCAGCATATTTAAAAGATTGTTCACAAGAGACTTATGAATGGGAATGGAAAAGGTGGATAGAATATGTTCAGAACAAATACCAAACTAGAAAGTACCAAATAGCTTTTATTTGAAAACAATGTATTAGAAATATTTTAATGTAAAGAGATAAAGAGGGAAAATTATATAGGGGGAGGGATGGGTTCAAGTTTTATATAAGTTTTATACAAAGGGTTTTTTTTTTTTACTTGATATGAGTATACTGTATGGAAGTCCGGGGGGAGGGGAGGGTTAGGGAGGGTTAGGGAAGTGGGGAAGGTTGGGGTGGGTTGAGGGCGGGGGGAAAGGGGTGAAAATGTAATTGTAAAACTTTTGCAATAAAAAAAATAATTAAAAAAATTAAAAAAAAGAAGATCGCATACAACAAGGACTTCCAACCAGGCTCCTCCTTGTCAGTTTCCTTCCTGAGTCATTCCCTGTGCTGGAGTTTCCTTTCCTCCCTTTGCATTCCTCACACTTTCCTTCTTTCCTTTTTCTTTCACTTACTCCTGTATTAACGGACCTGTCTAATTTCCTGAATGGTCTGGATTTCCAAAGCTTCTCTCTTTTCATCTTATTTTCTGGAAGTTGCTGGAATCCAAAGATGGGATGGAATAAAAACCGTAACAACTTCAGATTATTTTCCTTTCTCCATCCAAACTTGAGTTCATCACCTGAATGCTAACTTTTGTTTAAAGTAGTGATTAAAACAGTTTTAATGGCCCCTGCCCAGCCCAGTTCCATATTTTTATAACTGCTGATTGATACACAATTCCTGGTCCTTAGAAATAGAATAGAATTAGAATAGGATAGAATAGAGTAGAAACAGGTATGGAATGGAATGGAATAGAATAGAATAGAATAGAATAGAATAGAATAGAATAGAATAGAATAGAATAGAATAGAATAGAATAGAATAGAATAGAATAGAATAAGAAATATTCTAGAAAGAAAAAAATTCTTTTTTTATTCCACAGACTTTGCCTGAGACCTCCCAGGATCTCTACCTGGGCTTGCAACCCCTTCCTCCTGGGAGGCCCAGAGCTGCCCAAGGGGCACCCCTGGCCTCTCCCCACAGCTGGACCAAAGATTGTGACATCGTAGCCCGTGTCATAGAAGGTCTCCTGGGCTGCTCTGGGTCACCCAAGGGGTTGAGTGCTGAAGGAAAGAGCATTTCCTCTCTGACAATGGCAGGCAATTTCCTACAACGGATGAGAATGAAGAGGAAATTTGCAAATAGAGGTAGGATGAAATTAAAAAGAGACTTATTATAACACTTGACTTTAGCAGTTAGAATAGTCATTACTCAACCCTGTAATGAAAAGGAAGGGAAAGTCTACAAATAGAGGTAGAATACAATTAAAAAAACATCATTCTCTACTTAACTTGAGCAGGAAGGGTGAAGAGTTTAGATGCCAGAAGTATCAGCTGGCTCCTAATATTGGGGAATAAAGAACCCAGATCAAACTGTGGCTGAAAAAATGAATGTCTTTAATCACAGTCAATAAGTTTGTGTTTTTAAAGAAGTCTATTTTTTTCCCCAGGGGTACCAGAAGAGACACTGGATTTGGGCTTATGGAGGCACACGGAGGTATGTACTATATAGTTCCAACCCAACTATAGGACCGAGGGTGCCTCTGTAAAATGGGCTTGGGGGTCTCCCTCGTGTCCAGGCCCAACGTCCTCATGATCTCCAAGGCTTCTCAGCAGAAGGCTTCAGGTGCCAGCCAGCTGCCCCCCATCCAACAAGGGCCTCCTCCTCAGCGGTCCATCATCCCCCGCCCCCCTCAGGTAAGCAGTCTAAATCTTCTGGGGAATGGTCTAAGTGTCCATTACTAAGGATGGCAAATTTTCACATTATCCTTTTATTATGTGAACGAATCAGGCTGAGACAGTGGTGAAATCCAAATTTTTTTACTACCAGTTCTGTGGGCGTGGCGTGGCTCAGTGGGCGTGGCTCGGTGGGCGTGGCAGGGGAAGGATACTGCAAAATCCCCAATCCCTCCTCACTCCTGGGGCCAGCCAGAGGTGATATTTGCTGGTTCTCCGAACTGGTCAAAATTTCCGCTACTGGTTCTCCAGAACCTGTTAGATTTCACCCCTGGGCTGAGAGATCAATTCTCTCACATAGCAAATAACCTTGTGAAAACCCCATTTTTCTTTAACCAGGAGAGGTTATACCTGAGAAATTGTTCATGTCATAATAAGATGTGAGGGTTGGGATAGCGGAGGGTGAGTGAGCTGATTTATAAGTATATTCCACACCTGTTATTTATTTTAACTTTTCCAGGCTCCTACAACATCCGGGGGGGGGGGAACCGATGAGGAGTGCGAGGGAGAAGAATGCCACGTAAGTCTACATTGCATCTCAAAAATATAAAATATAAAATTCTGGATTCCACAGGTTGCAGAGTTATCTGTGCAGGGCTGAAAGGCAGGAGAACAGGGGTGAAATCGAAACATCTTCCCTACGGGTTCTGTGGGCGTGGCTTATTTTGTGGGCGTGTTTTCTGGGTCAGCGACTGCTTCTTTCCCCTGCTGCTCTTGCTGGGGATGGGAAAGAGTCTTTCTCAGCACAGCGAAATTCAGCTTTGGGTCCGACTTCACTCCCAACAGGAAAGCTCTGCTGCCTGCAGCGTTTTCTGGACTGGGAGGACCCAAAGCGGCAACTCCTGGCTGTGCGCTTTCCCGGGGCCCTGAGGGCTGCCCTCCCGGAGCACCACTGCCACCGCTCTGGAGCTCTCCTTCCGCCACCGCTGCCGTGGGTGGAGCTCACCATCAGGATCAGGATCGGTAAGTCCTTGCTTTGCTCCCTGGGAAGGGCTTCATCATGGAGGGCGGTGTGCCCAGACCAGGCGCTTTCTCTCGGGCCTCCCACCTCGCGTGTCTCGAGTGGGTCTCTCTTTCCTAGTCTTTGAAGGAGGAAGGAGGGAGGGAAGGGAGGGGAGAGAGAGAGAGAGATAAGAAAGAGAGAGAGAGACAAGAAAGAAAGAGAAAGAAAAAAAAGAGAGAAAGAAAGAAAGAAAGAAAGAAAGAAAGAAAGAAAGAGAAAGAGACAAAGAAAGAATAGGAAAGAAAGAAAGAAAAAGAGAGAAAGAAAGAGGAAGGAAGGGAGAGAGAGAGAGAAGAGGAAGGAAGGACCACAAACCCTGGCACTAGAAGTGGCTTCAGAAGATGCATTGAAACAGGACAGCAATCTAAGACTGGAAGGGACCTTAGAGGCCATCTAGTCCAACCCCCTGCTCCAGCAGGAAACTTTATATCGTCTGGATTATTTGGGTGCCTCTAACAGAGAGGAAAAGTGCCAGAAAGGAGAAGGAGTTTACTAGGACAAGGCTGCCATGCAGAGGAAGGCAGAGATAGTCCTTGACTTATGACCACAATTGAGCCCAAAAATTTGGTTGCTAAACAAGAGCGTTGTTAAGTGAGTTTCACCCCATTTTACTCCCTCCATGACATCACCTGGCTCTAATAGTCAGGCTAGGGAAGAAGATCTGAAGGCGTCTGTAATGTATCTTCCTTCCTGAGAAGGAGGCTAAGTGACTGCAGCTCTTGTGTGGGACCCGGGAGAGGAGTAAGAAAGCAATGTGCCATGTGCCATGTGTGCTCTCAGCAGCCAGAGCAGCTCCTTATAGACCGAGTGAGTGTCAGTTACAAAGCCCGGGAAACCCAGAGTCAACAGCTGCGCTCTGATTGGCTCATTCAAACATTCAAACCAGAAACCAATCAAAGCCAATCAATACGCACAGCAAACCATGAGAGAAGTTTTCTCTCACAACTTCAGTTTGTTTTTCGACTTGAATTGTACGTCTTATATGTTATGTTAAAGGAGGAAGTACTCTGAAGGGATTTATCTTGGTCTGATTTTTTTCTTTTACATTTCCAAAACCTGGCCTTTTAATAGGGGTGTGTAGACTTTCTTTGCTAAATACTGAAGTAAAAACTTAAGTAATCCAACTCTTATAAACAACTCTTATCAACACATTAAACCTTAATATTTAAGTCACTCATCCAATCTCTTAAGACTACCCTGGAGGTGTATCTAAAGTCCCTCAAACTGTACCCGTTGGCCATTTTTACGGAGCCTTTCTAAAAGACCCAATAAATGGTGAGAGGATTGTTGGTAGAAATAGCAAGACTGAATTTATACACCGACACAAACATAAAGGTATTTTTAATATTTTTCAATGGAAGAAAATGTTAGATGAGTCAAGTAAAAAACTTAAGGGTCTAATTTCTCTCTGGTTTTCCTATTTACAGCAACAGAAAGCACAAGTCGTTCTCCCTGACTGAGGAGCTCCTGCGTCAAAACGCCCAGCTTTCGGAGAAGAACGCAGAACTCTGCAGGGAGGTGGAGGAGAAACTGCGGAGGTGAGAAACCCTGACTTTCTCTTCCAGGATTTCCTCTTCAATTCTCCTTAGCTCCCTACCCTGGACACACATTACACAACGTTCTGCTTTGAATTCCATTGCCTGGATGGGTAGGAGACATCATGAATCTCTTGCCTGGGACTTTTCCTGGCCAATTCCTCTGAATTTAGGAGGTCCCTGCTTTGATCTCCTCCTCTGCTGCTCACTGACCTCAGTTCTCGGCTCCCCCTCGGCTCTCCCCAGTTCAGTCTTCTCCCCCTTCGGTCCCCATTAGAAAGTTTGGAAATTGTTTTGAATTTTCTGGTATGAAAGCCAAAAAAGGGGGAAAAAAAGGTTTTAAGATCTGAAGATTCCTTTGTGGTACTTATAGATTATGAAATGCTAAATACTGAAAGTAAAACTTCATTCATTTGCACTTAAATAATGTTGTGAAGACTGAAGAAGCGAATCAAATCCCTTCAGAATATGCTGCAGATGTAGACAGGATCTACCGATTTGTCAGTTTTCCTGAGCATTTCTGAAGTGCCTAATAAATCATTGAAATCCTTCCTGCTCTGGTTCCTGTGAGAAGAACTTGGCACTGTGGTAACAGAAATGGCAAAACTCAAGTAATTAAAAAGGAAGGCAGGTAAAACAAAGGAAGTGCCAGGCATTTTAGTTAGTTTTCATTTTAAAAGGGTTTGATGATGCGGGTGAAGACCTGAGGGGGCTCATTTCCCTCTTGTCTTCCTATTTTACAGAATCCAGATGTTGGAGCAACAAAACCTCCATCTCCACTGCAGGGTTCTGAAGGAAGCTGGGAAGAACCAAGAGCTCCTTAGGGAGAATGAAGAATTGCGGGAACAACTGGAGAGGTAAGAAATACCGTGTTTCTCCGAAAATACGACCTTCCCCAAAAATAAGTCCTAGCCTGATTTTTTTGGGGTGGGCCTAATATAAGTGAAGGGGAGGGCGTGGCCAGCACAGGAGGCAGCCCCTCCCTTCCCCGGTCACTTCATGGAGGCTCGGCCCCTTAATTGCAGCCCATGAATCAGCTGAGCCAGCGAGGGACGGGCAACTCGGCCCAGATCTTTGGAGCACCTCCCCAGCCGCCGGCCTGCCAGGACCCCCTTTGCCAGCAATCACGGTCTCCTGCATGAGCTCTGTGGTGGCCCTGCAGCGAAATGGAGGAGGGAGATCATTCCTTCTTCCTTTGCACCCCAAAACCCCATCTTCCCTGGCCACCGAGCCCCCTGCATACCCCACTCTCACTGGAGCAGGACGTGCAATCCAATACCGGTATTACCCATGGAGCCTCCCAAGTGCAACGTTCTGCTGTCACTTCGGAGCAACCTCCTCCTCCCCCCCCCACATTTTCCTACCAATTGTTCTTTCCTTGGGACCACAGGACGTCCCCAAAATGTTCCATCCGAAGGCTTCAGCTTTTGGGAGAGGCCTCTGTGCTGCGATCCCAAATAAAGGACAGTGTGTGTGTGTATGAGAGAGAGAGAGAGAGAGATTCAACCTCGGAGAGTTATCCAGGGCTGGAAGCAATGTGCTCTCTCTCTCCCTCTCTGTCTCTCACACACACACAAACACACACACACACTGTTGCAATATTTTCAGGATCAGACTCAATAAAGATAATAGGAGTTAGAGCTTTAAATATATTTCTTTTTAATTATGATAGGCATTCTATATTCACTGAATATTCAAGGTAGAAGCGACGAGAATGGTGAGGGTGGCTCCTTATATATACAAGGGGTGGAGCTAGGAATGGGAGTGGTAAGTTATGAATACATTAAAGTCCAAAGAATAAGTTAACCTCTGATGTTCCATATATACATTATTTACACATTGGAGAATAAGGCATTTACATCTGACAAATCCCCCTCTAAATGCCGGTTCGTTACACAACACCAATTACATTCTGATTCAGGACAATATAATACATATAATTTAGAAGTTAAATATTTGTGTTGTTTAGAAGGTAAGGGTTTTGTTAATATGTCAGCTAATTGTTCAGAAGTATCGCAATGTATTGCTTTAATGAATCCGTCTTGAGACAGTTGTCTCACATGCTTAAACTTTATATCAATATGCCTGGACCTTTGTCCAATTGCATCGGATCTGGATATTTCAATGGCCGCTTTATTGTCTTCATGCATAATAAATGGTAAGGTGGGTTTCCTCCAAACATCAGTGATCAGATCATTGAACCATACAAGGTTATTTGCAGCCTTGGACAAACAAACATATTCCGCTTCTGTAGTAGAAGTGGCTACTAGTTCTTGTTTACCAGTATACCAGTAAACTGGACAATCATTCAATAGAAAAACATAACCAGAAGTACTCTTTCTGCATGATGTATCACCAGCCCAATCTGCATCAGCATAACAAGTAATTTTTGGTTCTCTGTCATTATTGGGTTCCAACATTAAACAAAAATCTAATGTACCCTTCAAATATCTTAGAATTCTTTTGACAGCTTCCCAATGATACAAGGTTGGTTTACTAACATATCTTGACAATAGATTGAGAGGTAATGCAATATCTGGCCTAGTCCAATTAGATATATAAAGGAGTGAACCTATAACTGATCTGTAAAATGTGTTGTCTTTAAACTCAGGGGAAGATTCATCAGTGTTTCTAAGAAAATCAGTTTGCATAGGGGTGTCACAGGTTTTAGCATTATTTAAGTTACATTTGTTTAGGAGTTCGATGATTTTATCTTTCTGTGTAAGTTTGAATCCCCTTTTAGTTTTGTTAATTTGCACACCAAGGTATTTATTCACTTTACCCAGAGATTTCAGTGAGAAGTGTTCATTTAACTTATTTACAAAGATTTCCCTGCTCTCTTTATGCTTTCCAATGTATAAAATATCGTCCACGTAAATTAATACAAATTCAATATGATCATTACTCTTTTTTACAAAGAAACAGTTATCAGCAGTGGTGGCGTTGAAATCCATGGTCTTAAGTACTTTTACCAAGCAATCGTACCATCTTTTGCCGGATTGCTTTAATCCGTACAGACTCTTATTTAATAACCAAATTTCGTTCTTATTAGTGTATTGACTGTGTGGTGCTCTTACATATATTTCCTTATCTAATTTTGCATGTAAGTATGCGGTCTGTATGTCATATTGGAATACGTCCAGATTGAGTGCAGATGCTACTACAAGGGCTGTTTTGACACTCTCTGTTCTCACTGTGGGTGAATATGTATCAGTATAGTCTTCTGGATATTTTTGTGCATAGCCTTGTGCAACTAGTCTAGCCTTGTATAAGGTATTGCCTCCTTCTAAGTTCTTAATTTTATAAATCCACCTGGTACCTATAATTGTTTTATCCTTAGGTGCGATCGCAGGTGTGAATACATTTAATCCTTGTAAACTTTCCATCTCTTTTTCCATAGCTAGTTCCCATTTTTCTCTTTCTTCATGTGGAAGTTTCAATACTTCTTCATATGTATTAGGTGTTATTTGTTCTCCATTCATATGCATTATGTAATCTTTGTATTTATTTGGTATTTGGTTTCTATTGTTTCTAATAGTTCTTTCAGGCTTGCTATGGTTATCATGCAAATATCTAGCTTCCTTTTTTGTTAATGTGTCTGTCTTTATTTTATGCTGACTATTAGTCCAAGTTTTGGTTTTGTTCTTACTTTTGTTAATATTTTGATTTTCTATTGTTCCTTCCTCGCAAGATATCGTATCTTTACATTTATTAGGAAATATTTCATTAAGGTGCAATTTTGACCAATTGGCCTGTTCATGGAACACAGCTGTTCTGGATACTATAAATTTGTTATTACTATCAATAAATCTGTACCCTTTGGTTCCAGTTTCGTATCCCATGAATCTTAATCTCCTGGATACGTTTTCTCCCTTTCTCCTCAATTGTTTAGGTATGTGTACGTCTGCAGTGACTCCAAATATGTGCATGTGTGATAATTTGGGTTTTCTATTGTACATCACCTCATATGGTGTCTTATTCACAATACTGGACCAGGTTCTATTTTGAGTGTAATTCGAATAATGTAATGCCTCTGACCAAAATTGTTTGCCTAAACCAGCATCCTCTAATGTGCACCTAATCATGGTTTGTAGTGTGGAATTTTTCCTCTCTGCAACTCCATTTTGAAATGCAGAAAAAGGATTGGACGTGAAATGTAACATTCCTCTATCCTTTAACCATTGGGAGAATTCTTTAGACATGAACTCACATCCCCTATCTGTCATAATTTGCTTTATTCTGATATTATGTTGTGTTTCTATACGTTTGTAGAATTCCTTAAATTTCTGAAATGTTTCATCCTTGTGCTTTAATGTGTAAACAAAACCATATCGGCTGTAGTCATCCACTATTGTTAGGAAGTAACGTTTTCTATAGGTAATTGAGGGACTTAATGGACCAACTAAGTCCATATGTACCAAATCAAAAATATTGTTAGTTGATCTGTTAGATTTTTTTGGTCTGGGACTGGTTTTTAGTTTGGTGGACTTACATACTGAGCATTCCAAATAATTTTCACAATTTTTTATTTTGACACCTTCTGCGTGTTCAGTCATTTTTTGTACTACAGGAAAGCTTGCATGTCCTAACTTCCTGTGTAAGATGTGAGCACACTCATCATGAATTGGTTTACCTATTTTTGGTTTCTTTTCCTTGTATGTATTTTTGTGATCATGAGTTATTCTACACTCATCATTGTCACTGTTACTGACATTTTCATCATCTGCTTCAATACAATCTTCCATATTTGAATCAATGTTATGTAAATATCTTTCTTTAGTTATCAGATAGGGTAGACCTCCTTTTATCATTACAGTACCTACATTTGTTTTGTTCTTTTCTATAGTTGCTTTCCCCTTTGAGAAAACTATATTGATATCAGATTCTCTGCTTAATTTTATGGCACTTAGTATGTTGTGAGGTATTTCTGGGATTAATAATACCCCCTCTATTTTCCCTAGACCAGGCAAGGTCACATTTCCTTTGCCTAGTACTTGAACCTTTTCTTGATTAGCTACCTTTATCACAAACTTATCTTCTATAAATGAAGATAATATACTTTTGTTGTTGGTGGTGTGATTTGTTGCACCAGAATCAATAAGCCAATTGTTATTCTCATCCTGCTGTGTTCTGGTGCTGTCTTGTTTATTTAGCCCATTCAGTGACCCAGATTTCCTCTCTTTTGAATTTTCTCTACCCCCTCTACCTTCTTTGTAATTTGGTGGGCTTCTATATTTGTGTCTATCTGTGGAAGATTGTCTGTAATTATATTTGCTCCTATATTCTGGTCTATGTCTCTCTCTTGAGACTTTGGGGCAGTCTCTTCTACTATGTTCCCTGGATCCACAATTGTAGCATCTAAAGGCCTCATTATGTTTATCTTGAAAGACTACTTTCCTAAAAGGTTTGTGGTCTGTTTGGTTACTGGATCGATTTTTTCTTGAATTGTCTTCTGCTATCAATTTGTTAGATAGGCTTTCTATGGATAAATATCCCAAATTAATGGTATCTAAGTGTGACATAAAGCTATCCCATGATGGATCAAGTGAATTGATAATAACACTTTTCATTGTTTGATCTGAAATCACTTCCCCCCTCAATTGTAGCTCAGCTCTTATTTTGTTTAGATTTATCAAATGCTCACTTATAGAAACCCCTGGTTTTACTCTAGAGGAAAAGAAATCCTTAGACATTCTTGTGGTTGTAGCTACGCTATCGCTGTGAAATAGATTAAACATGCATTGAATTATTTCTGATACAGTTAGGTTTGGTTTGATGCTATGATACATTGCAGGAGACACGCTAGATATTATTATGAAAAATGCTCTATGATGTAAACAATCTATTTTTAAAGTCCAAGGTCTTCTTGGAGGGCTAGTTATAAAGAATAGTAAATTTTCTTTCATGAAAATAACCTGAAGCTGTTGATACCACTCTTGTAAATTAATGCCATCAATTCTAAGTTTTGGGAAGTCACTGGGTAAGTTACCTACATTATTCTGTCCATTACTTACAACCTGGGGCAGTCCGTGATCTCTCAAGTGCAGGAAATTACAGAACGGCATTGGGATGCTTGCAATGAGTCTGCGCGGTTCTCTGGCCAGTTCAAGTCCTTCTGGGTCGTCTACGTAGTTTCGCACATGCGCGTTGCTCATTTCTTCTTTGGTGGCGTCGTGGAAGGTTCTCTCCCTTTCAGCTCTCTCGATCCGCTCCTCCTCAGATGAGTCGGTCTCTGGCTCGGTTTTTGGGGTTCTGGTGGTGGCGACGGTTCTTTTCTTCTTTTTGTGTGCGTTGGTATTCGATTTTGTCTGTGGTGTAGGGCGAAATCGGCATGGCTCTCTGGGCTCGGGCGTCGTCGCTTTCGAAGTCAGGATGGGAGCGTGCAGGTCTTGAGTCGCCGGTTTGATTTCTTGCCTCTTCGTAGATGTCTTGGTAATTTTCAGTCTTGGCCCAAAAGCAGCAAAAAGCGTTTTCATTGCTGATTTTACTTGAGATTTTGTTAAATCGTCTTCACTTTCTGATTTTGGATCATCTGAAGAGTTTGAGACTTCTTTCTCACTTTCTTCGTCTGATAGTGTTTTTCGCGCCAGAAATTTTGAACTGAGCATTTTGATTGGCTCTGCTCCATTCTCTTTTGAAGTTCGTTGAAACCAAGATGGCTGCCATTCAAAATTTCGCGCGGGATCACATCTTTTCTTTTTAACAACTATTTTCTCAGTAGTCATCTCACTTACGGTTTTTTGATCTTTGGGTTTTTCTTTAATGACGTTTTTCTCTCTCGCTGCTCCGCTGTTCTTCAGCATCTCCTGGAGGTCCGCGATGAGACTTTTATCATTCTTTTGGTTTTTTAGTATCTTTAATATCTCTGACCTGAGTTCGTTATTTTCTATTTCGATTTCTTTCTGGTCATTATTTTCACTCATTAGTTCTTCTTCTTCAGTGGTGTATTCTTCGGATTCTCTCGAAATCGCATTGGTGGATTCGTTGATCATCTCTTGATCAGTTTCTATTTCTTTGCTGTAGGCCCTGGTGTTGGGCCTATCTTTCTTGGACATTTTTAATTACTTATTGAGTCAATTAACCATCCTCTGCTACCAGCTTGTTGCAATATTTTCAGGATCAGACTCAATAAAGATAATAGGAGTTAGAGCTTTAAATATATTTCTTTTTAATTATGATAGGCATTCTATATTCACTGAATATTCAAGGTAGAAGCGACGAGAATGGTGAGGGTGGCTCCTTATATATACAAGGGGTGGAGCTAGGAATGGGAGTGGTAAGTTATGAATACATTAAAGTCCAAAGAATAAGTTAACCTCTGATGTTCCATATATACATTATTTACACATTGGAGAATAAGGCATTTACATCTGACACACACAAACACACACACACACACAAACAGAGGTCCCTCAGCCCTCCCCCCCCACTCCCACCCCCAAGGCAGCCTCATCCGTTCACTAACCTGCTTTCCAGCTCCGTTCTCCGCTGGACATGCAGGGAACGGACAGAAGTCTCGGACTCCAGTAAAAGAAACAGTTGAGACCTTCAAACTTTGCGAGATTTTTTTTTTTTTTTTTTGCATGAAAAGTTGGAAGGTCTCAATTATGGTGGGTTTTTTTACCAGAGTCCCACAGACTTCTTGCCCCGCATGCTCAGCGGAGAATGGAGCTGGAAAGCAGGTTAGTGAAGGGATGTCGCTGCCATGGGGGGACGGGGGGGGGTGAGAGACCCGTGTGTGTGTGTGTGTGTGTGTGTGTGTGTGTGTGTGTGTGTGAGAGAGAGAGAGAGAGAGAGAGAGAGAGAGAGAGAGAGAGAGAGAGAACATCACCACCAGCCCTCCAAGGTTGGATTGGATCTCTCTCTCCCTCCCTCCTGCAGTGGCGGAGCTTCAGTGGCTGGCCGGTGGGGCGCTTCTCACTCACCCTGCCTGGGGCATGCCGCAGCCGAGACGTGCCCAGCAGTAGCTGGGTCAGTAGGCAGGGTGAGTGAGAAGCTCCAGGCCCTGATGCTGGGTGGCTGGGAGGCTTTCAGCTCAGCTGCTAGTCCTACAGTGACTGGTAAGGTGGGGGTAAGGGAGGGGCTCCGCCTGGTAAGGGTGGGGCTCCCATGACTCCCCTGGCACACTGGGTGGCATGTCAAGGGAAGGGAGGGGAAGAGTCTCTTTTCTTTCTCAAATGGGTAAAAGGCCCCCATTCCTCCATTCCAGCTATGGGGAGAGAGTCTCAGCAAAGTTTTCCCATGTGCTGGTCACTCAGGAGTGCCAACATCACTTCTGAAGAAGCCCCCTTGGCTGGTGACCTCTCTCTGGAGATCTTCTCTGACTTTCTCCAAACGCCTGTTCTGCAGCTCTGATTCTTGGATGGCCATTCTGACCTGGTTCACTCCTTCTCTGTTGTCCTCCAGAGTTTTCTGCTGGTCTTCCATTGTGGCCTGGTAAACACAGGTCTGCTGCTGATGCCGATTGTTGAGCTGCTTCTTCCCATTTCCCCTCACATTCTGAAGAGGGGTGACTTTCTGCCTCAGTTGGATGGAGTGGCTTTTCTCCACAAAGTGGAACCTTGGTCCCTCTCAGCCAGTTCATGCTGCAGACTCTAGAGGTGCTTCTTAAGTTCTTAAGAAGGTTCCAGACCTCTTTAAGGAGTTTCTCAGAGGTTCAGAGGCAGCCTTCTCAAGTCTTAGGAAGGCCACTTGGCTAGTATTCTCAGACATTTCTTTCTGGAGTTCTTCAGTGTGTTTCACCAAAGATTTGTTCTCTAGCTCTAACTGGGGGATCATCGTGTTGGCATGGTCCAACCTTCCTTTTTTCTCTAGCAGAGTTTTCTGCAGGTCTTCTGTTGTGGTCTGAAGTTGATCCACAGTCTTCTTGAGACAACTGTGCTGCTCTTCCATCCGTTGTTTGTCTTTCTTGAATTCCTGGATCTGAAAGTCAAAGGAATCTCTCAGCCGGTTAATCTGGAGATGGAGGCCATCAGTGCTCGCTGAGAGATTCCCCAAGGATCTTCCCTCAAGGACCTTTTCTTCCCTGGTGCTGACCTGTTTGAAAAATGGAGAGACACAGTCACTTCCTCTCTCAGTTCAGGGGACATTTTGCTAACCGGCCTTAAGTCCGCAGATGCCTTCAAGGGTCCCAGTTTGAGAAACACTGAGACAATCCATCACAACTGGTCTCCCTTCAAACTGCCCAGACTTCCCACTTGATTCTGGCTCCAATTCGAGGCATCTCATCTATCAAAACCCTCCAAAGGACTCAGAATCAGCGATCGATCAATTCGGCCATCTCTGGCACTGCTAGGGGGCTTCTGGTCACAGGGAAAGGGGGAGGTGACCATTCGGATTAGGAAAGAGCCTCCCCTCCAAGGACTTACCAGTCCCATCCAAGGCACGAAAGCCTGGAGGGTCACCTTGGGCCAGTCCCTCCCTCTCAGCCGTAGCCTACCTCACAAGCTTGTTGTGAGGGCGAAGGCGTCTTCAGTATGTTCATGCCTTGAGCTATTTAGAGAAACAATAAAGGTGGATAAAAATCTGAATAGTAGAAAATGAAAATATATAAATAAATAAATCTCCAGGCCAAGTCTGTTTGGGAAATAACTACATCTGGCCAATGGAATCCCTTTTTAGGTTAATTTCTCCGGTCAGTTTGGGGTCTCAATGCCTCTCCAACTGGGACATCCCGAAGCCATTTTTTTCCCTAGTTCCTATCGCTGCCCCCCAGCCGCCCGGCCCCAGCCCCTTTCCCGAGACAAGGACCTTCGACATGGTGGATGAGGAGTTTGGTGACAGGTATGGAGGCTGCAGACACGGCAGGTATCAGCACGTCTGTCGTGTTTGGTTGAACCCCATTTCACTCATCTCCCCCCCCTTGATTCTGCCTTAAAGGGGAGGGTCTCTCCCTCCTGAGGAGCCCAGGCAAGGGAGGCCCTGCGATGCCCCCAGTGCTGCCATCCAATCCAGCCACTTTCCAGGGATGCTGAGCAGAGCCTCCATGATGTGGTCCAGACTCCCCAAGGATGCTGGAGGTTGCCATGGTGAGCTCCAGCCAATGAGCTCAGGAGGAGCCTCTGACATCACAAGCCAAGGCTCTGAATATCCACCAGCCAGCAGCCTTCACCTGGGGGGCGGGGCTTATTCATGGATGAGCCAATCCGGAAGGGGCTTGGAGCCCCCAATTCGCTTCAGCCAGAGCGGCTCCTTCTGAAGGGGGAACCGTCGGTCGCCTGGGGAGGTCGGG
The DNA here is from genome assembly GCF_059756535.1 of Pantherophis guttatus. Taxonomy (NCBI): domain Eukaryota; kingdom Metazoa; phylum Chordata; class Lepidosauria; order Squamata; family Colubridae; genus Pantherophis; species Pantherophis guttatus. The sequence continues at coordinate 19,986,883 of NC_142077.1, forward strand.
GAGCCCCGGATTCTGCCCCTTCTGTGGGGGTGGAGTCCAGATTGGGAATCTTGTCCCTTGGATCTGGAATCTGGTATTAGGGATCCAGGGGATCCAGGTTTTCCTCTTCATGCCCAGATGATGAAGGGGAGGTGAAAGGGAAATTGGCCTAAAAGATCAGATGTGATTCATTTGAAAAGGCCTTGTGAGAAGGTGCCTAAAGAAACAGGGGATCCAATTTTGTACAGTCCCAAACGGTCCCTACAGGAAGTCCTCGATTTATAGCCATTCATTTGGCAACAGTTTCAAGTCCCACGGCCATTAAAAAAAAGCCATCTATGATGGGTCCTCGCACTTATGACTTATGTCAAAGGCAGCTGGGGGCTTTGAGCCAATCACCAGGAGGCCCCGATTTCAATTCCCAGGGCCCAGCTAGGACTCCAGGGCCAGACTCTATGCTGCCCCCTACAGGCAGTGAGTCTTAGCTGAACCCTGGCAAGAGGGAGGGGCTGTGATGGGGGAGGGGCTCTCTGTGTCCAGGAGTTTCTCTCTTTTGCTCTCCGATGGGGCTGCTCTACCCCAGAAAGACCTGGGGGGGGGGACTTTTGCCCATTGACAATGGTTAAGGCATCAGGCTAGGAAGCAAGAGATCCTGAGTTCAAATCCTGCCTTAGCCTTGAAAGCCTGTTTACTGACCTCGGGAGAGACACTCTCTTTCAGACAAGCCCACCTCACAGGGCGATTGTTGTGGGGAAAAGAGGAGGAAGAAGAAGAGTTGGACATGTTCACCTCCTTTAGTTATTTGCAAAAATAATAAAACCCTGGGGGACAATCTAACTGTTAGATCAGGCGCAGGAAAGGAAGACTGGACCAGCTCGGTACATTTAGCAACTTTTATTAAGTACAAAGTAACGAGTCAAGACTGCTGGCGCGCTGCCGGAGCTCTCCTTATATTCGCTCCCGGCAGACGCACCGCCCCTTGACAGGGATTCAAATTTCCCGCCCGATGGCTGGCAGCCAATCAGGGCGGATGTCCTTATAAGGACATAACACTCCTCCCCCCTTAGTCCGAACTGTCAATCTCGTTCACAAAAGTCACGTAATCGCGCAGGTACGCCGGACGCCTCGGCACCCTAGCTGACCTGCGCAGTCTCACTTCTCCTCCATCTCCGACCTGGAAGGACGGGGCTCTTTCGTCTCCTGGTCCCCTCTCCGGAACCGGGCTCGGTTTGGCTGTCGAGTGAGCGGGGCCACCCCCAGCGCCTCCGGCCAGACCGCAGACCTTGGATGGCTGGTCCTGGTGGTCTTCCTCCTGGCCTGTGGATCTCTCGCCTCGTCTCGGTTGCTCGGTTCCGACCCGGGAAGAGCGTCTGAGTCTTGGTAAGTCCATTTCTTGCTCCTCCCTGGTCTCCTGGGCGCTGTGGTTCGGTTTCGGTCTGGCTTGCTGCCGCTCGGTTGGTGGTTCCGCTCGGTTCGGGTGGTGCTGGCTTGCGTTGTTGTCATTGTGCCGTCCGACCTCGCAGGGGTGGCGTTGGTCCCCTCAGTTGGGCTGGCGTTGGTCTACCTCGTCTGGTCGGCGGTGGTCGACCTGGTCGGGGTGTTGTTGCGGCGCTACCTCTGCGGGGCGGTGGAGGTCTCCCCTGCCGGGGTGGTGCAGGTCTCCCTGGCCGGGTTGTTGTCGGCTTCCCCTTCCCCCTAGTCCCTGGTCTACCGTTGGTTGGTGCCTGGGGCCATCCGGGTCGGGGTGTCGTTTCTTGGCTGTCTTCTGTGATGGGCGGGGGTCCCCCACGTCGGTGAGTCGTGTGCCACCCTCGCCCGTGGGTCGTGGGGTGCCCGTCTTGGCTGGGTCCCGGTCTACTCGCCTGGAACTGCAGTCTCCCTGGCTGGGCTGGCATAGACTGCTGTAACTGGTGGGGTGCGCTACTCCTCCTCTGGGCAGGTCCCGGTCTACCTGCGGGCTGGGTTGGTGGTCCCTGGCCTTGCCGTGCCCGGTGCCCACCTGGCTGGGTTGGTGTTGCCATCCCCCGTGCGGTTGGCCCCGGTCTACCTCGTGGGCTGCCGATGTGACAGCATCTGGTAGTGGGCTGGGCCGACCTTGTCGGGGTGGTGCTACTCTGCCTCGCAGGGGTGTGGTAGGCCTACCTCGTCGGGGTGTCGCAGGCCTACCTCGCCGGGGTGTTGTAGGCCTACCTGGTCTGGGTGTGGTAGGTCTACCTCGCCGGGGTGTTGTAGGCCTACCTCGTCGGGGTGTTGTAGGCCTCCCTCGTCAGGCTGGTTTTCATGTGCTCCCCCCCACCTTTTTCGGAGTTGGTCGATGTGGCGTCTCGTGAACTGTCCATCTTCCAACTCGACGATGTAGGATTTGGGGCCGGTTGTGCTGGCAATTTTCCCCTTCAGCCATTTAGGAGAGCCGCTGAAATTCAGCGCGAAAATTGAATCTCCGTTGCTGAAGGCGCGAAGCGGGCGGCTGGCGGTTGCGGTCACTTCCGGGCTGTATTGGGGGTGCAGCCGGTCCAAGGGTGACCTCAACCTTCTGCCCATCAACAGTTCGGCCGGGCTCTTGTGGGTGGTGGCGTGTGGCATGATGTGCTGGGTGAGGAGGAAATTGTCTATGCGCTCTTGCCAGTCCCCCGGGCCCATCTTGGTGAGGGCCTCTTTGGTCAGTCGGACCATGCGTTCAGCTTGTCCGTTTCCGGCCGGCCTGTAGGGGGCGGACAGGGCGTGGCGGATGCCCAGTCCTGCCAGGAAGGACTCCATGGCCAGGGATGTGAGCTGGGGGCCGTTGTCTGAGACCAGCACATCCGGTAGACCATGTGTGGCAAAGAGGCGGCGCAGGGCTCGGATCGTTGCGTCTGTTGTGGTAGATGCCATGGGCACCACCTCGAGCCATTTGGAGAAGGCATCTACCACGATGAGGAGGTGTCGCCCTTGCATCGGACCCACGAAGTCAATGTGGATCCTCGACCAGGGGTTGCTGGGGGTCTCCCACTTCGCGACTTCGGATTGCGGCGGCGCTGGGCGGACTTCTTGGCACGGGTCACATCTGGAGACCCATTGTTCAATGTCTCTGTCCATGGAGGGCCACCAGACATAACTCCGTGCCAGGGCCTTCATGCGGACGATGCCCGGATGCCCCTTGTGCAGGGTCTCTAACGTCCGCCGTTGCAGAGTGCTTGGAATCAGCACCCTGTCTCCCTATAGCAGACAGCCTTTTATGGTGGACAGCTCCTCCTGTTTCCTGGCGAACGGGCTGAACCTTTCCTCTGGCTTTTCCGCTGGCCACCCTCTGAGGATCCAGGACTTCACTTGGCGGAGTGTGGGGTCCTTTTGGGTGTGGACGGCCACATCTGCGGATGACACCGGGCAGCTGGCGTCATCATCGATGTGAAGTAGGTGGAGCGTGGGGGCTGGGTCTTCGACCGGCTTCTTCGACGGGCATCTGCTGAGAGCGTCAGGGTTTCCTATGGCTGTGCCTGGCTGGTGCACGAGCCTATAGGAGTAGCCGGCTAGGAAGATGGCCCATCTCGTCATTCTTGGGGACATGAAGGTCGGGGTTGGTTGGTCGCCTGCGAGGAGTCCCAGGAGAGGCTTGTGGTCTGTGACTATGGTGAAGCGTCTTCCGTAGAGGTATTCGTGGAAGCGCTTCACTCCAGCCACGATGGCCAGGGCTTCTTTGTCCAGCTGGCTATAGTTCCGTTCTGCGCCGGACATAGTCTTTGAGAAGTACGCGATTGGGGCTTCCGAGCCATTGGGCAGTTCGTGGCTGAGAACTGCCCCCACCCCGTAAGGCGACGCGTCGCAGGTCAGTCTGATGGGGAGCGTCTCGCTGTATTGGATGAGGACGCTTTTGGACGTCAATAGTCCTTTGATGGCCCGGAATGCCGCTTCCTCTTCCTGGCCCCACTTCCAGGAAACCGATTTCCCCAGCAGGCGGTGGAGTGGCTCAGCAACTGTGGCTTTCTGTTTTAAGAAAATGGCGTAGAAGTTGAGCAACCCAAGGAAAGCCTGAAGCTCCGTTTTGTTTTTTGGGCTTGGAGCTTCATGGATTGCTTCCACTTTTGATTTGGTGGGGTGTATGCCTGTGCTATCAATGAGGAAGCCCAGGAACTCGACTTCCTGTACTCCTATGATGCACTTGTCCCGCCTGACTCTCAAACCCTTGGCCTTGAACCGCTGCAGGACAAGCCTGAGCCTTTCAAGGAGTTGGGCTCTTGAGTCACCGGAGATGAGCACATCATCGAAGTAAGGCACCACCCCTGGAACGCCTTGGAGAAGGCGTTCCATCATGGATTGGAAGATACCAGGGGCAGCGCTGACTCCAAATTGGAGGTGGTTACATTTAAATGCCCCTCTGTGCGTGACAATTGTTTGAGCCTCCGCCGTTTTGTCATCCACTGGCAGTTGCTGGTAAGCCTGGGCCAGGTCCAGTTTCGCGAAAATTGATCCAGATCCCAGGGAATGCAGCAGATGTTGCACCACTGGGACTGGGTATGCGCTCTGTGCCAACGCCTTGTTGATGGTACAACGGTAGTCAGCACAGATGCGCACAGACCCATCATGCTTCAGTGGGGTCACAATGGGGGTCTCCCATGAGGCATGATCGATCGGTTCCAGGACGCCCTGGGCGATCAGCTTATCCAGCTGTTCATCTACTTTAGGCCGCAGGGCAAATGGAACTCGGCGGGGCTTGAGCCTGATTGGGGTGATTCCCTTGTCCAGATTAAAGGAGATTGGCCTCCCCACAAATTTCCCCAGCTTACCATCGAAGACTTCTTTGAACTCTTCAATGATGGAGTCGAGTTCGTCCCTGCGGATCTCGTGGATGCCCTGAAGTGAAAGTCCTAGCGGCTTGAACCACTCCACACCCAACAGGTTCGGTCGGCTGTGCTGCACGATGGTGATGGGTAGCTTTCCGTCGAAGTCGTTGTACTTCACGTGGATGGTGGCTCTGCCTAGGATTTCAATGGGGTTTCCGTTGAAGTCCACAAGTCTCGCTTTCGGGGTTTTCAGCTGGGTCCTTTTGTATGCCGGTTTCAGTTGTTGTAGGTGCTGCCAGTCCATGATGGAGTAGGCGGATCCGGAGTCTACCTCCATCTTGCATGGAGACTCCTCTGCTAGCAGTGTCACGTGGAACTTGGTGGTCCCCTCGTCGCTTGTGTGAGCAATGGTGGTGGTCTGGTGCACCGTTCTGTTTCGGGGATATTCCTCCTCCCCGCGCCGGGACTGGTTTGAGGACCGTTTGGATGTCCTCTGGTTATCTTTGCGATTTTCCCGGAATCGTGGTCTGGGCGGTTCCGGGGCTGGGTCTGTGGCTCTGCAGGCCTCGGCGATGTGGCCCCTCTTCAGGCATCGGCGGCAGGTCGCGTCCCTCCATCTGCAGTTTGCCCTGGGGTGGTCGCCTCTGCAGCTGCCGCATCGCTCTCCCCGGTCGCCATGCTGTGGGTTTTCCCGCCTGGGGGGGCGGGACACCTTGTGGACGGCCATTTCCTCATCAGACTCGGATTGAGTGGTTGCCTCGTCTGATGAGGTCGGGCCCGACTTGTGGATCTTATGGATCCCTCTTGCTTTTACCATTGCAGCGGCTGCTTGCTCAGATGTTTCAGCCGCTGTTGCCTCGTCGAGGACGTCTTTAAGCGGGATCTTCTTCCGGCTGAGGAATTTCTTTTGCAGCCCCACATCTCGCATTCCAAAAACAATGCGGTCCCGGATGGCATTGTCCACATTGTCGAACTCACAGTTGGCAGCGATTTGGCGAAGCGCTGCCACGAATTCCTTGATGGATTCACCTTCCCGCTGGTTTCTTTGCTGGAAGGTGAACCTGTTTGCGATGGGGGTGCCTGTAGGTGCATAGTGCTCCAGTAGGACTTCCTGTAGGTCGTTCCAGGACATCTCCTCAATGTCCCTGGGTGCCACGAGGTCAATCGCCATCTCCAGGACGTCCGATCCGCAATGAGCCAGGAAGAGGGCTCTTTTCCTCTCATCGTCGAGGTTCTGGTATCCATTGCCTCGCAGGAACTGCCGAAATCGGACCATGTATGACCTCCACTTCTCCCGGGATGGGTCGAACGGGTTCAGCGCGGTCATCGGGGCTTGCGGGGTAGCCATTCTGGAAGGTCGCTGTGGTGTGGTGATTCTGTTCGGTGGGCGATCGTGCCACGAGTCTTGTTCAAGGTTCTCTCCTCTAGTCCTTCGTCGCCAGTGTTAGATCAGGCGCAGGAAAGGAAGACTGGACCAGCTCGGTACATTTAGCAACTTTTATTAAGTACAAAGTAACGAGTCAAGACTGCTGGCGCGCTGCCGGAGCTCTCCTTATATTCGCTCTCGGCAGACGCACCGCCCCTTGACAGGGATTCAAATTTCCCGCCCGATGGCTGGCAGCCAATCAGGGCGGATGTCCTTATAAGGACATAACACTAACAAATATAAAAACCGGCTTTCCTGCTGCTGTTTGCATGGAATCTGTCACAGCTTTGTGCAGATACAGGAATTTCTCTTCTCACAAGGAGGAAGAGTTTTTTTTTATCATGTCTTCCAATTTCACTCACTCCCTTTTTTTCAGCCTTTGGGGGCTTCGGACCCCCTCCCAGCCCTGGGACACAGCAGGTTTCCCTGTTTCTTTGGGAAAGATTCCTTCCCAATCAGAGTCCCCCTGAGCCCCATCATCCACTTCCCTCCCTGCCTGGGATCAGCTGAATTCCTCCATTCAGACAACAGGAAAAAGGGAGTTTGCACAGAACCTCTGGGTCAGCCTCCATTCTTCCACACAGAGGGTCCCACTCACTCTGCAAAGCCAAATTCCCCCTCAGTTCCTGGAGACCTCCAGACATCCCTCGGCTGAGCTCACAGCAGGGCCAGGGCGGCTGAGAAATTGGGATTGAAGGGACCACAAACCTTTCCAGACACAAGAGACTCTTAGACACAGACTATGACCTCCCACACACTCCTAAACGGTGCCTTTATGTGGCAGTGGGAAGGGTTATGGGCTCAATCTCACAACCCTCACCCTATAGGGCTGCCCCATCTGTTGTCCCTGGCAGCAGATGGAAGATTGTGAATCCCACTCCTGACACCAGTTTCTGTGGAATCAAACACAGGACCCTAAAACTCCAATAATTCAGGCTCAGTGCAGTTATTATATATTTAGCGTCCATTGGAGGAACTTTGCTCCATAAAATAGTGGGAGGAAATATTTAGAGACAAAAGGATGCACTCATATTTATATATTCCAGGAAAGGAGGAGAAAATTATAATCATACATATGCATATTTCATTTAATAGATGATGTAAGCATGAATATTCAAAATTAGGGAGACTCAAGTTACCTCCCCAGCCTTGTATTGTTGCTACCCTCAAGAAAGAGTTATTGTGTAAAGAAAAAGAAACGTCTCAGTTGCGTTGCCACAGCAGTTTGGGTGAAATGTACTGAGAAATGAGGGCATCAACGTTGCTCCATACATTCCTTCTATATTTCTGTCTTGCTAACATGCTCCCATTTTTCCAAGAAATTTGTCTCCTCACAATCTTCCACACACCCTTTATTTATTTCAAGAAAAATAGTTGGCCCACTCATGCATGCAGAACAGCGTGGACCATTGTCTTGAGTTGAAATTCTTCTGTCTCATATTTTTATTCTGGCTGTGAGCTGCTCCTTTGTGTTGAGGTCTGGCCTCACAAGGATAATGTAGCACTTGGGGATGAAGATGCAGCCCAGCAGACCAGCACTAGAGGCCAGGATGGAGAAGACCTGCACAGCCACCATGGATTTCCCTTTGGTGCTCAGGTAGGTGGGCACAAAAGTCACCCAGACACTGCAGAAGACCAGCATGCTGAAGGTGATCAGCTTGGCTTCGTTGAAGGCCCCAGGCAGGTTCCTGGCCAGGAAAGCCACCGTGAAGCAGATGGCAGCCAGGAAGCCCATGTAGCTGAGGGTGACGTAGAACATGACAACGGCCCCTTCGTTGCATTGCAGGATGATCTCTCCAGGCTGGGAGTGGAGGTCAGAGTCAGGGAAGGGGGCAGAAACTCCCAGCCAGATGGAGCAGATGATAATTTGGGCAGCAGAACAAGAAAGGATGATGGAGTTGGCCAAGCTCTTCCCCAACCATCTCTTCACTCGGTTTCCTGGTTTTGTGGCCAGGAAGGCCAGCACCACCATGATGGTTTTGGCCAAGAGAGAAGAAACGGCAACTGAGAAGATGATGCTGAAGACCATCTGTCGGAGAAGGCAAGTGGCTTTCCTTGGTTGACCAATGAAGAGAGAAGGAGACAAGAAGCAGAGCAGGAGGGAGACCAGGAGGATGTAGGAGAGGTCTCGGTTGTTGGCTTTGACAAGGGGAGTTTCTCGGTATTTAATAAAGATGATTAGAACAAGGCCTGTGATTAAGAACAAGAATAGGGCAAAAGAAACCAGGATGATCCCCAGATATTCTTCATAAAATAGGAAGGTTATGACTTTGGGGATACATTGGACTCTGTCCTCATTTGGGTATTTATCATCAGGACACTTGGTGCATTTTTCCGTATCTGCGAAAACAAAAAAGCAATATTTCTTTAATATTCTGTCCTTTTGTCCTGCAAGAAAAACCTTCTTTGGATAACACCTGATACCCCAGGCATTTTCCAAGAAGTATTTCTTAACTATTTCATTAAAAAGAGCCTAAGAAGGATATATTTTTAATTAAAAAATGTAGCTAGGTATACGAAGTTGAGGGAAGTCCTAGGATGTTAATTATTTCCTCTGTAATGTGTAGAATCTTCATAGGAACCTATATTATTAGCGGTTAATAATGAATCATATAATCATTTTAGGCAAACATCCTGAATCCTGCATGATCCTGAATCATGGCAGTTAATGTCTTGGACTTAGAGGATACCGACAGTATCTTGTAACGTCTGGAAGCAACCTGGAATTAAGGAGAAACTTCCTATCAGTGAGAGCAATTAGCCAGTGGAACAGCTGGCCTCCAGAAGTTGTGGGTGCTTCAACATTGGAGGTTTTTAAGAAGAGAATGGACAGTCACTTGTCTGAAATGGTATGAAAAGGGGGCTGGACTAGAAGACCTCCAACGTTCCTTCTACTCTATTCTGATTGATTGATTGATTGATTGATTGGTCGATCTATATGATTGGAAGACTATTTGTGTAATGAGTTCTCCCCATAACTATCTGCAGCACCAGATTATGGACCAGTGACACCTTCTCAGTGATCCTCAAGGGGAGGATCCAATATACAGTGGATTGCAAGGTCTTTCAGAAGGTGGACCTGAAACAATTCATCTAGTTTCAAAGAACTGAGATGTTCCTAGAAAGGTGAACTTAGCAGCACATATCCAAACTAAAAAGCAGAAGAGATATTTCCTCTGCTGTTAGTAAAGCTTGCCCAGTCTGCCACCCCCTCCTCCCATCTCTTCCCAGCCCCTCCTTCCAAGTCTTTTTGATTTACTTCCATTTAGATGAGAAATTGTGCAGATTAAAAATAAAAAACCAGGTGAGGTTCAATTTGTTTTTTAATTTGGATCCAGTTCCACAAAGCCTCCCATTTTCCTCAGTGTGACCCACCTTCCTGAGTGGAGAAGGTCCCCTCCGGACAAGGAACGCAGTCATAGCAGCAAACTGGCTCTCCTTCTCGAGCCCTCTTGACAAATCCAGGATGGCAACTTTCCACACATTTGGACTGAGGCAGGGACTGAGCAGAAAAACAAGGAATGCCAAAGAAAAGGTGTTAGGACTCTCCGTCCATATAAAATGGAGGGAGAAATGGAGGGAGGCAAGTAGCCTCTGGTCTTCATTGGGGTAAATAGGAAACCTCTGACTACTTCTAAAGAGATGCAGGAGGTAAAACAACTGGCAGATTCTTCATTTAGTTCCTCCCTTTTGCTTTCGGAATTTAACACTGCAATAAAGTAATTTTCTATTTAATGTAGTCTAGAGGGATGGAATTGAAAAAAGATTTAAATATGATGATATATTCTTAATAAAAGTGATAATAAAGATTACTGTAAAAGATTTAGGAAAATTTATTCTGTTAGGTTTTTTAATATGAAATGAAACTTCAAAGTGCTGGTTCTTACTTATAAAGCCCTACATGGCATGAGCCCGGGGTATTTGCAGGACCACCTCCAACCTGCCTCCCACCATCCAGTGTGCTCACATACAATTGCCCTCCTCCAGGTGCCATCAGCCAGACTATGTTGGCCGGTGGCCCCCAGGTTGAGGGCGTTCTCGGTGGGCGCACCGACCCTCTGGAATGGGTTGCCCACTGAGCTCTGGACGGCCCCCGAGCTCCGCTTCTTCCATCGGGGCCTGAAGACATGGCTGTTGGAACAAATCAGCTGATCCAATGGGGTTTTTATATTAAATTACTGGGGTTTTAATTATTTGATTTAGTAAATTTTAATTATTTTATGAATTTGTTCCTACTGTTTTACATATTGTAAGCCACCCCAAGTCCCTTGGGAGAAGGGCGGCATATAAGTGAGAACAAAATAAAAATAAATAAATAAACTGTGATGAAGAAAGAAAACTCTGACCAGTAAGATCTTGAAAGATTTTCCTAAAACATGGCAAAGCCACTCCACTTAGGTCCCGTCTGTTGAAGAACTACAATCAGATGACACCAATTGGCATGGGAGGCCAAACACCCTGGAGACTCTAGGCTTTGCCCACTGGAAATGGGACCTCAGACTTTGGAAAACAGAGAAAAGACAACAAAATTTCTCCCACCTTATTGAGCAACTTTATCTGTGAAAGAGCATCTTGGCTGATAGTAAATCTCTGTCTTAGAGAATACGCCAGAAACTCTTTCTTGGGATCCTCCTTGGGGAGAACTAAGAAGATTTTGATGACCACATCTGCGTTTATCTCTCCATTTTGGTCCAAGTACAGTTTAATGCTGGAAATATTGCAAAACTCATTCTTCTCCAGAAAGGGATGAAACTAGAATGGGAATATCCAGGAATTTGAAAAACAGAAAACTTTGTTTCTTAAATCTTTCTTCTACAATTGTCTAATCTCCAAATACGGTTAAATAGGATACAAATACTGCCACCATCTTCAGAAGTGAAAGAAAATGTTTGAGAAAGATTCGTTCATCATATACTGACAAAGCATAGAGAAAATATAATCGACACAATTGATCAATTATAGAGAACATTCTAGAGCAGATGAGAGATAAAATGAACAGAGGTGGAAAAAGATGATTCATAAACTCTTTGAAAACAAGAGGTTGATTCCCAGAAAGCATGGGTTGATCAAGAAGAAAGTTGTCAGGCTAATCTTCTCCCTGGTCAGCCTGATGGAAAACACCTCCAGATGGAGAGTGGCTGGCTCTGGAGAATTTGATCGCTGAAGAGGGAGCCGGGTTTAGAGAGGGGAGAGGCACTACTGATCAGTGCTTAGTTCTTCATCAACTGATGGAAAAATACATATCAAATAGGCCTGCATCATTCTACGCCTGCTTCATAGATCTCAAGGCAGCCTTTGATACGGTTCCCAGGACTAAGCTATGGCAGAAGCTGGAAGCTGCCTCAATTGACCACAGGCTTCTTCATCTCTTACCTGCCCTACATACTAAACCATCCCTCAAGGTGAGGTGTGATATGCAGGGGTCCCTCTCGAAGTCAGTTAAAACTCAAAAGGGGGTTAAACGGGGGCATTTTGGCCCCCCTGCTTTTCAACTTTTACATAACTGGCATGGTAAAATGGCTAAACAAACCAAATCAACCCCCCCCCCCCAAAAAAAATAGGTGACCGAAGCATCGCCCTCCTGCTCTATGCAGATGCCCCTGTGATCCTCTCCAGGACACCAGTAGGCCTTAAAAGAGCCTTGCGAGCCCTTCTCCAGTACTGTAATTACAATCAACTGGGCATAAATGATGAGAAAACAAAGATCAAAAAGGCCAAAACTTGATTCGTGGCATCTAAATGGCCACAAAATAGAGCAGGGAAGCACCTTCAAATCCCTGGGGGTGGCCATTCAGGCCAAGGGTTCAAGAGAGATGCAGCTGCCCTGGGCCAAAGATCAGCCAGCACCATTCTTCATTGTTTCCGCACAAAGGGAGGCTACTATGTCCCTGCTGCTCTTAAGCTTTTTGTGCCCAAGTCGCTAGCACAGCTCCTTTATGGGACGTTGCTCGGACCGTCAGCTTCATGTTTTACATCATTAGAAGTAGTTCAGTCCAAATTCACCAGATCAATTCTCCAGATGCCACGTTGTGTCTCAAATTTATTTTATTTATTTATTTATTTATTTATTTATTTATTTTATATTGGATTTCTATACCGCCCTTCTCCCTGAGGACTCAGGGCGGTGTACAGCCAGATTAAAAAATATGCAGAACAAATATTAAAAACAATTAAAAGATATATAAATTTGGCCCAATTAAAACTCATTTACCAATTAAAAACGTTTAAAACATTTAAAAACAGTTAAAAATTTCATCTTAAGCCAGCCCGGCTTGTTTAAATAAATGGGTTTTAAGGGCGCGACGGAAGGCACTGAGGTCTTGGATTCTCCTTATCTCTGGGGGGAGCTGATTCCAGAGGGTAGGTGCCTCCACAGAGAAGGCTCTCCCCCTGGGGGTCACCAGCCTACATTGTCTGGCTGATGGCACCCCGAGGAGGCCCTCTCTGTGGGAGCGCACGGGTCGATGGGAGGTTGTTGGTAGCAGCAGGCGGTCTCGAAGATAGCTAGGCCCTATGCCATGGAGCGCTTTAAAGGTGATAACCAACACCTTGAAGCGCACCCGGAAGACAACTGGGAGCCAGTGCAGCTCGCGCAGGAGCGGTGTTACATGGGAGCGCCATGCTGCTCCCGTCACTACCCGCGCTGCTGCGTTCTGGACCAGCTGGAGCCTCCGGGTGCTCCTCAAGGGGAGCCCCATGTAGAGAGCGTTGCAATAGTCAAGGCGAGAGGTGACGAGGGCGTGAGTGACTGTGCACAGGGAATCCCGATCAAGAAAGGGCCGCAACTGGCGAATCAGGCGAACCTGACAAAAGGTCCCCCTGGTTACAGCCGTCAGATGTTCCTCCAAGGACAGCTGCATATCCAGGAGGACTCCCAGATTGCGAGCCCTCTCTGTGGGGGCCAATGACTCGCCCCCAATAGTCAGTGATGGAGTCAACTGACTATATCGGGATGCCGGGAGCCACAGCCACTCAGTCTTGGAAGGGTTGAGCTTGAGCCTGTTCCTCCCCATCCAGATCCGTACAGCCTCCAGGCACTGGGACATCACTTCAAGGGCATCGTTGGGGTGGCCCAGAAATGCACTTCTGCGCCTGGAGACAGGATTGACAGAAGCCGAAGGAAGAATCCGTGTAGCTGTTGTGGCCCACCAGTGGCCAGTGGGGCTGGCAGCAGATTCAGACAGTGAGGAGGTTGGGGAGGGACATGGGCCAGTCCTGGAGTCTGGGGAGGCTCTGATGGGGGCTCTATGGCACTGTGCACACATTTGCGAACCGGTAGGGAAGGTAAGTGAATTTCACCCCTGGATTCTCCCCTCTTCTCTGATCCTTCCCTAGGCAGCCTCTCTTCCCCTCATCCCAAAAGTCATTCTCACCCATCATTGCACTTCCTAAATAGATTATGGGAACTCTGGTGATATCACTGGATTTCAGTAACGGACTCACAAACAATTGTGTGATGTGATTAGAAAACTGAGGGGCAAATGGTATGATAACTAAGTGGATAAAAACTGTCTTCAAAATGATACTCAAATAATTTTTAATCTTTTTAAATTTTTCCAACGACACCTGAAGGTTATGTTTGTTTACTTGATTGATTAGTCCATGGGCCAAATCAAAGTGCAGAGTTCCAAACACAAATTATTACTAAAATCTGATAAAAACAATTTAAAATGAGATTGGAATAGAATACAATAATATATGGATAAATAAAATAGGATAAAATCATATTTCAATATCACCCCTTCAATCTACCCCAATCAGCCCCACAAATGCCGATCTCAACCGAGCCATTTTGCTCAAGTACTGAGCTGTATTAAATGTTGTTTTCAAATTCTGGCTGCAGATAAGGTGAGTGGTTTTGATATGGGATTCCCAATGGGTCCTTCCTTTGGTATATGGACCAAGGTACCTGCCTCTCACCCGCTTATGCAGGCAGCAATCAAATGGGATGTGAGCCAGGTCTTCTGCCTCTGCCACTCTGCAAATGCAGAGACGTCCATTATAAGGTCTAGAGTGGAATCTCCCATATCTGACCATTGTGTCCAGCTGTTTGAATCTCGCTCGCGTAAATCTCTCCCTAAGATGTTTTGGCAGTTGTAACTTTCAATAGTTGTCTAGTTGAAAAGTAGGTTTGTATTTGCTCAGCCATTTCAACTTACCCACCTTACTAAGAATAGCCATGTCATTTTGTGCTTCTACATCCTTAATTCTTTGGGCAGCTGTTTTTTTGAATTGTTCTCCTGTTACGCAAGAGACAGGAAGGCCACAGCTACTTCCAAGATTAATCAGTTTAGTGATCCAAGAGGTTTGTGATTGTGAGTTTATCTGCTCTAGTAAGCATAACTTGGGGAGTCTATCAGTCTCCATTTCATTGACTTTGTGCCAGTGGTTAAATGCTTTGATCTTGGATAGTGGATGAATTGTATACATTCCCAATTCAGCTCTAACTGCTGCAGCAGATGTCCTTAGATCTACACCCACAATACAGCTCAGGTGCTGGGACTGTGTTTGTTCTAGTACTGTGGTTGAGTAGAAATCCCAAACTTCTGCTCCATACAAGAGCATAGGGGGAACCTTTATATACTTCAATTAATGGGCCAGGATTGAAGGTTAGGGATAACTTTTTGCTATTGAACATCAATTTTTCTAGGTTATCATTTAATACGGTCAAGTTGATAAATCCACTTCACGCAAGATTTGATCTAAGATGTAGATCCTAGAGTAAGCTAATTTTGATGTGAGTTAATTTAAAGACTGAAGTTTTTCTACTTACAAGCCTTATTTGAAACTTCATTTAAAAAGTTTGATAAAATAACAATGGTTTTAAATCAACTTAAAGGCAATAATCAGAAGCAAGCAACAACTGTTGAATCCAATGGATTGGATGGTCGGATGGACTGGAACTTAATTTGCTGCTGGCATCCCTGAAGATCCTGATGCCAAAGGAAAGTGTTTTCGGGCGGCAGACCCGCGATCCCCTTCCTGATTCCAAACATGGGGTGTGCAGAGACAAAAAAAGTGCATCGCATTTCAGATCTGGCCAGGAGGAAAGAGAAGGTGAGTCTGCTGAGGAGGAGGACGGGGGCTCGCGGCTCTGCAATGTGCAATGGGAAGAAAAGCACTTTCAGGCAGCAGCGCTGCAATCCCCTCCCCGAATCCAAAACGCTGGGCAGCCAAAGGGGTGACCAGATGCAAAACGTCTGCTGGGCAGATTCCACCCCCCCCGACTGTCCCAAAGAGGGTTGTTCCTCAGGCTGTGCCCCGACCCAGATCCCTCCTGCCTGGAACTCCCTGAAAATGTCCGAAGGGTAGGAGCTGATGGGTGGGGGCTACATTCGGAGTATATGACGCACCCAGATTTTTACCCTCTTTTTGGGGGTAAAAAGGTACATCTTATACTCCGAAAAATATGGTATGTAAAAAGCAATAGAAAAATCTCTGATTTTTAGCAACTAGGACTTAACTAACAACAGAGTCCCATATAAGAACATGAATGATGGACGGGAAGAAAGATGAGGGACACCAAACTTCATATGTATGTTTGTGATCTCAAAATCGTAGTTACCGTATTTTTCAGAATATAAGATGCATCGGAGTATAAGACGCACCTACCTTTTTTGGTGAGGAAAAGAAGAAAAAGAAATCTCCCTCTGCCTCTGAGCAATTTTGCCTCATTGCAGCAAACAGCAAACAGCCTGCTTTACTTTCATTTTCATTTTCAGCATAGCTTGATTAGCACAAGGGGATAAAAAATCTGCTCCAGCAATTTACCTCTTTGCAGCAACCAGCAGAGCCCTGCGGAAAAGAGCTGAGAGCAAATGAGCTGAGAGTCGGGAGGCTGATCCAATCAACTTGTGCTAATGAGGCTGGGCTGAAGCTGAAAGGAACTGTTTTTTCTTGCTGTTTGCTTGCAAGGAGGCAGAGGCCAAAGGATGGCGGCTAGTGGGTGGGCAGGTGTACATATTCGGTGTATAAGATGCACCTAAATTTTCACCCCCTTTTAGGGGGGAAAAAGTGCATCTTATACTCCGAAAAATATGGTAACGGGAAACAGAATCTGAGTCAGCAGGGAGATGGTCATGGAAAGAAGGCAAATGCAGCCATAGGAATCTCAGGATAGATTCTTATGTGATAGATCAATTAACACGTTAATAGAAAAGAAATATAATAGAAGAAGAAGGCTGAATAAGTTAACTGTCACAAGTAAATGCCTTATTCTCCATTATGTAAATAGTACATGAACAGGGTATCAGGGGTTAACTTATTCTTCACCTCTTAATGTATTCATATTTCACCACTCCCATGTCTAGCTCCACCCATTGTATATATAAGGAGCTGCATACGTCCATTCTGTGCTTCCACGAATGCAATTTCGAGAGAATCTGAAGAATACACCACAGACGACGAAGAAATAATAAATGAAGATGATGACCAAGAAGAAAACGAAATAGAAAACAACGAACTCAGGTCAGAGATACTAAAACTCTTAAAAAGCCAAAAGAGCGATGAAAGTCTCGTCGCGAACCTCCAAGATATACTAAAAAACAACGGAGCAGCGAAAGAGAAGCACATCGCTACTGAAAAATCAAAAGACTCTAAAATAGTGAGTAATATGCTTGCAGATAAAAACGCAACGAAGAAGAAAACCAACGATCCCGCGCAAAGTCAGCAATGAAAACGCTTTTTGCAGCATTCGGACTGAAACTGAAGATCACTAAAAAATCAACAAAAAAACAAGCAAGCGAGCCAACGCCTCAAAATCCACCCGCTCCCATCCAGACGGCGAGAGCACCGACGCCTGAGCCCAGAGAGCCCTGCAGATACCGCCCCATGCCGCAGACTAATCCAAGGACCAGCGCCTTCAACGAAAGAAAACGAGTGCCCGCCATCACCAGGACTCCAAAGATCGAGCCGGAGACTGATTCATCGGAAGAAGAACAGAGCGAGGGAGCTGCAGCAGCGAGAACCTCTCACGATGACTCCAGGAACGAAATGAGAAACGCGCATGCGCAAGACTACGCAGACAACTTCGGAAGACATGAAATGCGGAGAGAATCATGCAAACTCGTAGCGAGCATCCCCACGCCGTTTTGCAACTTTCATCATTTGCAAGACCACGGACTACCTCCGGTTGTAAGTAATGGACCCAACAATGTTGGGAATTTACCCAATGACTTCCCAAAGCTGAGAATAGATGGCATTAATTTGCAAGAATGGTATCAGCAGCTCCAGGTTGTCTTTATGAAAGAAAATTTACTCCTTTTTATTACTAACCCCCCAAAAAGACCTTGGACTCTAAAGTTAGATTGCCTACACCATAGAGCATTCTTCTTATTGATTTCCAGTGTGTCTCCTGCAATGTATCACAGTATTAAGCAAAATCTGACTGTCTCAGAAATTATTCAATGCATGTTTAATTTATTTCACAGTGAAAGTGTAGCCACTACTACAAGAATGTCTAAAGAGTTCTTCTCTTCTAGGATAAAGCCAGGGGTTACCATAAGTGAACATTTAATATCTTTAAACAAAATTAGAGCAGAACTGCACTTAAGGGGGGAAGTAATTTCAGATCAAACGATGAAAAGTGTTATCATCAACTCACTTGACCCATCATGGGATAATTATATGTCACATTTAGACACAATCAATCTAGGATACTTATCCATAGAAAGTCTATCTAACAAATTAATAGCTGAAGACAATTCAAGGAGGAGTCGTTATAACAACCACATAGAGCACAAACAATATAAAAAGGTAGCATTTCAAGAGAGATATCATGAACCATTTGGATGCCACAATTGTGGGTCCAGAGAACATAATAGGAGGGATTGTCCTAAAATTCTAAGAGAAAGACATAGGTCAGAATATAGAAATAGGTACAACAACAGACAACCTTCCATTGATAGACATAGGTATAGAAGTCCACCCAACTATAGAGAACATAGAGGGGGCAGAGATAATTCAAAGGATAGAAAGTCTGGTTCACTGAATGGGCTAAACAAACATGACAACATTAACATACAACAACCAGAAAACAACAATTGGCTTATTGATTCTGGAACAACCAATCACACTACAAATAATAAAAATATATTTGTAATCAAATTTGTAATCAAAGTAGCCAATCAAGAAAAGGTCCAAGTAATAGGTAGAGGGAATGTAATTTTACCTGGCCTAGGAAAAGTAGAGGGGGTATTACTAATACCTGAAATACCCCATAACATACTTAGTGCAATAAAACTAAGCAGAGATTCTGACATTAACATTGTGTTCTCAAAGGGAAAGGCAACATTAGAGAAAAACAGAACAAACATAGGCACAGTAATAATCAAAGGAGGTCTACCTTATTTAATGACTAAGGAGAAATGGTTAAACAACATTGATTCAAATATGGAAGATGACAATGAAATAGATAATGAAGACAATAGTAACAGTGACAATGAGGAACATGAAGTAACTCATAATCACAAAGATACACACAATAAAAAAAAACCTAAAATAGGTAAACCAATTCACGATGAGTGTGCTCATGTCTTACATAGGAAATTAGGACATGCCAGTTTTCCTGTAGTGCAAAAGATGACTGAACATGCAGAAGGTGTTAAAATAAAAAATTGTGAAAACTATTTGGAATGCTCAGTGTGTAAATCTACAAAACTCAAAACTAGTCCCAGACCTAGAAAGTCAACGAGAACAACTAACAAAATTTTTGATTTGGTACACATGGATCTAGTTGGTCCATTAACACCATCAATTACTTATAAAAAACGTTACTTTCTAACCATTGTGGATGATTATAGTCGTTATGGATTTGTTTACACATTAAAACATAAAGATGAAACCTTTCAGAAATTTAAGGAGTTTTACAAACGTATAGAAACACAACACAATATTAAAATAAAACAAATTATGACAGATAGGGGGTGTGAATTCATGTCTAAGGAATTCTCCCAATGGCTAAAAGACAAAGGAATGTTACATTACACATCTAGCCCATTTTCTGCATTCCAGAACGGAGTGGTAGAGAGAAAGAACTCAACATTACAAACCATGATTAGATGCACATTAGAGGATGCTGGCTTAGGTAAACAATTCTGGTCAGAAGCCCTACAATATTCTAATTACACACAAAACAGAACTTGGTCCAGTATTATAAATAAGACACCGTATGAAGCAATGTATAACAGGAAACCAAAACTAGCACACATGCACATATTTGGAGTCACCGCAGACGTACACATACCTAAACAATTAAGGCGCAAAGGTGAGAACGTATCCAGAAGACTTAGATTCATGGGATACGAGACAGGTACAAAAGGATACAGATTTATCGATAGTAATAACAAATTTATAGTTTCCAGAACAGCTGTGTTCCATGAACAGGCCAACTGGTCTAGAATACATCTTAATGAAATATTCCCAAACACTAATCCAGGCACTAAACTCCAAGAAAAAAGGAATAGAGAAGAACATAGTAACAATACGCATAAAAATAAAATCAAAACATGGACAAACAGTCAACTTGAAATAAGAACAGATTCATTAACTAAAAAGGAAGCAAGATATTTACATGACAATGATACTAGACCAGAAAGAGCAATCAGAAGTAGCAGAAACCAAGTGCCAAACAAATACAAAGACTATATAATGCATATGAATGCAGAATCACCAACACCTAACACATATGAGGAAGTGTTAAAACTTCCTCCTGAAGAAAAGAAAAAATGGGAATCAGCCATGACTAAAGAGATGGATAGTTTACGAGGACTAAATGTATTCACGCCTACAATTGCACCAAAGAACAAAACCATCATTGGCACTAGGTGGATATATAAAATTAAAAATTTAGAGGGAGGCAATACTCTATACAAAGCTAGATTAGTTGCACAAGGTTATGCACAGAAATATCCCGAGGATTATACAGATACATACTCCCCCACAGTAAGAACAGAGAGTGTCAAGACAGCTCTGGTTATAGCATCAGCACTCAACCTCGATGTGTTCCAATACGACATACAGACTGCGTATTTACATGCAAAATTAGATAAAGAAATATATGTAAGGGCACCCCACAGTCAATACACAAACAAAAATGAAACTTGGTTACTAAATAAAAGTTTATACGGGTTGAAACAATCTGGTAAACAATGGTATGATTGTTTAGTAAAAGTACTCAAAACTATGAATTTCAATGCCACTACTGCTGATAATTGTTTCTTTGTCAAAAGAGAGGATGATTCCCTAGAATTTGTATTGAACTATGTGGATGATATTTTGTACATAGGTAAACATAATGAGAGGAGAGAAGCATTTGTAACAAAACTGAATGAACATTTTTCATTGAAATCTTTGGGTAAAGTAAATAAGTATCTTGGTGTTCAAATCTGTAAGACCAGAAGGGGATTTAAGCTCTCTCAAAAGGACAAAATCATAGAGCTCTTGAATAAATGTAATTTGAGTAATGCTAAGCCCTGTGATACTCCAATGCAAACTGACTTTTTAAAGAATACAGACGAATCATCCCCTGAATTTAAAGACAATACATTTTACAGGTCAGTCATAGGTTCACTTCTTTATATCTCCAATTGGACTAGACCTGATATTGCTTTGCCTCTCAACTTATTATCCAGACATGTTAGCAAACCATCACTATACCATTGGGAAGCTGTCAAAAGGATATTAAGATACTTAAAGAATAGTTTAGACTTCTGTTTGTTATTGGAACCTAATACTGTCAAAGAGCCCATCCTCACATGTTATGCCGATGCGGATTGGGCTGGAGATACCTCATGTAGAAAAAGCACATCTGGTTATATATTCTTTCTCAATGACTGTCCAGTTTACTGGTATACTGGCAAACAAGAGTTAGTAGCCACTTCAACAACAGAGGCAGAATATGTTTGTCTATCTAAGGCAGCTAATAACCTTGTATGGTTCAATGATTTACTCTCTGACATTTGGAAAAAACCCATTTTGCCTTTTATCATGCATGAAGATAACAAAGCTGCTATCGAAATATCTAGATCTGATGCCATTGGACAAAGATCCAGGCATATAGATATAAAATTTAAACACGTGAGACAGTTGTCTCAGGATGGATTTATCAAAACAGTTCATTGCGAAACATCAGAGCAAATAGCTGACATATTAACAAAGCCTTTGCCATCTAAGCAACATAAATACTTGACTTCTAAATTACATGTCTTATATTGTTCTGAATCTGATTGTAATTGTTGTAATATATCGAATCGGCATTTAGAGGGGGGTTTGTCACAAGTAAATGCCTTATTCTCCATTATGTAAATAGTACATGAACAGGGTATCAGGGGTTAACTTATTCTTCACCTCTTAATATATTCATATTTCACCACTCCCATGTCTAGCTCCACCCATTGTATATATAAGGAGCTGCATACGTCCATTCTGTGCTTCTATCTGTGAATATTCAGTGAATATAGAATGCCTTATGTAAATAAACAGTGATTTATTTGAATTTATAATTCTCAACTTATTTATTGAGTCTGATCCTGAAAATATCGTAACATTAACATTATAATATCTGTAGTAAGAAATGGATCACTGCTAAGCAGCTGAAAAAGAAATTAAGATTTTTGTAAATGTTTGTATGTTTATGTATGTCTTTTTAACTATGTTCAAAATAAAAAACTTTAAAAAAAAGAATCTCAGGAAGTGAACATTCTGGTTTGGGGAGACCCCAACTCAAGGACCAGGTCCCCTTGCAGGCTCCAAGCCTGGAGGAGAATTTGCTGTTGTAGAGCTGAGCCAGCAAAGCAGAGAAGTTCAGTCTCCTCTTCATGGATTGTCAAGAGAAGAGGGGGGTTTAGTTGCCTGTTGAGCTGCACACAGACCCACCTGCAGTGGGGACGGAACAAAGGGGAAATTCCACCATCCTAATCACCAACCCACAAATACGGGAATTCATTTCAAAAAAGAATACAGCATTTTCAAATTAGCAGTGTGTAATATTAAAATGCGATGGTATCTACTCTTTGAAACCATTATTCCCTGAGTAATTGAATTGGACAGATCTGTTGAGATGGTTCCCCTCCTTCTCCTCTGGATTCCTCCTCCAAAGGATCTCAGATTAATGGATCCATATTGGGACCCCCATACCTGCCACGGCTGCAGCCTTGGAGACCCCAAAGTCTTTTCTCCCTCCTTCCTTCTCCTCCTTGATCTGGAGGAATAAGTGGCATTCAAGGCCTGGGCCAGAGTCTGAATGAGACTGTAATGATGGTAGTGACTTGGGATCTGGATCCTGTTCCTTTTCTCCTGGGTCTCCAGTGGGGCTTTCTGGGTGCATCTTCTCCGGCCTTTGACAGAAAAGACGTTCTTTGAAAGAGAACAGCGGAAATAAAAATCTTGAAACTTTTCTTCCACAAAGAAATTGGGTTTAAAGGCTTCATCCATTGGACTTTCTTTTGGCAGATAAGCAAAGTTCAAAATACTATGGATGTATTTGAGAAGTCTACGTTTGTTCATTGCATACAACACAAAATTTGTGAGGATCCAGACTTTCCCTTCAATGGGTCCTGGGAGACGCATAAATGTTAAATGGAAAGGAAGAATTCTGCCCCAAATGGAATCAAATTCTATGAAGTGAACAAAGACATTGACTTGTCTCCACTTAGAGAGGGAATCCCTGAGGGATGCTGTATATCCAGTTGTTGAGAACAGTTGTGATATAACCACACAAATTCCACTCCTGACAAGCATAGGAGGAAAAATCCTCATGAAATTCTCTCCCTTCTCTGTGTCTGAAGCAAAGAGGCCAATCAGGGTCCATCTGAAATGGAGGAGCAGCTGGACAATTGCTGGGTAGTGGAATCCTTCTTTATGGAGCATCTGGTGGAAAAAGGGGAAATTCCTTTTATCACTCAGAGCCTCTGAAACAATTGTATGACTGATCTGAAAAAGCAATGAAGAATGCTGTGTTACATTTGGGATTAGAGCAAGTCCAAAATATTAGATTTGAATAAATCCAACCTGGTTCTCATGAATGTATTAGAATAGTTTGTTAATCAGACATTGTTTAAAATATTAAAGACAGAATATTAGCAAGATTGTATCATAATAATGGAAAATAATAAGCAAATTAAAAAACAATAAAAATGTAAATAATATTACTGTATCAACCCTACAATTTATCACAATTAGATTAACACGTGCAAATGCCAACTGGAGTATTCTATTCCAATAAAGGGCCTATTATAATTTCTGAGGATTGCTGCATCTTTTTTTGCTTCTCTATCCACAGAGAGGAGGGGGTCAAGCTATTTTCCAAAGCATCCAAAGGCCGGACAAAGGCCTGACAAGGAATAATGGATGGAAACTGAACAAGGAGAGATTCAGCCTGGAAATAAAGAGATAAAGTTGCCTTCAGAAGTTGTGGGAGCTTCATCACTGGAAGCTTTCAAGAAGAGACTGGACCGTCATCTGTCAGAAATGGTGCAGGGTCTGCTTGGACTAGATGACCTACAAGGTCCCTTCCAACTCTGTTAATCTGTATCTATCTATACTATTCCAGACAAGTGGGTGTCCAGTCTCTTCTTAAAAGCCTCCAGTGATGGACCACCCACAATTTCTGAAGGGTAGACGTTCCATTCCTCACCATTAGGAAATTTCTAATTAGTTCTAGGTTGTTTCTCTCCTTGATTAGTTTCCCTCCATTGTTTCTTGTCTTGCCTTCTAGTACTTTGGAAAATAGGTGGACCTCCTCTTCTCTGTGGCAGCCCCTCAAATATTGAGGTACATTGCTATGATGTCACCCTTAGTCCTTTTCACTAGACTAGACATACTGAATTCATGCAACTGTTCCTCATATGTTTTGGTCTCCAGGCCCTTAATCATCTTTTCTGCACTCTTTCCAGAGTCTCTACATCTTTTTTATAATATGGAGACTAAAATTGGATGCACGATTCCAAGTGTGGTCTGGCCAAGGCATTATAAAGCGGTACTAATACTTCATGTGATCTTGATTTTATCCCTCTGTTAATGCAACCTAGAATTGCAATGGCTTTTTTGGCTGCTGCCACAGATTGCTGGCTCATATTTAAGTGATTGTCCACTTGGACTCCAAGATCCTCTCACAGTTACTGTTATGGAGCCAGGTTTCACCTCATCAAGTGTACATTTGGTTTTTCCTGCCTAAGTATAAAATCTTACTTTTCTCTACAATGAATTACAATTTGTTAGATAGACCCAAGATTCAAGTCTCCCTAGATCCATCTGGATCTTGAGCCTATCTTCTGGGGTGTTGGCTATTCCTGCCACTTTAGTGTTGTCTTCAAATTTGATGATTTCCATCCAAATCATTCATGAAGATGTTGAAGAGAACTGGGCCTAAAATGGAGCCTTGGGGTCCCCCACTGCTTGTTTCCCTCCATGCAGACGTAGTTCCATTGAGGACCCCAGGCTGACTCCATCTGGGGGTGATGCTGTCCATCCCACATATTTTCAGCTTCCCGAGAAATAGGTTGTGGTTTACTTTGTCAAAGCCTTTCTGAAATCCAAGTACTGTATACTACATGCACTGCATTTCATTGGTCCACTAATTTAGTCATTTTTGTCAAAGAATGAAATAACATTTATTTATGATCTGTTTTTTGATCCTTCATTAGTCCTAGTAAGTCATTCATATCTAGACTGAATAACAAGGGTTCAAATATGCATCTTTCCCTTCCCCCTTGGTAAGCGTAGATCCTCCTTCTCATGGCTCCATTGAGCCCAAACCTCCCTCTCAAACAAGGGCTTGGATCAGGGCCAACAGGCTGAGCTCCATTTTGAGGGCAAAACATTTTCTCCATCATATTTCTCTGTTTATTGAGTCAAATGCTGCACTAAAATCTAGAAAGCAGCAAACCTTGTTTTACCTCACTGATATAGATTACCTATTTCAAGACAAACTTGTTGCCAATATTAGATTATTAATTTATGCATTATTTCTTACAAAAGCTATATAGCATTTAACTCTACCTAAAACCTTCTGCACAGAATGAATTTTTCTCAAGTTTAACTAAGAGGATCATGGCATAAATTTTAGCCAAAATATCTGCTAGTATAATTGACCTATAATTGCTAGAGTCCTTTTTATTCTACTTTTTAGAAAGATAAAATGCATTATTTTTCTGTGAAAATGAAGATGCTAATAGAGGCCCCAATAACCAGGGGTATTTTTTGATCAGTTAAATAGTTGGTAGAATATCTTCTCCAGGGAATGTATTGCTTGCATTTCAGGCCTTTTATGATTAATCTCAACATGAACATAATGGGGTAAAATATTGACATTTTTGCTAATTGGAGAAAAGCAGCTCTTGAATTCCATGGAGAAGACATGATTGCATCTATTGCTCACCCACCACCACCCACCCTTCCCTTTACCAGAGGGAGAAAAACACACACAAACCTGAGGGATTTTGTAGGTGCCTCCTAATGTTGACATCTGGATGGAGATGTCCCTATGAGCTGCATCAAGAAGAGCCAGAAGGTTCTCCTTCCTTCCACAGCTGTAGTTGGGGACATTGGCTTCTCCAGTGGAGAGCATGTCCAACAAGGCATCTGAAGTGCGTAAAGTGCTCAAATAGTTGTTATGGATGTTGTAGCCAAGTGTGAGATTGTGCAAGAGATGGGAATTTTTGTTAGCCAGTTGAATGTTGAAAATGAATAGTAAGCAATAAAAAAAATTGTAAGAAGTCCTATTGAAAAAAAAGTTATTATAATCAACAGCCACAACAAATACTTTTGTTATGTATAAAATATATAATCCTCCAGAAGCCTACTGAGCCTTAAACCAGCATTGATCCAAAAGCAATGATCAGATACACAAATACTGAAATGGGCTGAGGTACGGCAACTACAACTGATTCTACCACTACTTTAAATAAAACTCATTATCCAAGTGATAAATTGAGGATTGAACCGAGAGAGGAAAATAATCTGCAGCCCTTTCATCTTTTTTTCAGACCCCTTTTTGAGTCTCTTTCACAAAATCAGACAAAAGAGAGAAGCCATGGAAATCAAAATCATTCAGGAAATTATAGGAATAAATGAAAAATAAAAAAACTGAAAAGAAGGAGAGTGTTTGAATGGAGGGAGTGCAACTCCATCACCCTGAATGACTTACGAATCATAGAAAACAAACTGAAGAGAAGGAGCCACGTTGAAAAGCAACTTTGTATGCAAACTTTCATTTCCACTGGTAACTATACTGATTAAATGGTCTCCTGGTCTGTAGAAGCTCCGTGGTTTCCCATCCTGGTTCTCCAAACTCAGCGGGCATTTCATTCTCAGCTTCCCAGAGACTGGATGGGACAAAAGCAGCAGCAGAAGCAGAAGCAGGAGGTCCATCATTCATGGGGTGAATCAATGAATCCCTTTCCTGTTTCTAAGGAAGAATTAGAAGAATCAAATGAGTCTCACAAGGTGGAAAGTCCAGTTGCTTTTTCTCAACCCAGAGAAACACTCAGCTTCACCTGGAAAGAAGAGAGACGTACATTCAAGAGCACAGACTCTGCCTGTCCCCAAACTCCATATTTCTCTGCCCAAAGTCTCCCCTGGAGGATTTGGCCCAACAGCAGAGCTGAAACTTTTATTATAATTCTCCCTCTCAGGAGGGATCCCTGGATAATTCAACTAGTTCTTGGACTTGGAGATTGTTAGGAAATTCTCTGGAGGGAAATGAAAGGGAAATAATCCTCATGTGATTCAAAATAACAGGAGGAGAGATGGAATTAAATCCATCATCTAGAATTGAGAGTTTTGGAAGCTCCATGCAGGGAATACATGGCACCTGTGGCTGAAATAACAAATAAATCTGATATTTGTTTGCATAGTGATGAAAGACAAGACTCCAGGGGCCAGTTAATGCCAGAGCATGTCACAGATCTGAAATAGCTGCCAGCTGAGTTAGAACCAAAATTTACTTTATTTTGAAAGCTAATGCTCAAGGGCATCGCACAAAAGGGCTGATGCAATAGTGCAGCCAGTCTCTAAGAACAAAATCAACCTTAGTGCAAAGTTAAAAAAAAATCACAGAGAGAGGGAGAGGGAGAGAGAGAGGGAAAGAGGGAGAGAAAGAGAGAGAGTGAGAGAGAGAGTGAGGGAGGGAGAGGGATAGAGAGAAGTTAGAGATATCCAAGTGAAAAGAGATGGAGAAATCAAGGCTGCCTCTCTCCCCATGTGGGGAGGGGAGGGAGGGATGAAAGGAGGGAAGGGGAGCTCAGGATCCTTGTGTTGCAGATGGAAAGCTTATCTGCAAAATCCAACTTCCATCTTCTGAGTCCAGGGAAGTGGGGAGACCATATCTCATGTTGCTCAGCCACCTCTTTCCACATATGGGGCACTCAGGGAGAAAGTCCAGGATGGCCAGGGAGGAGGAGAGGATCTGGGGCATTCCTGGGAAGAGACTAACCTGGTTTATGGGTCTCAGGGTTGAATGTTGGGGGGACACAGCCCCTGGGGTTTCTCCAGCCTCGCTTTGGCTCCATGTCTTTCCAGGAGAGGCTCTCGTGGGGGAGAAGCCATGCAGGGCTGGGTCTTCCAAGGGGGATCCGGGTTTGCCCTGGAGGAAAAGGTGGCTGGAGGGGACCTTCTGTGACTCTGAGGAAGATCGGGGTCCCCTGTGGCCCCTCCAGACCTCCCAGCTGAGGAGACCCTCTTCATTGCAGCCTTTTCTGGGGAAGGGGCTTAAGCCACCCTCCCTCTGCAATTCTGGGAGGTTTTGCCTCTTTCTCATCCCCCCCAAAGCTTTGATTTTGCTCTTTATTTGAAACCCCCCCCCCTTTGGCTTGGCTTCTTCAGCCTCTTCTCCATCAGGCTGAGGGCAGGGAAGCTCCCAGGCAACCATCTCTTCCCCCTCTTTGATTGGCTACAGGGTTGTCATGATGAAGGGGGCGGGAATAGAAGCAGCCAGTAGAGAGAAAGAGAGGCGGGACTTTTGTCTTCCTTGAGAACTGGAGGATTTGAATGTGAAATCTGCTTTCTTTTACAAAACTATTTATATTATTATGGAAAGGTAAAAAAGCTTTATTTTACTGCAATAGAGGAAGTCTGAAATCAACGCTTTTGTTTTCTTTTCTCCCTCCCCCCCCCACTTCTCTTTCCCCTCCTCCCATTTCTTCCTCTTTGTTTTTTTTTTATTTTTGTATTTTATTCTATAATCTAATAAAAAAAAATTTAAAAAAAGAACTGGAGGATTTGAATGCAAAATCTGATTTCTTCTGTTCAGATGCAGCCCAGAATCAGAAGGAGGGAAGGGTCAGAGAAAATGAAGGAATATTTAAAAATATATTTAAAAAAACAAAGGAAAATTTAGACTTTGACAGAAGAAAAATAAAAAGCGAACACCAAAAAAAAAAAAGAGAAATTATCCAACTCTGTAGAAAAAGTTCTTTAGCTCTGTAGAGTGTGATCCATGTGATATACAGCAATTAAAGGAACGAATGATAAAAATCAGCCTTAAGCAAATCTATTGGAGACGCAGAGCAGAAAGATTGGAAGATGAAGTGAAATTGGACGTTTAAAAAAATAGTGTCATCAAACAGCTTATAGAAAATAGCTAAAATAGTTATAATGTTAACATTACTTTTTGCACAGGTTGAAAGGATTTACAATTTAGAATTTTTCTTTATTTTGATAAAAAAATGTATAAGCTTTCCTATTTCTGAAATAAAAATCTCACCCCTGCCATTGAAGGGAGAGACAAAAAACCCAAATTAAATTCAAGTTTCTAGTGTTTGTGAGTATGGAGTCTGGGTCAATCTGGTCTTTGGTGGTTTACATATATATATATATGGAAAAGAGCCTCGAATGTCGGAGGGAGAGAATTTGGTCCAGGGAGATCTCATCCCCTTCAGGCAACGGCCTCCCAAATACCCGGAGCTTCTCCTGGGCCTTCCGAGATGGGAGAGGCTGAAGGGGAAGCTCTTCCAGGCCAGGAGACCATCTCATGGGGAGAATCCTCAGTTTATTTATTTATTTATTTATTTATTTATTTATTTATTTATTTATTTATTTATTTATTAATCAAATTTCTATACCGCCCTACTCCCGAAGGACTCAGGGCGGTGAACAGCCAAGATAAAATACAGATAATACAAATATTAAAAAATCCCTTAAAATTATTAAATATTTCGGCCGAAACACAGATTAAAACACCCAATTTGTAAAATCACGAATTAAAAAATTTAAAAATTTAAAAGATGGGAGTTAGGCCAGGCCAGCTTGCTGAAATAGAAAAGTTTTGAGAGCACGGCGAAACGTGCGCAGGTCCGGGATCTTCCGTATCTCTGGGGGGAGCTTGTTCCAGATGGTAGGTGCCCCCACAGAGAAGGCTCTCCCCCTGGGGGCCGCCAGTCGACACTGTTTGGCCGACGGCACCCTGAGGAGCCCCTCTCTATGGGAGCGTACTGGTCGGTGAGAGGCTATTGGTAGCAGAAGGCGGTCTCGTAGATACCCCGGTCCGATGCCATGGAGCGCTCTAAAGGTGGTAACCAAAACCTTGAAGTGCACCCGGAAGACCACCGGGAGCCAGTGCAGTTCGCGCAGGAGGGGGGTCACATGGGAGCGCCACGTCGCTCCCATAACCACCCGCGCGGCCGCATTCTGGACCAGCTGGAGCCTCTGGGTGCTCCTCAAGGGGAGCCCCATGTAGAGAGCATTGCAGTTGTCCAAGCGGGAAGTAACGAGAGCATGAGTGACCGTATTTAACGAGTCCCGATCCAGAAAGGGACGCAACTGGCGAATCAGGCGGACCTGATAAAAAGTCCCCCTGGCCACGGCCGTCATGTGCTCTTCTAAAGAACCCTCTCCGTGGGGGCCAGTGACTCGCCCCCAATAGTCAGTGATGGCACCAACTGACTATATCGGGATGTCGGAAACCACAGCCACTCGGTCTTGGATGGGTTGAGCCTGAGTCTGTTTCTCCCCATCCAGATCCGCATGGCCTCCAGGCACCGGGACATCACTTCAAGGGCATCATTGGGGTGGTCCGGGCTGGAGATGTACAGCTGAGTATCATCAGCGTACTGGTGGTACTTCACCCCGAAACCATGGATGATCTCACCCAGCGGCTTCACATAAATGTTGAACAGAAGGGGCGAGAGGACCGACCCTTGTGGCACCCCACATACAAGGGGCCTCGGGGTCGACCTCTGCCCCCCTGTCAACACAGACTGCGACCGGTCAGAGAGAAAGGAGGAGAACCACCGTAGGACGGTGCCCCCCACCCCTAATTCCTCTAGCCAGTGCAGCATGATACCATGGTCGATGGTATCAAAAGCCGCTGAGAGGTCTAATAGGACCAGGACAGAGGAACAACCCCTGTCCCGAGCCCTCCAGAGATCATCAACCAACGTGACCAATGCCGTTTCCGTGCTGTACCCAGGCCTGAAGCCCGACTGGAACGGATCCAGATACGACGATTCATCCAGGTACTGGGGGAGCTGTCGCGCTACCACACTCTCAACAACCTTCGCAACGAAGCGAAGGTTGGAGACTGGACGATAATTTGCCAACACTGCCGGGTCCAGGGAAGGTTTCTTGAGGAGAGGCCTCACCACCGCCTCTTTCAAGGTGGCAGGGAAGACACCCTCACTCAAGGAAGCATTTATAATCCCCTGGAGCCAGCCTCGTGTAACCTCCCGAGAGGCCAGCACCAACCAGGAGGGACACGGGTCCAGTAAACATGTGGCTGCGCTCAGTCTGCCCAGTATCCTGTCCACGTCTTCGGGCGTCACAGAATCAAACTCTTCCCAGATAATACTCACAAGACCTGCCTCTGTCCTCCCCGCTGAATCTACCCAGTCAGAGTCCAGATGTTCCCGAATCTGAGCGATTTTGTCATACAGATACTGTACAAAATCCTCGGCTCTACCCTCCAAGGGGTCCTCCCGCGCTTCCTGGTGGAGCAAGGAGCGGGTCACCCTAAACAGGGCAGCCGGGCGATTATCTGATGACGCAATAAGAGTGGCAAAATAGTTATACTTCGCCACTTTTATCGCCACCAGGTAGGTCTTAATATGAGACCTTACCAGTGTTCAGTCAGATTCAGAATGGCTGGCCCTCCAACCACTCTCCAGGCATCTTTTCCGGCGCTTCATCTCCCTCAGCTCCTCGGTGAACCAAGGAGCCAGGCGAGATTGACGCCGGGTCAGAGGCCGCAAAGGCACGACCCGATCCAAAGCTCCAGCGGCCGCCCTATCCCAGGCGGCCACCAGCTCCTCAGTCGAGCCGTGTGCCAGAGCCTCAGGAAATGGCCCAAGCTCCGTCTGGAACCTATCAGGATCCATCAGGCGCTTGGGGCGGTACCACCTCAATGGTTCCGCCTCCCTGCGGCAGGGTGCGGCGGTTCGAAGGTCAAAGCGAAGGAGGGAGTGATCTGACCATGACAAGGGCTCGATCACTATATCCCCTATCTCAAGATCACTCAACCACTGACCAGAGACAAAAACCAGGTCTAGCGTGTTTCCCCCCGTGTGAGTAGGGCCATGAACTAACTGGGTCAGGTCCATAGCCGTCATGGAAGCCATGAACTCCCGAGCCACCTCAGACGCCTCACCGACGGATGGCACGTTAAAATCCCCCATGACCATAAGCCTGGGGGTGTCAACCGCCACCGCGGCTATAACGTTGAGCAGCTCGGGCAGGGCTGCCGTCACGTGGCAGGGAGCCAGGTACGTAACCAGCACACCCATCTGCACCCCATGACCCCACTTCACAAGGAGGGACTCACAACCAGCCGTCTGAGGAACAGTGGCCTCCCTCGGACCAAGACCTTCTCTAATGACAACCGCCACCCCCCCCGCCCCTCCCCTGTGTCCTCGGCTGATGGAATGCACGGAAACCAGGTGGGCACATCTCAATGAGGGGGACCCCCCCTCCTGGCCCAACCAGGTCTCTGTAATACCCGCCAGGTCCGCTCCCCCCTCCTGAACAAGATCACAAATGAGGGGGGCTTTATTTACCACGGACCGGGCGTTGCACAGCATCAGCCAAAGGCCCAGGGCCTGAGGGTCTGTGCAACCTGGGGAACGAGGGGAGCATTGATGTGGCCCCCTGCTCCCGCCATATCTGCCGCTCCCACCCACAGTACAGTAGTTGAACAAGAAGATCGCATACAACACGGACTTCCAACCAGGCTCCTCCTTGTTCATTCCTAAGTCATTCCCTGTGCTGGAGTTTCCTTTTCTCTGTTTGCATTCCTAACACTTTCCTTCTTTTCTCTTTATTTCACTTACTCCTGTATTGACGGACCTGTCTAATTTCCTGAATGGTCTGGATTTCCAAAGCTTCTCTCTTTTCATCTTATTTTGTGGAAGTCGCTGAAATCCAAAGATGGGACGGAATACAAACCTTAACAACTCCAGATTATTTCCCTCTCTCCATCCAAACTTGAGCTCATCACTTGAATGCTAACTTTTGTTTAAAGTAGTGATTGAAACAGTTGTAATGGCCCCTGCACAGCCCAGTCCCATATTTTTGTAGCTGCTGATTGATACACAATTCCTGATCCCTATAGAAACAAATGAGGGTTTTTTTTAGAATTGGTAAATGTTTCTCACATTAAAAAAAAACCTTCTTCCTTTTATGATAGTTCTATTTTAAGGATTGAATTATTTTGAATTCCCTTTAATGGCCAGAGAAAAATTAGTCCTTCTACAAATAATGGTTTGTTTGTGACTCTTAACTCTGGTGGAGAACTATCTCCATCCCACCTTCTCAACACTCATTCAATGTCAAGGTGATGAGTAACTGTCATTTGCCTCTGGTTTTGGATCTGGGTTGGCTTGAGACTCAGTCAGCTGGTGGAGACAAAGAGGATTAAATTGGAAAAAAAAGGATTTTCTTGCTTCTATTCATGATGATATAAGAATAACATGAGCATTTTGTGTGAAAGAGCTTCTCTATCAGTGACTTTAATATACTATGGTGTATATTTGCTGTACAAATGGTCAGTAAGGATCCCCAGCTCCTGCACAATCTCACACTTGGCCACAACCTCCCTGACAACTAAGAGAATCCACTTGGCCCTTCAGAGGCCTTGCTGGACGTGCTCTCTACTGGAGGAGCCCCTGTTCCCAGGGACGGTTGTGGGAGGAAGGACCACTCCCTTTGGCTCCTCTGGATGCAGCTGACAGGATGGACATCTCCATCCAGATGTCCACATTAGTGGGACCCTACAAAGCCCCACAGGTCCCTGTGTGTGTTTCTTTCTTTGGCAGACGGAGTGGGGAGTGATAGATCCAACCGTATCTTCTCCATGGAATCCAAGAGCTGCTTTTCACTGGTGTAGATGTCCTGGCTGGGGAGGGGGGTCCAGAGTGGGGAGGGGGAAGGGTCAAAACAGGCCTGTCCTTCCATGACAACAATCCCATTGCTTTGGGGTCTTTCTTCTGCTGCAGACTTGTCAAGTGGTCAGACGAGAGTGCAGACAGGAACCACTGTTGGACAGTCTGGTCATTCAAGACTTTCCAGGACTAATGAAGGATCCTGAAGGAATCAGGTCTAAAGAGCCATTCAATTCAATTCAATTCAACTCAACTCAACATTTATTACGGTCACAGGCCAAAAGCATTAAAGAGAACAAGAAAAATTAAAATACTGACAGTTTATGCCCCCAAGAATTAACAACTAAAAAACCCTCAAATCTCTTAGAATTAAAATCAACACTGAGGCATATTAAAAAGCAGGAACCAATAGCAGAATTGAAGGAATTAAAAAAAGATCTTGAGGGGTATTCCAAATCCAGATCTCTATTTACATTACAAAATAAATTTCAAAGGATCAAATCGACTTTACAAAAGCATTCCTCTTCAGTCCTTCAGTTCTTTCTTCTTTGAACCTTCTTACAAGTTATCCAGCAGCAGAAGAATGAGGGAGGGTCTCCTAGGGCCTACAAACCCTCTGGAAGTTGGGTCCATGATCCTGTACAGAACCTCCAAAAGTCATGGAAAAAATAGGGTGCACTTTTTGCCTGGTTCTCAGAGGCTTTTTGGTGTTGCCAGGATGTGGTGGAGACAGAGAATGGGTCCCGGAGGGGGAGGGGAGGAGGAGGAATAGGAGGAGGAGCTACTTGAAGGTCTTAGAGGTCCTTGGAGGCTGCCTCAGATCTCTTTTGATCCTGCGAGATCTCCTCCCAGATCTTACTGGGATTCCCGCCGTTCTCTTTCTCCCAGGAAACGCTCCCTCCATTGTTTCTCTCTGGAAGAAGGAGACGTGGAGAGGTCAATGCGGAGAAGCAGCCAAAGATTCTTACTTACTAGCTTAGCCACAACAACAACTGCTTGCGGGGCAGGTCGTATTTTCGGGGAAACACGGTATTTCTTACCTCTCCAGTTGTTCCCGCAGCTCTTCGTTCTCCCTGAGGAGCTCCTGCTTCGCTCCAGCTTCCGTCAGAACCCTGCAGTGGAGATGGAGGTTTCGGAGTTCCAACATCTGGATTCTGTAAAATAGGAAGACAAGAGGGAAATGAGCCCCCTCAGGTCTTCCCTTGAATCATCAAACCCTTTTAAAATGAAAACTAACTAAAACGCCTGGCACTTCCTTTGTTTTACCCAGCCTTACTTTTTAATTACTTGAGTTTTGCTATAAAGGAATCTTCAGATCTTAAAACCTTTTTTCCCCCTTTTTTGGCTTTCATACCAGAAAATTAAAAACAATTTCCAAACTTTCTAATGGGGACAGAAGGGGGAGAAGACTGAACTGGGGAGAGCCGAGGGGGAGCCGAGAACTGAGGTCAGTGAGCAGCAGAGGAGGAGATCAAAGCAGGGACCTCCTAAATTCAGAGGATTTGGCCAGGAAAAGTCCCTGTCAAGAGATTCATGATGTCTCCCACCCATCCAGGCAACGTAATTCAACACAGAACGTTGTGTAATGTGTGTCCAGGGTAGGGAGCTAAGGAGAATTGAAGAGGAAATCCTGGAAGAGAAAGTCAGGGTTTCTCACCTCCGCAGTTTCTCCTCCACCTCCCTGCAGAGTTCTTCGTTCTTCTCCGAAAGCTGGGCATTTTTACTCAGGAGCTCCTCAGTCAGGGAGAACGACTTGTGCTTTCTGTTGCTGTAAATAGGAAAACCAGAGAGCAATTAGACCCTTAAGTTTTTTACTTGACTCATCAAACATTTTCTTCCATTGAAAAATATTAAAAATACCTTTATGTTTGTGTCGGTGTATAAATTCAGTCTTGCTATTTCTACCAACAATCCTTTCACCATTTATTGGGTCTTTTATAAAGGCTCTGTAAAAATGGCCAATGGGTACAGTTTGAGGGACTTTAGATACACCTCCAGGGTAGTCTTAAGGGATTGGATTAGTGACTTAAATATTAAGGTTTAATGTGTTGATAAGAGTTGTTTATAAGAGTTGGATTACTTAAGTTTTTACTTCAGTATTTAGCAAAGAAAGTCTACACACCCCTATTAAAAGGCCAGGTTTTGGAAATGTAAAAGAAAAAAATCAGACCAAGATAAATCCCTTCAGAGTACTTCCTCCTTTAACATAACGTATAAGATGTACAATTCAAGTCGAAAAACAAACTGAAGTTGTGAGAGAAAACTTCTCTCATGGTTTGCTGTGCCTATTGATTGGCTTTGATTGGTTTCTGGTTTGAACGTTTGAATGAGCCAATCAGAGCGCAGCTGTTGACTCTGAGTTTCCCGGGCTTTGTAACTGACACTCACTCGGCCTATAAGGAGCTGCTCTGGCTGCTGAGAGCACACATGGCACATGGCACATTGCTTTCTTACTACTCTCCCCGGTCCCACACAAGAGCTGCAGTCACTTAGTCTCCTTCTCAGGAAGGAAGATCCTGGGCTCCAACCACATGGAGCAACTGCAAAGAGAGCTGAATGGACATGGCTGAGAGGGAGATCATTACTGATGTTCTTTGTAGATTTTGTTTTCTTTGCTTTTATTAAACTAGTTTGTTTTAAACTCTTCTGGCTCGCCTGTTTGGTGCATTTGTAAGCGGATAAGTCTGCGGTCTATAAAACCTCCACAATAGAAAACTTTGAAGGAAAAAAATTGATGTTAAATAGTAGTCATTAAATATGTGAAAAATCCATTAAGGGGACTCTGCTCAAGCCCCCATGGAGTTCAGCTGTTGAGTAGGGGGTTTCTGACATTTCTTCAGGTGCCTCTTACAGCAACAGCCTTGGTCTCCACATCTTTTAAGTCACCAAAGTCACCAGGCTCACAGGGAAGCATTATTTGCTCTGTGAGAGAATTGATCTCTCAGCCCAGGGGTGAAATCTAACAGGTTCTGGAGAACTGGTAGCAGAAATTTTGAGCACTTTGGAGAACCAGCTAATATCACCTCTGGCTGGCCCCAGGAGTGAGGAGGGAATGGGGATTTTGCAGTATCCTTTCCCTGGAGTGAGGAGGGAGTGGGGATTTTGCAGTATCCTTCCCCTGCCACGCCCACCAAGCCACACCACGCCCACTAAAGCCAAGCCCACAGAACTGGTAGTAAAAAAATTTGGATTTCACCACTGTCTCAGCCTGATTCGTTCACATAATAAAAGGATAATGTGAAAATTTGCCATCTTTAGTAATGGACATGTCACAAGTAAATGCCTTATTCTCTAATGTGTAAATAGTATATGAACGGGATGTCAGGGGTTAATTTATTCTTCATTTCTTAATGTATTCATACTTCACCACTCCCATATCTAGCTCCACCCATTGTATATATAAGGAGCTACACACACTCTCTTCTTTGCTTCTATCTGTGAATATTCAGTGAATATAGAATGCCTTATGTAAATAAAAGAAAATATATTTGAACTCTTAATTCTCTCATAACTTATTGAGTCTGATCCTGAAAATATTGCAACAGGACACTTAGAGCATTCCCCAGAAGATTTAGACTGCTTACCTGAGGGGGGCGGGGGGTGATGGACCGCTGAGGAGGAGGCCCTTGTTGGATGGGGGGCAGCTGGCTGGCACCTGAAGCCTTCTGCTGAAAAGCCATGGAGGTCATGAGGACGTTGGGCCTGGACACGAGGGAGACCCCCAAGCCCAGTTAACACAGGCACCCTGGGTCCTATAGATGGGTTGGAACTATATATTACATACCTCCGTGTGCCTCCATAAGCCCAAATCCAATGTCTCTTCTGGTACCCCTGGGGAAAAAAATAGACTTCTTTAAAAACACAAACTTATTGACTGCGATTAAAGACATTCATTTTTTCAGCCACAGTTTGATCTGGGTTCTTTATTCCCCAATATTAGGAGCCAGCTGATACTTCTGGCATCTAAACTCTTCACCCTTCCTGCTCAAGTTAAGGAGATAGTGTTGTTTTTTTAATTGTATTCTACCTCTATTTGTAGACTTTCCCTTCCTTTTCATTACAGGGTTGGGTAATGACTATTCTAACTGCTAAAGTTAAGTGTTATAATAAGTCTCTTTTTAATTTCATCCTACCTCTATTTGAGAACTTCCTCTTCATTCTCGTCCGTTGTAGGAAATTGCCTGCCATTGTCAGAGAGGAAATGCTCTTTCCTTCAGCACTCAACCCCTTGGGTGACCCAGAGCAGCCCAGGAGACCTTCTATGACACGGGCTACGATGTCACAATCTTTGGTCCAGCTGTGGGGACAGGCCAGGGGTGCCCCTTGGGCAGCTCTGGGCCTTCCAGGAGGAAGGGGTTGCAAGCCCAGGTAGAGATCCTGGGAGGTCTCAGGCAAAGTCTGTGGAATAAAAAAAGAAAACGAAAGACGGAGGGAAGCCCCCCAAGGCTCCCAGGGGAACTGAGCACACAGAATCTTCTCAAAGTGCTAAATGACTTCGGGGGGGGGGGAATAAGAGGGGGGGTGTTGGTAGGAGGGAAGGACGAAGAGAGGGAGGGAAGGAGAGAGGGAAGGAGGGAGACAGGGAGGAGAAAACAAAGGGAAGGGAAGGGATGCTTAACTGGCTTCCTATCTGAACACCATGAAGACTGAAGAAGTTTGCTGCAGGCACTAAAGGTGACCTTTGACTATCTCTCTATCCGGAGTTAAAGGGATCAAGTGGATCACTCAGCTCCCTCTCAACCCACCAACTCCCCTCCCTCACTTCTCTATCCTGGATGCTCTGGCCCACTCCTTTCATAAAACTGACTGGCTTCCCTTCATTTCCTGGGAGGTTTCTTTTGGGAGGTGGGACATCGGAGGCAGACGGGGCAGCTGGGAAGGAGAGAGGCTGTCCGGTACAGAATTTATGGAAATATCAGATACCAAAGTCTCTTTGGTCCAGAGGAGGAAAACCTCTTTCCCCCAAAGTGCCTGAATTTATTTATTTATTTATTGGTTCGATTTATATGCTGCCCTTTTCTGGAGACTCAGGGCGGCTTACAATCCGTTAAGCAATAGCCTTCATACTTTTGTACATACCTGCTTAGTAGGGCTTTTGGGGGGGCCCCCAAAGCGGTGTTCTTTTTTATACAAAGTCAGCTTATTGCCCCCACAATCCGGGTCCCCATTTTACCTACCTCGAAAGGATGGAAGGCTGAGTCAACCTTGAGCCTGGTGAGATTCGAACTTGCAGTAATTGCAGGCAGCTGGTGTTACTTAACAGTGCTTTAGTCTACTGCGCCACCAAGGCTCTTATAAATAAATAAATTTATTTATTTATTTATTCAATTTGTATGCCGCCCCTCTCCGAAGACTCAGGACTGATGGGGAGAAGGAAGGAAGGTGGAAAGAAGGCCACGGGGGGGGGGGGTATTCCTTGGGGGGGGTGTCCGTGGCCCCTGCAGACCTCCCCATTCACCCCAATAGACCCCAACACCCTCTGTGGCCCTTTGGAATTTCCTCTCCCCAGAACCCAGATTGGAGCATGTTAAGGGCTGAAATTCCTCTGTCCCACATGCTCCATTTCTTCTGCTTGGAGGCTGCTGCTTCCCATTCAGGTCTGGCCTCAGAGCGACAATGCAGCCCTTTAAAGGCAAAGGAAAGAATTCTGTCCCAAGTGGAAATATGACTTCCATGAAGTGAAGAAAGGCATTGACTGGGTCTCCCTGAGGGGGGCTGCACCGCCAGCTGTGGAGAATCCTTGTGGGAAACTTTAGCATTAGGTACTTTAATAAAGGAGAAGAAGAAAGCTGGATAGATATGGGGTTTTGTAAGCTTAAGCAGCAAATGCAGAAGCTGAAAGCATTTTATTTATTTCTATTTTTTTCTTTAATTTCCTACAGAAACTCGACTCAAATAACATATAAAGCGTAACTATTAAAACTAAATCGGAGGCCTTGAAAGTTGCCTTAGATTGGCACCCCGGTTTGAAATTTTATTCACCTTTGATTAGATTGCGTAAAGGCTGGGAATTGTATTTATGGTTTTGATGATGCTGAGAATCATATATAAATTGAGCAAATCAATGAGCTCCTTATAGCCAGAACTTGGACAAAGGCAGGAGCCTTAAAAGGTTTTATTTTCCCCACCCAGGTCAGTTACAGGCAGTCCTCGACTTATGGCCATATCTTTAATAATGCTTCAAAGTTATAACGGCCTCAGATAAAGTCACTTATGACCGTTGCAACATCCCTGGGTCACGTAATCACAATTTCTGAGCCTTTTTTTTTTTTTTTTTTTTTGCCAATTTCAGGCATTGGGGAAGCCGGAGTTGCTTAATCACAGCCTGATTCGCTTAATAACTGTATGATTTGCTTAATGACAGTGGTGATTCACTCATCAACCTTGGAGATGTTGCCCCTTTGAGACCTGTATGCAGTGAAATTTCATTTTAATGTATGCCAATTACTCTACATTTAATCCTACCTGTCTTGCCTAAGGGTATTCAGCTCTTTCTTTAACTGGGTTGCTTTCACTTCTGCTTAATAAAAGGATCCTTCCTAACTATCACGTTTCAAGAGTCTTTACTTTCTTAAGTTGGAAGGAGAGGCAATCATTACAGATGGAGAAGAGGCTGAAGAAGCCAAGCCAAAAGGGGGGGGGTCAAATAAAGAGCAAAATTCAAAGCTTTGGGGGGGGGATGAGAAGGAGGCAAAAGCTCCCAGAATTGCAGAGGGCGGGGGGGGGGGGGCTTAAGCCCCTTCCCCAGAAAAGGCTGCAATGAAGAGGGTCTCCTCAGCTGGGGGTTCTGGAGGGGCCACAGGGGATCCACATCTTCCTCAGAGTCACGGAGGGTCTCCTCCAGGGTGAAGCTGGCTGTCTTTTCCTCCCGGGCAATGTGGGATCCCCCTCGGAAGACCCAGCCCTGCATGGCGTCTCCCCCACAGGAGCCTCTCCTGGAGAGACAAGGAGCCCAAGGGAGGCTGGAGAAACCCCGGGGGCTACGTCCCCCCAACATGCAACCCTGGGACACATAAACCAGGTTGGTCTCTTCCCAGGAATGCCCCAGATCCCCTCCTCCTCCCTGGCCATCCTGGGCTTTCTCCGTGGGTCTGGGCTTTCCTTTCACCTGAGTGCCCCATGCATGGAAAGGGTGGCAGGGGAACATGGGATATGGTCTCCCCCATTTCCAGGACTCAGAAGATGGAACCTGGAGGGGGATTTTGCAGATCTGCCTCCCTTCCCCACTATGAGGCTCCCCAGCTTCCTTCTCCCAAGAGGGGTTCCCCACTCAGCCGGGCAGAGGCCTGTCTGGCATCCCTGCAAGAGCCCCTTGCCTGGCCTCTGCATGGGAAAGGGTGGCAGGGGAACATGGGACATGGGCTTCTGCATTCCCAGGTCTCTGAAGATGGAAGTTGGATTTTGAAGATCAGCTTTTTCATCTTTGCAGATGAACATGAGAGTCCCTCCCTCTCTTCCTTCCTTCCACTGAGAGGCAGCCTTGATTTCTCCATCTCTTATAACTTGGCTCTCTCTAACTTCTCTCTCTCTCTCTCTCTCTCTCTTTCCCTTTGTATGTAGATGTGATTTTTTTAACTCTATTTTTTCACGAAAGCTGATTTTGTTTTTAGAAACTGGCCACACTAATGCATCAGCCCTTTTATGCGGTGCCCTTGAGCATTAGCTTTCAAATTAAAGTAAATTTTGGTTCCAACTCAGCTGGCAGCTATTTCAGATCTGTGACATACTCTGGCATTAACTGGCCTCTGGGATTTTCTCTTTCATCACTATGCAAACAAATATCAGGTTTCTTTTTTCTTCAGCCACAGGTGCCATGTATTCCCTCTGGGGCCACTTTTATTATTTATTTTATTTATTTATTTATTGAATTTCTATACCGCCCTACTCCCGAAAGACTCAGGGCGGTGCACAGCCATGAGATAAAACACATAGATATACAAAATTTAAAATCGAATAAAATGAATTAAATAATTTTGGCTGAATTAATACCCATAATTTAAGATACCCATATTTTAAAATACATTAAAAATTTAGAATTTACACTTAAAAGGGAGAAGATTTAGGCGAGGCCAGCTTGATGAAATAAAAGCGTCTTCAACTCGCGGCGAAAGGTGCGCAGATCCGGAATCCTCCGTATCTCTGGGGGGAGCTCATTCCAGATCGTCGGTGCCCCCACAGAGAAGGCTCTCCCCCTAGGGGCCGACAGCCGACATTGTTTGGCCGACGGCACCTGGAGGAGCCCCTCTCTGTGGGAGCGTACTGGTCGGTGGGAGGCTGTTGATGGTAGTAGGCGGTCCTGTAAGTAACCAGGTCCCAAGCCATGGAGCGCTTTAAAGGTGGTAACCAGAACTTTGAAGCGCACCCGGAAGACCACCGGGAGCCAGTGCAGCTCGCGCAGGAGAGGTGTTACATGGGAGCTCCATGTTGCTCCCATAACCACCCGCGCGGCCACACTCTGCGCCAGTTGGAGCCTCCGGGTGCACCTCAAGGGAAGCCCCATGTAGAGAGCATTACAATAGTCCAGACGAGAGGTGACGAGGGCATGAGGGACTGTGCGTAACGAGTCCCGATCTAGAAAGGGACGCAACTGGCGAATCAGGCGAACTTGATGAAAAATCCTCCCGGTCACGGCCGTCAAGTGCTCTTCTAAAGACAGCCGTGAGTCCAGGAGGATGCCCAAGTTACAAGCCCTTTCCGTGGGGGCCAATGATTCGCCCCCAATAGCCAGCGATGGCGCCAGCTGACTATATCGGGACGTCGGAAACCACAGCCACTCGGTCTTGGATGGGTTGAGCCTGAGCCCGTTTCTCCCCATCCAGATCCGTACGGCCTCCAGGCACTGGGACATCACTTCAAGGGCATCGTTGGGGTGGTCCGGGGTGGAGATGTACAGCTGGGTGTCATCAGCGTACAGATGGTACTTCACCCCGAAACCACGGATGATCTCGCCCAGCGGCTTTACATAAATGTTGAACAGAAGGGACGAGAGAACCGATCCCTGCAGCACCCCACATATAAGGGGCCTCGGGGTCGACCTCTGCCCCCCTGTCAACACAGACTGCGACCGGTCAGAGAGAAAGGAGGAGAATCACCGTAAAATGGTGCCTCCCACCCCCAACCCTTCCAGCCGGTGCAGCATGATACCATGGTCGATGGTATCAAAAGCCGCTGAGAGGTCTAACAGGACCAGGACAGAGGAACAACCCCTGTCCCGAGCCCTCCAGAGATCATCAACCAACGCGACCAATGCCATTTCCGTGCTGTACCCAGGCCTGAAGCCCGATTGGAACGGATCTAGATATGACGCTTCCTCCAGGTACTGGGATAGCTGTCGCGCAACCACACTCTCAACAACCTTCGCAATGAAGCAAAGGTTGGAGACTGGACGATAATTAGCCAATACTGCCGGGTCCAGGGAAGGCTTCTTGAGGAGAGGCCTTACCACCACCTCTTTCAAGGCGGCGGGAAAGACACCCTCACCCAACGAAGCATTTATAATCCCCTGGAGCCAGCCTCGCGTCACCTCCCGGGAAGCCAGCACTAACCAGGAGGGACACGGGTCCAACAAACATGTGGTCGCATTCAATCTACCCAGAATCCTGTCCACGTCATCTGGGGTCACAGGATCAAACTCATCCCAGATAACAGTCTCAAGACCTGTCTCCATCACCCTCGCTGGATCTATCCCGTCAGAGTCCAGACCTGCCCGAATCTGAGTGATTTTGTCATACAGATACTGAACAAAATCCTTGGCTCTTCCCTCCAAGGGGTCCTCCCGCGCTTCCTGGTGGAGCAGGGAGCGGGTCACCCTAAACAGGGTGGCCGGGCGATTATCTGATGACGCAATAAGAGCAGTAAAATGAGTACATTTTGCTGCTTTTATCGCCACTAGGTAACTCCTAATATGAGATCTTACCAGTGTTCGGTCAGATTCAGAAAGATTAGCCCTCCAACAGCTCTCTAGGCGTCTTTTCCGGCGCTTCATCTCCCTCAGCTCCTCGGTGAACCAAGGAGCCAGGCGAGATCGGCGCCGGGTCAGAGGCCGCAAAGGCACGACTCGATCCAGGGCTCCAGCAGCCGCCCTATCCCAGGTGGCCACTAGGTCCCCAGATGAAGCGTGAGCCAGAACCTCCGGGATTGGCCCAAGCTCCATCTGGAACCTATCAGGTTCCATCAGGCGCCTGGGGCGGTACCATCTTACTGGTTCCGCCTCCCTGCGGCGGGGTGCTGCGGTTCGAAGGTCAAGGCGAAGGAGCGAGTGATCTGACCATGACAAGGGCTCGATGACTATATCCCCTATCTCGAGATCACTCAACCACTGTCCAGAGACAAAAACCAAGTCCAGTGTGTTTCCCCCAGTGTGCGTAGGGCCATGAATTAGTTGGGTCAGGTCCATGGCCGTCATGGAAGCCATGAACTCCCGAGCCACCTCAGACGCCTCACTGACGGATGGCAGGTTGAAATCCCCCATGACCATAAGTCTGGGGGTATCAACCGCCACCGCGGCAATAACGTTGAGTAGCTCAGGCAGGGCTGCCGCCACGTGGCAGGGAGCCAGGTACGTGATCAGCAAACCCATCTGAACTCCGTGGCCCCACTTCACAAGGAGGGACTCACAACCAGCTGTCTGAGGTACAGTGGTCTCCCTCGGCTTAAGGCCTTCTCTAATAATAACCGCTACTCCCCCGCCCCTCCCCTGTGACCTTGGCTGATGGAATGCGTGGAAACCTGGTGGGCACATTTCTACCAGAGGGACCCCTCCCTCTGGGCCCAACCAGGTCTCCGTAATACCCGCCAGGTCCGCTCCCCCCTCGTAAACAAGATCACAGATGAGGGGGGCTTTATTTACTACAGACCTGGTGTTGCACAATATCAGACGAAGGCCCGGGCCCTGAAGGTCTGTACTACCTGGAGAATGGGTGGAGCCTTGGGGGCCGGAGCACTCTACCGCTTGAAGACAGCGGGTGCGTGCTCCCTTAACATGATATGGCCCCCTGCTCCCGCCGTATCTACCCCTCCCACACACAGTACCAATGGTAAAAGCATACTCTGGACCAGCTCGACCCCCTCCGGATCCCCCACCACCCCCGCCGAACGTCCTGGCCAAGCCCGACTCTCCCCCTAGTGGGTTATCCCCCAAACCCACAATCCTAATTCCAATCCCACCCCCCTCCCCCCTCCCAGAACCCCTTAAAAGTTTAAACAAGGACAATTTTAAAAAACCCCGCAGCCCCCTCTTTGCGGCATGCCACCTCTCGGGACTCCAGAGCCCGTCATCGAGGTAGGCCCTCGATAGAATGGAGGGCCAAGCCTGCGAGAGGGGGGAATCTCGCAGACCAAGAAGCTCCGCTGCTGAGTACATTAATCATAATGGGTAACACGACCATATAACTTTCAAGCATGGAGACTCCAAACCTCTCAATTCTAGATGACCGATTTAATT
Source organism: Pantherophis guttatus (assembly GCF_059756535.1). NCBI lineage: Eukaryota > Metazoa > Chordata > Lepidosauria > Squamata > Colubridae > Pantherophis > Pantherophis guttatus. The sequence continues at coordinate 20,031,793 of NC_142077.1, forward strand.
CCATCTCTGCCCCTGTTATTATGAGTCACATGGGGATTATTTCCATTTCATTTCCCTCCAGAGAATTTCCAAACAATCTCCAAGTCCAAGAACTGGCTGTAAACTGCTCCTTCGTGAAAAATACAATAATTTCCAAATTTGAAACATATACATATGATTTTCTTTGACTCCTGCATACTATCTAAATGGAAAGAATATCTCCTTTCAAATAAAAGAAACTTTTAACAATTCTTCTAATATCACATTTGTGTTATATCTCATGTTTTTATATTTGTTCTGCCTGTGAGCTGCTCCTTTGTGTTGAGGTCTGGCCTCAGAAGGATGATGTAGCACTTGGGGATGAAGATGCAGACCAGCAGACCAGCACTGGAGGCCAGGATGGAGAAGACCTGCACAGCCACCATGGATTTCCCTTTGGTGCTCAGGTAGGTGGGCACAAAAGTCACCCAGACACTGCAGAAGACCAGCATGCTGAAGGTGATCAGCTTGGCTTCGTTGAAGGCCCCAGGCAGATTCCTGGCCAGGAAAGCCACCGTGAAGCAGATGGCAGCCAGGAAGCCCATGTAACTGAGGGTGACGTAGAACATGACAACGGCCCCTTCGTTGCATTGCAGGATGATCTCTCCAGGCTGGGAGTGGAGGTCAGAGTCAGGGAAAGGGGGAGAAACTCCCAGCCAGGTGGAGCAGATGATAATTTGGACAGCAGAACAAGAGAAGATGATGGAGTTGGCCAAGCTCTTCCCCAACCATCTCTTCACTCGGTTTCCTGGTTTTGTGGCCAGGAAGGCCAGCACCACCGTGATGGTTTTGGCCAAGAGAGAAGAAACGGCAACTGAGAAGATGATGCTGAAAACTGTTTGTCGGAGAAGGCAGGTGGCTTTCCTTGGTTGATCAATGAAGAGAAGAGGAGACAAGAAGCAAAGCAGGAGGGAGACCAGGAGGATGTAGGAGAGGTCCCGGTTGTTGGCTTTGACAAGGGGAGTTTCTCTGTATTTCATGAAGATGATTAAAATAAAGCCTGAGTTTAGGAACAGGAGTAGAGCAAAAGAGACCAGGATGATGCCCAGATGTTCTTCATAAGACAGGAAGGTTATAACTTTGGGGATACAGTGAACTCTTTCCTCATTTGGGTATTTATCATCTGGACACTTGGTGCATTTTTCTGTATCTGAGAAAGCAAAAAAGCAATATATCTTTAATATTATGTCCTTTTCTCTTGTAAGAAAAACCTTTGGATAACAGCTGATACCATCGGCATTTTCCAAGAAGTATTTATTAAAGATTTCATTAAAAAGAGTATAAGAAAGATTTTTTTAAAAAATGTAGCCAGATATATTAAATTGAGCGAAATTCTAGGGTGTTAATTATTTCCAGTGTAATTTGTAGAATCTTCATAGGAACCTATATTATTAGAGGTTAATAATGAATCATATAATATTTTCAGGTAAACATCCTGAGTCCTGCCCCATGGCAGTTAATATTCTGGACTTGGAGGATACCTACAATATCCTGTAACATCTGGAAGCAACCTGGAATTAAGGAGAAACTTCCTATCAGTGAGAGGAATTAGCCAGTGGAACAGCTGGCCTCCAGAAGTTGTGGGTGCTTCAACATTGGAGGTTTTTAAGAAGAGAGTGGACAGTCACTTGTCTGAAATGGTATAGGGTCTCCTGCTTGAAGGGGACTAGAAGGGGTTGGACTAGAAGACCTCCAAAGTTCCTTCTACTCTATTCTGATTGATTGATTGATTGATCTGTATGGCAGACTATTTGTTTAATGAGTTCCCCCATAACTATCCACAGCAACAAATTAAGGACCAGTTCTCAGTGATCCTCAAGGGAGGCCAATAAACAGTGGATTGCAAGGTCTTTCAGAAGGTGGACCTGAAACAATTCATCAAGTTTCAAAGATCTCAGATGTTCCTAGAAAGGTAAACTTAGCAGCACATATCCAAACTAAAAAGCAGAAGAGATATTTCCTCTGCTGTTAGTAAAGCTTGCCCAGTCTGCCACCCCCTCCTCCCATCTCTTTCCCAGCCCCTCCTTCCAAGTCTTTTTGATTTACTTCCATTTAGATAAGAAATTGTGCAGGTTAAAAATAAAAAACCCATGTGAGCTTCAATCTGTTTTTTAATTTGGATCCACTTCCACAAAACCTTCCATTTTCCTCAGTGTGACCCACCTTCCTGAATGGAGAAAGTCCCCTCCGGACAAGGAACGCAGTCGTAGCAGCAAACTGGCTCTCCTTCTCGAGCCCTCTTGACAAATCCAGGATGACAACTTTCCACACATTTGGACTGAGGCAAGGACTGAGCAGAAAAACAAGGAATGCCAAAGAAAAGGTGTTAGGTGTTGTAGCACGGGAATAACGAGAGACACAAGCAGGTTAGTGACAACAGCTCTTTAATTCAGGGTGAGACTTCAGCAAAGAACCACAGGCAACAGCCCTCCTTATATACAGTTCTGAAATACCCGTTAACCAATCACAAGCATTGTTGTATTTGAATTTCCCGCACAAAATAGATACATACATAACACCCCTCCATTCCCAGAAGGCACTTATCCTATCTATTTACATATTTACATACAAAATCACGCAGGTGACCAGGGCGTGACTTTACTCTGGTTGACATGCGCAGTTCAGTTGCAGGAGAGGCGTCGAGCCGGTCAGAGGGACCTCCCATCTCTCCTGGCTCCGCCAATGGAACCTCCTGGATTTCTCCAGAGGCGTGGCCATCCCCGGCTGGGAGTGTCGACTCGCAGGGGCGGCGCTGGAACTCAGGCTTGCCCGATAAGTATTCCGGTTTATTCGGGCTTGAGATAGCTGTTTCGGGGAACCTTTGGAAGTTAGGTTTTACAATATTGGAGTTTTCACAGGCTTCACAATTCAAACGTTTACGCAATTGATCTATGTGCCTTCTCCAAATTTAACCTTGCCCTACGTCCACTGTGTATGACTTTGGACCGGTGATCCCTACAACAATTCCCTCCAGCCATAGTGGGCCGCTGGCATAATTCCTAGCGAATACCGGGGTTCTGATTTGGAATTGTCTTAATCCTCCCTCTTCCCCCTTAAAATTATCAGTGGAGTAGTTTGGGTGCAGCCGATCGAGAGTGCATCTGAGTTTACGGCCCATTAAAAGCTCAGCTGGGTTGCGCCTTGTGGCAGTGCATGGGGTTGCATGTTGTATTGCTAAGAGTTGATCAATCCTAGCTTGCCAGTCTCCCGCATCAAGTCGGAACAGTGCTTCTTTGGTCGTTCGTACGAATCTCTCTGCAAGGCCATTCGAAGCTGGATGTAAAGGAGCAGATAATGCGTGTCGTATGCCTAGCTCAGCCAGATAGCCTTCAAATTGAGTTGCCGTGAATTGGCGCCCGTTATCAGAGACCAGGGTGTCTGGCAACCCATGGGTCACGAATAGTTTCCTGAGGACTCTAATTATGGCCTCGGAAGTGGTTGAAGGCATCCAAGCTATTTCCAGCCACTTGGAAAAAGCATCTACAATTATGAGAAAATTCTGGCCGTGGAAGGGGCCTGCAAAATCAATATGGATCCTCCCCCATGGTCCCTTAGGCTTTTCCCACTCTCTAACGGGAGCTACAGGGGGATCCGGGCGGGACTCCTGGCAGGGCCTGCATTTCCCCACCCACTCAGTGACATCTTGGTCGAGATGTGGCCACCACACATTGCTCCAAGCTAGACTTTTCATTCTAACTATACCAGGGTGCCCTTCATGTAGCAACTCTAGCACCCGATATCTTAAACGAGAGGGGATAACCACTCTGTCGCTCCACAGCAAACAGCCCCCCAACATAGACAATTCATTCTTTTTGTTGAAGAACAATTGAAAATCCTCACTGTCCACCTTAGTTGGCCAACCCCGCATGACCCAGCCCATCACGGTACGTAAAACAGAGTCTTTAGCAGATGCCCTCGCCACCTCGCCAGACGAGAGGGGCCCCAGGGACACAACATTGATTAATAACATAGGGGCTTCCGGAGTCAGGTTTTCCAACAAATCGGGCAAGGGGCATCGGCTGAGGGCGTCAGCATGGCCCAGAGTTCGGCCCGGCCGGTGGATCAGTCTGTACGAGTAAGCAGCCAGGAAAATAGACCACCTGGTCATCCGGGGGGAAAGAGCGGCCGGGGTTGGTTTGTTGCCAGCCAAAATCTGATGGTCTGTGATAAGTTCAAAAGTCCGGCCAAACAAATATTCATGAAATTTTTTGACCCCCGCTACAGCCGCTAAGGCCTCCCTGTCCAGCTGGCTGTAATTTCATTCTGCACTAGACAGAGTGCGAGAGTAATAGGCAATGGGCGCCTCTAACCCATTTGGTAGTCTATGGCTCAACACAGCGCCCACACCAAAAGGGGACGCATCACAGACAAGTACAAGCAGCAATTCAGAGTTATACTGTATAAGGAAACTGTCTTCAGACAAAAGTTTCTTAACAGCCTTAAATGCGGCCGCTTCAGTTTTGCCCCACACCCAAGGAACGTTTTTTTCTAGTAGTCTATGTAATGGTTCCGCAATGGTGGCTTTGTCTTTGAGAAACATGGTATAAAAGTTTAGAAGTCCCAGGAAAGCCTTCAGTTCGGGCTTCGATTTGGGTGTGGGTGCATTTTGGATGACCCTTACTTTGCTTTCTGTGGGGTGAATGCCTGTGCCGTCGATTTGGTAGCCCAAAAATTCTATGGAGGGTACCGCAATTTTACATTTGGACTTTCTGAGTTTAAGTCCTGCTTCTCTAAACCTGGTTAGGACTTGTCTAACTCTGTCTCCCAGCTGTGCCTCATTTTGGCCACTAATGAGGACATCGTCAAAATAGGGGACAACCCCTGGGAGTCCTTGTAGAAGGCGCTGCATAGTGCTCTGGAAGAGCCCTGGGGCAATGCTAACCCCAAACTGTAGCCTAGTGCATTTGAACGCACCTCTGTGTGTTAGTATAGTTTGTGATTCTGCCGTAGCGTCATCTACCAGCAGCTGCTGGCACGCCTGCGCAAAGTCTAACTTGGCGAATATCTTGCCAGGGCCCAGGGAGTGAAGTAGATGGTGGACGATCGGAACGGGATAGGCGCTCTGTTGCTGATTGTTATTGATCGTGCATTTATAGTCAGCACAGATTCTGATCGATCCGTCTGACTTTACTGGCGTGACTATTGGGGTTTCCCATTTAGCGTGATCTACGGGAACTAGCACCCCTTGTTTGATTAATTTGTCAAGTTCTGCGTCTATTTTTGGTTTTAGGGCAAATGTTACTCATCTTGCCTTTACCCTAATTTGGGCTACATTAGGGTCTAGATTAAAAGAGATGGGGGTCCCCACATACTTGCCTAGCGTCTCTTCAAAAACGTCCTGGAATTCGTGTAGGAGGTTTTCTTTAAGCGATGGTCCGCCGATGCTGTGGACACCTGTGAAGCCCATGCCGAGGGCTCGGAACCATGCTAGGCCCAGGAGACTTGGTACTGGCTTGCTGACGATGGTCAGGGGAAGCTCTTTCTGGAACTCACCATAGGTGACCCGGAATGTGCCCACGCCTTCCACAGGAACTCGGTTTCCTTGATAGTCGAGGAGGCGAACTCATTGCCGTGACAGTTGGTTTTTCTGGAACTTCGGTAGAAGCGATTTAAGTGTAGCCCAGGACATGATTGACAGGGTAGACCCGGTGTCGATTTCCATGTCGCATGGTCTCCCATCAATTTCTACTCTCGTGTAGACCTTTTCCTCTGCAGACGTGCTGGCTTGACCTATTCTCGTGCTGTAGGTTTCGCGCTTTTGATTCTCGCGCCGTTTTCTCACGCCGCCATCTCTGGTTGGCTGGTTTGAATGTATCGGTTCTGGTTGGTTGGAATAGTCACGTGCCTTGTTATTTCGCGGAAATTGAGCTCTACAGACTCTAGCCAGATGGCCCTTCTTTTCACAGCGCCTGCAAATGGCGTCTCTGTATTTGCAGGACTGTCTCTCGTGATTTCTGCCGCAACTTGAACAGTTCTCACAGCGGCGACTTTGCTCGCTCTTTTTCTTATCCGTGTGGAAGACGTCCTCATCTGATTCTTCCTCGGTGCTGGTTCGCGCCTCCTCTCTGTGAACGGGGGCTGACTTCGGGCCGTCTTTGCTTGGCTGTGGCCGTTGTAGTGCTTCAGAAGCCTTAGTAGATGCTTCGTGTGCTTTGACTTCATCCAGCGCGCCAGCTAATGTCAAATCTGGCTTCGCTAGTAAGCACCTCTGTAATCGAGTGTCTCTCATGCCACAAATTAACTGTTCGAGTAGTGCGTCGTCTAGATCCTGGTAGTCGCAATGCGTTGTGGCTTTTTGAAGGGCAGCCATATATGCGCTGACCAGTTCTCCTTCTCTTTGTACTCGTTGTCGTATCTTGTAGCGTTGTACAAACTTCGAAGGAACGGAAGCATAGTGGGCTCTCAGGTTTGCTTGTAGGATGTCCCAGGGGACCGTCTGGACTGGAGTTGGTTCGCAGAGGGACTCGGCCATCTCGAAAATGTCTGGCCTGCAGTGGCTCAAGAAAAGCGCTCTTTTACGATTTGCGGAGAGTCCTTGCATTTCACTTGCTTCCAGGGACCACTCGAACCTGGTCAGAGACAACCCCCACTTCTCTCGGGTCGGGTCGAAGGGTTTTGGCGGGACGTAGGCAGACATCGCAGTATGTCTCCTTAGTCCGCTCGTCACCCTGGCTGAAATTCAGAGCTCCTTTTGATTTGCTTCTTGTGGCCTCAATCCCACCTTCGTCGCCAATGTTGTAGGGTGGGAATAACAAGAGGCACAAGCAAGCTAGTGACAACAGCTCTTTAATTCAGGGTGAGACTTCAGCAAAGAACCATAGGCAACAGCCCTCCTTATATACAGTTCTGAAATACCCGTTAACCAATCACAAGCATTGTTGTATTTGAATTTCCCGCACAAAATAGATACATACATAACATTAGGACTCTCCGACCATGAAAAATGGAGGGAGAAATGGATGGAGACAAGTAACCTCTGGTCTTCACTGAGGTAAATATGAAACCTCTGACTACTTCTAAACAGATGCAGGAGGTAAAACAACTGGCAGATTCTTCCTTTAGTTCCTCCCTTTTGCTTTCAGAATTTAACATTACAATAAAGTACTTTTCTATTTAATGTAGTCTAGAGGGATAGAATTGAAAAAAGATTTAAATATGGTGATATATTCTTATTAAAATTGATAATAAAGATTACTGTAAAAGATTTAGGAAATTTTATTATATTAGGTTTTTTAATATGAAATTAAACTGCAATGAAGAAAGAAACCTCTGACCAGTAAGATCTTGAAAGGTTTCCATAAAACATGGCAAAGCTACCCCACTTAGGTCCCGTCTGTTGAAGAACTTCCATTAGATGACACCACCTGGCATGGGAGGCCAACCATCCTGGAAACTCTAGGCTTTGCCCACTGGAAATGGGACCTTTGGAAAACAGAGAAAAGACACCAACATTTCTCTCACCTTATTGAGCAACTTTAGCCGTGAAAGAGCATCTTGGTTGATAGTAAGTCTCTGTCTTTCAAAATACGCCAGAATCTCACTCCTGACATCCTCCTTGGGGAGAACCAAGAAGCTGTCAATGCCCACATCTGCTATCATCTCTCCATTTTGGTCCAAGTACAGTTTTCTTCGAGAAATATTCCAAAATTCGTTCTTCTCCAGAAAGGGATGAAACTAGAATGGGAACGTCCAGGAATTTGAAAAACAGAGAACTTTGTTTCTTATCCCACATTGAATCTTTGTTCTACAATTGTCTCATCTCCAAATATGCTTAATTAGGATACAAATACTGTCATCATCTTCATAAGTGAACAAGAAAGTTTGAGAAAAATTTGTCAATCATTTACTGACAAAATATAGAAAAAGTATATAATTGATACAATTGGTCAAATATAGGGAACATTCTAGAGCAGATGAAAATAAAATGAACAGAGAAAAAAAAGATGATTCATAAACTCTTTGAAAACAAGAGGTTGATTCCCAGAAAGCATGGGTTGATCAAGAAGAAAGTTGTCAGGCTAATCTTCTCCCTGGTCATTCTGATGGAAAACACCTCCAGATGTGCTAATTCTACTTGATTGTAATGCGACATTAACAAAATTTTGCAAATCTGAAAGAGCAAATCTCCCACCAACTCTTTTCTCAGCCTGAAAAGTTAGCCAGGATCCTTTCTGAGTTTCTTTCTCTCCCATTATACAGCTGCAGGATTCTCCCCTCTTCTCTGATCCTTCCCTAGGCAGCCTCTCTTCCCCTCATCCCAAAAGTCATTCTCACCCATCATTACACTTCCTAAATAGATTATGGGAACTCTGGTGATATCACTGGATTTCAGTAAAGGACTCACAAACAATTGTGTGATGTGATTAGAAACCTGAGGCCTGGATAATAAGTGGATAAAAACTGTCTTCAAAATGATACTGAAATAGTTTTTAACCCTTTTTAATCTTTCCTATGAAACTTGAAGGTGATGTATAAGGGGGATAACTGTTGCGTATATGGTGAGGAGAAACAAAGAGAAGAAGGAACAACGAATGTCAAGATTGGAGAAGCTGAAAAATTAAAATTATCACTTCAGAAAGATCCCCAAAACAGGGAAATCAGAAAGGAAATGGAGTTAATGAAACATAAAATTAATATACTAGAACAGGAAGAAATGATAAGGAATAGAAAATTGGCAAAACAAAACTATTTTGAATCGGCAAATAAACCAGGGAGATGGCTCGCCCACAAATTGAAAAAAGAAAAAGCTAAAAAATTGGTACAATATTTACGAGACGAGCAAGGAAATCTGCTCCATAGAATTGAGGGGGGGAAAATATTATTCAAAATTATTTTCAAATACTGTATAGTCAAGAAAACATTAAAGAAGAAAATATTATAAATTACCTACAGGAGAGGAACTTGCCAAGTATAACAGATGAAGATAGGGAAATGTTGAATGGGGAAATTACATTAACAGAGTTAAGAATTAAAAATTAAAAAACAATTAAAAAACAGAAAAATAACAAGACACCAGGGACAGATGGAATTCCAGCGGAAGTATATAAAAAATTTCAGGAAGTTTTGGAAGAAATTATGTTGGATATATATAACAAGGTGTTAGAGAAAGCCAAAATGCCAGATTCATGGATGGAGGCATATACAGCATTAATTCCAAAGGAAAGTACAGACAATCAATTCATTCAAAACTATAGGCCAATCTCACTGTTAAATGCTGACTACAAAATCCTGGCAATAATAGCAGAGAGTCTAAAAAAGATATTAAATAAAATAATTCATTTGGATCAAAACGGGTTTTTACCCAAACGACAAATTAAGAACAATACATGGATTATCATGAATATTCTAGAATACTATGAGGCTCATCCAGAAAAACAATTGGCAGTAATAATGATAGATACACAAAAGGCGTTCGGCAACTTGAATTGGCGGTTTTTAATTAATCGGGATGAAATTTGGTGAAAAATTTATAGAAATGATGAAGACAATTTATTCTAAGCAAACAGAAAAATTATGGTCAGTGGAGATCTTACAGAAAAAGTCGATATAAACAAAGGGATTAGACAAGGCTGTCCATTGTCCCCCCTCTTATCCATCCTTTCATTAGAAATATTATTGGCACAGGTAAGGGGAAGTAAGGAAATAAAAGGGTTAAAAATTAAAAGAGGAGAATACAAAACACGGGCCTTTGCAGATGACATGGCATTTATATTAGAGGACCCTTAGGAACCGGGAGAGAAACTCCTACTAGAAATAGAGAAATTGGGAATAGTAGCAGGCCTGAAAATAAATAAAAAGAAAACAAAGATAATTACCAAGAATATCTATAGATATTATTACAGATGCCGGTATCGGAAAGCAGTAAAAATGTAACAAGGATGTTAAAGATATAAATGTTGAATAAAAATTAATTTTAAAACAAAAAACAAAAACAAAATGCCATGGTATCTACTCTTTGGAGCCATTATTCCCTGAGTAATTGAATTGGCCAGATCTGTTGAGTTGGTTCCCCTCCTTCTCCTCTGGATTCCTCCTCCAAAGGATCTAAGATTAATGGATCCATATCTGGACCCCATACCTGCCACGGCTGCAGCCTTGGAGACCCCAAAGTCTTTTCTCCCTCCTTCCTTCCCCTCCTCCTCAATCTGGAGGAATAAGCGGCATTCAAGGCCTGGGCCAGAGTCCTCATGAGACTGTAAAGATGAGGGTAATTTGTAGTCTGGATCCTGTTCCTTTTCTCCTGGGTCTCCAGTGGGGCTTTCTGGGTGCATCTTCTGCGGCCTTTGACAGAAAAGACGTTCTTTGAAAGAGAACAGCGGAAATAAGGATCTTGAAACTGATATTCCACAAAGTAATGGGGTTCAAAGGCAGAATCCCTTGGCCTGTTTTTTAACAGATAACTAAAGTTCCAAATACTATGGATGTATTTGAGAAGTCTACGATTGTTCATTGTATACCCTGCAAAATTTGTGAGGATCCAGATTTTACCTTCAATGGGTCCTGGCAGATGCATAAATATTTCATGGAAAGGAAGGATTTTCTCCCAAATGGAAACATTTTCTATGAAATGAACAAAGACGTTGACTTGTCTCCACTTAGAGAGGGAATCCCTGAGGGATGCTGTATATCCAGTTGTTGAGAACAGTTGCGATATAACCACACAAATTCCACTCCTGACAAGCACAGGAGAAAAAATCCTCATGAAATTCTCTCCCTTCTCTGTGTCTGAAGCAAAGAGGCCAATCAGGGTCCATCTGAAGTGGAGGAGCAGGTGGACAATTGCTGGGTACTGGAATCCTTCTTTGGGGAGAATATGATGGGAAAAGGGGAATTGACTTTTATCACTCAGAGCCTCTGAAGCAGTTTCAACTTTGATCTGAAAAAACAATGAAGAATGCTGTGTTACATTTGGGATCAGATCAAGTCCAAAATATTAAATTTTAATAAATCCAACCTGGTTCTCCTTAATGTATTAGAATAGTTTGTTAATCAGACATTGTTTAAAATATTAAAGACAGAATATTAGCAAGATTGTATCATAATAATGGAAAATAATAATCAAATTAAAAAACAATAAAAATGTAAATCATATTACTGTATCCCATCCCTACAATTTACCACAATTAGATTAACACGTGCAAATGCCAGCTGAAGTATTCTAAAGGGCCTATTAAAATTTTTGAGGATTGCTGCATCTTTTTTTGCTTCTATATCCTAGATTCTTTCTGGAGGGAATTTTTTAACTTCTTTCTCCAGTTATACAAGAAACAGGCCGACCTCAAAGCCTAATAAGATTTGTCAGTTGCATAATCCAAGTTTGGTCTTTCATTGAAGTTTTGTCTGTTCCAACAGCCACAATTTTCAGAGTCTGTCAGTTTACATAGATTAAATTTTATGCCAATGCCCATATTTTCTGAATTTACAGAAAGCAGAAATTGTGTAAATTCCCAAATCAGCTCTGAGGGCAGCAGCTGGAGTCCTTTTACCCACCCCAAGATCCTCCTCAGAGGCTGAGATTGGGTTGGTTCTGCTGGTGGTTTCTCTCTGAAGCCCCAAACATCAGATGGATGGAAGAACATGGGGGAAAACTGGGCCTCAGATACTTTAATCATTGGGGCTGAGGAAGCTGGAGAGCTGAGAGGTTTTCCTTTAAGCACCACTTTCACTCCTGCCCTTTCTCTAACTGAGCTCCTTGGATGATGAGGGAGCCAAGATTCAGGCTCAGAGAAAACTAACCCAGGTAAGGAAAGGTGTTTATTTTTATTTTTATTTTATTTATTTTATTTTGAATTTGTATACCGCCCTTCTCCCTGAGGACTCAGGGCGGTGAACAGCCAAGTAAAAACATCAAGTACAAATATTAAAATACAGTTAAAATATACATATATAAATTTGGCCCCATTAATTAAAAACAATAAACAAAAAATAAATTAAAAAATTAGGCCAGCCCGGTTTGCTGGAAAAGGAAGGTTTTAAGGGCATGGCGGAAGGCACTGAGGTCTTGGATTCTCCTTATCTCTGGAGGCAATTGATTCCAGAGGGTAGGTGCCCCCACAGAGAAGGCTCTCCCCCTGGGGGTCACCAGCCTGCACTGTTTGGCTGATGGCACCCCGAGGAGGCCCTCTCTGTGGGAGCGCACGGGTCGATGGGAGATCGTCGGTGGCAGCAGGCGGTCTCGAAGATAGCTAGGCCCTATGCCATGGAGCGCTTTAAAGGTGATAACCAACACCTTGAAGCGCACCCGGAAGACCACTGGGAGCCAGTGCAGCTCGCGCAGGAGGGTGTTACATGGGAGCGCCAGGCTGCTCCCGTCACTACCCGCACTGCTGCATTCTGGACCAGTTGGAGCCTCCGGGTGCTCCTCAAGGGGAGCCCCATGTAGAGAGCGTTGCAGTAGTCAAGGCGAGAGGTGACGAGGGCATGAGTGACTGTGCACAGGGAATCCCGATCAAGAAAGGGCCGCAACTGGCGGATCAGGTGAACCTGACAAAAGGTCCCCCTGGTTACAGCCGTCAGATGTTCCTCCAAGGACAGCTGCCTATCCAGGAGGACTCCCAGATTGCGAGCCCTCTCTGTGGGGGCCAACGACTCATCCCCAATAGTCAGTGATGGAGTCAACCGGGATGCCGGGAGCCACAGCCACTCAGTCTTGGAAGGGTTGAGCCTGAGCCTGTTCCTCCCCATCCAGATCCGCACAGCCTCCAGGCACTGGGACATCACTTCAAGGGCATCGTTGGGGTGGCCTGGGGTGGAGATGTACAGCTGGGTGTCATCAGCGTACTGGTGGTATCTCACCCCAAAGCCACGGATGATCTCGCCCAGCGGCTTCACATAAATGTTGAACAGGAGGGGCGAGAGGACCGACCCCTGAGGAACTCCACATATAAGAGGCCTTGAGGTAGACCTCTGCCCCCCTGCCAACACGAACTGCAACCGGTCGGAGAGAAAGGAGGAGAACCACCGTAATACGGGGCCCCCCATCCCCAACTCTTCCAACCGGTGCAGCATGATACCATGGTCGATGGTATCAAAAGCCGCTGAGAGGTCTAACAGGACCAGAACAGAGGAACAACCCCTGTCCCGAGCCCTCCAGAGATCATCAACCAACGCGACCAATGCCGTTTCCGTGCTGTGTCCAGGCCTGAAACCCGACTGGAATGGATCTAGATAGGATGTTTCCTCCAAGAATTGTGGAAACTGTCGCGCGACCACACTCTCAACAACCTTCGCCAGGAAGCGAAGGTTGGAGACAGGACGATAGTTGGCCAATATTGCCGGATCCAGGGACGGCTTCTTGAGGAGAGGCCTCACCACCGCTTCTTTCAAGGCGGCGGGGAAGTGACCCTCACTCAACGAAGCGTTGATAACACCCTGGAGCCAGCCTCGTGTAACCTCCCGGGAGGCCAGTACCAACCAGGAGGGACACGGGTCCAGTAAACATGTGGCCGCACTAAGTCTCCCCAAAATCCTGTCCACATCATCCGGAGTCACAGCATCAAACTCCTTCCAGGTAACATTCTCAAGACTATTCCTCGTCACCCTGCCCTGATCTACCCAGTCCAAATCCCCCCGGATCTGAGTGATTTTGTCATACAGGTATTGTCCGAAATCCTCCGCCCTGCCTTCCAAGGGATCCTCCCGCGCTCCCGGATGGAGCAGGGAGCGGGTTACCCTGAACAGGGCGGCCGGACGATTCCCTGATGACGCAATAGAGGCGGAAAAGTAGTTAAACTTTGCCGTCTTTATCGCCACTAGGTAGGTCTTAATATGCGACCTTACCAGTGTTTGGTCAGATTCAGCGAGACTGGCCCTCCAACCGCTCTCTAGGCGTCTTTTCCAGCGTTTCATCTCCCTCAGCTCCTCGGTGAACCAAGGAGCCGCAAGGGATCGACACCGGGTCAGAGGCCGCAAAGGCACGACTCGATCCAAGGCCCCACCAGCCGCCCGATCCCAGGCAGCTACCAGGTCCTCGGCCGAGTCATGTGCCAGATCTTCAGGAATTGGCCCAAGCTCCATCTGGAACCTATCAGGATCCATCAGGCGCCTGGGGTGGATCCATCTAATTGGGTCCGCCTCCCTGCGGCGGAGTGTAGCGGTTCGAAGGTCCAGACGAAGGAGTGAGTGATCTGACCATGACAAGGGTTTCATGTCTATATCCCCTATAATAAGACCACTCAACCACTGGCCAGAGACAAAAATCAGGTCCAGCGTGTGTCCCCCCCTGTGAGTGGGGCCATGAACTAACTGGGTCAGGTCCATGGCCGTCATGGAAGCCATGAACTCCCGAGCCATCTCTGACGTTTCACCAACAGACGGCAGATTGAAATCACCCATGACCATAAGCCTGGGTGTATCAACTGCCACCGTGGCTATCACGTCGAGTAGCTCGGGCAGGGCCGTTGCCACGCGGCAGGGAGCCAGGTACATAAGCAGCAAGCCCATCTGAACCCCATGACCCCATCTCACAAAGAGGGACTCACATCCGGCAATCTGTGGCACAGTGGTCTCCCTCGGACCCAGACCTTCGTTAATAAAAACCGCCACCCCCCCGCCCCTCCCCTGGGCCCTCGGCTGATGGAATGCTCTGAAGCCTGGTGGACACATCTCAACCAGAGGGACCCCTCCCTCCGGGCCCAACCAGGTCTCCGTAATACCCGCCAGGTCCGCTCCCCCCTCTTGAATAAGATCGTAAATGAGGGGGGCCTTATTTACCACGGACCTGGCATTGCACAGCATCAGCCGGAGGCCCAGGTCCTGAGTATCTGAGCCACCTAGTATCCGAGGGGAGCCTTGAGGACTGGGGCGTGCAATCGCTCTCAAGTAGCGAGTGCGCACCCCCGGCACAAGATAAGGTCCTCTGCTCCTGCCATATCTGCCCTTCCCATCCATCGTGCTGATGACATCCCCAATTCCTCGTCCTGCACCCTCCAAACTGTTACCCGGTGCCAGGCTGGGCCCTGACCTAGGTGGATTACCCCCCCCCCCATCCCCTTTGGTCGCCCTCCCAGTTCCCCTTAAAAGATTATTAAAAACCCTAATTAAAAAAACCCCCAATCCCCGCTTTAAAACATGCCACCTCTCAGGGCTCCAAAGCCCGTCCTTAAGGTAGGCCTTCGATAGAGTGGAAGGCCATCGCCGCGAGAGGGGGGCATCTCGCAGCGCAAGCAAATCTGCTGAGGTATAAGCCATACAAGTATGATGAGATGGAAAAGGGGAACCTTGGATGTCAGCGAAATTTAAAGATAGTCATTGAGGTGAGAGATGGCAAAAAAGGCTGGCCAGGATGAAGCTGGGGCCCCTTCACTCTCTCACAGTGATGGGGCGACCAGATCAGATGGTTGCAGTGCAGGCGGATGGCCACAGCCGTTCTCTCACCGCGGCTGGATGTAAAAGGCCAACAATAGTCACTCTCTCCCTGCAGATGGAGCAGCAGTCCTTGACCTGGACTCTCAGCTTCTCCCTCCAGCCTGCAATCTCTCCTCCCCCGAGCCAAGGCCTAAAGGTGGAAATCGGGCGGCAGGAATAAACTAGCCAGCAGCAGAAGGAGATAGAGATCAAACATAAAAAATCCAGGAGGGTGATAATAAAGTCCCAGAGTCAGTAGTGATGGAAAAATGGGCCGACCTAATAGAGAGTCCAGGTAGCAACAGGGGGAGGCCATTTTCATAGGGGGGGAGCGAATCCAAGGGGGAAACCAGATGGTAATTGGAAATCAAGGTGTTACTTGCTCTAATGGCTGACCATCTATGGCTATGATGTCATTTCCCAAAGACCATAACTTTTGAACTTCTTTATAAATTATCAGATAATTATTAAGACAAAACAATCCAAGTCTATACAATCCAATCTGTAAGTATGATAATATCACATTATCTGTATAAATCAGTGTATTCCAAAAGAAATTTAGCAGGTTAAACATGTGTACCTAGAATAGAATTTATAACAAAATAAAAGGGTTGGAAGGGACCTTGGAGGTCTTCTAGTCCAACCCCCTGTTCAAGCAGAAAACCAGGCATAATAGCAGTAACTGTGAGAGGTTCCTGGAGTCTTCGTGGACAATCAATTAAATATGAGTGAAGAGTGTGCAGCGGCAGCCAAAAAAGCCAATGTAATCCTAAATTGCATTAACAGAGGGATACAATCAAGATCAAGAGAGGTACTAATACCACCCTATAAAGCCTTAGTAAGACCACACCTAGAATACTGCATCCAGTTGAGACTCTAGAAAAAGTGCAGAGAAGAGCAACCAAGAGGATTAGGGGACTGGAGGCTAAAACATACAATGAACAGTTGCAGGAACTGGGCATGGCTGGTCCAGTGAAGAGAAGGACCAGGGGAGACATGAGAGCAGTCTTCCAATATTTGAGGGGCTGCCACAGAGAAGAGGAGGTCAAGCTATTTTCTAAAGTACCCAAAGGCTGGACAAAGGCCGGAGAAGGAATAATGGATGGAAACTGAATAAGGAGAGCTTCAACCTGGAAATAAAGAGATAAAGTTGCCTTCAGAAGTTGTGGGAGCTTCATCACTGGAAGCTTTCAAGAAGAGACTGGACCGTCATCTGTCAGAAATGGTGCAGGGTCTTCTTGGACTAGATGACCTACAAGGTCCCTTCCAACTCTGTTAATCTGGATCTATCTATACCAGTGGTTCTCAACCGTCCTAATGCCGTGACCCTTTAATACAGTTCCTCATGTTGTGGTGACCCCCAACCATAAAATTATTTCTAAGACCATTGAAAATATGTGTTTTCTGATGGTCTTAGGTGACCCCTGTGAAAGCGTCATTCGACCCCCAAAGGGGTCGCAACCCACAGGTTGAGAACCACTGATCTATACTATTCCAGACAAGTGGCTGTCCAGTCACTTCTTAACAGCCTCCAGTGATGGACCACCCACAATTTCTGAAGGGGAGACGTTCCATTCCTCACCATTAGGAAATTTCTCCTTAGTTCTAGGTTGTTTCTCTCCTTGATTAGTTTCTCTCTTTGGTTTCTTGTCTTGCCTTCTAGTACTTTGGAAAATAGGTGGACCTCCTCTTCTCTGTGGCAGCCTCCCAAATATTGGTACATTGCTACGATGTCACCCCTCGTCCTTTTCACTAGACTAGACATACTGAATTCCTGCAACTGTTCCTCATATATTTTAGTCACCAGGCCTTAATCATCTTTTCTGCACTCTTTCCAGAGTCTCTACATTTTTTTTATAATATGGAGACTAAAACTGGATGTACTATTCCAAGTGTGGTCTTGCCAAGGCATTATAAAGCAGTACCAATACTTCATGTGATCTTGATTTTATCCCTCTGTTAATGCAACCTAGGACTGAATTAGCTGTTTTAACTGCTGCTGGCTCATATTGCAGAGATTGTCCACTCGGACTCCAAGATCCCTCTCACAGTTACACTTATTGAGCCAGGTTTCATCTTATCTGTAAGTGGACATTTGGTTTTTCTAGCCTAAGTATAAAACCTTACTTTTCTCTACATTAAATGTCATTTTGTTAGATAGGCCCAGGGTTCAAGTCTATCTAGATCCATCTGGATCTTCTTGAGCCTATCTTCTGGGGTGTTGGCTATTCCTGCCACTTTACTGTTGTCTTCAAATTTGTTGATTTCCCCATTTCTCCCCTCATCCGAATCATTGATGAAGATGTTGAAGAGTACTGGGCCTAAAATGGAACCTTTTTTGATCAGTTAAATAGTTGTTAGAATATCTTCTCCACGGAATGTATTGCTTGCATTTCAGGCCTTTTATGATTAATCTCAACATGAACATAATGGGGTAAAATATTGAGATTTTTACTAATATGGAGAAAAGCAGCTCTTATATTCCATGGAGAAGACATGATTGCATCTATTGCTCACCCACCACCACCCACCCCTCACTTTACCAAATCGAGAAACAAACACACAAACCTGAGGGACTTTGTAGGTGCCTCCTAATGTTGACATCTGGATGGAGATCTCTCTCTCGGCTCCATCAAGAAGAGCCAGGAGGTTCTCCTTCCTTCCACAGGCATAGTTGGGGACATTGGCTTCTCCAGTGGAGAGCATGTCCAGCAAGACATCTGAAGTGTGGAAAGTGCTGAAATAGTTGTTATGGATGTTGTAGCCAAGTGTGAGATTGTGGAAGAGATGGGAATTCTTGTTGGCCAGTTGAATGTTGAAAATGAATAGTAAGCAATTAGAAAAATCGTAAGAAGTCCTATTGAAAAAAAAGTCATTATAATCAACAGCCACAACAAATACTTTTGTTATATATAATATATATAATCCTCCAGAAGCCTACTGAGCCTTAAACCAACATTGATCCAAAAGCAATGATCAGTTACACAAATATGGAAATGGGCTGAGGTACAACAACTACAACTGATTCCACCACTACTTTAAATAAAACTCATTATCCAAGTGATAAATTAAGGATTGAACTGAGGAGGAAAATAATCTGCAGCCCTTTCAGCTTTTTTTCAGATCCCTTTTTGAATCTCTTTCACAAAATCAGACAAAAGAGAGAAGCCATGGAAATCAAAATCATTCAGGAAATTAGTCATATTCCCCAATATAGGAATAAATGAAAAATAAAAAGAGAAAAGAAGGAGAGTGTTAGAATGGAGGGACAGCAACTCCATCACCCTGAATGACTTACGGATCATGGAAAACAAACTGAAGAGAAGGAGCCACATTGAAAAGGAACTTTGCATGCAATCTTTCCGTTCCACTGGTGACTATACCGATTAGATGGTCTCCTGGTCTGTAGTAGCTCCATGGTTTCCCATCCTGGTTCTCCAAACTCAGCAGGCATTTCATTCTCAGCTTCCCAGAGATTGGATGAGATAAAAGCAGCATCAGAAGCAGAAGCAGGAGGTCCATAATTCATGGCATGAAACAATCAATCCCTTTCCTGTTTCTAAAGAAGAATTAGAAGAATCAAATGAGTCTCACAAGGTGGAAAGTCCAGTTGCTTTTTCTCAACCCAGAGAAACACTCAGCTTCACCTGGAAAGGAGAGAGACGTACATTCAAGAGCACAGACTCTGCCTGTCCCCAAACTCCATATTTCTCTGCCCAAAGTCTCCCCTGGAGGATTCGGCCAAACAGCAGAGCTGAAACTTTTATCATAATTCTCCCTCTCAGGAGGGATCCCTGGATAATTCAAGTAGTTCTTGGACTCAAAGATTGTTGGGAAATTCTCTGGAGGGAAATGAAAGGGAAATAATCCCCATGTGATTCATAATAACAGGGGCAGAGATGAAATTAAATCAGTCATGTAGAATTGAGAGGTTTGGGGGCTCCATGCTTGAAAGTGGCCCCAGAGGGAATACACAGCACCTGTGGCTGAAATAACAAATAAATCTGATATTTGTTTGCATAGTGATGAAAGACAAAACTCGGGGGGGGGGACAGTTAATGCCAGAGCATGTCACAGATCTGAAATAGCTGCCAGCTGAGTTGGAAGCAAAATTTACTTTATTTTGAAAGCTAATGCTCAAGGGCATCGCACAAAAGGGCTGATGCAATAGTGCGGCCAGACTCCTAAAACAAAATCAACTTTAGTGAAAAACTAGTTTTTCGAACTTTGCAGAGTTTTTTAAAAAAACAAAACAGAGGAGAGAGAGAGAGAGGGACATTAGAAAAAAACCAGGTGAAAAGAGATGGAGAAATCAAGGCTGCCTCTCACCTCATGTGGGGAGGGGAGGGGAGGGAGGGAAGGGAGCTCAGGACCTTTGTGTTGCAGATGGAAAGCTGATCTGCAAAATCCAACTTCTATCTTCAGAGACCTTGGAATGCAGAAGCCCATGTCCCATGTTCCCCTGCCACCCTTTCCCATGCAGAGGCCAGGCAAGGGGGCTCTTGCAGGGATGCCAGACAGGACTCTGCCCGGCTAAGTGGGGAGTCCCTCTTGGGAGAAGGAAGCTGGGGAGCCTGGTGGTGGGGAAAAGGAAGCAGATCTGCAAAATCCCCCTCCAGATTCCATCTTCTGAGTCCTGGAAACGGGGGAGACCATATCCCATGTTGCTCAGCCACCTCTTTCCATGCATGGGGCACTCAGGCGAAAGGAAAGCCCAGACCTACGGAGAAAGCCCAGGATGGCCAGGAAGGAGGAGGGGATTTGGGGCATTCCTGAGAAGAGACTAACCTGGTTTATGGGTCCCAGGGTTGAATGTTGGAGGGATGTAGCCCCCAGGATTTCTCCAGCCTCACTTTGGCTCCGTGTCTTTCCAGGAGAGGCTCCTATGAGGGAGAAGCCATGCAGGGCTGGGTCTTCCAAGGGGGATCTGGGGTTGCCCGGGAGGAAAAGGTAGCTGACCTCACCCCGGAGAGGACCCTCCGTGACTCTGAGGAAGATGGGGGTCCCCTGTGGCCCCTCCAAAGCCCCCAGCTGAGGAGACCCTCTTCATTGCAGCCTTTTCTGGGGAAGGGGCTTAAGCCCCCCTCCCTCTGCAATTCTGGGAGCTTTTGCCTCTTTCTCATCCCCCTCCAAAGTTTTGAAATTATTTGACCCCTCCCCCCTTTGGCTTGGCTTCTTCAGCCTCTTCTCCATCAGGCTGAGGGCAGGGAAGCTCCCAGGCAACCGTCTCTTCCCCGTCTTTGATTGGCTACAGGGTTGTCATGATGAAGGGGGCAGGAATAGAGGCAGCCACTAAGGAGAGAGGGGAGGAGGGATTTTTTGTCTTCCCTGAGAACTGGAGGATTTGAATGCGAAATCTGCTTTCTTTAGGGAACCCTTTATTTTTTTATGGAAAAGTAAAGAGGTTCGATTTTAATGCTTTATTTTACTGCAACAGAGGAAGTCTGAAGTCAGCACTTTTTGTTCTTTTCTCTCTCTCCCCCCCACTTTTCCCTTTCCCCTTCTCCCTCCTTCTGTTTCTCCCTACTTGATTTTGTATTTTTGTATTTAATTCTATAAATAATAAAATGTTTAAAGAGAAAAAGAAAGAACTGGAGGATTTGAATGTGAAATCTGATTTCTTCTGTTCAGATGCAGCCCAGAAACAGAAGGAATGAAGGAATGAAGAAAACAAAGGAATATTTAAAAATATATTTTTAAAAAAACAAAGGAAAACTTAGACTTTGACAGAAGAAAAATCAAAAGCGAACACCAAAAAAAGAGAAATTATCAAACTCTCTAGAAAAACTTGTTTAGCTCTCTAGGGTGTGATCCATGAGATATATAGCAATTAAAGGAAAGAATGGTAAAAGTCAGCCTTCAGCAAATCTATTGGAGACGCAGAGCAGAGAGATCGGAAGATGAAGTGAAATTGGACGTTAAACAAAATAGTGTCATCAAAGAGTTTATAGAGAACTGGTAGTAAAAAAATGCTTTAAAAAAGTTTTTAAAAAGGCTCCCAAGCTTGCGCGCCAGAGCTGATCCCCCCCCCGTGTTCTCCTTGCCTTCCCAAGCCTCCTTTTGGAGCTCAGCCAGGGAACCAGTAGCCAACCGGTCCAGGTTTCCCCACTGCTCTGAGGAGGATCTTGGGGTGGGCAAAAGGACTCCAGCTGCTGCCCTCAGAGCTGATTTGGGAATTTCCACAATTTCTGCTTTCTCCAAATTCAGAAAATATGGCCGTTATTGGCATAAAATTGAAAGCTAAAAAGAATCCTCCCCAAAGAATCTGGGATATAGTAGCAAAAAGCAATCCTCAAAAAATATAACAGGCCCTTTGTTAGAATAGAATTCTTCCGTTGGCATTTCCACGTGTTAATCTGATTGGGGTAAATTGTAGGGTGATATAGTAATATTTAATTAATTAATTATTTATTTATTAAATTTTTATACCGCCCTTCTCCTAAAGGACTCAGGGTGGTGTACAGCCATATTAAAAGAAACATATACCCATAAAATTTAAAAACAATTTAAAATATATAAAATTTTGGCCCTTATGTTAAAAACTACGAACCCCCAATAAAAATTCATTTTCTAAGCCAGCCCGGCCTGTTGGAACAAAAGAGTCTTAAGGGCACTGCGAAAGGTACGTAGGTCGGGGATCATACGAATGTCTGGGGGCAGTTCATTCCAGAGGGCTGGTGCCCCCACAGAGAAGGCTCTCCTGGGGGTCGCCAGTCAACATTATGTGGCCAATGGCACCCTGAGGAGTCCCTCTCTGTGGGAGTGTATTGGCTGGTGGGAGGCTATCGGTGGCAGAAGGCGATCTCGTACATACCCAGGTCCTAAGCCATGGAGCACTTTAAAGGTGGTAACCAACACCTTGAATTGCACCCGGAAGACCACCGGGAGCCAGTGCAGCTCGTGCAGGAGAGGTGTTACATGGGTACGCTGTGTCGCCCCCATAATCACTCTTGCAGCCGCATTCTGGACCAGTTGGAGCCTCCGAGTGCTCTTAAAGGGGAGCCCCATGTAGAGAGCATTACAGTAGTCCAGACAGGACGGGACAAGGGCGTGAGTGACCGTGTGCAAGGCGTCCCGGTCCAGAAAGGGACGTAACTGGTGAATCAGGCGAACATCATAAAATCTCCCCTGGCCACAGCCGTCATATGGTCTTCTAAAGACAGCCGTGCATCTAGGAGGACGCCCAGATTGCGAGCCCTCTCTGAGGGGGCCAAGATCTTGCCCCCAATAGTCAGCGATGGAGCTAACTGGCTATATCGGGACACCGGAAACCACTCGGTCTTGGAAGGGTTGAGTCTGAGCTTGTTTCTCCCCATCCAGATCCGCACGGCCTCCAGGCACCGGGACATCACGTCAAGGGCATCATTGGGGTGGTCCGGGGTGGAGATGTACAGCTGTGTGTCATCAGCGTACAGGTGACACTTCACCCCAAAACCACTGATGATCTCACCCAAAAATTTACATTTTTTATAGTTTTTTAATTTATTTGCTATTTTCCGTTATTATGATACAATCTTGCTAATATTCTGTCTTTAATAATTTAAACAATGTCTGATTAGCAAACTATTCTAATCCATTCAAGAGAACCAGGTTGGATGTATTAAAAGCGAATATTTTGCCTTTGATCTCAAATATAACACAGCTTTCTTCATTGCTTGTTCAGATCAATTATGAACCTTCTTCAGAGGCTCTGAGTGATAAAAGCAAATTCCCCTTTTCCACCAGATGCTCCCCAAACAAGGGTTGCAGACCAGGGTCTCCTGCTTGAGCAAGGGGTTGGACTAGAAGACCTCCAGGGCCCCTTCCAGCTCTCTTCTGATTCAAAATAGACTCAAAAAAACCTTCCCTCTGCAGAGAGCTTTGAATATCTCACCCCAAACTATGGCATATCAAGGACATTTCAGATTCCCTGAAACCCATTCAATGGATTAGATGGAATTACATTCCTGGGGGAAAAAATCCAGAGGCTTCAGGTTTTCTATTCCACTTTTACTCTGAGGTTTCCCATTGTGCTCAGGTCCAGTCTTAGTAAAACCCTGCAACCTTTGGGGAGGAAGGTGCAGCCCAGCAGCCCTGCCCTGGAGGCCCAGAGGGAGAAGACCTTCCCCAGATGACCTGCACTGGGCAACCGAAGGGCCCAAAAGCCCCTGGCCCCCTTATTGCCTGCTTCAAAATTCAGGCCAACCCCCCCTCCATTCCATTCACAGGCAGTCCTTGACTTACGACCACTGGAATTTCTGCCCTCAGTCGTGGCAGTCATGGAGTCGAAGCAGAGCCAATTTATGAGAGTTTTTATTCTATAATGGGCTTCAGCAGGCAAGAAACAGACCAGCATTTATAATACAACAGCATCTATTGACTTAAAACTGGAACTGAGGAACTGCAGGCAAATCCCTGTCATTGATACTCTGGGACCACACAGGGCCTCAACCAATCACAAGCCTTGAAAAAGACCCCCGCCCCCAAAATACGAATGGTCAAAGTTTCCCCCCAAAAGACTTGGAGTTAAGAGGGAGGCTCCTCTAGATTCCCTTTAGCAGCCCTTAAGACAGCTACAGGGACCCCATCCATAAGAGACCGTCTACCTGGGAAGATCCAGGCCTCTTGGGTAAAAAGGCAAAATGGGATCTTTGGGCTCTCTGGATACAACTGGATCTTCCCCCACTGGATCCCGTCTAAAAGAGGGTCCTGTGATTTGGGGCTCAGCTCCATTAGGCTATTAGAAATGGTGTCTGCATTTAAAAACCCAGGCAGAGAATTTCTCCCCTTTCTCTGCCCTTAAAAACCATCAAACGAGACTTTGGAGCCCAGAAAAAAAGGTCTGGACCTGAGCAGCAGAAACACAGGGAGCTGAGAGAGGGATGTCGCCACAACAACAGCAACACACACACACACACACACACACACACACACACACACACAGACAGACAGCACCTCAACACAAAGGGAATCGAACTGGAGGCTGAGCAAGAGCTGCATCCGTGAGTCTTGCTCAGTCCTCCAGCTGAGTTGAGCTTCCATAGGAAGAGGCAGTCTACCACAAAAGAGCCAGGCCTTCTGGGCCAAAAGGGGAGAAATTAGGAGGGTCTTGGGGGTCTTGGGCTGGGTAGAAAAGGTGGAGGAGGGGAGCTTTGATAGGATCCCAAGGGAGGCCTCTCATCTCCTTGGGGTTCTACTGGCTGGATGATGTCATCCCTCCAGCTCAACTGTCAATCAACTGTCAATCATCTGAGAGAAGATGGCTTTCATAGTCTTCGGGGCTCTTCCCAATTGTGTAGCCAACTTCTCAGAGGGCTGGGAAATTTCAGGGGTGGGAACAGCCGTTTCTTGTCTTCTTAGGAAAGGGAAACTGTCCACAACGTTTTTTTCAGGACAGTTTTATCTTTAATCCTTTATTGGCACTAAGAGCCTGGTTTGATTACTTTCCATATGATGAGGATCACACAGCATCTTTAACCAGTGGTGGGATTCAAATTTTTTAACAACCGGTTCTGTGGGCGTGGCTTATTTGGGAGGGGTGTGGCTTGGTGGTCATGTGACCAGGCGGGTGTAGCTAGCTGGTCATGTGACAGGGTGGGCATGGCTATGTGCATAGGGACTACTCAGAGGGCTGAAAAAAGTGACTTCTGACTGGTCCTCACACTATTGACCAGTCCTCGTACTTATGACTGTCCACACATTTATGCCCGTTGCAGCATACTTAACAACTGTGCCACTCATTTCACAATTGGGGTGCTTCCCTTCACCACGGTGACAAGATAGGGTGCAAAATCTAAAATGGGAGGACAGTTGTAAGTGTCAATTTCTCAGCCGCCCTGGCCCTGCTGTGAGCTCAGCCAAGTGATGTCTGGAGGTCTCCAGGAACTGAGGGGGAATTTGGCTTTGCAGAGTGAGTGGGACCCTCTGTGTGGAAGAATGGAGACTGACCCGAAGGCTCTGTGCAAACTCCCTTTTTCCTGTTGTCTGAATGGAGGAATTCAGCTGATCCCAGGCAGGGAGGGAAGTGGATGATGGGGCTCCAGCAGACTCTGATTGGGGAAGGAATCTTTCCCAAAGAAACAGAGAAACCTGCTGTGTCCCAGGGCTGGGAGGGGGTCCGATGCCCCCACTGGTTCCTACACAGCTGTGAAAAAAGGGAGTGAGTTAAATTGGAAGGGATGATTTAAAAAAACCCTCTTCCTCCTTGTGAGAAGAGAAATTCCTATATCTGCAGAAGGCTAGGACAGATTCCAGGCAAACAGAAGCAGGAAAGTCAGTTTTTATTTTAGTTATATTTTCCCCCAGTGTTTTATTATTTTTTCAAATAACTAAAGGAGGTGAACATGTCCAACTCTTCTTCCTCCTCGTCTTTTCCCCACAACAATCACCCTGTGAGGTGGGCTTGTCTGAAAGAGAGTGTCTGTCCCGAGGTCACCAAACAGGCTTTCAGGGCTAAGACAGGACTTGAACTCAGGATCTCTTGCTTCCTAGCCTGTTGTCTTAACCATTGTCAATGTTAAGGCAGGGCGGATTTTGGGCAAAGGCCCTGCTGGTCACCACTGCCGCCTCGTCTTCCAGCAGAACCCCAAGTCCCCCCCTCCCCCCCCCCCCGGGTCTTTCTGGGGTAGAGCAGCCCCATCCGAGAGCAAAGGGGAGAAACTCCTGGACACAGAGAGCCCCTCCCCCATCACAGCCCCTCCCTCTTGCCAAGACTCACTGCCTGTAGGGGGCAGCATAGAGTCTGGCCCTGAAGTCCTAGCTGGGCCCTGGGAATTGAAATCGGGGCCTCCTCATGATTGGCTCAAAGCCCCCAGCCACCTTTGACGCCTAAGGCGGGACTAGAACTCAGAGTCACTTACTGATTGGCTCAAAGTCATTAAAGGGCCCCCACCTACTTTTCTTCATAGCAAGATAGGTTGGCCACTGCCTTCTCCTCAATCTACCCCTGGCATTTCCTGGTGGTCTCCCAACCCTGCTTAAATCCAGTCTTCCTTAAGCTTTTCCAAATCAGCCTGCTCCTGCGCCCTACAGGTAGTCCTCGACGTATGACCAGAATTGGGTCCAGAAATACCATTGCTAATCTAGGTGGTCGCTAAGTGAAGTTTTTCTGAATTTTACAATGTTTATTACCACCGTTGTTAAGCGAATCACTGGGGTTATTGAGTGAATCCTGCAGTCATGAAACAAACCCCATTTCACCGACTTTACTGCAGGGGTGAAATGCTCCCGGTTCGGACCGGCTCGGGCGAGTAGGTAGCGATGGCGGCGGGCAGTTCGGAGAACCGGTAGGAAAAATCCCTGCCCCCGCCCCCCATGCCCAGCTGAGCCGCGCGATCCTCAGAGCCTTTTTTTCCTTTTAAATGGCTCTGACAATCCAAGCTCTGACGGTCCCAGCTGAGTTGCCTGCCAATCAGAGAACTCAGCTGGGATCGTCAGAGCCTTTTGAAAGCATTTTTTTACATGGTTTTATATGTAAAAAATGGTTTTAAAAGTAAAAAAAAAAAAATTGGCCACGCCCACCCAGTCACATTAACTCCCACCCCCACCCCCACCAAGCCACGCTCACAGAACCGGTAGTAACAAATTTAAGATTTCACTCCTGCTTTAACACGCGTGTGGCTCCCTCGTTGGAACCTTTTATTGAAAATGGTACAATTCCAGATGGATATTTACATAACCAACAATCATGAGTCTCCCAAGATAAGAAAAAGAACAAAGATGGGGGAAAATTTCTAACAATGGTATACAACTGTAGCCTTCAAATTGTAGGCCAGTATTCGGAGCTCAGAAGGTACCCCATAACCTTTTTTGGCCCCAAGGCATGTCGCTCTATTGATTACTTTTGTGTCTCTCACAGCTTAGTATCAGGGGCAACTTCGGTCTTGACGTTACCAAGGCCAGAAAGTGATCATCTTCCGATTGAGACGTCCCTGGCAATCCCTTCCGACTTAAGGAAAAGGAATTAAACAATCCAACAAATAGGCCTCAACTTAGAAATAGCCCATGAGAGAAGACTGACATGGAAGAGGGTTGATAGCAAAGCAGTGACAGAATTCATGAATTCACCACCTATGGAAGCCTTAGCGCATATATGCTCAAACAGTACGGGTGAACAAGAGCTTATAGTATATTTTGTGGACATATGACATAAATTGAAGCAATTTTCCATGACTACCAAGCCAATGGGCCCGTCTGATTCTAGTTACTCAACATGGTTTGATAACTACTGTAAGGAAAAGAAAAAACAGCTTAGGAAATCACTTAGGAGATATTTAATCAGCCCAAACATGGAATTACAGAAGGAGTATATCACCATAAGGCAGAAATATAAGCAGTTATTGAAGAGAAAAAAGTCCTCTTATATTGACAATTTATGGGCTGGCCTAAAACAGGCCGAAAAGCTGGCCTCACCCACACTATTCTGGTTGGAGGTCTCAAAAATTATTAGAGATAGAAAACCAATAAGTGACCCAAACATTAGTGCAGAAAGTTGGGAGAAGCATTTGGCCGCTCCAGCAGCAGCGGAAAGCTCTGATGAGGCTATATCCTCTCCGAGCTTGATACCGGAATATGAAGCCTTACCCCAGTGGGAAGAAGTGTCAGTCACGGAGGTGAGGCGTTTAATCTCCTCCCTGAAGAGAAACAAAGCTCCAGGACAGGATGCGCTCCCGGCATCCTTATTTAAAGACAACACAGCCTGGTGGGCGCCTGTCCTGGCGGGTCTCTTTACTTTTATCAATAGAACAGGGCAAATTCCTGCCAGTTGGCGTTCATCAGTAATTATCCCCTTACATTAAAAAGGCTCTAGAGATAACCCAGATAATTTCCGATTAATTCGTCTAATCGATATTTCAGCAAAAATTTATGCTAAGCATTTGCTTCATAAATTAGAGGACTGGATAATGAGAAATAACATCTTAGCTGAAGAGCAGTCAGGTTTCAGGAGCGGAAGATCTACTATGGATAATTGTTTTGTGTTGGACCATCTAATAACAAAGTTTAAGTTTTGGGAAAAACCTCTGTACGTGGCATTCATAGACTTGAAGGCAGCCTTCGACACAATTGATAGACAAATTTTATGGGATCAATTAGAGGCCATGGGAATTGAAAAGAAATTGTTATATCTAATTAGATTGTTATATACGGAAACCCAGGTAAGAGTTCGAGTGAATAGGACAGGATCGGTAACAAATGCAATCCCAATAAAGAAGGGCGTCAGACAAGGTTGCATCTTAGCCCCAACACTTTTCAACTTATATTTAAATGACCTTCCAAAATGTCTGGAAGATGTATCACTCCATGGGCCTAGTATAGGAACAAGACAGGTCAATTACTTGTTATATGCCGATGATATAATTTTGCTTTGGGCCTCACAGGTGGGGCTACAAAGGTCACTCGGGAGGTTGGCAGCATATTGTATAAAAAAATCTTTTGACAATTAACGTAAAGAAATCAAAGGTTTGATTTCATCATCCATATTTCATCCATCTAAATATCATCCATATTTAGCAGGCAACAAAATATGAGGAGTTGGGTTTTAAATGACAGAAGAATAGAACAAGTTCAGTCATTTACCTATTTAGGGCTAGAATTTCAGACAAATGGCAAATGGAATAAGCAGGTAAAAGCCGGAGCTCGGAAGGCCATGGCTCGGATGGCTCAATTAAACAAACTTATTTTAGAGAAAACTCCATCTTCATTAATCCCAGTGCTGAAGGTCTTCCAGGCAAAAATTGAACAAGTACTTACCTATGGGGCAGAAATATGGGGGTCAGTTAAGCTGCCTGGGCTGGAAACCCCTCAAAATAAGTTCCTGAGGAGAATTCTGGCAGTGTCCCCCGGAACCCCAGCCTGTGTAGTAAGGGCAGAAACGGGAGTCCATGCGATTGGCACTAGGGCCTTGTTGAAGACCGTTTATTATTGGTTGAGAATAATCGAGATGGAGGAAGGGAGGTTACCAAAATTAGCGTTAATGGAGCAGATTATCTCAAGTAATAAAAATAACTGTTTATCAAGAGTTCTGAAGCAGGTATCTAGCTCTGGTATTCCTTTAAATTGGCAGCGGTATGATCACAGGCAGATCCGAAATTGGATTGCACAGAGATTTAAGGACATTAGTGCCCAATCGGATATTGCACAGGTGACAGCAGTAAAAGTTTGCCCCTGGTTATCAGCCAATAAACAAATTTTTAAAATAGAAAAATATTTAACTGTGCCTTTATTTCCCGTCATAAGAAGATTTTTTACCAAATTGAGATTAGACCAACTTCAAACAAACATGCTTTGGGGTAGGTATAAGGGTATCCCTGTAAGAGTAATTTTTGATTGCCCCCTATACTCAGATTTGAGGGAACATCAGCTGGGCAGGATCTTTTATGCCAGCACCCCTAAGTCTAAAGAGCGCTTCTTGCAACATTGTCTGTTAGGTTCTAACTTGCAGCTGGTGAAATGGATTGCCAAATTTGCGGTAAAGTTGATGGAAAAAAGGACAAAGTTGGTGCAGCAGAATGTGGTAGATTGTAGATCATTTGATCTAATAATGTAATTTTAATAGTAGTTTTAAGACTGGGTAGATGCAGGAGTGACATTATAATATAATTTTAATCATATTTAATTTGTATCTCAAATGATTGTATTTTATTCCGATTTCATTTTAGATCGTATTTTATTCTAATTTCATTTTAAATCGTGTGTTATTCCAATTTCATTTAAATTGTTTTACCAAACTTTTGTAATGACTTGTTTCTGGAACTCTGCACTTTGATATGGCCCAAGGGCTAATCAATCAATCAATCAATCAAAATATTGCAACCCTTGTTATTCAGTCTGGATATTAATGCCTTACCAGGACTAGGAAAGGATTCTAAGGCACATGTCTAAAGTGCTAAATTATTTGTTTATTTAGCAGATGGGAAAGGTATAATTAGCCTGGAGACTACAGTGTTAGTACATACTATTTGTTTCACCACCGAGGAGTGCTAGTCCATTTAGTTTGTGCTCATGAGCTTCTCCAGGGTGCACCAGAAGGATGAACTAGCTCTGCACCAGAAAGACGAGAGGCGTCCTGTGGCATCATCCAGGCTATCAGCCTGGATCCATTTTGAATCTTCAGGGCTGGCTCAGCGGAGAGGCCTGCGATGGGAATCAGGGGAGGGAGAAAGGGGGTGAAGCCAGAGAATAGTCACCACAACGTTCCTTTCCCGTGGGACCGAGGACACTTGCTGACACCTGGGCAAGCGTTCCTGAACTCTGGGTGACTTGGGGATCAGGACCCTGATTGGTACAGGTGAGGGCTTGACAGTGGACAGGGGCAGGGATTGAGTTTAGTATAGGGGTTGGGAAAATGCAGGAATTCAGATTCCGGTTTTCCCAGATGTGCCAATATGACTTCTCTAATAAAGGAACTTGGGGGTTCTGGGCAGCTCAGGTGCTGTCAGAAAGCTCTCCTCTGAGGGAGGGGCCCTCCTTGGGATTGGCTGGGAGGGAGAGGGGCTCTGACATCACAGGTGGGCACGTCGTAGGCAGAAATCTTCATCTGTGAAATGAAACGTGTACGTGTGTGTGTGTGTGTGTGTGTGTGTGTGTGTGTGTGTGTGTGTGTGAAAGAGAGAGAGAGAGAGAAGGCGCCCAAAGATTCCCCAGGCAGCCCTCTCAGAGACCCCCAAGGCCTCGCTGACTGTGGGGCTTCGCCTCCCCTTCAGTCATCCACTGCGGCCCCACTCCATGCCTGATGGGCGGGAGAGGGGGGCAAAAGGAAGTCCACCGTCCCCTCCAGGGCTGGCATGAAGCCCCCTTCAGCTGCTGCCCCCCAAAACTGAAAATATCCCCCTCCCCCTTCCTCCGCTTCTCTCTCTGCGCCGAAGTCTCCCCTCCATCAGGTGAAGTCAAGGGAGACTCTGCCCGGAGACCGATGACGCTGCAGAAGGGAGAATTCCCATTGGTCCTTACGCTTTTCTGGGCACGTCCTAGGCAGAAATCTTCATCGGTGAAATGAAAGGTGTACGTGTGTATGTGTGTGTGTGTGCGTGTCCTGGCCAGATGCTTCCAGCCCCAGAGGAGGGATCGGGGGTCTGAACTGGGGGGAGGAAGCGTCGATCTCGGACTTTGGAGGTGGGAAGGGCCAGAACCAGCGGCTGCACCAATGAGAATTCTCCCTGCTTGAGCGCCATCGGTCTCCGGGCAGAGTCCTTTCTGGCTTCACCTGAACCCCTCCCCCTTTCTTCACCCCCTCCCTCCCCCTTTCTCCGCTTCTCTCTCTGCGCCGAAGTCTCTTCCATCAGGTGAAGTCAGGGGAGACTCTGCCCGGAGACCGATGACGCTGAAGAAGGGAGAATTCTCATTGGTCCTTACGCTTTTCTGGGCGCTCCCTATTCCGAAGTTCCAGGAAAATCCTCCGTCCCCCCAATGCAGCCCCTCCGATTCCGCCTGTGGGGCTGCGGGGCCCGTCGAGCTTCTGGCTCCTTCCCTTCGGCCACGGGCTCCAGAGCCTCGGTTCCTGGGCAAAGGCCGGCCTTTCTCCGCCCCTCCGGCGTTTCTCCGGCCTCGCCTCGCCTGAAGCCCCATTCTGGGCTCTGCAGCCTTTCTGCGCCTCCTTCGCTTGGCCCGGAATCCCCCTGCCTGAGCCAAAGGGGTCCCCGGACCTTCAGCCGTTGGTTTCTGAGCCCTTCCCCTCCCCTCCTTTCCTTTCCTTTCCCATTCTGTCCTTCTTCTCTCTTCCTTTCCTTTCCTTTCCTTTCCTTTCCTTTCCCATTCTGTCCTTCTTCTCTCTTCCTTTCCTTTCCTTTCCTTTCCTTTCTCATTCTGTCCTTCTTCTAGCTGCCTTTCCCTTTCCCCTTTCTTTACTACCTTTCTTTTCTGTTTTATGCCATGATAATCTGAATAAAAAATAATCAAAAGGAGCCTTTTCTTTTAAGAGCGCTTCTTGTTCCACGGCTGGAATATGCAAATTTCCCTTGGAGGAAAACTGGCAAAATGTCTTCCTGACCCACAGAAAGAGGGAGGGTTCCTTCACATTTGGGGTTGAGGGGCGGAGAATCCGCAAAGCACCATCCCTCTTTGGGGCATCTTCAGCGCACATCCCAAAGGTGCTTTTCAAAAGAGAGCTGGAATTTTTTGTTTTTTTTCCCCCTTGAATACATTTCGCTTCTAATCGAAGAAGCTTCTTCGATTCTGACTGAATGGTGGGGAATGGAAGGATCTCTCCTCCTTGCAGCCGTTTGGTGGTTAGCATTGTGAAGGTCAGCCGTGGGCTCTCTGAGAGGCCTTGAGGCCACCTGGGGGTTCAACTGCACCCTCAGGGTCCCCTGAATCAGAGGGCAAATGGGGGGGGGACCTCCTTGGAACTGGGGAAAGGACCCTGTTGCTGTCTTCGGAGAGAGCAAAGTCCACCCTCTGGACAGAGGAGATCCCTGGTTGGAAAGAGGGTCAAAGAGGCCATCTACGTTAAAACGGAACAGCCCCCTCTCAACAGAGGGGGAGGGGGAGGACCCCACCTCTCTCCTGTCTACCAGACCGTCCTGAGGACGTGGGGTTTGGGGGGGGGCAGTCCGTGTGCAAGGAGTCAGCCGGGTCTCTGCAGGTTTCCAGAATTGAGAGGACTTCTCCCAGCCTGACCTGCTTTCTGCCTCCATCCTCCAATGCAGCACGCAGGAATATTGGTTTCGAGAGAACCTACCGTATATCCCAGAACAGGACATAATATTGTACATGTGTTTGTCTTCCAGTTCTTATAATCTCAATGATCCTTTAGGACAATTGTTGAACAGGGAGGGCAAATTATAATTTAAAGGAATGGAGGAATAGTGACAATAATGGAAAATGCAATCGGTCAATTAAAGTCCAAAGAATAAAATGTGTAGCTATTCCCAGTTTTCCCCCCAAAGTTTGGTCAGAAGAGAGGTCAAGGAACAGCTGAGGTCTCCTTAGTGTTACCTGCTTCCATCCTCCAATTCCTCTGCCTTTCAGATGGGGATGGGCAACCAGAGTTCGACAGGCGTCCCCCAAGGTCTCTGCCACCTGATGTGGTTGCAAAGAGGGAAAGTCAAAAGGTAACCCAGACTTGGGGTGCTTAAAAGCAGAGGGCCAGTCTCTGTCGAAGCTTCTTTCCACGAAGGCTTCTGGGGCTACCGGAGCATTTTTAGGAAACACAGGCTGGGTGAGGGCATCTCAGGGCTTTCTCCAGAAGTGAGGCTTCCTGCTGAAAAAGGCAAAGGGCCAAAGGTGGAGGAGAAGTCATTGTGGGCAAGGAAAGATGAACTGGGACCTCTGTGGCTGTTGAATTTAATTTTAAATGTCTAGTAGGTGACCAGAGACCTGCTGGATCCCCTTTTCAGATCTGCTTCCTTCCCAGGATCTTCCTCAGCTCCTTCCATTGGGGGGGTGGGCTCTTTCTGTGTTGCTTCCCCTCAAACGCTGGGCAGACCCTCAGAGGGAGCCCTGATGGATGACCCCACGTAGCCCAGTCCACAATCAGCCCAGGAGAGGTTTCAGGACCTTTTGTGTGACATCACAATCTTGTATCCAGCTGTGGAGAGATGTGGGGGGGTGTCCCCTCAGAGACCCCCCCTCCCAGAAACTGTGGGTCTTTCAAGATGGAGAGTCAGAAGCTGGAAGAGACATCCAGAGAGTCCCAGACAAAGTCTGTGGAAGGAAAAGGAAAAACGGGGAGTGAAAGGCCTTGGAAAGAGGAGCTGAATGACTTGGGGAGGGGGGAAGAGAGGGAGGGAGGGAGGGAGGGAGGGAGAAAGAGAGAGAGAGGAGGAAGGAGGGAAGAGAAAATACAGGGAAGGGAGGCTTAACTGCTTTTATGTCCTTGAACTGGGAAGACTGCAGGAGTTTCTTGCAGGCACTGGAGATCATCTTTGGATCTCTCTGTCCAAGGTCAAAGGGATCAAGTGGATCACTCAGCTCCCTCACAACCCACCATCTCCCCTCCCTCTCCTCTCTATCCTGGATCCTCTAGTTCTAGCCCATTTCTTTTCTTTTATAGAACCAACTGGCTTCCCTCAGTTTCCCTTTGAGATTTTGAGATTTTGAGGTGGGAGGTTTGGGGCAGCTGGGAAGGAGAGATGCTGTCCGGTAGAAGAATTGGAGGGAAGATCAGATTTCAAAATCTTTTTGGTCCAGAGCTGGAAAATCTCTTTCCCTGAAAGTGCCCAACAGATGGAAAGAGGTCCAGGGGTGGGGGAGGGGGCATTCTTTAAGGGGGGCATCTGTGGCCCCTGCAGAGCTCCCCATTCCCTCCAATAGACCCCAACACCCTCTGTGGCTCTTTGGAATTTCCTCCCCCCAGAACCCAGATTGGCCCCTGAAGTAACAACTGTGCAAGACCATCCTTAGTTCAGGGGGTTGAATGAGAGATTTTGATTTCTTCTGCACACTCAGGAGATTCCAGAAGTTTAGAGTTCCTTCTGAGCTAACCTGCTTGTCTTTCCCTTCTACTTGAAATTGGGGTGAGGGAGAAGAGAGAACCCCAAGATCGTTGAAATAAGCATCAGCTCCTCTCCATAGTTTCCCAGGCAATAACCAGGGTCCCCATGCAGCCAGGCTGGGCTCCCCCAGTCGAGGTGCCCTGGAAACAGGTAGGAGGTCCTGAGTCCAGCCTGGGTTGGAAGCCCCAAAGTTGCCTTTGACCTGGGAGCCTCTGGATGGAGCTTGGCGCTGGGTCCTCTGGAAATTGGCCGCCCTTCAGGTCTCTCGGTTGTTGTCCTTAAGCAGATCCTGGCAGTTTAGGGGAGATTGGGGGTCATCTTGCTTGAGATGGATGCTTTTTAGGCTGTGCCTTTATGGTTTTGTTTAATTCTCTTGAATTAATAATAAAGCTTAAAATCTCTTTTTTCTCTGGGGAGAGTAGAGTAGAGTAGAGTAGAGTAGGGTAGAGTAGAGTAGAGTAGAGTAGAGTGGAATGGAATGGAATGGAATGGAATAGAATAGAATAGAATAGAATAGAATAGAATAGAATAGAATAGAATAGAATAGAATAGAATAGAATAGAATAGAATAGAATAGAATAGCTGTGACTAAGTCCAGACCCTCCCCCATTTCCCCCTTTGCCTTTGTGGAGAGCGGCTGGGCTAAGTCCTAGGGATTCCAGAACCTTGCCTCCCTCCCCCCTCCCCCGCCATATCTCGGGGTCAGGTTTATTGGGAAGTTGCAGGTGGGAGGAGGGGTGATTGAGACAACTCAGCCCTTTTTCACTCCCACAACTGTAGGCAGCAACATCTGGAGAAGGAGGGGCTTCCTCTGTCTTGGGAGAGGATAGAAAAGATGGCAGGTGCTCAGATTCGGGGGGGGCATGAAATCCTCCTTTTGTTGGAGTTCAAATGGACCCAGATCCTCCCCGTCAGACCTTCCGGCTCTGGAGATCTGCAGAGGCCCCTCCACCCTCCCTTCCTTGGCCAAACCTCTCAGACTGGCCATCCCGCTGGATCCCTTCCTCTTCAACTGGTCCCATCACCTGGCTCTGCAAAGCGCAGAGTTCGCCCGAAGCCCGGAGCAGCGGCAAGGAAAATAGGGAGCCACATCCTGCTTCCTCCCCAGAGGTAAAAAAGAACTCTGGGGACTTCACAGAGGGCTCTACCTGCCCTCGCCGGCTCTGTCTCACGTTTCCTTACGGAAACGGAGTTTTTCGAGCCGCCTTTCAGGTGTAAAGGTGGCTCTTTACGGGCGACGGGGCTGGCTGTCTCAAAGGACCGTCTGGCGGCGACTGAAGCCAGACCGGAAGCCCACTCACTACAGTTTTCAAACCAGCTTTAGAATAAAAGCCAAATGGGCGCCTTTGAGACAATCATCGGGAGATTGTGAGTTCTAGCTCTGCCTCAGGCATGAAAACCAGTTGGGGGAGTTTGGGCCAAGTCCAGGAGGCTCTGAGTTCTAATCTTCCCACAGGCATGAAAATTTCCTGGGGGACTTTGGGCCAATCCCCAGGAGACTCTTGAGTTCCAGTCCCGCCTTAGTGCTTTTTGATTGCGGGTGTGAAAGTTGGAAATATTTTCTCAGACTGATGTGTGGTTGGAGAGCAGAACAGCTTCCATGGGTGCCTCTCCCTAGAAACCAGGAAGTCCCCCCTCCCCTCTATTCACCCCCTTCTTGGACCTGGATGAAATTATGCAGCATTGAAGGTTTGTGACCTGGTCAGTGATGCGGCTGCCTTTAGACAGGATCCCCTCAATCTCCTCCTGGGGAGAGTCTCCAGGTCCCCTTTCTCTGGGCATCTTCTCCATCCCTTCACAGACAAGACAAGCTTGGAAAAGGAGCAGAGAAATTGCTTTAGGTAGAAATTATAGAGTGGAAAATTAAAGGACCTGAAATCTACTATTTTAATTCTACGGTTGATGAAAGAAAAAAAACTACAGTGGCAATTTCTTAATATAGTTTAATATTTATTTATTATTTTGGTGTGAAGCACATACAAAAAAAACCCCCAAACCAATCCCAAACTGAAATCCCAGAAGCTCTTCTGCTGAACACTTTCTGCAAAGGAGGTTTTTATGAGGAAATCAAGAAAGAATTATATAAGAGAGATGAAGATTTCCCTCCCCAGCTGAGAGCCAGTCAAACATAGCATTTCACATCATTCCGGCATTTTCACGGAGAGGATCAGGCAACCAGGCTGTTCCCACAGCTTCCTCCTGGCCTCTTTTCCTGCTCACTCTCTCTGTCTCACACTTTTAGCTGTAGGAATAAGTGCCCAAATTATTTTTTATAAGGTGTCACATTCAATAGTTGTTGCAGAACAGAAAATTTCTCTGAATGACTCTTACAGAGTTCTCTTTATTGAGCTGAAAGGGAAGAGAGCTAGAAGAATTCCAGTCATTCATTTGAAACATATAGAAATGATTTTCTTTTCCTGCATACTATCAAAATGGAAAGAATTCATATCTCCTTTCAAATAAAAGAACCGTTAACAATTCTTCCAATATCATAATGGTGTTATATCTCATGTTTTTACATTTGTTCTGCCCGTAAGATGCTCCTTTGTGTTGAGGTCTGGCCTCAGAAGGATAATGTAGCACTTGGGGATGAAGATGCAGCCCAGCAGACCAGCACTGGAGGCCAGGATGGAGAAGACCTGCACAGCCACCATGGATTTCCCTTTGGTGCTCAGGTAGGTGGGCACAAAAGTCACCCAGACACTGCAGAAGACCAGCATGCTGAAGGTGATCAGCTTGGCTTCGTTGAAGGCGCCAGGCAGGTTCCTGGCCTGGAAAGCCACCGTGAAGCAGATGGCAGCCAGGAAGCCCATGTAGCTGAGGGTGACGTAGAACATGACAACGGCCCCTTTGTTGCATTGCAGGATGATCTCTCCAGGCTGGGAGGGGAGGTCAGAGTCAGGGAAGGGAGCAGAAACTCCCAGCCAGATGGAGCAGATGATAATTTGGGCAGCAGAACAAGAAAGGATGATGGAATTGGCCAAGCTCTTCCCCAACCATCTCTTCACCCGGTTTCCTGGTTTTGTGGCCAGGAAGGCCAGCACCACCGTGATGGTTTTGGCCAAGAGAGAAGAAATGGCAACTGAGAAGATGAGGCTGAAGACTGTCTGTCGGAGAAGGCAGGTGGCTTTCCTTGGTTGACCAATGAAGAGAGAAGGAGACAAGAAGCAAAGCAGGAGGGAGACCAGGAGGATGTAGGAGAGGTCCCAGTTGTTGGCTTTGACAATGGGAGTTTCTCGGTATTTAATGAAGATGATTAAAACAAGGCCTGTGATTAAGAACAAGAGTAGGGCAAAAGAGACCAGGATGATGCCCAGATGTTCTTCATAAGACAGGAAGGTTATAACTTTGGGGGTGCATTGAACTCGGTCCTTATTTGGGTATTTATAATCTGGGCACTTGGTGCATTTTTTGGTATCTGAGAAAGCAAAAAAAGCAATATTTCTTTAATATTCTGTCCTTTTATCTTACAGAAAATACCTTCTTTGGATAACAGCTGATACCCCAGGCATTTTCCAAGTAGTATTTCTTAACAATTTCATTGACCAGTCACTCCTTTGAAATGGCATAAGGTCTCCTGCTTGAGAAGGGAGTAGGACTAAATGACCTCCAAGCTCCTTTCCAGCTCTGTTCTGATTGATTGATTGATTGATTGATTGATTGATCTACATGACTGGCAGAATATTTGTGTAATGAGTTCCCCCCATAACTATCCACAGCACCACATTATGGACCAGTGACACCTTCTCAGTGATCCTCAAGGGGAGGATCCAATATACAGATTACAGATTAACAGAGTTGGAGGGGACCTTATAGGTCATCTAGTCCACTCCTCCCTGCCTAAGCAGAGACCCTACACCATTTCTGACAAATGGCAGTCCAGTCTCCTCTCGAAAGCTTCCAGTAATGAAGCTCCCAGAACTTCTGAAGGCCTTTCAGAAGGTGGACGTATAACAATTCATCAATTTTCAAAGAACTCAAATGTTCCTAGAAAGATGAATTTAGCAGCACATATCCAAAATGAAAAGCAGAAGAGATATTTCCTCTGCTGTTAGTAAAGCTTGCCCACTCTGCCACCCCCTCCTCCCATCTCTTTCCCAGCTCCTCCTTCAAAGTCTTTTTGATTTACTTCCATTTAGATAAGAAATTGTGCAGGTTAAAAATAAAAAACCAGGTGAGCTTCAATCTGTCTTTTAATTTGGGTCGAATTCCATAAAGCCTCCCATTTTCCTCTGCATGAACCACCTTCCTGAATGGAGAAAGTCCCCTCTGGACAAGGAACGCAGTCGTAGCAGCAAACTGGCTCTCCTTCTCGAGCCCTCTTGACAAATCCAGGATGGCAACTTTCCACACATTTGGACTGAGGCAGGGACTAATCAGAAAAACAAAGAATGCCAAGGAAAAGGTGTTAGGACTCTCCGTCCATGGAAAATGGAGGGAGAAATGGATGGAGACAAGTAGCCTCTGGTCTTCACTGGGGTAAATAGGAAACCTCTGACTACTCCTAAACAGATGCAGGAGGTAAAACAACTGGCAGATTCTTCATTTAGTTCCTTTTGCTTTCGGAATTTAACATTACAATAAAATAATTTTCTATTTACTAAAGTCTAGACACATGGAATTGATTCTTTCTAAGTATGATGATATATTTTTAATAAAACTGATAACAAAGTTTACTGTAAAAGATTTAGGAAATTTTATTCTATTAGGTTTTTTAATATGAAATTAAACTGTGATGGAGAAAGAAACCTCTGACCAGTAAGATCTTGAAAGGTTTCCATAAAACATGGCAAAGCCACTCCACTTAGGTCCCGTCTGTTGAAGAGCTTCCATGAGATGACACCACCTGGCATGGGAGGCCAACCACTCTGGAGACTCTAGGCTTTGCCCACTTGAAATGGGACCTCAGGCTTTGGAAAACAGAGAAAAGACACCAAAATTTCTCTCACCTTATTGAGCAACTTTAGCCGTGAAAGAGCACCTTTTTTGATAAAAAGTCTCTGTCTTTGAGAATACACCAGAAACTCTTCCTTGACATCCTCCTTGGGGAGAACCAAGAAGATTCTGATGCCCAGATCTGCTGTTATCTCTCCATTTTGGTCCAAGTACAGTTTGCTATCAGAAATATTCCAAAATTCATTCTTCTCCAGAAAGGGATGAAACTAGAATGGGAACATCCAAGAATTTGAAAAACAGAAAACTTTATTTCTTATCCCACATTGAATCTTTCTTCCACTATTGTCTAATCTCCAAATATGGTTAAATAGGTTACAAATGCTGCCATTATCTTCAGAAGTGAATGAAAATGTTTGAGAAAAATTTGTCCATCATATACTGACAAAATAGAGAGAAAATATAATTGACACAATTGGTCAATTATAGGGAACATTCTAGAGCAGATGACAAATAAAATGAACAGAGAAAGAAAAAGATGATTCACAAACTCTTTGAAAACAAGAGGTTGATTCCCAGAAAGCATGGGTTGATCAAGAAGAAAGTTGTCAGGCTAATCTTCTCCCTGGTCATTCTGATGGAAAACACCTCCAGATGGAGAGTGGCTGGCTCTGGAGAATTTGATCGCTGAAGAGGGAGCCGGGCTTAGAGAGGGGAGAGGCACTACCGATCAGGGCTTAGTTCTTCATCAACTGATGGAAAAATACATATCAAATAGACCTGCATCATTCTACGCCTGCTTCATAGATCTCAAGGCAGCCTTTGATATGGTTCCCAGGACTAAGCTATGGGAGAAGCTGGAAGCTGCCTCAATTGACCACAGGCTTCTTCATCTATTACATGCCCCACATACTAAGACATCCCTCAAGGTGAGGTGTGATATGCAGGGGTCCCTCTCGAAGTCAGTTAAAACTCAAAAGGGGGTTAAACGGGGGCATTTTGGCCCCCCTGCTTTTCAACTTTTACATAACCAGCATGGTAAAATGGCTGAACAAACCAAATAACCCCCCCACCCAAAAAAATAGGTGACCGAAGCATCGCCCTCCTGCTCTATGCAGATGCCCCTGTGATCCTCTCCAGGACACCAGAGGGCCTGAAAAGAGCCTTGCGAGCCCTTCTCCAGCACTGTAATTACAATCAACTGGGCATAAATGATGAGAAAACAAAGATCAAAAAGGCCAAAACTTGATTCATGGTATCTAAAGGCCCACAAAATAGAGCAGGGAAGCCCCTTCAGATCCCTGGGGGTGGCCATTCAGGCCAAGGGTTCAAGAGAGATGCAGCAGAGTATAAGATGCACCTACCTTTTTTGGTGAGGAAAAGAAGACAAAGAAATCTCCCTCTGCCTCTGAGCAATTTTGCCTCATTGCAGCAAACAGCAAACAGCCTGCTTTATTTTCATTTTCGTTTTCAGCATAGCTTGATTAGCACAAGGAGAAAAAAATCTGCCCAGCAATTTACCTCTTTGCAGTAACGTAGCAGAGCCCTGCGCAAAACAACTGAGAGCAAATCAGCTGAGAATTGGGAGGCCGATCCAATCAACTTGTGCTAATTAGGCTGTGCTGAAGCTGAAAAGAGCTGTTTTTTCTTGCTGTTTGCTTGCAAGGAGGCAGAGGGCAAAGGGTGGGGGCCAGTGGGTGGGCAGGGCTATATTTGGTGTATAAGACCCATCTAAATTTTCACCCCCTTTTAGTGGGGAAAAGGTGCATTTTATACTCTGAAAAATACGGTAACTGGAAACAGAATCTGAGTCAGCAGGAAGATGTTCATGTAAAGAAGGCAAATGCAGCCATCATTTCAGGAAGTATCAGGAAGTGACCATTCTGGTTTGGGGAGACCCCAACTCAAGGACCAGGTCCCCTCGCAGGCACCACACTTGGAGGAGAATTTGCTGTTTTAGAGCTGAGCCAGTGAAGCAGAGAAGTTCAGTCTCCTCTTCATGGATTATATGCAGAGACTGAGCAGCCATCAGTCAGAGAAGCTTTAACTGGGATTCCTGCAGAGAGGAGGGGTTGGGCTAGATGGTCTCAGGGTCTCCTCCAAATTGATAAAGGTTGCCATGCCACAACATGTATCTATTGTGCAGTTGTTGCTCTAGCCCCACCTAGTGGCCGGGGGCAGATAAGCCTAACTGTATGGTCTGAAGCCAGACTCCCTTTTCTCTCAGCCTTTGGAGGAGACGGAAGCAGCCGGTTTGACCGAGACACATGGTCATCCAGAGGCCTCCGTCCCTCACACGGAGCATCGCTGGAGAGGTTCCAGCTGCTTCTTTGTTGGCTGATAGTTAATGCTGCCTATCTCCTATTTATATTTGACTCTCACTCTTTGCATTTCCTCAGTTTCTCCCTGCCCTTTTCTCCCAATGAAACACCCAGATCCACCCCAGGCTCCCTTTCACTGGAGGAGAAGAGGGGGTTTAGCTGCCTGTTGAGCTGCACACAGACCCACCTGCAATGGGGACAGAACAAAGGGGAAATTCCACCATGCTCATCACAAACCCACAAATACAGGAATTTTATTTAAAAAAGAATACGGCATTTTCAAATGAGCAGTTTGTAATATCAAAATGCCATGGTATCTACTCTTTGGAACCATTATTCCCTGAGTAATTGAATTGGACAGATCTGTTGAGTTGGTTCCCCTCCTTCTCCTCTGGATTCCTCCTCCAAAGGATCTAAGATTAATGCATCCATATCGGGACCCCCATACCTGCCACGGCTGCAGCCTTGGAGACCCCAAAGTCTTTTCTCCCTCCTTCCTTCTCCTCCTCGATCTGGAGGAATAAGCGGCATTCAAGGCCTGGGCCAGAGTCTGAATGATACTGTAACATAGATAGTGATTTGGGGCCCGGATCCTGTTCCTTTTCTCCTGGGTCTCCAGTGGGGCTTCCTGGGTGCATCTTCTGCGGCCTTTGACAGAAAAGACGATGTTTGAAAGAGAACAGCGGAAATAAGGATCTTGAAACTTTTCTTCCACAAAGAAAAGGGGTTCAAAGGCAGAATCAATTGGCCTTTCTTTTGCCAGATGACTAAAGTTCAAAATACTATGGATGTATTTGAGAAGTCTGCGCTTTCTATGCTTGTTTATTTTATACCCTATAAAATTTGTGAGGATCCAGACTTTCCCTTCAATGGGTCCTGGGAGACGCATAAACGTTAAATGGAAAGGAAGAATTCTCTCCCAAATGGAGTCAAATTGTATGAAGTGAACAAAGACGTTGACTTGTCTCCACTTAGAGAGGGAATCCCTGAGGGATGCTGTATATCCAGTTGTTGAGAACAGTTGTGATATAACCACACAAATTCCACTCCTGACAAGCATAGGAGGAAAAATCCTCATGAAATTCTCTCCATTTTCTGTGTCTGAAGCAAAGAGGCCAATCAGGGTCCATCTGAAATGGAGGAGCAGGGGGACAATTGCTGGGTACTGGATTCCTTCTTTGGGATTCATCCGGTGGAAAAAGGGGAATTTCCTTTTATCACTCAGAGCCTTTGAAACAATTGTATGACTGATCTAAAAAACAATGAAGAAAGTTGTGTTATATCTGAGGTCAGATCAAGTCCAAAATATTAGATTTTAATAAATCCAACCTGGTTCTCATGAATGTATTAGAATAGTTTGTTAATCAGACATTGTTTAAAATATTAAAGACAGACTATTAGCAAGATTGTATAATTTATCACAATTATATTAACACATGCAAATGCCAACTGGAGTATTCTATTCCAATAAAGGGCCTATTATAATTTTCGAGGTGCATCTTTTAATTGCTGCATCTTTTTTTGCTTCTATATCCCAGATTCTTTCTGGAGGAAATTTTTTAACTTCTTTCTCCAGTTATACAAGAAACAGGCAGACCTCAAAGATTTGTCAGTTGCTTAATCCAAGTTTGGTCTCTAATTGAAGTTTTGTCTGTTCCAACAGCCACAATTTTCAGAGCCTGTCAGTTTCCATAGATTAAATTTCATGCCAATAATACACATATTTTCTGAATTTAGACAAAACAGAAATTGGGTAAATTCCCAAATCAGCTCTGAGGGCAGCAGCTGGAGTCCTTTTACCCACCCCAAGATCCTCCTCAGAGGCTGAGATTGGGTTGGTTCTGCTGGTGGTTTCTCTCTGGAGCCCCAAACATCAGATTGATGGAAGAACATGGGGGAAAACTGGGCCTCAGATACTTTAATCATTGGGGCTGAGGAAGCTGGAGAGCTAAGAGGTTTTCATTTAAGCACCACTTTCACTCCTGCCCTTTCTCTAACTGAGCTCCTTTGAGGATGAGGGAGCCAAGATTCAGGCTCAGAGAAAACAACCCCAGGTAAGGAAAGGTGTTACTTGCTCTAATGGCTGACCATCCATGGCTATGA
Source organism: Pantherophis guttatus (assembly GCF_059756535.1). NCBI lineage: Eukaryota > Metazoa > Chordata > Lepidosauria > Squamata > Colubridae > Pantherophis > Pantherophis guttatus. The sequence continues at coordinate 20,075,882 of NC_142077.1, forward strand.
TGTCATTTCACAAAGACCATAACTTTTGAACTTGCTTTATAAATTATCAGATAATTATTAAGACAAAAAAAATCCAAGTCTATACAATCCAATGTGTAAGTATGATAAAATCACATTATCTGTATAAATCAGTGTATTCCAAAAGGAATTTAGCAGGCTAAACATGTGTACCTAGAACAGAACGTATAACAAAATAAAAAGGTTGGAAGGGACCTTGGAGGTCTTCCAGTCCAACCCCCTGTTCAAGCAGAAAACCAGGCATAATAGCAGTAACTGTGAGAGGTTCCTGGACTCTTGGTGGACAACCAATAAAATATGAGTCAAGAGTGTGCAGTGGCAGCCAAAAAAGACAATGCAATCCTAAATTTCATTAACAGAGGGATACAATCAAGATCAAGAGAGGTACTAATACTACCCTATAAAGCCTTAGTAAGACCACACCTAGAATCCTGCATCCAGTTTTGGTCACCACACTATAAAGAAGAAGTTGAGACTCTAGAAAAAGTGCAGAGAAGAGCAACCAAGAGGATTAGAGGACTGGAGGCTAAAACATACAATGAACGGTTGCAGGAACTGGGCATGGCTGGTCTAGTGAAGAGAAGGACCAGGGGAGACATGATAGCAGTCTTCCAGTATTTGAGGGGCTGCCACAGAGAGGAGGGGGTCAAGCTATTTTCCAAAGCACCCAAAGGCCGGACAAGGAATAATGGATGGAAACTGAGAGATTCAACCTGGAAATAAAGAGATAAAGTTGCCTTCAGAAGTTGTGGGAGCTTCATCATTGGAAGCTTTCAAGAAGAGACTGGACCGTCACCTGCCAGAAATGGTGTAGGGTCTGCTTGGACTAGATGACCTACAAGGTCCCTTCCAACTCTCTTAATCTGTATCTATCTATACTATTCCAGACAAGTGGCTCTCCAGTCTCTTCTTAAAAGCCTCCAGTGATGGACCACCCACAATTTCTGAAGGGGAGACGTTCCATTCCTCACCATTAGGAAATTTCTCCTTAGTTCTAGGTTGTTTCTCTCCTTGATTAGTTTCTCTCTTTGGTTTCTTGTCTTGCCTTCTAGTACTTTGGAAAATAGGTGGACCTCCTCTTCTCTGTGGCAGCCTCCCAAATATTGGTACATTGCTATATGTCACCCCTCGTCCTTTTCACTAGACTAGATATACCCAATTCCTGCAACTGTTTCTCATAAGTTTTAATCTCCAGGCCTTTAATAATCTTTTCTGCACTCTTTCCAGAGTCTCTACATCTTTTTTATAATATGGTGGCCAAAGCTGGATGCACTATTCCAAGTGTGGTCTTGCCAAGCATTATAAAGCGGTACCAATACTTCATATGTATTCTTGATTTTATCCCTCTGTTAATGCAACCTAGGACTGAATTAGCTTTTTGGGCTGCTGCCACAGATTGCTGGCTCATATTTAGGTGATTGTCTACTGGGACTCCAAGATCCCTCTCACAGTTACTGCTATGGAGCCAGGTTTCACCTCATCTGTAAGTGGACATTTGGTTCTTCTAGCCTAAGTATGAAACCTTACTTTTCTCTACAATGAATTACAGTTTGTTAGATAGGCCCAGGGTTCAAGTCTATCTAGATCCATCTGGATCATCAGTCTATCTTCTGGTACGTTGGCTATTCCTGCCACTTTAGTGTTGTCTTCAAATTTGATGATTTCTCCATTTCTCCTCTCATCCAAATCATTGATGAAGATGTTGAAGAGAACTGGGCCTAAAATGGAACCTTGGGGTCCCCCACTGCTTGTTTCCCTCCATGCAGACGTAGTTCCATTGAGGACCACAGGCTGACTCCATCTGGGGGGTGATGCCGTCTATCCCACATATTTTTAATTTCCTGAGAAATAGGTTGTGGTTTCTCTGTCAAAGCCTTTCTGAAATCCAAGTACTGTATACTACGTGCCCTGCATTTCATTGGTCCACTAATTTAATCATTTTTGTCAAAAAATAAAATAAGATTTATTAATGATCTGGGTTTTTTTATCCTTCATTATTCCTGGTAAGTCATTCATATTTACACTGAATAAGAAGGGTTTAAATATGCACTCCTTCCCTTCCTCCTTGGTAAGTGTTATGATCTTATAAGGACATCCGCCGGGGGATTGGCTGATTTCACTGGCAGGAACTTTAAATAGCTGTCATTGGCCGGCTGACTTGCTGGAGCCACATAAAAGGAGGCTCACCCGGCAGTTCGTTTTCCTATTGAAAGAAAGTGCTGATCGGACTATAGCTGAGTCACGTCTCTTTTCCCTGCGCTGATCTAACACTGGCGACGAAGGACGAGGAAAGAACCGACAGCAGATCAGCGGGCACGATCGCCACCACCACCCAGAAAAAGAGCTGAATCACTGAAGCGGAATCGCCAAAGCTGAGTCACAGAACCATGTCCAGACCACAGATCTCGCTGGCTCCGTTCGAGCCAAACCAGGAGAAATGGAAGTCCTTCATGGTCCGATTCAGACAATTCCTGGCGGGCAGCGGATTCACCGATCTGGACGACAACAGGAAGAGAGCTCTCTTCCTGGCTCACTGTGGCTCAGGGGTCCTGGAAATGGCCATGGACCTCGTGACACCGAGAGACATCGAGCTGATGCCATGGTCTGAGCTACAAGAAGTCCTTCAGGAACATTACGCTCCATCAAGCACCCCGTTAGCCAACTGGTTCGACTTCCATCAGCGGAACCAGCACGATGGGGAATCAGTCAAGGACTTCATATTGGCGCTCCGGAAAATCGCGGCCAGCTGCGAGTTCGAGAATGTGGATGTCCAGCTAAGGGACCTAATTGTCTTCGGAATGAGGGACAGCACAGTCCAAAAGAAACTCCTCAGCCGGAAGAAAGTGTCCTTAAAAGATGTGATCGAAGAAGCTACAGCCGCCGAATCTTCTGACAGAGCAGTAGCCGTGATGCGGAGATCCAAGGGGATCGACAAGATCCACAGGGATCCCCAACAATCTTCAGACGAGACCACCACTGGGTCTGACTCTGAATTTGAAATGGCTGTCCATAAGGTCACAAGACCCCAAAGGCAGAAAAAGCCTCAAGATGGTGGCCGGGAGGAATGCTGCGCCAGCTGCAACGGGGACCATCCACGTGCCAGATGTCACTGGCGGGATGCGACCTGCAGGCGCTGCAGGAGAAAGGGCCACATCGCTGAGGCATGCAGAGCGGCAGAACCAGTCTCAGAGGCTCCCAGGACCATGGACCGCGAATACCAGAGGTCATCCAAACGGTCCCAATACCCCCGGCGAGACGGAGAGAGCCACGTAAAGAGCAGAGGGGTCCATCAGATCACTATAGCGCATGCCGCTGCCAAGGGATCCAACAAGTTCCACGTGACCCGTTCACGTGGAAAGGACACCATGCCCCATGGAAATCGACTCGGGATCGCCTTACTCGATCATAGACTGGGGGGCAGCTGAAGAAGCTCAAGCTGCAGCTATCCAAAAGACACCTCGAACTGCTGCAAGCAAGATGTTCTGTCCCCGTCCACACACACACACAAACACAGCCAGCCGAGGGTTAAGGAAGCACTTGGCACACACCCAGGTCTTTATTTAACTTGGCAGCAATATACACACCGTCTGCCAAATGCTTTTATTTCCACAGAAACAGAAAGATAATATACTCAGCGTACAAGAGTCCAACAGAAAATAATATTCCTCTCCGCAGTTTCGGACGATGCTTTAGTGACTATCCAAGGTTTATTTTTGTTCGTCACAAGGATCACTGGCCACCACCCTCTATTATATAGTCTCTGGGGTGTGGTCCAGTGACTCAGTTCTAATCTCTAGCACGCCTCCTGAGCTACTGCAATCGTTTATCACGCCTTCGGAGGCGTGCGTCCAGGAATGATGTCTCTCCTTCACTCTCATCCGAGACACCTGTCTCCTTGCTAATCTCCTCTCCCTCGGCCAGCACCTGAGACAGTGCCAGAGGGGAGGGGCCTGGAGAGGGAGGCCTGGCTGAGTCCTTTTCCTCATGCTCAGAGCTTTCTTCCTCCGATGGGATAGGCTCAGAGGGCGGGGCCACAACACTATCCCCCACCGCAGGGCCCTTCCCCTGGGTCTGACGGTCGGGATGGGGTCGGGACAGGAACTGTTCGTGGAAAGCCCGCACCAGGTCAGGGGCCTGAATGGCAGACGCGTCCACCCAGGTGAAATCCTCAGCCCTGTACCCCTTCCAGGCGATGAGGTATTGGAAGCGCCCCTTCAGCCAACGGGAGTCCCGGATACTGTCCACCTCGTACGTCGAGGCGTCGTCCTCGTCGGCTGCAGCTGGGGGGGGCAGGCGTCGTCGGGCGGCGGAGATGGCTCGCGGGGCCTCAGGGACCAGGAGGGACCAATGAAAAACGGGGTGGAGCTGCATGGAGCGGGGTAGAGTCAACCGGTAGGCCACCAGGTTGATGACCGCCTTGATAGAGAAGAGACCGATAAAGCGGTGGGCCAGTTTCCTCACTGGCCGGTCCGTGGGGAGGTGTTTCGTGGACAGCCACACCCGATCTCCTACTTCCAGTGGTGGCGTCGCCCGGCGGGCGCGATCGGCGAACCGTTTATAATCCTCTTTTGCCCGGATCAGCTGCCGCCGCACCAGTTGCTGCACCGCCTGCAGCTCCGAGAGGAAGTCCCGGGTCTCGGGAACAGGGGAGTCCATGATGATCAATGGGAAAAGCCGTGGATGGTATCCGACATTGGCATGGAACGGGGTCATCTGGGTGGAGGTGTGTTGGGAGTTGTTAAAGGCAAACTCCGCCAGGGGAAGGTACTTGGCCCAGTTGTCCTGATCTGGTTGACAAAACAGCGGAGGTACTGCTCCAGTATGCCGATGACCTTCTCCGTGCCCCCGTCAGTCTCCGGATGGTGCGACGACAACAGGCACACCTGCACCTCCAGCGCGGCCATCAGGCTTTTCCAGAAGCGGGCCGTGAACCGGGCCCCACGGTCCGAAACCACCCGATCCGGCAGGCCGTGGAGGCGGAAGATGTGCTGCAGGAACAGGCAAGCCGTGGTGCGGGCCGAGGGCAGGCTGCGGCACGGGATGAAATGTGCCATCTTCGTGAGCGCATCCACCACCACAAGGACGGTCGTGAATGTAGCGGACGGGCAGGTCAGTCAGGAAGTCCATGGAGATGGCTCCCCACGATCTCTCTGGTGTCGGCAGCGGCTGGAGGAGTCCAGGAGGGGGGCCGGACGCGGCTTTGGCCTGTCGGCACGTCACACAGGACATCACGTAGGCGTGCACGTCGTGCCATACCCGAGGCCACCAAAAAGTCCGCGTCACTAAGTTCAAAGTCTTAAAGAAGCCGAAGTGCCCCGCCTGTCAGCTTTCCAAATTAGGCTCTCTTCCAGCGCTGACATAACAAGATGAACTTTTACCTAGTTTTGTATGTACAGATAGTGTTTCCTGGGAGACGAGGATGGGGGCTACATTCCTGTGAAAAGAACGTGCTGGGAGGTAGAAATGGATCTGCATGATGGCCAATGGGACATTGGGGTTGGAGAGCAGAAGAGGAGGGGGTTGGAAGGAGGGGCCAGTTTGGCTGCAAAATGAAATCAGGAATGTCGGACTCAGCTATTCTTAAAATAAAAGTGATTCATTAGAGTTTGCGTTTGAGAATGAAGTTTATTCAAGATAGCACCGAAACCTGACACCGCCGTGGGGTTGTCATGGCACTGGTTCATGACGAGGGCTCGGAGCGGACTCATGGGCACGTACAGCCGACCCCGGTGCCTGAGCAAGCCCTCCTCCACGGTCCATGGGGACGCGGGGCCGACGTCCGCTCTCCGCTGCTGCGACCAGTCGTCCCGTCGCTGCGCTTCCAGCACCTGAGCCCGCAGGTCCACCGGTTCCTGGACCGTGGCCAAGGAGTCCGCTGGCAGCACTGTCCGGGGGGGAAGGGAGTCCTTGGGGCAAAAGTATTCCGGCTTACGGGATAGCATGTCCGCCCTCTGGTTGAGGTTGCTCAGAACGTACGTGACGTGGAAGTTGAACCGGGTGAAAAACAACGACCACCGGATCTGCCGCCTGTTCAACTTCCTGGCCGTGATGAGGTGCTCCAGGTTCCGATGATCCGTCCGAACCTCCACCTGGTGTCGGGCCCCCTTGAGGTGATGTCGCCAAGCCTCGAACGCGGCCTTGATAGCCAGCAACTCCTTTTCCCAGATGGTGTAGTTGCGCTCGGAAGGATTGAGTTTCCGGGAGTAGTAAGCGCAGGGAAAAAGAATGCCGCCATCCACCAGAGCCTGTAGCAGCACCGCCCCAATCGCCACGTTGGACGCGTCCGTCTCAACCACGAACGGACGGTGTGGATTGGGGTGCCTCAGGACCGGCTCCGTGACGAAGGCCTGCTTGAGGACCTCGAAGGCCTGCTGCTGCGGGGGCCCCCACTGGAACGGGACCTTCTTCCGAAGGAGCTGGGTCAACGGCAAGGTCAGGGTGGCAAAGCCCGAGATGAAGGTCCGATAGTAGTTGGCGAATCCCAACAGACTCTGAACGTCCTTCACCCGACACGGGGGTTCCCAACTGCGCAAGGCCTCCACCTTGCGCGGGTCCATCGCGATGCCCTCGGGGGTGATGATGTGCCCGAGGAACTCTATGGAAGTCTGGAAGAAGTAGAGGCACAACCCCCCTTGGCGTCTCCGCATCCGCTCCTGGGCCGTCAGTTGTGGTCTGGCTGCTCCGAGCTCCATGGGCTCCTCAGCCATCGCCACAAAACGCGGTGCGGTCCTGGGTGCTGTCGGTGCGAAACGCGGGGGTGCCGACGCTGTCGGTGGTTCTGGAAGAGCCCGACAGGGCTGTCGCCGTTGCAGGCGCCTCCACACGAACCAGCTCATCCTGCATCTCGTCGGAGAGGCCGTCCTGGAAGGCATCCATCAGCGCCGCCTCATTCCAAGCTGAATCCTGGCCTAGCAGTCGGAACTCCGCAATATAGTCCTGCAGGGGGCGCTTGCCTTGGCGGAGGTTCTTGATGTGCCTCGCTGCTGTCTGCACCCAGAGGGGGTCTTCAAACATGGTGCGCAGGTGTTGCAAAAAGCCCTGATAGTCCAGGAGCAAGGGGCTATTTTGCAGCAACAGGGACGTGGCCCATCGGGCGGCAGTGCCAGAGAGGGAGCTGATAACAAATGTCACCCGAGCCCGGTCATCCAGAAAATCCTCCGGCCTCATCGCCATGATGGCTGCGATCTCCGCTAGATCGGCTTCACCCCCAATACAACCCGCAAAGCAAAGCAAACAACTCACAGCCACCACGGAGTTTCAGAAGCAGAGACGTGGTGTTTGCGCTAAACTTCCAGGGCCTGCCGAAGTGGAGCTGGACGATGGACGAACCTGCAGACGGCACATTGACCAGCTCCGGAAAAGGTGGAGGGAAGTCAAGGGAAACCACCCCGATGAGGTAGACCTGTGCCACCCCAATGAGGTAGGCCTGCAACACCCCGATGAGGTAGGCCTACAACACCCTGAGGAGGTAGACCTGCCCCACCCCGACGGGGCAGGCTGGCACCAACCTGGCACGGCAGGCCGCCTCCACCCCAGCGAGGCAGACGAGGTAGACCGGCACCAACCCAACACGATGGGCCATCATCTCACCAACAACACTGACTGGCGATTCCCCAGCAAAAGGGACTCCCACCATCATGACGGGGTAGACTGACGACAACCCAACATGGCAAGCCTACACCGACCCAGCGGGGTAGGCATCCACCACCCCGGCAAGGGAGACCGACACTACCCCATCGGGGGAGGCCTACCCAACCCCGACAAGGTAGGCCAACCCCACCCCAGTGGGACCGGCCAACAACAACCACAACTACAAGCGGGAGCACATCCATGGGGATGTTCCGCCACCGCCGACAGCGAGAGACCCAGAACAAGAGGCAAAGAAAAGGGAAAAGAGCCAAGGGTCCTACCGCGATTCAGCTGTCCAGTCTGAGCGAGAGGCGAACGCCAGGAACCGAGCATCCGTCATCCCGGCCAGGAAGAGGGACCTCACTGACCGCAGAACGATTCCTCCACTCCAGCCGGAGGCGCTAGGCGAGGCCCCGCACACTCAACGGCCGAGTCCCGGGATGTTCCACCGCAGGGACAGGAGAGAGCAGAAGGCCAACTCGTTCGGAGCAGCGTCGATGAAAGAACTGAGCCGCACAGGTCAGGTAGGACTATTAGCCGCCCCGCCTACCTGCGCGATTACGTGACCTATGTCGGCCACGGATTGACTGACTAAGAACTAGGAGGGGAGGGGTGTTATGTCCTTATAAGGACATCTGCCGGGGGATTGGCTGATTCCACTGGTGGGAATTTTAAATAGCTGTCATTGGCCGGCTGGCTTGCCGGAGCCGCATAAAAGGAGGCTCGGCAGCTCAGCCGGCAGTTCGTTTTCCTATTGAAATAAAGTGCTGATCGGACTATAGCTGAGTCGCGTCTCTTTTCCCTGTGCCGATCTAACAGTAAGCATGGATCCTTCTTCTCTTGGCTCCATTGAGTCCAAACCTCCCTCTCAAACAAGGGCTTGGATCAGGGCCAACAGTCTAAGCTCCATTTTGAGGGCAAAACATTTTCTCCATCATATTTCTCTGTTTATTGAGTCAAATGTTGCACTAACATCTAGAAAGCAGCAAAACTTGTTTTACCTCACTGATATAGATTAGACATTTCAAGACAAATTTGTTGCCAATATTAGATTGTTAACTTGTGCATTATTCCTTATAAAATCTATATAGCTTTTAATTCTACCTAAAATCTTCTGGTTCTTCTGCAAGGAATGCATTTTTTCTCAAGTTTAACTAAGAGGATCATGGCATAAATTTTAACCACAATATCTGCTAGTCTATTTGGCCTATAATTTTTATTCCATTTTTTTAGATAGGTAAAATGCTACTATTGCCAACTTCAATCTCAGTGGATAGGGCAGGCATCATTTATCTGTGAAAATGAAGATGCTAATAGGGGCCCCAACAACCAAGGATACTTTTTGATCGGTTAAATAATTGGTAGAATGTCTTCTCCAGGGAATGTATTGCTTGTATTTCAGGCCTTTTATGATGAATCTCAAGATGAACATAATGGGGTAAAATATTGACATTTTTGATAATATGGAGAAAATAATATGCAGCTCTTGAATTCCATGAAGAAGACATGATTACATCTATTGTTCACCCACCACCACCCACCCCTCACTTTACCAGAAGGAGAAACACACACACAAACCTGTGGGACTTTGTAGGTGCCTCCTAATGTTGACATCTGGATGGAGATGTCCCTGTCAGCTGCATCAAGAAGAGCCAGAAGGTTCTCCTTCCTTCCACAGCCGTAGTTGGGGACATTGGCTTCTCCAGTGGAGAGAATGTCCAGCAAGGCATCTGAAGTGTGGAAAGGGCTCAAATGGTTGTCATGGATGTTGTAGCCAAGTGTGAGATTGTGCAAGAGATGGGAATTCTTGTTGGCCAGTTGAATGTTGAAAATGAACCGTAAGCCATATGAAAACCAATGAAGACTCCTATTGTTAAAACATGTTATTATAATCAAAAGCAACAATAAATACTGATTTTAATATATAATCCTCCAGAAGTCTATTGAGCCTTAAGCCAACATTGATCCAAAAGCAATGATCAGTTACACAAATATGGGAATGGCTGTGGTATGGCAACTACAACTGATTTCACCACTACTTTAAATTCATTATTCAAGTGATAAATTAAGGATTGAAGTGAGAAAGGAAAATAATCTGCAGCCCTTTCAGCTTTTTTCAGATCCATTTTTGGATTTGAGTCTCTTTCACAAAATCAGACAAAAGAGAGAAGCCATGGAAATCAAAATCATTCAGGAAATTAGACATATTCCCCAATATAGGAAGAAATGAAAAATAAAAAACTGAAAAGAAGGAGAGGGTTAGAATGGATGGATGACTGAATGACTTACAAATCATGGAAAACAAACTGAAGAGAAGGAGCCATGTTGAAAAGCAACTTTCTATGCAATCTTTCACTTCCAGTGAGGACTATACCAATGAAATGGTCTCCTGGGCTGTAAAAGCTCTGTGGTTGTTTTCCATCCTGGTTCTCTGAACTCAGCGGGCATTTCATTCTCAGCTTCCCAGAGACTGGATGGGACAAAAGCAGCAGCAGAAGCAGAAGCAGGAGGTCCATCATTCATGGTGTGAATCAATGAATCCCTTTCCTGTTTCTAAAGAAGAATTAGAAGAATCAAAGGACTCTCACAAGGTGGAATCTGAGGTGTCTTTCCTGATTCAAATACAGAGAAACACTCAGCTTCATCTGGAAAGGAGAGAGACGTACATTCAAGAGCACAGACTCTGCCTGTCCCTAAACTCCATATTTCTCTGCCCAAAGTCTCCCCTGGAGGATTCGGCCAAAGAGCAGAGCTGAAACTTTTACCATAATTCTCCCTCTCAGGAGGGATCCCTGGATAATTCAGCTAGTTCTTGCAGTCAAAGATTGTTGGGAAATTCTCTAGAGGGAAATGAAAGGGAAATAATCCCCATGTCATTCATAATAACAGGGGCAGAGATGAAATTAAATCAGTCATGTAGAATTGAGAGGTTTGGGAGGTCCATGCTTGAAAGTGGCCCCGGAGGGAATACACGGCACCTGTGGCTGAAAAAACAAATAAACCTGATATTTATTTGCATAGTGATGAAAGACAAAACTCTGGGGGCCAGTTAATGCCGGAGCATGTCACAGACCTGAAATAGCTGCCAGCTGAGTTGGAACTTTATTTTGAAAGCTAATACTCAAGAGCACCACACAAAAGGGCTGATGCAATAGTGTGGCCAGACTCCAAGAACAAAATCAACCTTAGTGAACAACTAGTTTTTCAAACTTTGCAGAGTTAAATAAATCACATCCAGAGAGAGAGAGAGAGAGAGAGAGAGAGAGAGAGAGAGAGAGAGAGAGAGAGAGAGAGAGAGAGAGAGAGAGAACCTAATGGTTACAGAATCTAGTATACCAGTATATCATATTCTAGTATTATTTATTATATCCTTATTATTGTTTCCCTTCATTCCACACTTTTTATTTAAATGATGGAATGCTTTCCATCGCGGGAATCATGTGACTACATGATAACTCTTAATTGGCATGCTCCAGATGGAATAAAAGAGGCCACCACTCAGGCTGGAAAGTCCAAAAAGTGGCTACTCCTGCAACAAGAAAAATCACAAACAAAACCCATTCATACCACAATGACCACACCAGTTTTTGGAAAAGTTTATTCTCAGCAGGTCTTCTTCAGGAATCACTTGCCACTCTTTAAGTTCTTTCACTGGTCCTTTTACACAGGTGTAGTGGTCCACCCTTTGTCTTTAGGTTTCAGTAGTCAGCAGGACTTGGTAGGACCTGTCCCAGGCTTGGCTAAGTTTGTCCTCACGTCAGGTTTTATCAGGACCCAATCACCAGGCTGGAACTTATGAACGGCAAAATCGAGAGGTAGGGTTTGAGCCAGGAGTCCTTTGATTCTGAGGTAAGATGAAGAAGAAGAGAGGCCACGTATACAGTTCTTTACGAACATGTCTTTAGTTCCCTAGTGTGGAATTTCCCCCATTCTGTCCAAGCGTGGTAATCCAAACATCATTTGGCAAGGCAAGGGTAAAGATTTGGTTCACAGCAGAGATGATTTTGCATTCCATGGAACATGACATTCCCACTGCCTCCATTATTAATTGAAGCACTTTTGCAGTAAAATGAGTCTCTTGGTTGCTGTCTATAGCTTCTACTGTCCCATATTTAGGTATTATCTGTTAATTTTGGTGACTACTGCTGAGTGGCTCTCATGGCTGGATAAGCCTCTACCCATCCAGTCAAGTGATCCACTATCACCAATAAATATCTAAGTCTCCCCACTTAAGTTAGTCTAATGAAATCAACTCAAATGCATTGAAATGGTCTCACGCTAAAGTAGCCCTCCCTTCTCTTTCTACTGCTCACATTTTCTTTAACTAGTTCTCACCTAACACTAAACATTCAGTTCTTTCTGCCGCTGCCATCCTGGCTTCCAAGTAGCGCCTCAAGCTTCAAAGAAATTCAAAGCTTGATTTCACAAGCCTGTGCAAACCAACTTACCTAAATGTCTTCTCTTACCTGCTACCACTTTCTCTTCCCATCTATAAACAAATTAACCCCTTCTCAGCACCAATATCTGATCGTCCTTCTAAATCTCCTCGTAAACTGAGCTGGATTCAAACAAAAACAAGCATACTCTCATCAAGATCACCCTCACTTGAGGAGGGGCACTAGGGCTCCTCCAAAAGTCAACTTTCTGCTTTCCTTCACTAACACTGCCATAGCTGCCACTGCTTGAACACAAACTGGAAAACCTTAACAGGCAGGATCTAACATTTTAGACAAAAATGCCACTGACTCTCCCTTACTACATATTGTAATTTCTAACTCATCTCTGTAACAATTCCTAAAAGGGCAGCAACTTGTGCTGCTAACAAACAAACAAGCAAGCAAACAAACAAACAAATAAACAAACAAACATGCCATAGGATAGAGCACCTTGTCTGCTAAGTATGCAAAATGCACGCAGACATAGAGACATAAAAGAGTAAGAAAAGCAGCTTCAAAAATAAAACAAACAATCTAAATGAGGTATTTTGAGTCAATACTCTGAAATATAATTGGGTATGTAAGTATTTGAAACCTCAAAAATGTCCAGAAGGAAAAAGAAAATCAAAATTGTATTCAGAGCCAAACACAATGCAACTGTAAAGGCAGGTATCAGATATCACCCTTTACCCTGCCTTTCTCAGGCTTGTTCAGCAGAGAGGGAAAAAAATGGTGAAAAGAACAAAAACCCGCAGCCCCCCTTTCACCCCTGCACACACACCCCAATCCTCAGAGGACTGGGACTCCCCCCCCATTCTCCAACCCTTGCAATATCTGGGACCCTTAGGAGCCCCTCCCATTCTATGTAGAGCCGCCCCTCCATCTCCCTGCTTCTCTCGCTCCTCCAAGGGAGTGGGGGGGCTGTCCTTGTGTAAAAGAATGATGGGGGAAAGGGAAAATACAGGGAGAAAAATGTTTAAACTACATAGAATTCTCACCTCCTTTCGCCTCTCAGCATCCTTTCAACAAAACAACCCTCTGCATTTCTCTCTAGCCTCACAGACATTTTCCACAAATTTATCTCCCACATCCTCAACACCCAGGCATTCACAGGTCTCAGGATCACTTCGCCTTATCACTCCTTATGAGCTTCGGGACATCTCACACACACCCATTCACATTTGTACTGCAATCAGACTTTTTGTATAAACCAATTTCACATACAAAAATTTCATTTAATGCTTCCTCCATGCAAACCAATCATAATTATTTCAGGGAGCTTTTTCACAAGCCAATTAGCTCCATTTTCTAAATAACTTTTTGTCTGCTGTTGTTAGAGGGTCTCATCCTTCCTGCAAGTTTGGAAATGATTACACACATACACATACACACATATACCACCAAACATTTCCAGACCTGTGGAGGTTGTTGTTTTTTTTTAAATTTTATTTCCTTGGGCAACCTATAACTTATTCTTAAAGCAGTGGGGAAACTCAGAGAGCAGTTTAAATCATAAATATGATTGTGGGCCCTAACTACTTTCTGTTTCCCACAGCTCCAAGCCGAGATGTTTACTTAATTTGCAGGCTGGCCAGATATATCACAATCAATTCTACATGCTATTATTATAGATGCATATCCAGGAATTTTGTAACAGAAATCACACCAAATTGATCAAGTCAAATTATATCAATCTTCCCATTTAGGCAGGTTTTACATTTTTTATTACCTGCTAAAACCCAGGTGGGAAGAACAATAAACAATTTCTTCTTTCTTCTTAGTTCTTTCAGACTTCTCTGGCTCTTTTGAGAATGGTAAATTATCAAGATCTTTATAACACTGCAATATTTCTTTGCCACCCATAGATCTCTCTTTAGGCACTAGATTGTTACTACGTGCCTCTGCCCTGGGGGTGTTCTGTGTGTTCTCATTCTAACTTGGATCTCCCAGTAATCGCTGGCCCATTTTAAAGATCAAGATGTATAAGAGGTATACACATCATTTGCATTTAGCCACGGCTCTCATGAGCAAGTTTGAACTCCACTTTTCTTTTTACAGACAACTTTTACTGCCACAACATTTTTTCATTCATTTTTTTTAATACTATTTTTTGTTTTGTTTTTTCACAACTTGTTTGTAATGTGTTCCAGTGGGATAACATAGCCAAATGGAGAACACGGCCCAATTCTTGTTACTAGTTATTTGTTCCAAACAGGCTACCAGCATGGTTGCCCATTTTTCCCAGGGGATTCCTTTCTGTCAGCTCGAAGCCTGACTAGACTCTCTTTCTTCCTGAGGAGATTTCCCACACCGTTCTATCGGTGCGAAGCCTAACCAAACCCTCTCTTTTTCCCTAAGAGATTTCCCAGACCTCCCCTGCGGGTCCGAAGTTTGGTCAGAGCCCTCTCCTGCACTACAGATTCTTATTCCAACAGTCACACTCCTTTCAAAGCGATCGTCTCTGGCTGATCTCCTCTCGGATAATCAGAAACGCAGATTGGATCTCCGCACATCGCTTCGAGGGCAAACCTCTGAGGAATTTCCCTCGTCTCATTCACACACTCACAAAGCAACACTCCCCTTCCCAAGAGAAAAAAAAAATTCTACTCACCCAGAAGAGCTCAGTTCCATAATCCCCCACAGTGCAAGCCTCTTTGTTAGGCGTTCAGGACAGGCAGAATTGGAACCTGCCAGCAAATGACCAGATCAAAGTCACTGGAGCGCTCTTGACTTCGGTACTGGTCCAAGCTGGTTTCTTCCGTCTGCCTTTAATGAAGGCCACCAAGCCTCAAAGCGGCTCAGTTTGTGGGAAGCTGAATGCAGCCACCTTGAAGAAACTTTGCCTTCAAGTCCCTGTTCGGGCGCCAGAAATGTAAGGTCCCAAAATACACTTGAGTCACCAGAATGCCAAAGAGAGAGAGAGATGAGGCTTGCAAAAAAACAGATTTTATTTATGGCCAAAACCAAAATACTGGGTGGAACTATATCCAGAACATATAGATACAATGCATGCGAGGAGTTAGCCACACCTTGGGGAAGGTATGGCTCCTTTTACACCCTCAGAGACGTCAGCTTAGTACCCAATTCTGGCCTCCTAACTTAGGTTTGTGTATTCCTTGTTGCCCTGCAAGGGGGAATAGAAACTTCCCAATTAGTCATCCTTGAGCATTCCTTTGTTTACTCAATTGGCCCCCTGGCTCTGGAAAGCAGGAGTTTATTCAGATCAAACATAAACTAGGGCTGAGGTATAAATTATCCCTGTTGATGGCTGTAGTTTCAACTGAGATATGTACAATGCTTTTAGATAGATTGATATGAGTTCAGGTCAAATGGCAGGGACATACGTTTGACAAATACCAGATACATTACAGAGGCCTAATAACAATATGTTTGTAACAGGAGATACAAATAGAAAGGAATAATATGTATGATACAAATACAAAGGCCTATATGTATTACAGGAACCTAATGGTACAGAATCTAGTATACCAGTATATCATATTCTAGTATTATTTATTATATCCTTATTATTGTTTCCCTTTCACTATCTTTGGATTTTCTGAATGAAAATGTTCATGCTAGGACTTTCCCTTCTAGGTGCCAATCATTATTATAATATGGCAGCTTTCTCAGCACATGTTATAAGATGTTGGCTGGGCTGTCCTGGCTTATTTTAAATTGCTACACTGCAGAAATGGCTGGAAATTTCTTTTACAGAATCAATAAGAAACTCCACCGGAGAAACAGAGGTAGGAGACAATTAAAAAGACAGAGTTATTATCTACTTAAGTTTAGCAGCAAGTGTGAAGAGATTAGATGCCAGAAATATCAGCTGGCACCTAAGATTTGGGAATAAAGAGCCCAGATAAAGCTGCTGGTGTAAAAATGAATGACAATAAGTTTGTGTTTTTAAAGTCTATTTTTTCCCAGTGGTACCAGAAGAGCAGCTGGACTTTGGCCTCTGGAGACACATGGACATATGTACTATATAGTTACAACCAATATATAGGACATAAACCATGAAAGTAAACATGGCTCTTTTGGGTGAGGGGGATTAACTGGGCTTGAGGGTTTTCCCTGTGCTCAGGCCCAACTTCCTTATGATCTCCATGGCTTTTCAGCAGAAGACTTCACGGGCTGGCCAGTTGCTCCCAATCCAGCAAGGGCATCCCTCTCAGCGGTCCATCACTCCGCCCCCCTGTCCCCCTCAGGTAAGCAGTCTAAATCTTCTGGGGAATGTTTTGAGTGCCCATTACTAAGTACGACAAATGATCATTTTATTAAGTGAAGGAATCAGGCTGAGAGATCAATTCTCTCCCATAACAAATAACCTTTTCTTTTAACCCGGAGAGGCTAGCTGCAGGGAGCTGGAGGAGAGGCAGAGGAGGTGAGAAAGGGCCAGGTATTTTTAGGGAGTCTTAATTTCAAGGAGGTTGGATGGTTGGGGTGAAAACCTGAGGGGGCTAATTTTGCTCTTGTCTTCGTCTCTTACAGAATCGAAACTTTGGAACAACAGCTGGCATTTGAGAAAGAGGAGTACAAGAGCCTCCTCTGCAGAGTTCTGCAGCACGCTGGGGAGAAAAGGGAGCTCCTCACGGAGATTAAAACTCTCCAAGAACAGCTGGAGAGGTGAGAAATATTTAGAAGGGAATCCTTCCTTCCTTGCTTCCATGAATCGATGCGTTGGAGGAAGAGGTAGAACAAGAAAGAAAGGAATATAAAAGCTTCCTCTGCAGAGTTCTGCAGCAAGCTGGGGAGAAAAGGGAGCTCCTCACGGAGATTAAAACTCTCCAAGAACAGCTGGAGAGGTGAGAAATATTTAGAAGGGAATCCTTCCTTCCTTGCTTCCATGAATCGATGCGTTGGAGGAAGAGGTAGAACGAGAAAGAAAGGAATATAAAAGCTTCCTCTGTAGAGTTCTGCAGCAAGCTGGGGAGAAACAGGAGCTCCTCACGGAAAACAAAAGACTGAAGGAACAACTGGACAGGTGAGAAATATTTAGTATCACCTATCATCTATCATGAGAGGGCTAATTTCTGCTTTTCATCATTTACAGGAATTCAAAAATGTTTGAAGAAATGGTAAAAGAAAGAGTCCAACTTAAAGAAGAAATAAAAGACCTTAAAATCAAGAACTGGAAGTTGAGCGAGCAGAAGGCAACAATCCTGCGGAATTTCAGGGAGAGGCTGAGGAGGTGAGAAGCAGGTAGGCAGCAGCCCTGGCTGAGGGAGGGAGAGGACCAGGATTCCTTGAAGCCGCTTGGTTGAACCATGATTCCAGGGTGAAGAACCTACTCTATAAGGGATGGAGGGATAGAGGAAAATTAGAATGGGGAGGCCACATTTGACCACTTACGACAAAATCTCCCTTTCTCTTTCTTCCAGAGGCAGAGACCGACCACCATGCTGAAGGGGCTGAAACATCAGGAGGAGGACTTGGAAAATCTGCTGAGGATCCCAAGATGGCCAGAAACATCTGCCAGGAGCTTCAAGTACAGGGAGCCTCCTCCTCCCCTCCCCCTCTTCCTCCCCCTCCCCCTCCTTTCCCTCCTCGCCCCTTCCTCCTCACCAAGGAGAAATGATTCTCTGTCTCAGCCACATCCAGCCATCCCTGAAAAGTGCAGGACAACAGAAGAACGTGGTCTCCTCGCTCAACTTCCATAGGTTGTTATTGCTTTTTCTTGTTATTTTTCAGTTATCAATACAGTTGTCATTGTTATTATCATCATTATTGTCATTGTTGTTATTTCATTAGTCCTGGAACTGACCAGACTTGAATGACCGGAGTGTCCAACAGTGGCTCATGTCTGCATTCTTGTCTTATCACTTCACAAGTGTGCAGCAGGAGGCCCCAAACACTGGGAGCTCCAGAACAAATCTTCTGGAATCTTCTTCTGAAATCAGGAATTCAAAAATGTTTGAGGAGATGGTTGAGGAACGAGTGGAGCTAAAAGATGAAATAAAAGAACTCAGATTGAAGAACCAGAATTTGAGCGAGGAGAAGGCAACAATCCTGCAGAATTTCAGGGAGAGGCTGAGAAGGTGAGAAATATGGAGATAGCAGCCCTGACTGAGGGAGGGAGAGGACCAGGATTCCTTGAAGCAGCTTAGAAAGAAATGAGATCTCATCCAGCCACTCCTGGAATCATGAAATGGACGCAGGGATTGATGACAAATCCACCCATTTCCTCTATTTAAATTCAAAAGTTAATTTTTTTCATCAGCCTACATAAAATAACATTAGGATTCCAGGATGAAGAATCTACCCTATAAGAGATGGAGGAATAGATGAAAATTAGAATGGGGAGGCCACATTGGAACCCTTACTACTAAATCTCCCCTTCTCATTCTTCCAGAGCCAGAGACTCCATCGCTCACCAACCGCCATGCTGAAGGGGCTGGAACATCCCATGGGGAAGGAGAGGACCAGGAGGAGGACTTGAAGAACTTGGAAAAGCTCCCGAGGAATCCCAAAATGGATTGAAACATCTATTGTACTACAAACATCCCTAATTTTGTAAAATAAAGTTCCAAAAGAAGGGGAAAACTCATGAATGTCTGGCTCCTGACACCTTTTAGTCCTACATGTATAAAGCTAGGTCTACTATGAGGAGCTCCTGAAGGAGAATTTCCAGCCTGTGGAAGACAATGCAGGACTCTGCAAGGAGCTGGAGGAGAAACAGAGGAGGTGAGAAATTTTCTGACAGCATCCCTGATTTTCATTGTTGGTCCAAATTTATCTCTAACCTTGTGATTTTTCTAGAGAGAAAGAACTGAGGAAGAACCTCTGCAGGTGAGTGATGTACAGAGACCAGCTGGTACCACTTAATAGTACAGAGTCCAAAAGAAACACAAGGGCAGACATTAGAACAATGGAAGACAAGAGAGAAACTCTTGAAGACGTGAAACCTTTGATGCTGCCGTATAAACCGGAGAAGGAATGGCTGAAAGCTTCTGGGGAGAATCTCAAAGCCAAGAAAGCCCCACAGAGGCTTCTTCTCAGCCATCCAGAGACTCCCTGGCAGGAAGACTCTTCTGGCATCCCTGGTCAACCTTCCAAAGGAAGGTCCTGGAGCCTCCAGAGGGGTTGGCTGGATGTATCCATAATTCTTCTCCAAGAAAAAGGAGCAGAAACACCTCATTGAAATGTGCAGAAATGGAGGGAAGCATCTGTTCAAGCCATTCAAGATCGACAGACGTCTATGGTGGAGATCCACACTCCATGAATTGAGGTGATCTTCCTTCCGAGGGGATCCTTTGATGGAAAGTGAGGGATCTCCTCTTCCTTTTTCCTCCCATCGAACACGGAAATGGCTTCTCCTCTTGCCTTTTTGGCTGCTGTTCCTCAGGCCTTTGAGGTCCCAATGGAGCTGGATAGGACTCTCCTTCCAGGTCACGTCAGACATCAGATTTGGCTCTGAATCATTCTCATCAACTCCCTGATAAAAATAAAGAAAAGCCCATTAAAATGCAAGAATGAGAGATCCGTCTATGTAAATGGTGGGTTTGTAGCATTGGGTTCCTGCATGGGGGATGGGGTTGGACTAGATGACCATGAAGATGCCTTTCAAAGCTTACATTCTATGATTCTCTGAATGCCTGCAATACAGGCAGTCCTTGACTTATGACCATTCATTTAGCAAGGTTGAAAGTTATGAGAAAGCTGAGAAACGCAACTTAGAAGGCAGATCCTCACAGTGTCCCTGTTTAGGCCTGGAGACTGAACCACAGGAAGAACAGCTGCAGGTTTTGGGTCTGGCTAGTCTGAAGAAAAGAAGAATTAGGGGTGATGTGATAGCAGTATTTCAATATCTGGGAGGCTGCCACAAAGAAGACGGGGTCAAATTATTCTCCAGAGCTCCAGAGGGCAGGACAAGAAACAACGGATGGAAACTGAACAAAGAGAGAAGCAGCCTGGAATTAAGGAGAAACTTCCTAACAGGGAGGACAAGTGACCCGTGGAACTGCCTGCCTCCAGAAGTTGTGGCTGCTTCATCCCTGGAGGTTTTTCAGAAGAAACTACACAGCCACTTTTTCTGAGATCATTTAGGTTCTCCTGCTTGAGCAGAGGGCTGGACTAGAAGACCTCCAAGGTCCCTTCCAGCTTCTATTCTATTCTATTCTATTCTATTCTATTCTATTCTATTCTATTCTATTCTATTCTATTCTATTCTATTTTATTCTGGAGGCGGAGGCCTCAGACACAGCCGGTCCCCCATTTTCTGGGCTGCTCTCTCATCAGCCCCCAGGAAGATCAAGACCGTTAGGGCAGGACGACCCCTGAGAATTTTATGAGTTGGTACATTCCAACGGCTCTCTGACTACCCAGAATCCCCCTGTCCAAGTGGTTCAGACTGAAGCAGCAGCAAAAACCCTCAGCTAATAAAAAAGTAAACACCGTTGCCATGACTACATCTTCAGGCATCCACCTTGAGATTATCAAAGAGAATAGAATTAGAATTAGAATAGAATAGAAAATGCGGAATAGAATGGAATGGAATGGAATAGAATAGAATAGAATAGAAAAGAAAAGAAAAGAAAAGAAAATACGGACTAGAATAGAATAGAATAGAATAGAATAGAATAGAATAGAATAGAATAGAATAGAATGGAAAATACGGAATGGAATGGAATGGAATGGAATGGAATAGAATAGAATAACAGAGTTGGAAGGAATAGAATGGAATAGAATAGAATAGGAATAATAGAAAAGAAAATGCAGAATAGAATAGAATAGAATAGAATAGAATAGAATAGAATAGAATAGAATAGAATAGAATAGAATAGAATAACAGAGTTGGAAGGAATAGAATGGAATAGAATAGAATAGGAATAATAGAAAAGAAAATACAGACTAGGATAGGACAGGATAACTTTATTGTCACTTTAAATGTACACTAATCAGCATACATTAAAATGGAATTTTGTTGCATAGAGCTCTCAAAGGGCTGCCACCGCCAATATACACTACATAATCATGATGAAATAAATAAATAAATAAATAAATAAATATTATGCATATATCCACATACACACCTATATTATCTGACACAGAGAAACATCACAGTCTCGTTCGGATGTGTACATGTACCTGGTGAGAAAAAGGCATCCTGAGTTTCCCAGGCGGAGGGCATCGGGAGTAAAGCCCCTACAGAATCGGGGAGTCCTGCTGGAAATCCTTGGAAACCCCCTCCCAGAGGGGAGCCGGAGTGGGTGGGTGGGGTCTCCAAGAATGCTTCGATATCGATATCTAATTTATATTGTAAGCCTCCCTGAGTCTCCGGAGAAGGGCAGCACATCAATCGAACAAATAAATATACAACCTCTTTGACAACTTTGGTCATTAAGTGAGTCCGGCTTCTCCCGTTGACTTGGATTGTCAGAGGCTGGCTGGGAAAGCTGGCTGGGAAACCTCTGGACCAAAAAGACTTTGGAATCCGATCTTTCCCTAAATGATGGACCGGACCGGATCTCTCCTTCCCAGCTGCCCCGCCTGCCTCCAATGTCCCACCTCACCAAATAAATCTCCAAGGAAATTAAGTGAAGCGAGTCCGTTTTATGAGAGGAGTGGGCTAGAGGACCCAGGAGGGAAAGGGGGGAAGGAGGGGAGCGGGTGGACTGAGAGGGAGATGAGTGATCCACTTGATCCCTTTAACCTTGGAGAGAGAGATTGAAAGGTCCTCTCTTGGGTCATAATATTACAATATTAGCACTTAGCGGAACATTCTGTGGGCTCCGTTCTCCTGGGAGCCTTGGGGGGCCTCCCCTCCATCTTTCACCCCCCCCATTTCCTCTTTTCCTTCCAGACCTCTCGGGGTCTCTCTGTCAGCGCGTGTGAGGCTCCCTATGGAAAGGTCCACCGTTGCTGGAGGGGGCAGCCTGGCATCTGCCCACAGCTGGATCAGAGATGATGACATCACAGCACGTGTCATAAGACCTTGGCCGGCTGTCCTGCCTCATTCTCAACTGCTACCACTGCAGGGATGGCTGGAAATTTTTTTTATAAATTGAACAAAAGAGTCCAGTGGAGAAATAAAGGTAGGATACAACCAGTGGTGGGATTCAGAAAATTTAACAAATGGTTCTGTGCCCTAATGACCATTTTAAGTATAAAAAACGTTTCTTAAGTCTTATTTTGGGGGAATGTCTTACTTTAGAGCAGGTGGGGGGTGGGGCCTGTGGATAATGAGAAGGAAGGAAGGAAGGAAGGAAGGAAGGAAGGAAGGAAGGAAGGAAGGAAGGAAGGAAGGAAGAAAGAAAGAAAGAAAGAAAGAAAGAAAGAAAGAAAGAAAGAAAGAAAGAAAGAAAGAGGGAGGGAGATTCCGACAGAATCGGGGTTGAAATCAGAAGAGGCTGACCAGGGGTGGGTTCTAATTTTTTTACTACCGGTTCTGTGGGCGTGGCTTATTTTGTGGGTGTGGCTTGATGGTCATGTGACAATTCTTTAGGATTTAGCAGAGGCTTTTAACTGGTAGACCAGTAGCCCAGCCCAGACCCCCTTGGGATCAACCTGCAGCCCCCCCTGCCTCCTCAGGCGGTGGAGCAGGTGGGGGGGAAGCTTTTCAAGAAGTCACAAGGAGGGCTGAGAGCTAAGATTTGGTCCAGAACCGACCCCAACATGAAGGTCTCTTATTTGCTCCTTGTACTCCTTGGCTTTGCATTTTTAACAGGTAATAAATTAAATTTCTGATGACGTAACAATGGCTCATAACTCACCTTTCTAGACAGCTCTTCTCATGTCTAAAAGCAAGAGACTCTTCTCCATCTTTTCTCTGGAGGACCATTTAATCCAGAGCCTTTTAATTCCAGAAGTCCAAGTTTAAAGAATGGACTTCTGGAATTAAAGCTCCATTTTTTAGCTAAAACTTAATTCACACCTGTTAGTTTTGCTTGAGCAGTGTGAACAATTGACAGTGGGATCCTCCAAAGCAGGGGTGGGTTCTAATTTTTTTTTACTACCGGTTCTGTGGGTGTGGCTTACTTTGTGGGCGTGGCTTGGAGGTCATGTGACTGGGTGGGCATGGCTAGCTGGTCATGTGACCAGGTGGCCATGGCTCTGTGTATAGGGACTACTCAGAGGGCTGAAAAAAGTCATTTCTGACAGGTCCTCACACTTTTCACCAGTCTTCTCACTTATGACTGGTCATCATTTATGCCCATTGTAGCATTCTTAATAAC
Source organism: Pantherophis guttatus (assembly GCF_059756535.1). Taxonomy (NCBI): domain Eukaryota; kingdom Metazoa; phylum Chordata; class Lepidosauria; order Squamata; family Colubridae; genus Pantherophis; species Pantherophis guttatus. Next base: position 20,099,142 of record NC_142077.1, read on the forward strand.
CATGTCACTCATTTCACAACTGCTTCTCTTCACCATGGTGACAAGATAGGGCAAAAACGTAAAATGTGAGGACAGTCGTAAGTTCGAGGACTGGTCAAAAGTGTGAGGACCAGTGAAAAATAACTTTTTCAGCCCTCTGAGTAGTCCATATGCACAAAAGGACTACCCAGAGGGCTGAAAAAAGTGATTTCTGACAGGTCCTCGCACTTTTGACCAATCTTCGCACTTATGACCAGTCATCATTTATGCCCATTGTAGCATTCTTAACAACCGTGTCACTCATTTCACAACTGCTTCTCTTCACTATGGTGACAAGATAGGGCAAAAACATAACATGTAAGGACAGTTGTAAGTTCGAGGACTGGTCAAAAGTGCAAGGACCAGTCAAAAATAACTTTTTCAGCCCTCTGATTAGTCCATATGCACAAAAGAATACAGCAATAGAGAGGGATGAAGGAAGGAGAAGAGAGAGGGATGAAGGAAGGATTGCTGTACAATAAAAAAGATGAAATGGAAGAAAGGCAACCCCAAACAAATATAAAGATATTAAGATAAAGAATGAATTGTTAAACTTTAAAGAATAAAAGAGAACAAATATGAATAAATAGCAATAATTAGAAACACACATACAAACATACAATGTATTTTCTTTGAACAGAGTATTTGGCCGGTTCACAAATTTAAACAGTGTTTAGTCATTTCAATTAAATTTACAATTTCTATATTTCCTTTTTGCCATATTTATTCCTCATCTATTTTTTAAAAAACCAATATTACCCTTCATCCTCATCTCTAATCTTAACCAAATTCAATTTTTCCCTTCTATTCTATATTATACCCCTTCCCATTGTCATCTATTTTTATCTCCATCCTCACATTGGTTAATTATGTAATATTACATTGGATAGACAGAATATTCCTATAGTCACAGAGGAACAAAGAGAACGGTTGAACCAATTAATAACAGAGGAGGAGATCCTCTCAGCAATTAAACAGTTAAAAACTGGCAAGGCTCCTGGAACGGATGGATTAACAGCTGTGTATTATAAATATTTACAATTGGAGATGGTTGTACCTCTTAAAGAATTATTTAATAGAATTCAGTTGGGTGAAGGGGCACCACCTTCATGGAAAACAGCTGTTATTTCGTTAATTCCAAAAGAAGATCAAGATTTGACATATCCCAAGAACTATAGACCCATATCATTATTGAATACAGATTATAAAATATTTGCTAAGATATTGGCAAATAGTTTAATGTTAGTAATGCAAAAAATGATTCATGCTGACCAAACTGGTTTTATACAAGGTAGACAAATGAAAAATAATGTAAGACAAATTGTTGACATATTGGAATATTTGGAAAGGAATAACCAAATCCCTGCGGTGCTTATATTTTTGGATGCGGAAAAAGCTTTTGATCGATTGGATTGGCAATTTTTATTGAGAGTGGTTAAGAGGATGCAATTTGGGAATTGCTTTATGCAGTCCATAAAAGCAATATATCAGGAAGAGACAGCTCAGATAATTGTTAATGGCAGTTTGACAGAAACTTTCAAAATTGAAAAAGGTACGAGGCAGGGATGCCCTTTATCGCCATTATTATTTATATTAACTTCAGAGTTGTTGTTAAACAAAATACGTAACATAGATGAGATAGAGGGAATTAAAGTTAGAGACTATGAATATAAGGTACGGGCATTTGCAGATGATTTGGTTATGACCTTCACTCATCCAGTGGAATCAGCAAAGGTTTTGATGGATATAATGAAACAGTATGGTCAAGTCTCTGGGTTTAAGATAAACATTGGAAAGACAAAGATGATAGTTAAAAATATGACAACAAATCAAAAAGAGGAGTTACAAAGGGTAACGGGATGTGAAATAGTCAAAAAAGTTAAATACCTAGGAGTTTATATTGCATCTTCTAATGGTAAATTGTATAAGTATAATTATGAATTGATATGGCATAAAATACAAGCTGAAATGGATAAATGGAAAAAATTACAACTGTCCTTGTTAGGTAGAATAGCAGCTATAAAAATGAATGTTTTACCTAGGTTTTTATTCCTCTTTCAAATGATACCAATACTAAAAAAGGATGCCAACCTGGAAGAATGGCAGAAAGGTATTAATAAATTTGTATGGCAAGGTAAGAAACCAAGGATAAAATTGAAAATAATGCAGGATACACGAGAAAGAGGAGGATTGAAAATGCCAAATTTAAAACTGTATTATGAAGCAGCTGTTTTATCAGCAATTAGTGATTGGATTAATTTAACAAATGGAAGGATATTGAATATTGAAGGACATGATTTGGTTTATGGTTGGCATGCTTATTTAGTGTATGAAAAAAGGGTGGATAGAGCATTTAAGAGTCATATACTGAGAAATGCCTTATTGCGGGTCTGGAAGAAATATCAATATAAGTTAAATGAAAAGATACCTATATGGACAGCACCCAGGCACGCAATAGAGAACACGAGCATAGAAAGTAGACATGATGTAATTATATATATAGATATTCTCAATATGCAGGGAGGTATATTAAAATTAAAACCTGTGAATGTGTTGAAAGAGGAGAAAATAATTCAAACTTGGTTTCAATATGTACAAGCCAGATGGAGAAAAGACCAGAAAATTTGTTTTATACAAAGTGATGAAAATTTAATTAAACAAATTAGAGACTAAAGTCCAATGCATATAAAAAGATTGTATAATATATTGATAGAGATGGACTCAGAAACAGAGTTAGTTAAGGACTGTATGATAAAATGGGCGCAGAATTTTGAACAGCCAATAATGGTGATGGAAACTTGGGAAAAAATATGGGTGACAAATGTGAAATTTACTAAAGCGCAAAATTTAAGGGAGAACTTTTATAAAATGTTTTATAGATGGCATCTAGATCCAAAAAAGTTATCTCGTATGTATCCGAATGTACAACCAAAATGTTGGAGATGTTATTGTGAGGATGCCACTTATTTCCATATTTGGTGGACATGTAAAAAGGTTAAAGCGTTTTGGATAAAAATTTGGTGGATTTTACAAAATATTCTTAAAAAGAGGTTGAAATTTACGCCACAGCTGTTTCTGCTGGATATAGTTATGGTTCCGTGAGTCATATCGTTACCGCTACCGGCTTGGCGGAACTGGGCCCAACCAGGAGGAACCCACCACCGCTGCAGATCCTCTCCACCTCTTCCTGGATTAGCGGAGGGCTTCCTGTCACTTCCCATCGGATTGGGGGGTTTCTGTGACCCCCAAGTCATCCCTGGCTGTGGGGTGCACCTCCCCTCTTCTCATCCAGTGCCACCCAATCCCCAAATTCTTCCTCCAGCAGAAATCTTCCTCTGGGAAAGGAGGAGCATCCATCCCGGCCAGATGCTTCCAGGCCCAGAAGAGGAAGGAGGGGTCTGAATTGGGGGTGGAAACGTTGATCTCAACTTGGAGGTGGGAAGGGCCAGAACCAGCAGCAGCACCAATGGGAATTCTCCCTGCTTGAGCGTCATCGGTCTCCGGGCAGAGTCCTTGGGGGCTTCACCTGAAGGAGGAGAGCCAGTTCTTTAGAGAGAGAGAAGCGGAGAAAGTGGGAGGGGGGATCTTGGCCTGAAGAACCGAGCGGAACTCTCTCCTGCATTGGGTGAAGTCAAGGGAAACTCTGCCCGGAGACTGATGATGCTAAAGGAGGGAGAATTCCCATTGGTCCCCCTGTTCTTTCTGGACACTCCCAATTTCGAAGTTTGAGGCAGCCCCATTCTGGGCTAGGCAGCCTTTCTGCGATCCCTTCGCTTTGCGGAGAGAGGGAACTGGTGGGAAATTCCACTGCCTGAGCCAAAAGGGTCTACGGCAGGGGTGAAATGCTCCCGGTTTGGACCGGATCACCCGATCCGGTAGCGATGGAGGCGAGTGGTTCGGAGAACCGGTAGCAAAAATCCCTGCCCACCCCACATGCCCAACTGAACCATGCGATCCTCAGAGGCTTCTTTTCTTTTAAATGCCTCTGACGATCCAAGCTGAGTTGCCTGACTGTCAGAGGCATTTAAAAGAAAAAAAGCCTCTGACGATCAGGTAACTCAGCTGGGATCATCAGAGCCTTTTGAAAGGATTTTTTACAACCACTTCGCCGAAGAGGTTGTAGAAAAAATGGTTTTAAAAGTTTTTTAAAAATCGCCACACCCACCCAATCACATTACCCCACCACCACCAAGCCACGCCCACAGAACCGGTAGTAACAAATTTTAGATTTCACCCCTGGTCTACGGGATCTTGAGACAGATCGTTTTCTCAGGGGTTGGGGGGGACCCTCAGGAGGGGAAGGGCCAGGCGGGGCCAGGCGAGGGAGGCCAGGAGGCGGGGCCAGGTCGAGGCAATGTCAATAAGTTTCTGTTTTTAAAGCAGGCTATTTGTTTTCCAGTGGTTCCAGAGGAGCAGCCCGTCCTATGGAAACGGGGACCGACGGAGGTATATCATATTTATTTCTTTAATTGTTTCTCAACACGTACCCAATGGGACCCAAACTCTGGAAGTCAAAATGGCTCTTTTGGGTGAGGGGGCCTGGATTAACCGGGCTTGAGTGTTTTTCCTGGGCTCAGGCCCACCGTCCTCATGGCCTCCGTTGCTTTTCAGCAGACGAATTCACGGGCCGGCAACCTGCCCCCTATCAAGGAAGGTCCTCCCCCTCAGCGGTCCTTTACCACCCGCCCCCCCAAGGTAAGCAGTCTAAATCTTCTGGGGCAGGGGTGGGTTCTAATTTTTTTTACTCCCGGTTCTGTGGGTGTGGCTCATTTTGTGGGTGTGGCTTGGTGGGGGGTTAATGTGACTGGGTGGGCGTGGCCACCTTTTTTTTTTTTAAGCATTTTTTCTACAACCTTAAGAGGTTGCAGAAAAAAAATGCTTTGAAAAGCCTCTGACGATCAGGCAACTCAGCTGGGATCGCCAGAGGCTTTTAAAGGCATTTTTTCCCCTACAACCTCTTCGGCTGAAGAGCTTGTAGGAAAAATGCTTTTCAAAGCCTCTGACGATATATATATTTCACGGCTGTTATTTTAACTTTTCCAGACTCCTGCAACATCTGGGGGGCGACCGCTGAGGAATCCGAGGGAGAAGAGTGGCACGTAAGTCTACATTTTACCTAAAGAATATAAAATATAACATTTATTTTTTAAAGGAATCCTTTGTTGAAACACCTTTGGATTTTATGAGAGCATCTAGTCTTTTGGCCTTAGAGCCGATCTTGCCATGGAAATCTTTGCCCACTCTTCCTTCAAAAGGGCTCCAAAATTGGAACATTGGGCGCTATCTAACAAAATGAAATTCAAGGGTGAAAAAAGTGAGGTTCTACATTTAGCCAAGAAAAACAAACTGCACAGGGACAGTATATGGGGCACCTCGCTCAACAGGAGTAACTCTCAGAGGGATCTTGGAGTCCTAGTGGACAACCGTTTAAACAGGAGCCAGGCGTGTGCAGCAGCTGCCAAAAAAGCCAACCCAGTTCCAGGCTGCATCAATCAAGACCACGTGAAGTGTTGATGCCACTTTTTAAGGCCTTGGTAAGGCCACACTTGGAATATGGCATCCAGTTTTGGTCGCCACGATGTAAAAAGGATGTGGAGACTCTAGAAAGAGTGCAGAGAAGAGCAACGAAGACGATGAGGGGACTGGAGGCTAAAACATAATGGATTTTTCACGTATTTAACGACTACTATTTAACATCAGTTTTTTCCCTTCAAAGATTTCAGTTTGTTTTTTGACTTGAATTGTACATCTTATATGTTATGTTAAAGGAGGAAGTACTCTGAAGGGATTTATCTTGGTCTGATTTTTTCTTTTACATTTCCAAAACCTGGCCTTTTAATAGGGGTGTGTAGACTTTTTACTTAAGATTACTTAAGTAAAAACTTAAGTAATACAATTCTTAAAAACAACTCTTATCAACACATTAAACCTTAATATTTAAGTCACTAACCAAATCCCTTAAGACTACCCTGGAGGTGCATCTAAAGTCCCTCAAACTGTACCCATTGGCCATTTTTACGGAGCCTTTCTAAAAGACCCAATAAATGGTGAGAGGATTGTTGGTAGAAATAGCAAGACTGAATTTATACACCGACACAAACATAAAGGTATTTTTAATATTTTTCAATGGAAGAAAATGTTTGATGAGTCAAGTAAAAAACTTAAGGGTCTAATTTCTCTCTGGTTTTCCTATTTACAGCAACAGAAAGCAGAAGTCGTTCTCCCTGACTGAGGAGCTCCTGAGTAAAAACGCCCAGCTTTCGGAGAAGAACGAAGAACTCTGCAGGGAGGTGGAGGAGAAACTGCGGAGGTGAGAAACCCTGACTCTCTCTTCCAGGATTTCCTCTTCAATTCTCCTTAGCTCCCTACCCTGGACACACATTACACAACGTTCTGCGTTGAATTACGTTGCCTGGATGGGTAGGAGACATCATGAATCTCTTGACGGGGACTTTTCCTGGCCAAATCCTCTGAATTTAGGAGGTCCCTGCTTTGATCTTCTCTCTGCTGCTCACTGACCTCTGTTCTCGGCTCCCCCTCGGCTCTCCCCAGTTCAGTCTTCTCCCCCTTCTGTCCCCATTAGAAAGTTTGGAAATTGTTTTGAATTTTCTGGTATGAAAGCCAAAAAAGGGGGGGAAAGGTTTTAAGATTTGAAGATTCCTTTATGGCAAAACTCAAGTAATTAAAAAGTAAGGCTGGGTAAAACAAAGGAAGTGCCAGGCGTTTTAGTTAGTTTTCATTTTAAAAGGGTTTGATGATTCAAGGGAAGACCTGAGGGGGCTCATTTCCCTCTTGTCTTCCTATTTTACAGAATCCAGATGTTGGAACTCCGAAACCTCCATCTCCACTGCAGGGTTCTGACGGAAGCTGGAGCGAAGCAGGAGCTCCTCAGGGAGAACGAAGAGCTGCGGGAACAACTGGAGAGGTAAGAAATACCGTGTTTCCCCGAAAATACGACCTTCCCCGCAAGCAGTTGTTGTTGTGGCTAAGCTAGTAAGTAAGAATCTTTGGCTGCTTCTCCGCATTGACCTCTCCACGTCTCCTTCTTCCAGAGAGAAACAACGGAGGGAGCGTTTCCTGGGAGAGAGAGAACGGCGGGAATCCCAGTAAGACCCGGGAGGAGATCTCGCAGGATCAAAAGAGATCTGAGGCAGCCTCCAAGGACCTCTAAGACCTTCAAGTAGCTCCTCCTCCTATTCCTCCTCCTCCCCTCCCCCTCCGGGACCCATTCTCTGTCTCCACCACATCCTGGCAACACCAAAAAGCCTCTGAGAACCAGGCAAAAAGTGCACCCTATTTTTTCCATGACTTTTGGAGGTTCTGTACAGGATCATGGACCCAACTTCCAGAGGGTTTGTAGGCCCTAAGAGACCCTCCCTCATTCTTCTGCTGCTGGATAACTTGTAAGAAGGTGCAAAGAAGAAAGAACTGAAGGACTGAAGAGGAAATGCTTTTGTAAAGTCGATTTGATCCTTTGAAATTTATTTTGTAATGTAAATAGAGATCTGGATTTGGAATACCCTTCAAGATATTTTTTTAATTCCTTCAATTCTGCTATTGGTTCCTGCTTTTTAATATGCCTCAGTGTTGATTTTAATTCTAAGAGATTTGAGGGTTTTTTAGTTGTTAATTCTTGGGGGCATAAACTGTCAGTATTTTAATTTTTCTTGTTCTCTTTAATGCTTTTGGCCTGTGACCGTAATAAATGTTGAGTTGAGTTGAATTGAATTGAATTGAATGGCTCTTTAGACCTGATTCCTTCAGGATCCTTCATTAGTCCTGGAAAGTCTTGAATGACCAGACTGTCCAACAGTGGTTCCTGTCTGCACTCTCGTCTGACCACTTGACAAGTCTGCAGCAGAAGAAAGACCCCAAAGCAATGGGATTGTTGTCATGGAAGGACAGGCCTGTTTTGACCCTTCCCCCTCCCCACTCTGGACCCCCCTCCCCAGCCAGGACATCTACACCAGTGAAAAGCAGCTCTTGGATTCCATGGAGAAGATACGGTTGGGTCTATCACTCCCCACTCCGTCTGCCAAAGAAAGAAACACACACAGGGACCTGTGGGGCTTTGTAGGGTCCCACTAATGTGGACATCTGGATGGAGATGTCCATCCTGTCAGCTGCATCCAGAGGAGCCAAAGGGAGTGGTCCTTCCTCCCACAACCGTCCCTGGGAACAGGGGCTCCTCCAGTAGAGAGCACGTCCAGCAAGGCCTCTGAAGGGCCAAGTGGATTCTGATAGTTGTCAGGGAGGTTGTGGCCAAGTGTGAGATTGTGCAGGAGCTGGGGATCCTTACTGACCATTTGTACAGCAAATATACACCATAGTATATTAAAGTCACTGATAGAGAAACTCTTTTACACAAAATGCTCATGTTATTCTTATATCATCATGAATAGAAGCAAGAAAATCCTTTTTTTTTTCAATTTAATCCTCTTTGTCTCCACCAGCCGACTGAGTCTCAAGCCAACCCAGATCCAAAACCAGAGGCAAATGGTGGTTACTCATCACCTTGACATTGAATGAGAGCGGAGAAGGTGGGATGGAGATAGTTCTCCACCAGAGTTAAGAGTCACAAACAAACCATTATTTGTAGAAAGACTAATTTCTATCTGGCCGCTAAAGGGGATTCAAAATAATTCAATCCTTAAAATAGAACTATCATAAAAGGAAGAAGATTTTTTTAATGTGAGAAACATTTACCAATTCTAAAAAAAACCTCATTTGTTTCTATAGGGATCAGGAATTGTGTATCAATCAGCAGCTACAAAAATATGGGGCTGGGCTGTGCAGGGGCCACTACAACCGTTTCAATCTCTACTTTAAACAAAAGTTAGCATTCAAGTGATGAACTCAAGTTTGGATGGAGAGAGGGAAATAATCTGGAGTTCTTACGATTTTTATTCCATCCCATCTTTGAATTCCAGCAACTTCCACAAAATAAGAGAAAAAGAGAGAAGCTTTGGAAATCCAGGCCATTCAGGAAATTAGACAGGTCCTTTAATACAGGAGGAAGTGAAATAAAAAGGAAAGAAGGAAAGTGTTAGGAATGCAAAGAGAGGAAAGGAAACTCCAGCACAGGGAATGACTCAGGAATGAAACTGGCAAGGAGGAGCCTGATTGGAAGTCCTTGTTGTATGCGATCTTCTTGTCCAACTGAGGATTCTCCCCATGAGATGGTCTCCTGGCCTGGAAGAGCTTCCCCTTCAGCCTCTCCCATCTCGGAAGGCCCAGGAGAAGCTCCGGGTATTTGGGAGGCCATTGCCTGTAGACGATGAGATCTCCCTGGACCAAATTATCTCCCTCTGACAGCCGAAGCTCTTTTCCATATATATATATTTATTTACTTATTTATTTATTTAATTTTTATACCGCCCTTCTCCCGAAGGACTCAGGGTGGTGAACAATCAAAACAACATACATATAAAATGTGAATATAAGATGATTAAGCCAATTTGGTTCATCGGTTAAGAATCTTCAGCATAAAGATTTAGAACAATTAAAAGAGATTTATGCCAGCCCGGCTTGGGGAAATAGAAAGGTCTTAAGTGCAACGACGGAAAGTACGAAGGTCTGGGATCATTCGTATCCCTGGGGGTAACCTGTTCCAAAGGGTAGGTGCCCCCACAGAAAAGGCTCTTTCTCTGGGAACCACCAGTCGACATTGCTTTAGTGACAGCACCCTGAGGAGGCCCACCCTGTGGGAGCGTGTTGGTATATATATTGGCGACGTTTCGACGAAGTCTCATTCGTCATCTTCAGGCTGCTGTTTTCGGCTTCGTGCCTCCAGGAGCCTCCATTGCTCCTGGAGGCACGAAGCCGAAAACACCAGCCTGAAGATGACGAATGAGACTTTGTCGAGACGTCGCCAAGACACTTCCAATTTTACGCAGGATAAAACCCGAATAACCAAAGACCTACATACAAATACCCCCATGGCTGGGGTGAGATTTTTATTTCACAAATAGGAAAGCTTACACATTTTTTTATCGAAATAAAGAAAAATTCTAAATTCTGCATCCTTTCAACCTGTGCAGAAAGTAATGTTAACACTATAACTATTTTAGCTATTCTCTATAACCTGTTTGATGACACTATTTTTTTAAACGTCCAATTTCACTTCATCTTCCGATCTTTCTGCTCTGCCTCTCCAATAGATTTGCTTAAGGCTGACTTTTACAATTCTTTGCTTTTAATTTCTGTACATCTCATGGATCTCACTCTACAGAGCTAAAGAACTTTTTCTACAGAGTTTGATAATTTATCTTTTTTTGGTGTTCACTTTTGATTTTCTTCTTTAAAAGTCTAAGTTTTCCTTTGTTTTTTAAAATATATTTTTAAATATTCCTTCATTTTCTCTGACCCTTCCCTCTTTCTGATTCTGGGCTGCATCTGAACAGAAGAAATCAGATTTCACATTCAAATCCTCCAGTTCTTTAAAAAAAACAAACAAACAACATTTTATTAGATTATAGAATAAAATACAAAAAAAAAAAAAACCCAAAGAGGAAGAAATGGGGGGAAAGGGGGAAAGAGAAGTGGGAGGAGGGAGAAAAGAAAAAAAAGCGCTGACTTCAGACTTCCTACGTTGCAGTAAAATAAAGCATTAAAATCGAATCTCAACTTTTTACTTTTCCATAATAATCTAAATGGTTTTGTAAAAGAAAGCAGATTTCGCAATCAAATCCTCCAGTTCTCAGGGACGAAAAAAGTCCTGCCTCTCTTTCTCTCTATTGGCTGCTTCTATTCCTGGCCCACCCCCTTTGTCATGACAATGATGTAGCCAATCAAAGAGGGGGAAGAGCTGGTTGCCTGGGAGCTTCCCTGCCCTCAGCCTGATGGAGAAGAGGCTGAAGAAGTCTAGCCAAAGGGGGGGGGTGTCAGATAAAGAGCAAAATTCAGACCTTTGAGGGGGATGAGAAGGAGGCAAAACCTCCCAGAATTGCAGAGGGAGGGGGGCTTAAGCCCCTTCCCCAGAAAAGGCTGCAATGAAGAGGGTCTCCTTAGCTGGGGGCTCTGGAAGGTCTGGAGGGGCCATGGGGGACCCCCATCTTCCTCAGAATCATGGAGGGTCCCTCACCCTCTATGGTGAGGCCGACCCCCTTTTCCTCCTGGGCAACCCCAGATCCCCGTTGGAAGACCCAGCCCTGCATGGCTTCTCCCCCACAGGAACCTCAGCTTCCTCCTCCCAAGAGGGGCTCCCCACTCAGCCGGGCAGAGTCCTGTCTGGCATCCCTGCAAGAGCCCCCTTGCCTGGCCTCTGCATGGGAAAGGGTGGCAGGGGAACATGGGACATGGGCTTCCGCATTCCCTGGTCTCAGAGAATGGAAGTTTGAAGGGGATTTTGCATAACAGCTTTCCATCTGCAACACGAGGGTCCTGAGCTCCCTTCCCCTCCTTCCCTCCCTCCCCTCCCCACATGGGCTGAGAGGCAGTCTTGATTTCTCTATCTCTTTTCACTCTTATTTTCTAACTTCTCTTTCTCTCTCCCTCTCCCCCCCCCCTCTGTGGATGTGATTTTTTTAACTCCGCAAAGTTCAAAAAACTAGTTTTTCATTAAAGTTTATTTTGTTCTTGGAGTCTGGCCACACTATTGCATCAGTCCTTTTGTGGGTGCCCTTGAGCATTAGCTTTCAAAATAAAGTAAATTTTGGCTCCAACTCAGCTGGCAGCTATTTCAGATCTGTGGCAGGCTCCGGCATTAACTGGCCCCTGGAGTTTTGTCTTTCATCACTATGCAAAAAAGTATCATATTTATTTGTTATTTCAGCCACAGGTGTCATGTATTCCCTGCATGGAGCTCCCAAAACTCTAAATTCTAGATAATGGATTTAATTCCATCTCTGCTCCTGTTATTTTGAATCACATGGGGATTATTTCCCTTTCATTTCCCTCCAGAGAATTTCCCAACAATCTTTGACTGCAAGAACTAGTTGAATTATCCAGGGATCCCTCTTGACAAGTACAATTATGATAATAGTTTCAGCTCTGCTGTTTGGCCGAATCCTTCAGGGGAGACTTTGGGCAGAGAAATATGGAGGTTTGGGACAGGCAGAGTCTGTGCTCTTGAATGTACATCTCTCTCCTTTCCAGGTGAAGCTGAGTGTTTCTCTGTGTTGAGAAAAAGCAACTGGATCATGTTCCACTTTGTGAGAGTCCTTTGAATTCTTCCAATTCTTCTTTAGAAACAGGAAAGGGATCCATTGATTCACGCCATGAATTATGGACCTCCTGCTTCTGCCTCTGATGCTGCTTTTGTCCCATCCAGTCTCTGGGAAGCTGAGAATGAAATGCCCGCTGAGTTTGGAGAACCAGGATGGAAAACAACCACAGAGCTTTTACAGCCCAGGAGACCATCTCATTGGTATAGTCATCAGTGGAGAGGAAAGATTGCATACAAAGTTACTTTTCAATGTGGCTCCTTCTCTTCAGTTTGTTTTCGATGATCCGTAAGTCATTCAGGGTGATGGAGTTGCAGTCCCTCCATTCTAACACTCAACTTCTTTTCTGTTTTTTATTTTTCATTTCTTCCTATATTGGGGAATATGTCTAATTTCCTGAATGATTTTGATTTCCATGGCTTCTCTCTTTGGTCTGATTTTGTGAAAGCGACTCAAAAAGGGGTCTGAAAAAAAGCTGAAAGGCCTGCAGATTATTTTCCTCCATCAGTTCAATCCTTAATTTATGACTTGAATAATGAATTTTATTTAAAGTAGTGGTGGAATCAGTTGTAGTTGCCGTACCTCAGCCAATTCCCATATTTGTGTAACTGATCATTGCTTTTGGATCAATGTTGGCTTAAGGCTCAGTAGGCTTGTGGAGGATTATATATATAATATATAACAAAAGTATTTGTTGTGGCTGTTGATTATAATAACTTTTTTTTCAATAGGACTTTTTACCTATTTTTCTATTGCTTAATATTAATTTTCAACATTCAACTGGCCAACAAGAATTCCCATCTCTTGCACAATCTCACACTTGGCTACAACATCCATAACAACTATATTAGCACTTTCCGCACTTCAGATGTCTTGCTGGACATGCTCTCCACTGGAGAAGCCAATGTCCCCAACTACGGCTGTGGAAGGAAGGAGAACCTCCTGGCTCTTCTTGATGCAGCTGACAGGGAGATCTCCATCCAGATGTCAACATTAGGAGGCACCTACAAAGTCCCACAGGTTTGTGTGTATTTTTCTCCCTCTGGTAAAGTGAGGGGTAGGTGGTGGTGGGTGAGCAATAGATGCAATCATGTCTTCACCCTAGAATTCAAGAGCTGCTTTTCTCCATATTAGCAAAAAATTCAATATTTTACCCCATTATGTGTATGTTGAGATTCATCATAAAAGGCCTGAAATGCAAGCAAAACATTCCCTGGAGAAGACATTCTAACAACTATTTAACTGATCAAAAAAATATCCCTGGTTGTTGGGGCCTCTATTGGCATCTTCATTTTCACAGATAAATAATGCCTACTGTATCCAGTCAGATTGAAGTTGGCAATAGTAGCATTTTATCTGTCTAGAATGTGGAATAAAAAGGACTCTAGCAACTATAGACTAAATAGACTAGTAGATATTGGGGCTAAAATTCATGCCATGACCCTCTTAGATAAACCTGAGAAAAATGTATTCCTTGCAGAAGAACCAGAATGTTTTAGGTAGAATTAAAAGCTATATAGATTTTATAAGAAATAAGGCATAAGTTAATAATCTAATATTGGCAACAAATTTGTCTTGAAATATCTCATCTATATCAGTGAGGTAAAACAAGGTTTGCTGCTTTCTAGATGCAGCATTTGACTCAATAAACAGAGGAATATGATGGAGAAAATTGATTGCCTTCAAAATGGAGCTCAGCCTGTTGGCCCTGATCCCAGCCCTTGTTTGAGAGGGAGGTTTGGGCTCAATGGAGCCATGAGAAGAAGGATCTATGCTTACCAAGGGGGAAGGGAAAGATGCATATTTGAACCCTTGTTCTTCAGTCGAGATATGAATGACTTACTAGGACTAATGCAGGGTCAAAAAACAGATCATAAATAAAGGTTATTTCATTCTTTGACAAAAATGACTAAATTAGTGGACCAATGAAATGCAGTGCATGTAGTATACAGTGCTTGGATTTCAGAAAGGCTTTGACAGAGAAACCACAACCTATTTCTTGGGAAGCTGAAAATATGTGGGATAGACAGCATCACCCCCCAGATGGAGTCAGTCTGTGGCAGCAGCCAAAAAAGTCAATTCAGTCCTAGGTTGCATTAACAGAGGGATAAAATCAAGATCATATGAATTATTGATACTGCTTTTTAATGCCTTGGCAAGACCAGACTTGGAATTGTGCATCCAGTTTTAGTCTCCATATTATAAAAAAAAGATGTAGAGACTCTGGAAAGAGTGCAGAAAAGAGGAACTAAGATGATTATGGGCCTGGACACTAAAACATATGAGGAACAGTTGCAGGAATTGGGTATATCTAGTCTAGTGAAAAGGATTGGGGTGAAATAATAGCAATGTACCAAAATTTGAGGGGCTACCACAAAGAAGAAGAGGTCAACCAATTTTTCAAAGAACTAGAAGACAAGACAAGAAACAATGGGTGGAAACTAATGAAGGAGAGAAACAACCTAGAACTAAGGAGAAATTTCCTCATGATGAGGAATGGAAGGTCTACCCTTCAGAAGTTGTAGGTGGTCCATCACTGGAGGCTTTGAAGAAGAGACTGGACAGCCTCTTGTCTGGAATAGTATAGATAGATACAGATTAACAGAGTTGGAAGGGACCTTGTAGGTCATCTAGTCCAAGCAGACCCTACACCATTTCTGACAGATGACGGTCCAGCCTCTTCTTGAAAGCTTCCAGTGATGAAGCTCCCACAACTTCTGAAGACAGCTTTTGTTCCATCGGTTGATTGCTCTCACTGTCAGAAAATTTCTCCTTATTTCCAGGTTGAATCTCTCCTTGTTCAGTTTCCATCCATTATTCCTTGTCTGGCCTTTGGGTGCTTTGGAAAACAGCTTGACCCCCTCCTCTCTGTGGCAGCCCCTCAAATATTGGAAGACTGCTATCATGTCTCCCCTGGTCCTTCTCTTCACTAGACCAGCCATGCCCAGTTCCTGCAACCGTTCATTGTATGTTTTAGCCTCCAGTCCCCTAATCCTCTTGGTTGCTCTTCTCTGCAGTTTTTCTAGAGTCTCAACATCTTTTTTATAGTGTGGGGACCAAAACTGGATGCAGGATTCTAGGTGTGGTCTTACTAAGGCTTTATAGGGTGGTATTAATATCTCTTTTGATCTTGATTGTATCCCTCTGTTAATGCAATTTAGGATTGCATTGCCTTTTTTGGCTGCTGCTGGACACTCTTGACTCATATTTAATTGGTTGTCCACTAAGACTCCAGGATCCCTCTCACAGTTACTGCTATTATGCCTGGTTTCCTGCTTGAACAGGGGGTTGGACTAGAAGACCTCCAAGGTCCCTTCTAACCCTTTTAATATGTTATAAGCTCTGTTATAGGTACACATGTTTAGCCTACTAAATTCCTATTGGAATACACTGATTTATACAGATAATATGATATTATCATACTTACAAATTGGATTGTATAGACTTGGATTGTAAGAAAGGGCAGGAGTGAAAGTGGTGCTTAAATGAAAACCTCATAGCTCTCCAGCTTCCTCAGCCCCAATGATTAAAGTATCTCAGGCCCAGTTTTTTTATTAAACCCAATCTCAGCCTCTGAGGAGTATCTTGGAGTGGGTAAAAGGACTCCAGCTGCTGCTCTCAGAGCTGATTTGGGAATTTACACATTTCTGCTTTTTCTCAGAAAATCAGAAAATATTGGCATAAAATGTAATGTATGGAAACTGACAGACTTTGAAAATTGTGGCTGTTGGAACAGACAAAACTTCAATTAAAGACCAAACTTGGATTATCCATCTGAGAAATCTTATTAGGCTCTGAGGTCTGCCTGTTTTGTATAACTGGAGAAAGAAGTTAAAAAACTTCCTCCAGAAAGAATCTGGCATAGAGAAGCAAAAAAAGATGCATCAATCCTTGGAAATTATAATAGGCCCTTTATTGGAATAGAATACTCCAGTTGGCATTTGCACGTGTTAATGTAATTGTGGTAAATTGTAGGGGTGATACAGTAACATGATTTACATTTTTATTGTTTTTTTAATTCACTTATTATTTTCCATTATTATGATACAATCTTGCTAATATTCTGTCTTTAATATTTTAAACAATGTCTGATTAACAAACTATTCTAATACATTCATGAGAACCAGGTTGGATTTATTAAAATCTAATATTTTGGACTTGATCTTACCCCAAATATAACAGCTTTCTTCATTGCTTTTTCAGATCAGTGATGACATTGTTTCAGAGGCTCTGAGTGATAAAAGGAAATTCCCCTTTTTCCACCGGATGCTCCCCAAAGAAGGATTCCAGTACCCAGCAATTGTCCAAGTGCTCCTCCATTTCAGATGGACCCTGATTGGCCTCTTTGCTTCAGACACAGAAAATGGAGAGAATTTCATGAGGATTTTTCCTCCTGTGCTTGTCAGGAGTGGAATTTGTGTGGTTATATCACAACTGTTCTCAACAACTGGATACACAGCATACCTCAGGGATTCCCTCTCTAAGTGGAGACAAGTCAATGTCTTTGTTCACTTCATGAAATATGAGATCATTTGGGAGAGAATCCTTCCTTTCCATTTAACATTTATGCGTCTGCCAGGACCCATTGATGGGAAAGTCTGGATCCTCACAAATTTAACAGAGTATCCAACGGACAAGCGCAGACTTCTCAAATACATCCATAGTATTTGGAAATTTGGTTATCTGGCAAAAGAAAGGCCAATTGATTCTGCCTTTGAACCCCATTTCTTTGTGGAAGAAAAGTTTCAAGATCTTTATTTTCTCTGTTCTCTTTCAAAGAACGTCTTTTCTGTCAAAGGCCGCAGAAGATGCACCCAGAATGCTCCACTGGAGACCCGGGAGAAAAGGAACAGGATCCAGATCCCAAATCACGATAAATATTACAGTATCATTCAGACTCTGGCCCAGGCCTTGAATGCCGCTTATTCCTCCAGATCGAGGAGGAGAAGGAAGGAGGGAGAAAAGAGTTTGGGGTCTCCAAGGCTGCAGCCGTGGCAGGTATGGGGGTCCCGATATGGATCCATTAATCTGAGATCCTTTGGAGGAGGAATCCAGAGGAGAAGGAGGGGAACCAACTCAACAGATCTGGCCAATTCAATTGCTCAGGGAATAATGGTTCCAAAGAGTAGATAACATGGCATTTTGATATTACACACTGCTAATTTAAAAATGCTATATTCTTTTTAAAATGAATTCCTGTATTTGTGGGTTTGTGATGAGCATGGTGGAATTTCCCCTTTGTTCCGTCCCCACTGCAGGTGGGTCTGTGTGCAGCTCAACAGGCAGCCAAACCCCCCTCTTCTCCTCCAGTGAAAGGGAGCCTGGGGTGGATCTGGGTGTTTCATTGGGAGAAAAGGGCACGGAGAAACTGAGGAAATGCAGAGAGTGAAAATCAAATATAAATAGGAGATAGGCAGCATTAACTAACAGCCAACAAAGAAGCAGCTGGAACCTCTCCAGCGATGCTCCGTGTGAGGGACGGAGGTCGTCTCCGGATGACCATGTGTCTCGGTCAAACCGGCTGCTTCCGTCTCCTCCAAAGGCTGAGAGAAAAGGGAGTCTGGCTTTAGACCATACAGTTAGGCTTATCTGTCCCCGGCCACTAGGTGGGGCTACAGCAACAACAGCACAATAGATACATGTTGTGGCATGACAACCTTCATAAATTTGGAGGAGACCCTGAGACCATCTAGCCCAACCCCTCCTCTCTGCAGGAATCCCAGTTAAAGCTTCTCTGACTGATGGCTGCTCAGTCTTTGCATTCTGACAATCCATGAAGAGGAGACTGAACTTCTCTGCTTCGCTGGCTCAGCTCTAAAACAGCAAATTCTTGTCCATGCTTGGTGCCTGCAAGGGGACCTGGTCCTTGAGTTGGGGTCTCCCTAAACCAGAACTTTCACTTCCTGAGATTCTTATGGCTGCATTTGCCTTCTTTCCATGAACATCTCCCTGCTGACTCAGATTTTGTTTCCAGTTAACTACGATTTTGAGATCATTTTCACAAACATGCATATCAAGTTTGGGGTCCCTCATCTTTCTTCCAGTCCATCATTTATGTTCTTATATGAGACTCTATTTAGTTAGTCAAGTCCTAGTTGCTAAAAATCAGGTATTTTTCTACTGCTTTTTATTCATGCACCTTTCTCTGTGTGCTGATGATAAATATTGTTTCTGGAAACTTGATATTCCTCTCATTAAATTTTATTTTATTCAAAAAAGTAAAATACAAACTTCAAAAAATAAAACTATTACAAAGACAAAACAAAATTAGATGAAACATTTTTAAAAAAAATTGTGCATTAAAAACAGATAAAACCACATACGCATATATTGTTCCCCAGTTGAATACTGACAGATGTACATTTCTCCCCCTTGCAAAATACGCCCACAATTATAATCTTCTACCGATATATTGCAACCACTTGACTTGTCATCTGTCTGCTGTATATAAAAAAAATGAAGTTAACAATAAAAAAAATTAAATTTCAAACTGTCTGTTATCTGCTATTATATTTAATTCTCAGACAATTTGCAGGGGCTTATTATATATCTCAGACCACCACAATCATTATCTCTGATCCATCCTGAATCTGTTCATGATTCAATATCTTTGTTTGATGTTTAATAATAATACATTTCCTTTAAACTTTAATTAGGATCTTTCCCAGCAACTGCTTTCCATTCCCCAAAGTCACAGGATCTCCTGTAAATTGAAACACGATAACTCTTAAGATTTGTTCTCCACTTAAATATGACAAGTCCATTCCCCAATCTCCCTTCTTGAAAAATTGCATTTTTTCAGTCATCCGTTCTGTCCACTTTGAGTCTTCAGGGTCCACGGCCTCTCCAGCCATCTCCAAGCAGCCTGCCTTCAAACCAGACTCCTCCTTCAGGGATGCCAGCAACAAATTAACTTCCAGTCCGTCCATCCAATTCATCCGATTCAACAATTGTTGCTTGCTTCTGATTATCATCTTTAAATTGATTTAAAACCATTGTTATTTTATCAAACTTTTTAAATGCAGTTTCAAATAAGGTTTCTAAGTAGAATAACTTTATAATATTTCAATTAAATCTCGTCAAATTAGCTTACTCTTGGATCTACATGTTAGATCAAATCTTGCATGAAGGGGATTTATCAACTTGACTGTATTAATGATAACATAGAAAAATTGATGTCCAATAGCAAAAAGTTCAATCCTTCAATCCCTGGCCCATTAATTAAAGTTTATAAAGGTTCCCCCTATGCTCTTGTATGGAACAGAAGTTTGGGATTTCTACTCAACCACAGTACTAGAACAAACACAGTCCCAGCACCTGAGCTGTATTGTGGGGGTAGATCTAAGGACATCTGCTGCAGCAGTTAGAGCTGAATTGGGAATGTATACAATTCATCCACTATCCAAGATCAAAGCATGTAACCACTGGCACAAAGTCAATGAAATGGAGACTGATAGACTCCCCAAGTTATGCTTACTAGAGCAGATAAACTCACAATCACAAACCTCTTGGATTACTAAACTGATTAATTTTGGAAGTAGCTGTGGCCTTCCTGTCTCTTGCATAACAGGAGAACAATTCAAAAAAACAGCTGCCCAAAGAATTAAGGATATAGAAGCACAAAATGACATTCTTAGTGTTATGTCCTTATAAGGACACCCGCCCGGATTGGCTGCCAGCCTTGGGCGGGAAGTTTGAATAGCTGTCTTAGGGGCGGTGCATCTGCCGGAGAGAATATAAGGAGAGCTCCGGCAGCGCACAGCCAGTCTTGTTACTGCTGCAATAAAGTTGCTAAATGTATCGAGCTGGTCACGTCTTCCTTTCCCTGCGCCTGATCTAACACTGGCGATGAAGGACTAGAGGAGAGAACCTGAACAAGACGCGGGCACGATCGCCTAACCAAGCTGAAGTCACCCAACCGCGGCATCCTGCAGAATGGCAACCCCACAAGCACCGATCGCTTCGCTGAATCCATTCGACCCGGCAAGAGAGAAATGGAGGTCGTACATGGTCAGATTCCGGCAATTCCTCCGAGGAAACGGCTACCAGAACCTCGACGATGAACGCAAGAGAGCCCTGTTCCTGGCTCACTGCAGCTCTGACGTCTTAGAGATGGCCATCGACCTCGTGGCGCCCAGAGATATTGAGGAGATGTCCTTGAGTGACCTGCAGGAAGTCCTGCAGGAACACTACGCTCCCACAGGCACCCCGATTGCCAACAGATTCACCTTCCAGCAGAGGAATCAATGGGAAGGTGAATCCATTAAAGAGTTCGTGGCAGCACTTCATCAAATCGCTGCCAATTGCGAATTTGACAACGTTGATAATGCCATCCGGGACCGCATTGTCTTCGGGATGCGGGATGTGGGTCTCCAGAAGAAGTTCCTGAGCCGCAAAACAATCCAGGTCAAGGAAGTCCTCGAAGAAGCCACAGCCGCTGAGACTTCCAAGAAAGCGGCCGCCGTGATGGTGAAGGCAAGAGGGATCCACAAGATCCACAAGTCGGGCCCAAATTCCTCAGATGACTCCGCCACGCCATCAGAATCCGATGAGGAAATGGCCGTACACAAGGTTTCCCGCCCCCCCAGGCGGGAAAATCCCCAACATGACGACCGGGGGGAACGCTGTGGCAGTTGCAAAGGTGACCACTCCAGGGCAAACTGCAGATGGATGGACACGACCTGCCGTCGTTGCCAGAAGAGGGGAAACATAGCCGAAGCATGCAAAGCAGCAGATCCAGCCCCGGAACCACCCAGGCCAAGATTCCGCGAAAATCGCAGAGACACCCAGAGGACATCCAAACGGTCCTCGAACCAGTCCAGGTGCGGGGACGATGAATATCCCCACAACAGAGCAGTACACCCGACACAATCGCCCACACAAGCGACGACGGTGCCACCAAATTCAACGTGACACTGCTGGCAGAGGGGTCACTGTGCACAATGGAAGTAGATTCAGGCTCCATCTACTCCATTATGGACTGGCAACATCTGAAGCGCCTGAAGCCAACCTGTGAAAAGAACCATCTTAAGCCCCTGAGGTCGAGGCTCGTGGATTTCAGTGGAAACCCCATCGGTGTCCTGGGCAGAACCACACTCCACATCACCTTCAAGGAACTCCAAGACAAACTTCCCATCACAGTCGTGGAACACAGCCGACCGAACCTGCTAGGAGTGGAGTGGTTTAAGCCGCTAGGGTTATCAATCGAAGGCATCCATCAGATACAGAGGGACGAACTCGACAATCTCATCGAAGAGTTCAAGGAAGTCTTCGATGGTAAGCTTGGGAAATTTGTGGGAAAGCCAATCTCCTTTAATCTGGACAAGGGAATCACCCCAATCAGGCTGAAGCCCCGCCGGGTTCCGTTTGCCTTGCGGCCAAAAGTAGACGCTCAGCTAGATAAGCTGATCGCCCAAGGCGTTCTGGAACCTATCGATCATGCTTCATGGGAAACCCCCATTTTGACCCCAATGCAGCATGATGGATCTGTGCGCATCTGCGCCGACTATAAGTGTACAATCAATAAGGCGTTGCCGCAGAGCGCATACCCAGTCCCAATGGTGCAACATCTGCTGCATTCCCTAGGGACTGGCTCAATTTTTCCCAAACTGGACCTGGCCCAGGCTTACCAGCAGCTGCCAGTGGACGAAAAGATGGCGGAGGTCCAAACGATAGTTACTCACAGGGGAGCATTCAAATGCAACCGTCTCCAATTTGGAGTCAGCGCTGCCCCCGGAATCTTTCAATCAATGATGGAACACCTTCTCCAAGACATTCCAGGGGTGGTGCCGTACTTCGATGATGTTTTGATCTCCGGAGATTCCAAAGCACAACTCCTTGAAAGACTCAGGCTTGTCCTGCAGCGCTTCAAGGCCAAGGGCTTGAGAGTCAGGAGAGATAAATGCATCTTAGGAGTCCAGGAGGTCGAGTTCCTGCGCTATCTCATAGATGGCACTGGCATCCACCCCACCAAATCAAAAGTTAAAGCTATCCATGAAGCTCCCAGCCCAAAAAACAAAACGGAGCTTCAGGCATTCCTTGGATTGCTTAACTTCTATGCCATGTTCCTCAAACAGAAAGCCACGATTGCTGAGCCACTCCACCGCCTGCTGGGGAAAGCGGCTTCCAGGAAGTGGGACCAAGAGGAGGAAGCAGCATTCGGGCCATCAAAGGACTTTTAACATCCAAAAGCATCTTCATACAATACAATGAGACGCTCCCAATCAAGCTCACCTGCAACGCATCACCATACGGGGTGGGAGCAGTCCTCAGCCATGAACTTCCGAATGGCTCAGAAGCCCCTATAGCATATTTTTCCAAGACGATGTCCAGCGCGGAACGCAATTACAGCCAGCTGGACAAAGAGGCTCTGGCTATCGTCGCGGGAGTCAGACGATTCCACGAGTACGTCTACGGGAGGAGCTTCACCATAGTGACCGACCACTAGCCACTTCTGGGGCTCCTCGCAGGCAACCAACCAACACCGACCTTCATGTCCCCGCGGATGACAAGATGGGCCATCTTCCTAGCCGGCTATTCCTACAGACTCATGCACCAGCCAGGCAGGTCCATTGGGAACGCCGACGCGCTGAGCAGATGCCCGTCAAAGGACCCAGTGGAAGACCCAGCCCTCACGCTCGACCTCTTCCACATCGACAACAACAACAGCTGCCCAGTCTCATCTGCAGATGTGGCCGTCCACACTCAAAAGGACCCCACACTCCGCCAAGTTAAATCCTGGATCCTCAGAGGGTGGCCGACGGAGAAGGCAGAGGAGAAATTCAGCCCCTTTGTCAGAAAGCAAAAGGAGCTGTCCACCATGAGAGGCTGTTTACTATGGGGAGACAGAGTGCTGATTCCCAGCACTCTGCAAAGAAGAACGCTAGAAACCTTGCATAATGGGCACCCCGGCATCATCCGCATGAAAGTCCTGGCACGGAGTTACATCTGGTGGCCATCACTGGACAGAGACATCAAGGAATGGGTCTCCAGATGTGACCCGTGCCAAGAAGTACACTCAGTGCCACCCCAAGCCGAACCAACGAAGTGGGAGACCCCCAGCAGCCCCTGGTCAAGGATCTACATCGACTTAGTGGGTCCGATGCAGGGGCGCCACCTACTCATCGTCGTCGACGCCTTCTCCAAGTGACTTGAGGTGGTACCCATGGCATCTACCACAACGGAAGTGACGATCTGGGCTCTACGCCGTCTATTCGCCACCCATGGACTGCCGGACGTGTTGGTTTCCGATAACGGGCCCCAACTCACGTCCTTGGCCATGGAGGCATTCCTGGCCGGACTGGGCATATGCCATGCCCTGTCAGCTCCCTACAGGCCAGCTGGGAATGGACAGGTTGAATGGATGGTGAGACTCACCAAGGAGGCACTCACCAAAATGGGCACGGGCGACTGGCAGGAAAGAATTGACGCCTTCCTCCTCATCCAACACATCACACCGCATGCCACCACCCACAAGAGCCCAGCTGAATTGTTGATGGGCAGAAGGCTAAGGTCACCATTGGGCCAGCTGCACCCACAATACAGCCCAGAAGTGACCACAACTGCCAGCTGCCCACTTCGCACCTTCAGCATAGGAGATCCGGTTTTCGCATTGAATTTCCATGGCTCTCCGAAATGGCTGAAGGGGAAGATAGAAAGCACAACCGTCCCAAAGTCCTACTGAGTGGAGCTGGAAGATGGACAGGTCTGTAGACGTCACATCGACCAGCTCCGGAAAAGGTGGAGGGAAGTAGGACAAAACCAGCCCGGCGAGGTAGCCTTGCAACACCCCGACGAGGTAGGCCTACAACTACCCAACGAGGTAGGCCTGCAACACCCCGTTGAGGTCGACCTGCAACACCCTGTCGCGGCAGACCTGCAACACCCCACCGAGGGAGGCCAACAACACCCAGACGAGGTCAGCCTACCAGACCCCGACAAGGCAGGCCTACAACACCCCAGCGAGGTGGGGAGGCAACGACCCGACCAACCAGGGCAGCGGCGTTCCCAGGAAGTAGACTGGAGACTTTTCACCCAGGGCGAGCCCCGGCCACCCGGCAGGGGCAGCAGGCGGGCCCAGAGCACGGAGGACTGCCAACCAAGGGCAACAGTAGACCGGGAACCGTCCGAGGAGGGCACACCACAGCACGCGGGTGAAGATGGCACACAACACCCTGGCGAGGGGGACCTCCATCCATCCAAGAGGGCAGCCCAGCAACAACACCCCAGCACGGAAGACCCCAGCCACCGACCTGCGGTAGACCGGGGACTAGTGCGAGAGGGAAGCCTACAACAACCCGGCCAGGGAGGCCAGCGCCACCCCGGCAGGGGAGACCTCCACCACCCCGCGGAGGTAGCCCCACAACAACAGCCTGACCAGGACGACCACCGCCACCCCGACAGGATAGGCCAATGCCAGCCCGGCAAGGAAGGCCTCCGCCACCCCGACCAAGGGGGCCTGCACCAGCCCAGTGAGGTCGGACTACATGACCAAGGTCAACACCACCCACCGCCGGGGACCGGGCCCGAGGGCACCGATCCGAGACATCCCCCCGACAACAGGAAACCGAACCACAGCTGAACCGCGGAGCCCGGGAGACCGGGGAGGAGCAAGTGACAACCAGAGACTTACCGAGACTCAGATGCTCTTCCCGGGTCGGCGCCGAGCGACCGCAGCGAGACGACTGACGCACAGGCCAGGAGGAAGACCAGCAGAACCAGCAGTCCGAGGTTCAAGGTTCGGCCGGAGGCGCTGGGAGGGACCCCGCACACTCGCCAGCCGAACCGAGTCTGGTTCCAGGGAGGGAACCAGGAGACACAGGAGCCCCGTCCGTCCAAGTCTGCAGCGACAAACAAGTGAAACTGCGCAGGTCAACTAGGGCGCCTAGGCGTCCCACGTACCTGCGCGATTACGTGACTTTCATTGACTTTGAGTAACTGTTTGCTAACTAGGAGGGGAGGAGTGTTATGTCCTTATAAGGACACCCGCCCAGATTGGCTGCCAGCCTCGGGCGGGAAGTTTGAATAGCCAGAGAGAATATAAGGAGAGCTCCGGCAGCGCAAAGCCAGTCTTGTTACTGCTGCAATAAAGTTACTAAATGTATCGAGCTGGTCACGTCTTCCTTTCCCTGTGCCTGATCTAACACTTAGTAAGGTGAGTAACTTGAAATGGCTGAGCAAATACAAACCTACTTTTCAACTAGACAACTATTTAAAGTTACAACTGCCAAAACATCTTAGGGAGAGATTTACGTGAGGGAGATTCAAACAGCTGGACACAATGGTCAGATATGGGAGATTCCACTCTAGACCTTATAATGGATGTCTCTGCATTTGCAGAGTGGCAGAGGCAGAAGACCTGGCTCACATCCTATTTGATTGCTGCCTGCATAAGAGGGTGAGAGGCAGGTACCTTGGTCCATATACCAAAGGAAGGACCCATTGGGAATCCCATATCAAAATGACTCACCTTATCTGCAGCCAGAATTTGAAAACATTTAATGCAGCTCAGTACTTGAGCAAAATGGCTCGGTTGAGATCGGCATTTGTGGGACTGATTGGGGTAGACTGAAGGGGTGATATTGAAATATAATTTTATCATATATTAATTATCCATATATTATTGTATATGTGCTAGCGACTTGGGCACAAAAAGCTGAATAGCAGCAGGGACATAGTAGCCTCCCTTTGTGCGGAAACAATGAAGAATGGTGCTGGCTGATCTTTGGCCCAGGGCAGCTGCATCTTTCTTGAGCCCTTGGCCTGAATGGCCACCCCCAGGGATTTGAAGGTGCTTCCCTGCTCTATTTTGTGGCCATTTAGATGCCATGAATCAAGTTTTGGCCTTTTTGATCTTTGTTTTCTCATCATTGATGCCCAGTTGATTGTAATTGCAGTGCTGGAGAAGGGCTCGCAAGGCTCTTTTAAGGCCTTCTGGTGTCCTGGAGAGGATCACAGGGGCATCTGCATAGAGCAGGAGGGCGATGCTTCGGTCACCTATTTTTTTTGGGGGGGGGTGATTTGGTTTGTTTAGCCATTTTACCATGCCAGTTATGTAAAAGTTGAAAAGCAAGGGGGCCAAAATGCCCCCATTTAACCCCCTTTTGAGTTTTAACTGACTTTGAGAGGGACCCCTGCATATCACACCTCACCTTGAGGGATGTTTTAGTATGCAGGGCAGGTAAGAGATGAAGAAGCCTGTGGTCAATTGAGGCAGCTTCCAGCTTCTCCCATAGCTTAGTCCTGGGAACCGTATCAAAGGCTGCCTTGAGATCTATGAAGCAGGCGTAGAATGATGCAGGCCTATTTGATATGTATTTTTCCATCAGTTGATGAAGAAGTAAGCACTGATCGGTAGTGCCTCTCCCCTCTCTAAACCCGGCTCCCTCTTCAGCGATCAAATTCTCCAGAGCCAGCCACTCTCCATCTGGAGGTGTTTTCCATCAGGATGACCAGGGAGAAGATTAGCCTGACTACTTTCTTCTTGATCAACCCATGCTTTCTGGGAATCAACCTCTTGTTTTCAAAGAGTTTATGAATCACCTTTTCCCCCCTCTGTTCATTTTATTTTCATCTGCTCTAGAATGTTTCCTATAATTGACCAATTGTATAAATTATATTTTCTCTATACTTTGTCAGTATATGAGGGACAAATCTTTCTCAAAGCTTTTCATTCAGTTATGAAGATAATGGCCGTATTTCTATCCTATTTAACCATATTTGAAGATTAGACAATTGTAGAAGAAAGATTCAATGTGGGATAAGAAACAAAGTTTTCTGTTTTTCAAATTCCTGGATGTTCCCATTCTAGTTTCATCCCTTTCTGGAGAAGAATGAATTTTTCAATATTTCTCAAAAAAAACTGTACTTGGACCAAAATGGAGAGATAACAGCAGATCTGGGCATCAGAATCTTCTTGGTTCTCCCCAAGGAGGATGCCAGGAGAGAGATGATGGCATATTTTAAAAGACAGAGACTTTTTATCGACCAAGATGATTTTTCACGGCTAAAGTCGCTCAATAAGGTGAGAGAAATTTTTGTGTCTTTTCTCTGTTTTCCAAAGCCTGAGGTCCCATTTCAAGTGGGCAAAAAAGTAAAAGGTAAAAAAAAAAGGTTCCAAAAATCACGCAGCACAGCTGTGATCATCGGAACCTTTTTTTAACTTTTTAAAGCATTTTTTACTACCTATTCGCCTGAACCGATATTAAAAAAATGCTTTAAAAAAGTTTTAAAAAAAGTTGGCCAAGCCCACCCAGTCACATGACCCCCCCAAGCCACGCCCACCAAGCCACGCCCACAGAACCAGTCACAACAAATTTTACATTTCACCACTGGGGCAAAGCCTGGAGTCTCCAGGGTGGTTGGCCTCCCATGCCAGGTGGTGTCATCTCATGGAAGCTCTTCCAGAGACGGGACCTAAGTGGAGTGGCTTTGCCATGTTTTATGGAAACCTTTCAAGGTCTTATTGGCCAGAGATTTCTTTCTTCATCACAGTTTTTACTCTACATTAAAAAATCTAATGGAATAAAAGCTTCCTAAAATTTTTACAGTAAACTTTGTTCTCAGTTTTAATAAGAATATATCATCCTACTTAAAAAAATAATCAATTCCATTTCTCTAGACTTTATTAAATAGAAAATTATTTTATTGTAATGTTAAATTCCAAAAGCAAAAGGAACTAAATGAAGAATCTGCCAGTTGTTTTACCTCCTGCATCTCTTTAGAAGTAGTCAGAGGTTTCATATTTACCCCAATGAAGACCAGAGGCTACTTCTCTCCATCTAATTCTCCCTCCGTTTTCCATGGACAGAGAGTCCTAACATCTTTCCTTTGGCATTCCTTTTTTCCTGCTCAGTCCCTGCCTCAGTCCAAATGTGTGGAAAGTTGCCATCCTGGATTTGTCAAGAGGGCTCGAGAAGGAGAGCCAGTTTGCTGCTACGACTGCGTTCCTTGTCCGGAGGGGACCTTCTCCACTCAGGAAGGTGGGTCACACTGAGGAAAATGGGAGGCTTTGTGTAAGAGATGGGAGGAGGAGATGGGGGACTGGGCAAATTTTATTAACAGCAGAGGAAATTTCTCTCTTGCTTTTTAGTTTGGGTACATGCTGCTACATTTACCTTTCTAGGAACATCTGAGTTCTTTGAAACTTGATGAATTGTTTTTGGTCCACCTTCTGAAAGACCTTACAATCCACTGTATATTGAATCCTCCCCTTGACGAATGGTGTGAATGGGTTTTAATGTTTTAATTTTTAAATGTTTTATAATGGTTTTTTAAAATGCATTGTTATTTTTTTGTCTTCTGTGGGTAACTGTTCAGATTTCCAATGTTGGGCAAAGAATATACGTGCTGCTGTGAGGATATGGATGATCAGATATTTTATTTCTTTGGTATATTGTGCTGTGATTATTCCCAATAAAAAGGTTTCCGGCCTCATTTCCAGTTTTTGTTTCGTGATTTCTTCAATCATTGTTTTAATTTGTTGCCAGTATTGTTTTGCCCTTCGGCATAACCACCAGAGATGATAATATGTCCCTTTCTGTGATTTACATTTCCAGCACATCGGAGATGTATTTGGGAACATCTTGGCTAGGCGCGCCGGTGGGAGGTGCCATCGGTAGAACATTTTGTAAAGGTTTTCCTTATAGGGTATAGACAATGTCATCTAATAATTTATCTTCCACAAATTTTCCCACTTATCCAATTCAATAGTATATCCTATATTTTTGGCCCATATTATCATATTCTCTTTGACAACCTCCTCTTCTAATTTGTATTTTAGTAGGCACTTATAAATTTTGGTAATCATTTTCTCATCTGTACTTTGTAATATTTTATCCAATTCATTTGGAATCCGAATTGTACCCGATCAGTTTTGTATCTTGATTCTATTTGCATGTATGGCCACCAATCAATGTCTATACCCTGATTTTGTAATTCTTGTCTTGTTTGTAATTCTCCTTCACTGTTCAGTAGTTCTTTATAAGTCCTCATTTTCTCCATATCCATGGCATTGGGATATATTAGTGCTTCCATTGTCGATAGCCATCGTGGAATCTTGGTATAATGTTTTCTAATCTCTTGCCATGATTTGTACAATGATTCTCTGATAATATGTTGCTGGAAATATCCTAAAATTACAGAATGTGCAGAATTGGATAAGCTCACAAAAGAAATACAAGAGAAAGACGATACTGATTACTATTTAGTATGGCAAAGATGGTACAGCTGGCTGGAGGCAAAAATAGGAATATAAAGATAACTTTCGACTATTCAACAGAAATGCATAGAAGTAAATAAGGAGTCAATTATATATATACATATATAACCATGTAAACATGTGACTGTAGATATTGATACAAATAGAAATATGAAAATAACCCACCGTTGTAGTAACTTCTAAGAGTCAGTCATTGGACTGAATTGATGTCTGTTCATTTTGTATGTTGTTTCAATGTATTTATCTTGGTTTGTTTTTTCTTTTTATTATTAATAAAAAAAAATTTATATAAAAAAAAATTTAAAAAAAATTAAAATGCATTGTAAGCCACCCTGAGTCTCCGGAGAAAGACATATAAATTGAACTAATAAATAAATCACTGAGAAGGTGTCACTGGTCCATAATGTCGTGCTGTGGATCGTTATGGGGGGAGTTCATTACACAAATATCCTGCCAGTCATGTAGATCAATCAATCAATCAGTCAATCAGAATACAGCTGGAAGGAACCTTAGAGGTCTTTTAGTCCTACCCCCTGATCAAGCAGGAGACCTTATGCCATTTCAAAGGAGTGACTGTTTAATGAAATCGTTAAGAAATACTTCTTGGTAAATGCCTGTGGTATCAGCTGTTATCCAAAGAAGGTATTTTCTGTAAGATAAAAGGGCAGAATATTAAAGAAATATTGCTTTTTTTGCTTTCTCAGATACCAAAAAATGCACCAAGTGTCCAGATGATAAATATCCTAATATGGACAGAGTACAATGTATCCCCAAAATTATAACCTTCCTGTCTTATGAAGAACTTCTGGGCATCATCCTGGTCTCTTTTGCCCTACTCTTGTTCTTAATCACAGGCCTTGTTCTAATCATCTTTATTAAATACCGAGAAACTCCCCTTGTCAAAGCCAACAACCGGGACCTCTCCTACATCCTCCTGGTCTCCCTCCTGCTTTGTTTCTTGTCTCCTTCTCTCTTCATTGGTCAACCAAGAAAAGCCACCTGCCTTCTCCGACAGATGGTCTTCAGCATCATCTTCTCAGTGGCCGTTTCTTCTCTCTTGGCCAAAACCATCACGGTGGTGCTGGCCTTCCTGGCCACAAAACCAGGAAACCGAGTGAAGAGATGGTTGGGGAAGAGCTTGGCCAACTCCATCATCCTTTCTTCTTCTGCTGTCCAAATTATCATCTGCTCCACCTGGATGGGAGTTTCTGCCCCCTTCCCTGACTCTGACCTCCACTCCCAGCCTGGAGAGATCATCCTGCAATGCAACGAAGGGGCCGTTGTCATGTTCTACGTCACCCTCAGCTACATGGGCTTCCTGGCTGCCATCTGCTTCACGGTGGCTTTCCTGGCCAGGAACCTGCCTGGGGCCTTCAACGAAGCCAAGCTGATCACCTTCAGCATGCTGGTCTTCTGCAGTGTCTGGGTGACTTTTGTGCCCACCTACCTGAGCACCAAAGGGAAATCCATGGTGGCTGTGCAGGTCTTCTCCATCCTGGCCTCCAGTGCTGGTCTGCTGGGCTGCATCTTCATCCCCAAGTGCTACATTATCCTTCTGAGGCCAGACCTCAACACAAAGGATCAGCTCACAGGCAGAACAAATGTAAAAACATGAGATATAACACCATTATGATATTGGAAGAATTGTTAAGAGTTCTTTTATTAGAAAGGAGATATTCTTTCCATTTAGATAGTATGCAGGAGTCAAAGAAAATCATATCTATATGTTTCATAATTGGAAATTGTTGAATGACTGGAATTCTTCTAGCTCCCTTTCCTTTCAGCTCAATAAATCTTGCTAAAGAGAACTCTGTAGAAGTCATTTAGCGGAATTTGATGTTCAGGAACAGCTACTGAATGTGACATCTTATAGAAATAATTGAGGCACTTGTTCCTACTGACAGCAGCTAAAAGTGTGTGTGAAAGAGAGTGAGGAGGAAGAGAGGCCAGGAGGAAGCTATGGGAACCAAGCACCAGCCTGGTTGCCTGATCCTCTCCGTGAAAATGCCGGAATGATGTGAAATGCCATGTTTGACTGGCTCTCAGCTGAAGAGGGAAATCTTCATCACTCTTATATAATTCTTTCTTGATTTCCTCATAAAAACCTCCTTTGCAGAAAGAATTCAGCAGAACAGCTGTCTGGGATTTCAGTTTGGGATTGTTTTTATTTTGGTATGTACTTCACACCAAAATAATAATAAAAAAGTAAATAAAAAAAATAAAGTGTATAAAGAAATTTCCACTGTGTTTTTAACTTTCCTCCACCAGAGAAATAAAATAGCAGTTTTCAGGCCTTTAATTTTCCACTCTACAATTTCTACCTAAAGCATTTTCTCTGCTCCTCTTCCAAGCTTGTCTTGTTTGTGAAGGGCTGGAGAAGATGCCCAGAGAAAGGGGACCTTGAGACTCTCCCCAGGAGGAGGTTGAGGGGATCCTGTCTAAAGGCAGCCGCATCACTGACCAGGTCACAAACCTTCAATGCTGCATAATATTCATCCAGGTCCAAGAAGGGGGGGGGGCTTCTAGCTTTCTAGGAAGAGGCATCCATGGAACCTGTTCTGCTCTCGAACCATAGAAATTGCTGATCAATTGGGAATCAATTTTTATGTTTCAGAATGGCTCCCAATTGTGAGTAGAATCCCTTTGCAAATTTTATTTTAAGGAGATAAGAAAACCTCTGATGGCATCAGAACAAGGTCAGTCTAAGATTCTATCAGAATGTTCATGACTGAGAAGACACGATAACAAAGTCAGCCAATGAATAGGCATAGCAACTAATTCAGCCAATTGAGAGCTGAGACAGACTGGATCCAGGACATGTCTTAGTCTGCAGCTTCTGACTCTGTGCAGAGAAAAGAAATTGAAACCAGTGTGTGAACTTGTCTGCTGTTCTGAGCTGAAATGAAACTGTGAAACTGTATTGTAAACTTACTTCATGTATTATTATTGTGTATATAAAGAAGTTAATGAATCCAGCTGAATCAGTTTCTGTGTGCTTCTGGATTTGGTTTTCGTAAGAAACTCTGATAGATTCACAGTAACCACACAAATATCTCTGGTTCTCCCACAAGCAGAAGGCAGAGAGACTTATGGCTTTGCTCAACACGGAACTGGTCTTTTCCCACAATTTCACTTTCCTCCATCACACCACACAATATTGGACACATTAATCTGAGAAAATGTTTCCAAGTTTCATACCCCCAATCAAAAAGTACTAAGGCAGGACTGGAACTCAAGAGTCTCCTGGGGATTCATCCAAAGTCACTTGGGAAGATTTCATACCTGTTGGAAGATTAGAACTCAGAGCCTCCTGGGCCTTTGCCCAAACTCCCCCAACTGGCTTTCATGCCTAAGGCAGAACTAGAACTCACAATTTCCCAATGATTGTCTCAAAGGCGCCCATTTGGCTTTTATTCTAAAGCTGGTTTGAAAAGTTTAGTGAGTGGAGCAAAGTCCCTTGTCTGGCTTTGCTTCTCTGCACCCTCCCCGGGCACTCCTGGCCCCCCTTCCCCCCCCCAGCACCCAAGGCTCCTCCTGCCCCTGCGCCTCCCTTCTCCCCTCCCCCCCCGAACAGACAGCTGTCACTCAAGCCCCTGTCCTGCAGCGGCACCCTCGGCAGGCAATCCGCCTGAGCCGCCTCCTCTCCCGCCGCCTCGTCCCTGCAGAAGCCGCCTCGGGGCTTGCGCGGGAGCCTCGCCAGGGAGCCGGGCGGGAGGGCGAGCACTGCGGAGGGGGCGACGGGGAAGACGGTCATGGGGGGAATGGATCCGGGCCAAGTTGCTCTCCGGCTAAGGTTGCAGCCGTCGGGCGGGGGAGAAACAGCGCCCGGCTCCAGTCCCCAAGCAGGAGAGGCGAGGAGCAGCAGCAGCTGCAAAGTTGGAGGCTCTTGGAAGGAAGGGGGGGGAAGCGACTCTGTGTGTGGGTGTGTTTGGGTGTAAATCCCCCCTTTTGATCTCATCCAGTTAAGGGGGCTTTCCTTCTCCCTCCCCCCCTTTAGCTTCTCCGCTCTTCCTCCGACCCGGCCCTCCTCCTGCGGCGCTCCTCCTGCCTGGCAGCTGCCTGCCGGGAAGCCCTGGAGGGGCAGCCGAGGGGCCCTTCCCCCATCCAGGACTGAAAAGCCCCCCTTCTGCCTCCGCCAAGGGCTGTGCTGAGGCCCCTCCCAGACCCTCCCAATGCCCGCATCCTCTGTTCTGGGGAAGTTGCGGGGGCAATGGGGAAGCTCAGCCCGTCTTCGCCCCCCAAACTCCAGGCGGCAACATCTGGGCCAGGTGAGGCTTCCTCCGCCTTGCGGGCGATACGACAGACGGCGGCCCTCCAGATGCGGAACCTCCCCCGTTACTCAGAGACGGAGGCGCTGAGTGGAGGAGGTGGTGGGGGGATGAGGCCATTCAAGGGAAGCCGGGGGGGAGAGAAAATTGGGGGGGGGAGTCGGTTGATTGGCGGCTTAGCGTGATGCGTCCTCCGCGGGTGGGAGGCTGGAGGGGGGACCGCAGGCGAAGGCTCCTCTCCAAAGAGCGGGGAGGGGATCGGGGAGCGCGGCGCAAAGGCTTCAAAGGCAGCGGAGGGGCTGGGGGGCTACTGGGCCTTGTTCCGACTTTCCGCGGGTGCCAAGGGAGGGGCAGGCAAGGGGCGGCCGCCACGGCTCTATGTTTGGGCAAGGCGAGAGGGGGGGCAGGGAGGCGCCTTACTGTCCATCCATCCATCCGTGTCTGAGACTAGGTTGAGTCTCCAACTCTCCCCTAAATCAATAGAGGGAAGGTGGGATTTCTCTTTCATCTCCTGTCCAATGGGCTCATCCGGGCCTTCCTGGAGAACGAGGGATTCGCATGAAGTCTGTGTGACCTGATGGGAAGGGAAAGAGGGATTGTAAGAGGAGGGGGAGGGGAAGGAGAAGGGAAGAGGAAGAAACCCCAACGCCTTTTCTTGTCTTTGGATGATTTTGTAACCACAAACAGCTGAAGAAGAATCAGCCTGACCTGCTCAAAACTTCAGCGATCAAAGTCATCCGGAGGCTCTTCAGAAGGGGCCGCATGCAGCTGTCTGGGCTTCTGGGCATTGGTTGATTTCCCTCCCTCCTTCCCCCTCTTCCCCCCTCTTCTCCCCCTCCCTCCCGTCTTTTCCTCCCTCCTCACCTGCCACCAGGTGTCCGCAGCGTATTTGTGACGTTCCCTTTCGCAGCTCTTACGCAGCAGAGCAAACCCCACCCAGCCAGGCTGCCTCAACAACCAACCCAAACTACCCAGGAGCTGCCAATCATCCCCGGCCAGACCGAGGTCCCTGCCGCAGTTGGAGAGGAAGGGACCCAGCGGGACGGCCAGTCTGAGACGTTTGGCGGAGGAAGGGAGGGTCTCCTGGGACTGAAGGGGCCTCGTGAAGGGTCCTCTGCAAATCCCCAGATCTGCAGGGAGGAGGTCTGGCCGGGAGGAGCCTGGTGCCCCTCACCTGGAACAAAAGGCAGATTTCGCCCCCCCCCCACAAATCTGGGCAGCTGCCCTCTTTTCTCTCCTCCCCCAAGGCAGAGGAAGCCCCTCCTTCTCCAGATGTTGCTGTCTACAGTTGTGGTAAGAAGAACTTCCTGTTTGCTGCTGGCCGCCGCCAGACGTTCCTTTGGGATCGTCAGCTTCCACTGCCTGTCAGAGCCGCCTTCACAACGGAACGGCGGCTCGAAAAAACTCCGTTTCCATGAGGAAACGGAGATAGAGCCGGCAGGGGTGGGTAGAACTCTCTGCAGAGTCCCAAAAGTTTTTCTTTTTCTTTTGGGACGGAGCGGATGAGATGCCCCATATCCCCAGCCGTTGCTCTGGGCTTTGGGAGACCTCTGCTAATGCAGAGCCAGGCGTCAAGAGCAAGCCTGTGAATTTAACAGATTACTCAAAGAAAATGTGAGCTGGATCTGTAATACTGAACCGCAAGTATTTTACTTATCTTTTAAAAAAAATTACTTAAGAGAAAAGAGGAAAGGAAAGGGGGGGAAAAAGCCTTTTAAAATGGCGCTTGCAGCAGCTGGAGAAGAGGCAGAAAGGAAAAGTCCTTCCGTTTTCTATTATTACAATGTAGCGGAATAAATACCACTGGCTACATTTGTAGACAAAACTTCGCTCCTGTGTTTTTCTTTCTTTTTTTTTCCTGGAGACTTGATATTGTTGTTGACTGGAAAGAAGTCTTTTTTCTTGTTTTTTTTTTTTCTTTTTAACAAAGCCTGCCTGGGCGGAAACATGGCACTGAGACTTACAAAGTCAGATAAACAAGCAGGGGGGGGATTCCCCCTCCCCCTCCAACAATTTAAAGGAACAAGTTTTAACTCTTCAGTCTCAGAAACCTGATTTTAATATAATAGAATTTCTCTTAGAGGAGATTGAAAGAAGGGATGAGATTGTGAATCAGCATCTTGAAAATTTAAGCAGGAAATTAAAGAATTGGTAAAATCTAAGTTTGATTTTTTGGAGCGAAAAATTTTAAAAGTGGTTAATGGTTTTTCAGAATTTATGATACAGTTGGATACAAATACTAATTTACTAGAGTCTAAAATGGATGAAATTCAAGATAAATTGGACAATAGAATTCAAAAAATTGAAAATGATTTGATAAACACTCAGGATAATAGCTCAGAAGAAAAACCTAAAATGGATGCTGACCAAAAGTCTGGTAATGTAGAAAATCTGCAACAGAGGATTGAAAAAGAGGTTCTAATGGTACAATATAATTTTACAGAATATGCGATAAGACTGAGAGGTTTGCAGGAAAATAATAGAGATGATTTAAGGAAAATATCTTCTGAAATTCTAGCTGGGATTTTAAAGGTTCAACCTGAGGAAGTGTTTTGTAGGATTGACAGAGTTTTCAGAATAAATTCCTGGATTGCTAAGCAAAGGCAACTGCCTAGAGATGTGGTGATTTATTTTACGGACAAGGAAATTAGGAATAATATTGTGCAAAATTCCTTCAATTCTAATTTGCAATTGTATGGAAGAAAGATATGGATCTACAAGGAACTCCCACCTAAGATATTAACAGAAAGGAAGAAATTTGGTTTTCTGGTGTCTGAGTTAAAAAAGAGAAATATCCTATATAGGTGGAACGCCCCAGTTGGTATTATACTGAGACATCAAGGAGAAAGATATCAGTTAAATACTATTGAAAGAGCGGAAGAATTTTATCAAAATAGGTTGAACATGAATTTAACATCTTCAGGTATAATACAGGATAAGCAGAAGGAGCTGGAAATAAAGGGAAAATATCGAATTACAGAGACTGTACCAGATAAATTGCCTTTGGATTTACCGGACACCCCAGCTGGATTATCTACAAATTTGAGAGAAGTGCCATCTGATTTTAATGTGATGACTTATCAAGGCAAGGACAAGCATGGAAACCAATTAGGGGATATACAAGGGATAAAAAAGAAACATGAGACACAAAAACAAAATCAACACGACCAATCTACAAAGCAGAATGAAAACCGACCAGTTGACATACAATCTGTAGAAAGGAAACCAGGATGGAAGTCAAACCCACAAAAAGAAAACAAAAAAAGAAATAGGTTGTATAAAAATAGAAATTTCTAACTCAAGCAACAGTGAAGCCAGTGACTTTAAAATATGAATGATTATGTGAAAATATAGAGGAGGCGACATATTGGTCAATATCATCCTGAGGATAGTGGCAGATCTCTGCATTGCCGTAATTTTGGGACGTGGAAAGAGCCTCAAACTGATGGATTTGAATTATCCACTTTGAAATTTCTTTTTGTGTTAATAAATATATTATAATTATCTTGAATCATAAGGCAAGAGAATCATGCTGGGGCATGCAGAAGATCCGGTTGTTACCCACTACGATGATGGAAATCAATAATCCTGATGAAACCCACAATTATTATTATATGGAATATAATTATAATGTCACTCGGGTGGTTGTTTTTACTTTTATACATATAAGAAGATATTTACTACTGATGGGGGCAGATATGATTGAAGATCTTGAATAAACTGTTGCATCAGCAAGCTATGTTACCCTATTATGGATGTTGGTTTTAACAATCCAGTGGAAAGACCTCAAAGAAGATATTATATGGACTATAAATTTAAAGTTATTGTCTTTTCTTTTTTTTTTATTTAGATATAATGGAATATATATATATATATATTTTTAAGTAGTGTGGGCAGTGAATTAAAGATATTAAGAATTGTTGTGTATGATAAATTTGCAGGACAGTGGGTGAATAAGCTAGCTACAGACTGATTAGTTTAAGAAAAGGGATTTTTAAGCGATATATTTAGGGGAGTGGAGGAAATGGATAGAGTGGAATAAATGTTAAATTAGATTTTATGGGGAGGCCGCTTTGAAATGTTATAGTAATATATATAGAAGATTAAATATTAAAGTAGGATTTATCGTATAGTTTTAAAGTGGAAGGTGGTTTTGAATTGTTGTAATAATATATAGATATAAAACACTATTATGTTAAATTAGAAGTTATTTTATAATAGTTATAGTATAATTTTTTTTTCTCTTCTTTTCTGAAATGTATGGATAAAGGGGGATGTTATAATATTTATAATATTTTTAGCAAGTAAAGGTCAGTATTTTGAGGAGGGAGTAAGTAATCTGTTATGAATTAGGGTTTTTTTTGTTATGAAGAAGTCACAGGGGGGGATGGGTGGGGAGGGGGGGTTAGGGAGGGGAAGGGGGAGGGGGGGGAAAAGGGGGGGAAATTTGTATTTGAAAACTTTTTCAATAAAAAAATACAGTTGTGGTAAGAAGAGTTGTTGTTTTTTTTTTTTAATTTGATTTATATGCCGCCCTTCTCTGAAGACTCAGGGCGGCTTACAATGTGCTCAGCAATAGCCTTCATCCTTTTGTATATTTATACAAAGTCAGCTTATTGCCCCCACAAACTGGGTCCTCATTTCACCTACCTTAGAAAGGATGGAAGGCTGAGTCAACCTTGAGCTTTGGCGAGATTCGAACCCTGCAGTAATTGCAGGCAGCTGGTCTTAATAAGCTTAATAACAGGGTGAGTCTGCGGGGAGGGAGGCTTCCCGCGTGGGCTCCGAGCCCCAGAGGCCGCCCGGAGCTTCTCCTGCTCTCAATTCCGCAGAATTCCGGAATTCTGCGCTCGCCCCCTGCGGGTCCTCTGGCCGCTCTCCTCGGCTGGGCCGCCGCAGCTTCTGGAGACGGAGCCCCGACGTGGCCCGGGAGGGAAGCAGCGCAGGGAGACCCACCGATCACCCACGCAGCGTGGCTGGGAGGAAGCCCGTCCAGGCACTCGCCCGCCCGCCCGCTGCCCTCCGACCGGCTCCCTGGCGAAGCTCCCACCAGCTCCGAGGCGGCTTCTGCGGGGACGAGGCGGCGGGAGGGGAGGGACTCGGGCAGATCGCCTGCTGGGGGTGGCGCTGCAGGACAGGGGCTTGAGTGACAGCTGTCTGTTCATGGGAGGAGGAAGGGGGGATCCAGGAGGCGCAGGGGCAGGAGGAGCCTTTGGTGCTGGGGGGGGAGAAGGGGGGCCAGGAGCGCCCAGGGAGGGTGCAGAGAAGCAAAGGCAGCCGAGGGACTTTTCTCCCCTCACTACAGTTTTCAAAGCAGCTTTAAAATAAAAGCCAAATGGGCGCCTTTGAGACAATCACTGGGAGATTGTGAGTTCTAGCTCTGCCTTAGGCAGGAAAGCCAGTTGGGGGAGTTTGGGCCAAGGTCCAGGAGGCTCTGAGTTCTAATCTTCCCACAGGCATGAAATCTTCCTGAGTGACTTTGGGCCAATCCCCAGGAGACTCTTGAGTTCCAGTCCCGCCTTAGTGCTTTTTGATTGCGGGTGTGAAACTTGGAAATATTTTATCAGATTAATGTGGGAGACCAGAATTGGGGATTCCTAGAGTGTGAGATGGCCGAGTGTCCAATATTGTGTGGTTTGATGGAGGAAAGTGAAATTGTGGGAAGATGCCTTTTCCATGTTGGGCGAAGCCGTAAATCTCTCTGCCTTCTGCTTGTGGGAGAACCAGAGTGTTCATTGTGGATCTTAGACTGAGCTTCAAAGGGATCCTATTTGCAATTAGGAGCCATTCTGAAACATAAAAATTGATTCCCAATTGATCAGCAATCTGTGTGGTTGGAGAGCAGAACAGCTTCCATGGGTGCCTCTCCCTAGAAACCAGGAAGTCCCCCCCCTCCTCTATTCACCCCCTTCTTGGACCTGGATGAATATTATGCAGCACTGAAGGTTTGTGACCCGGTCAATGATGCAACTGCCTTTAGACAGGATCCCCTCAACCTCCTGGGGAGAGTCTCCAGGTCCCCTTTCTCTGGGCAGCTTCTCCAGCCCTTCCCAGACAAGACAAGCTTGGAAGATGAGCAGAGAAAAAGCTTTAGGTAGAAATTGTAGAATGGAAAATTAAAGGGCCTGAAAACTGCTATTTTGTTTCTCTGGTGGAGGAAAGTTAAAAACACAGTGGAAATTTCTTTATACACTTTATTCTTTTATTTACTTTATTTATTTTTATTTTGGTGTGAAGTATACACCAAGATAAAAACCCCAAACTGAAATCCCAGACAGCGATTCTGCTGAACATTTTCTGCAAAGGACTTTTTTATGAGGAAATCAAGAAAGAATTATATAAGAGAGATGAAGATTTCCCTCCCCAGCTGAGAGACAGTCAAACATGGCATTTCACATCATTCTGACATTCTCAGGGAGAGGATCAGGCAACCAGGTTGGTTCCCACAGCTTCCTCCTGGCCTCTTTTCCTGCTCTCTCTCTCTCTCTCTCTCAGGCACACTTTTAGATGCTGTAAGGAGGAACAAGGGCCCAAATTATTTTTTATAAAGTGTCACATTCAGTAGCTGTTGCTGATTTAGTGAGCTGGAAAGAAAGGGAGCTAAAAGAATTCCAGTTGTTCAACAGTTTCCCATTTTGAAACATATAGAAATGATTTTCTTTGACTCCTGCATACTATCTAAATGGAAAGAATATCTCCTTTCAAATAAAAGAACCGTTAACAATTCTACCAATATCATAATGGTGTTATATCTCATGTTTTTACATTTGTTCTGGCTGTGAGCTGCTCTTTTGTGTTGAGGTCTGGCCTCAGAAGGATAATGTAGCACTTGGGGATGAAGATGCAGCCCAGCAGACCAGCACTGGAGGCCAGGATGGAGAAGACCTGCACAGCCACCATGGATTTCCCTTTGGTGCTCAGGTAGGTGGGCACAAAAGTCACCCAGACACTGCAGAAGACCAGCATGCTGAAGGTGATCAGCTTGGCTTCGTTGAAGGCCCCAGGCAGGTTCCTGGCCAGGAAAGCCACCGTGAAGCAGATGGCAGCCAGGAAGCCCATGTAGCTGAGGGTGACGTAGAACATGACAACGGCCCCTTCGTTGCATTGCAGGATGATCTCTCCAGGCTGGGAGTGGAGGTCAGAGTCAGGGAAGGGGGCAGAAACTCCCAGACAGGTGGAGCAGATGATAATTTGGACAGCAGAAGAAGAAAGGATGATGGAGTTGGCCAAGCTCTTCCCCAACCATCTCTTGACTCAGTTTCCTGGTTTTGTGGCCAGGAAGGCCAGCACCACCGT
Source organism: Pantherophis guttatus (assembly GCF_059756535.1). Classification (NCBI taxonomy): domain Eukaryota; kingdom Metazoa; phylum Chordata; class Lepidosauria; order Squamata; family Colubridae; genus Pantherophis; species Pantherophis guttatus. The sequence goes on from NC_142077.1 coordinate 20,140,106, forward strand.
GATGGTTTTGGCCAAGAGAGAAGAAACGGCAACTGAGAAGATGATGCTGAAAACTGTCTGTCGGAGAAGGCAGGTGGCTTTCCTTGGTTGACCAATGAAGAGAGAAGGAGACAAGAAGCAAAGCAGGAGGGAGATGAGGAGGATGTAGGAGAGGTCCCGGTTGTTGGCTTTGACAAGGGGAGTTTCTTGATATTTCATGAAGAGGATCAAAACAAGGCCTGTTGTTAGGAAGAAGAATAGGGCAAAAGAGACCAGGATGATGCCCAGATGTTCCTCATAAGAAAGGAAGGTTATGACTTTGGGGATACATTGGACTCTGTCCACATTTGGATATTTATCATCTGGACACTTGGTGCATTTTTGTGTGTCTGAGAAAGCCAAAAAGCAATATTTCTTTAATATACTGGTTTTATTTACATGTCAAGAAATACCTTTTTTGGATGACAGCTGTTACCATGGGCATTTTCCAAGAAGTATTTCCTAGCTATTTCATTAAAAAGAGCAAAAGAAGGATATTTTTTTAAAAATGTAGCTAGGTATATGAAGTTGAGGGAGGTTCTAGGATGTTAATTATTTCCTGTGTAATGTGTAGAATCTTCATAGGAACCTACATTATTAGAGGTTAATAATGAATCATAAAATCATTTTAGGCAAACATCCTGAGTCCTGCCCCATGGCAGTTAATATCCTGGACTTGGAGGATACCTACAGCATCTTGTAACATCTGGAAGCAACCTGGAATTAAGGAGAAACTTCCTATCAGTGAGAGCAATTAGCCAGTGGAACAGCTGGCCTCCAGAAGTTGTGTGTGCTTCAACATTGGAGGTTTTTAAGAAGAGACTGGAAGTCCCTTGTCTGAAATGGTATAGAGTCTCATACTTGAGCAGGGGGTGGACTAGAAGACCTCCAAGGTCCCTTCCAGATCTCTTCTGATTGATTGATTGATCTACATGACTGGCAGAATATTTGTGTAATGAGTTCCCCCCATAACTATCCACAGCACCAGATTATGGCCCAGTGACACCTTCCCAGTGATCCTCAAGGGAGGCCGATATACAGTGATTTGCAAGATTTTTCAGAAGGTGGACCTGAAACAATTCATCAAGTTTCAAAGAACTCAGGTGTTCCTAAAAAGCTAAACATAGCAGCACATATCCAACAGTGGTGGGTTTCCCGTGGTTTGGACCGGTTTGCAAGGACCGGTAGTAAAACCGGCAGGAGGCTCCGCCCACCGACCCGGATGTCATCATAGGCGATCTGCACATGTGTAGAAGCATACACGCTCCCATTGTGTGAACCGATGGTAAAGATAAGCAGAACCCACCCCTGAAATCCAAACTAAAAAGCAGAAGAGATATTTCCTCTGCTGTTAGTAAAGTTTGCCCAGTCAGCCATCCCCTCCTCCCATCTCTTCCCAGCCCCTCCTTCCAAGTCTTTTTGATTTAATTCCATTTACCTAAGAAATTGTGCAGGTTAAAAATAAAAAAACCCAGGTGAGCTTAAATGTGTCTTTTAACTTGCATTTTCATGAAAAGGTTCTGGATGGATCCAGTTCCACAAAGCCTCCCATTTTCCTCAGTGTGACCCACCTTCCTGAGTGGAGAAGGTCCCCTCCGGACAAGGAACGCAGTCATAGCAGCAAACTGGCTCTCCTTCTCGAGCCCTCTTAACAAATCCAGGATGGCAACTTTCCACACATTTGGACTGAGGCAGAGACTGAGCAGAAAAACAAGGAATGCCAAAGAAAAGAGATTAGGACTCTCCGTCCATGGAAAACGGAGGGAGAATTAGATGGAGACAAGTAGCCTCTGGTCTTCACTGAGGTAAATATGAAACCTCTGACTACTTCTAAACAGATGTAGGAGGTATAATAACTGGCAGATTCTTCATTTAGTTCCTCCCTTTTTTTTTTTTTTGAATTAAACATTACAATGAAGTAATTTTCTACTTAATAAAGTCAAGAGGGTTGGAATTGAAAAAAGATTTAAATACGATGATATATTCATCTTAAAACTGAGAACAAAGTTTACTGTAAAAGATTTAGGAAATTTTATTCTATTAGGTTTTTTTAATATGAAATTAAACTGTGATGAAGAAAGAAACCTCTGACCAGTAAGATCTTGAAAGGTTTCCCTAAAACATGGCAAAGCCACTCCACTGTTGAAGAGCTTCCATGAGATGACACCACCTGGCATGGGAGGCCAACCACCCTGGAGACTCTAGGCTTTGCCCACTTGAAATGGGACCTCAGGCTTTGGAAAACAGAGAAAAGGCAGCAAAATTTCTCTCACCTTATTGAGCAACTTTAGCTGTGAAAGAGCATCTTGGTTGATAGTAAGTCTCTGTCTTTTAAAATATGCCAGAGTCTCTCTCCTGGGATCCTCCTTGAGGAGAACCAAGAAGCCGTCAATGGCCAGATCTGCTTTTATCTCTCCATTTTGGTCCAAATACAGTTTCCTCTCAGAAATATTCCAAAAATCAATCTTCTCCAGAAAGGGATGAAACTAAAATGGGAACATCCAGGAATTTGAAAAACAGAGAACTTTGTTTCTTATCCCACATTGAATCTTTCTTCTACAATTGTCTAATCTCCAAATATGCTTAATTGGGATATAAATACTGTCATCATCTTTATAAGTGAATGAAAAAGTTTGAGAAAAAATTGTCAATCATATACTGACAAAATATAGAGAAAATATAATTGACACAATTGGTCAAATATAGGGAACATTCTAGAGCAGATGACAAATAAAATGAACAGAGAAAGAAAAAAGATGAGTCATAAACGCTTTGAAAGCAAGAGGTTGATTCCCAGAAAGCATGGATTGATCCAGAAGAAAGTTGTCAGGCTAATCTTCTCCCTGGTCATCCTGACGGAAAACACCTCCAGATGTGCTAATTTTATTTAATTTTAATGTGAAATTAACAACATTTTGCAGATCTGAAAGAACAAATCTCCCACCAACTCTTTTCTCAGCCTGAAAAGTTAGCCAGGATCCTTTCTGAGTTTCTTTCTCTCCCATTATGCAGCTGCAGGATCCTCCCCTCTTCTCTGATCCTTCCCTAGGCAGCCTCTCTTCCCCTCATCCCAAAAGTCATTCTCACACATCATTACACTTCCTAAATAGATTATGGGAACTCTGGTGACATCTGGATTTCAGGAAAGGACTCTGTAAGGTCCGGCCTCTCCTCCTCATTCAGGAAAGTACAGACTCTTGAAACTTGGCCTTTCAAAAGGAAGCTTTTATTGGGAAGGAGTGGTGGAAGGACGGAATCAAAGCAGGCTCTGAGAGCCCTCAGGCAACACAGTTAGAATAAAGGAAAGTAGAAACCCTCCCAACAGTCCAGTGGGGATTCAGCCAATCCGCAGGTGTGAAGATGTTATTGTTCCCGCGGCTCTGAGAAAGTGATAAGGGAAGTTTCCCAGGGTCATCTTCCGACACATGGCCCTCCCTCCCCTTACGCTCCCCAAAAGGTGAGAAAATGCCAGGCCGCTTAGGCACCAGGCTAAAGGTTATAAATCAATGGGCTGCAGGATACAAGATACATGGGGGGAGGAAAGGGGTAGAAGGTAAAGTACAAATGTAATCTGGGGTCTCCTCCTTCCCCCAAAGAATGGCAGATTCACAGATCTGACAGACTCACAAACAATTGTGTGATGTGATTAGAAACTTGAGGGGCAGATGGTATGATAACTAAGTAGATAAAAACTGTCTTCAAAATGATACACAATAATTTTTAACCCTTTTTTATCTTTCCTATGAAACCTGAAGGTGATGCATAACAATTTGCCATTTCCCATCATTTTTTCTATGTTGTCCTTAATACAGTAATTAATACGATCTTAGAATAAGCTAATTTGATGTGATTTAAAGAATATAAAGTCTTTCAACTTACAAGCCTTATTTGAAACTTCATTTAACAATGGTTTTAAATCAACTTAAAGATGATAATCAGAAGCAAGCAACAATTGTTGAATCGGATGGATTGGATGGATGGATGGACTGGAACTGAATTTGCTGCTGGCATCCCTGAAGGAGGAGTCTGGTTTGAAGGCAGGCTGCTTGGAGATGGCTGGAGAGGCCATGGACCCCGAAGACTCAAAGTGGACAGAACGGATGACTGAAGAAATGGATTCTTTCAAGAAGATTGAGGGAAATTGGGGAATGGACTTGTCATATTTAACTGGAAAACAAGTCTTAAGAGTCATTGTGTTTCAATTTACCGGAGGTGCTGTGACTTTGGGGGATGAAAAGCAGTTGCTGGGAAAGATCCTAATTACAATTTGAAGGACATGCCTTATTATTAAGAATCAAAGAATGATGTTTAACCCTGGTCAGATTCTGAATGCATCAGAGATAAGGATTCTGGTGGTCTGTGGTAAATAAGAAGCTCCTGTAAATTTTCTCTGTGTTAAATACAATAGCAGATAACAGACCATTTTGAAATTTTTAAATTTAATTTTATTGTTGGATTTCCTGTTAAATACATTTTTGATATACAGAAGATAGATGACGTCAAGTAGTTGCAAATAGACTTCCTGTTGGCTCCACGAGCCTCGAAGACGTTCTTTTGAGAGCGTCCATTCCCTGGCTCCGTTAAAGCCCCAGAACAGCCGACAAACGCTGTCTGGAGGCTTGGAATTCTCTCCCCGGGCAAAGGGGAGAGAGAAGAGCAGGCGGGTGGAGGTAGAGCCCCCCCAAACGCCCTAGGAAAGATCCTGGGGCACGAAGGGTGCACGCTCCCTAAAAGCCTGTCAAGCCACTCCAGACCAGGGACGTCCCCGCTAATTAGCAGATTTAGAAGCCGTGACCAATTTTGCTGAATGGAAATGAGGGAATCAACATCTTGAACTAACAGCAGGCGGAACGAGCAATGAGAAATCAGACTGCAAGTATTTTTTACCTAACTCCAAAGTCTTGAGCCTCCTTCGGAAGTAACTACTTAGCACTTTGCAACAAAATGGCGATTGAAGCTTGAAAGGGCGGGGGAAACGGAAAGCTACAGGAAAAGTTTCGTTTTGGTGGCAGCCCTTTGCCTAAAAAAAAAAGCTTTTGTGTTGACAGAAGGAGGACTTTAAATGTTAATTAATATTGGGAAATCTTTTGAGAAACTTTTCTTTTTGGCTCTGATTAAATATAAAGATTAATTTTAAAGTAGAAATGGCCTCAAAGTCTGTAAAAACTGTTCCCACTAAAGGAACGGGGAGTGCTGGCAGCTCCTCAGCTCATATTTCTAGATTACAAGTTCTTGCTCCTCCAGCGGATCCACAGATTTTAACGTTGGAAATGTTACAACAAGCCCTCCAAGTCACCCAAAATAAAATTGTTGATGTGATTGATGAAAAAATTAAGGAAACTAATGAAAAAATTAAGGAAACTAATGAAAAAATACAGGCTGTGTCAGATGAGATTGCAACTCGCAATCAGAAGATTAGGGATGATATATTAATGGCATTTAAGTGTTTGGCAAGCAATATTGAAATGGTGGATGATAGAGTTGAGGAAATTAAACAATCCTCGGAAATTTTGGATGGTAAATTAGGAGAAGCCCAAAACAGAATTCAAAAGGCTGAAGATGATGTAACAATGATACAATACAGAGATATGGAATTTGCTTTAAGATTCAGAGGGGTGAAGGAGAATAAACAAGAGAACTTGAAAGAAATGATGTCAGAGGCATTAGCACCGCTGGTGTGGGAGTCAAAAAATGATCTGGGCTGGCAGATGGACAAGCTGTACCACATTAATTCCTGGGTTGCTAGACAGAAACATTTACCAAGAGACATTGTGATATAGTTTACTACAAGGAGAGTACGTAATGAAATCTTACAGGCTACTTTTAAAAACAAGCTTTGGGTGGAAGGCCAGGAAGTGATGACAATGAAAGAAATCCCCCCTAAGATCTTGAGAGCTAGAAGGGAGTATGCTTTTCTGGTGGATGAACTGAGAAAACGCCAGATACAGTACAGATAGGAGGTGCCAACTGGACTAGTGGTGACTTACTCAGGAGAGAGGCATCGGCTTAATACAATTTGGAAAGCAAGAGATTTTTATATAAATGTATTAAAGGCTGGCACACCCAAATCAACTAAATCACCAGAAGGCAAAAGAAAGAAGGAAGTAATGGAAGGTGAGACAGAAGAGCTACTGACAGTAGTTCAGGGGGGAGCTTTGGCTGATCAAGAAGAAATATTACAAATTCAAATGGCTACTCAAGAGTTGGCGCTAATTGATTTATCGCAGGAACCAAAGGATCAAAGACAAACCAGATCGGTGACAGCTAGACTCAAAGAAGAATTAAGACAGCAACAATCCCAGATGGCAACTCAAGAAATGATTCAAGATACTACCAGAACAGGAGCAGTGGGGGGAGCAAGACCTAAAACTCAAATGAGATCAGAGCATCAGGACTTGCTTCAGAGGCTCCGAAGGCCCAGAGATGGGAACTAGATTTTTGACTTGGAACGTTAACGGCTTGAATTCTCCACAGAAAAGAAGAAAAATATTTTACTATCTTAAGCAATTTAAGAACGAAGTAATTTGCTTACAAGAGACTCATATAAGAATACAAGATCAAAAATATTTGATAAATGCAAGACTTGGTACACCTTATATAGCAGCAGCACCAGAAAAGAAAAATGGAATAGTTATATATCTGAAAAGAGACTTAGTCGCTAAATTAATTGAAGCAGATGACCAAGGAAGATTTTTAGCGATAGAACTTTTAATAAAAGGAGAAAAAATACTTGTAATCGGAGTTTATGCCCCAAATCAACAACAAGAAAATTTTTATAATTTACTACACTCGAAATTGACACAGTGGGCATATAAAACTTGTATCCTGTTAGGGGACTGGAATGGTGTTTTGGACGTTAAAAAAGACAAGAAGGGACCTAAACAAAATGTGTTAACAAGAGCAAAACTGCCCAAAGCATTTTGGGAAATGATGGATGATTGGGAGTTGAGAGATATTTGGTGTGAAAAAGATTTTACTTTTTTCTCAGACAGACATCATTCCTTTTCAAGGATTGATTTTATATTAATTACTAATGATCTTTTATCTAGGGTGAAGAATACGAAGATTTGCTCAAGAACATTGACAGACCATAGTCCAGTTTGGCTGGAATTGGAGTATGGGAAAGGGCCCAGGAGGTCCTGGAGGTTAAATGATAATTTGTTTAGGTATGAAGAAAATGTAAAAGAGTGTAAAAAACTTATGAAAGAATTTTTTGTTATCAATATGCAAAAGGGCACATCTATGGAAATGGTATGGGATGCAAGTAAAGCATATATGCGAGGAATTTTGATATATTTGAATAATAAATACAGAAAGAAATGGGGGGCAAAAAGAAAAGAATTAGAAGACGAGATTAGTAAACAGGAACGGGCTTTAATAGCCAATCCAACAGATAAGAAAATCAAAGAGGCAATCAATTTATTGAAAGGTCAATTTAATATGTTAATAGCAGATCAAGTGGCAACTAATTTGCGATATGCAAAACATAATACTTTTTATAATGCCAATAAACTAGGCAGGTGGTTAGCATATTTGTTAAGGAAAAAGCAAAAATCAAGGACAATAGAGAAAATAAAATATAAGGGTAAAGAGGTTTATGAGCAACAACTGATTAAAAAATCTTTTTTAGAGTTTTATTCGAGGCTGTATACTGGTGATAAAATTAAAGATATAGATATAGACAGATATTTGCAGAAAGAGAATATTTATACAATTTCAAATGAGCAGAGGGATAGTTTAAATCAATTGATAGCTTCCGAGGAAATTGTGTTAGCAATTAAGCAGTTGAAAGTGGGTAAAGCTCCTGGGACGGATGGTCTGACAGCTATTTATTATAAAACTCTACAGGAGGAAATGGTAGAACCATTGAAAGAATTATTTAACAATATACAACAGGGAGGAGAGGTACCTCCAACTTGGAAGACAGCATTTATCTCGTTGATCCCAAAAGAAGGGCATGATGATACAGATCCTAAAAATTATAGGCTGATTTCATTATTAAATACAGACTATAAGATATTTGCTAAAATTTTGGCAAATAGATTAATGATAGTCATGCAGCAAATGATTCACCATGATCAAACTGGTTTTATAAATGGCAGACAAATGAAGAGTAATGTAAGGCAAATTGTTGAGTATCTGGGAAGGAACAACCAGGTCCCCACAGTGCTAGTGTTTTTGGATGCTGAGAAAGCCTTTGATAGATTGATTTTTTACTAAAATTTTTACTAAAATTAATAGAAAGGATGCAATTTGGAAAACAATTTGTACAGTCTATTAAGGCAATATATCAAAAACAAACAGCGCAAATAATAGTTAATGGTGGTTTAACAGATGCTTTTAACATAGAAAAAGGAACAAGGCAAGGTTGTCCCTTGTCTCCGTTATTGTTTGTTTTGACGCTGGAAATTTTATTAAACAAGATACGCGAGATGAATACAATAAAGGGAATTAAAATTAGACAGCATGAGTACAAGTTACGAGCATTTGAGGATGACCTGGTCGTTACCTTAACCCAACCGGTACAATCGATTACAGCCTTGATGGATATAACCTGCTTATATGGACAAGTATCTGGTTTTAAAATAAATGCAGCAAAAACAAAAATAATAGCTAAAAATATGGTTAGGAGCCAAAAAGAAGAGATAGAAAGGTTAACAGGATTTGAAGTAGTTAAGAAGGTTAAATATCTGGGGGTTTATATTATGACTGCAAATATGAAATTATATCAGTACAACTATGAACCATTATGGCACAAAATACAGAAAGAGTTGGACAACTGGAAAAAATTACAACTGTCTTTGCTGGGAAGGATAGCCGCTGTAAAAATGAATATTTTACCAAAATTTTTATTTCTTTTTCAAATGATACCTATACTTAAAAAAGATGAAAACTTGAAGGAATGGCAGAAGGGCATAAATAAATTTGTGCGGGCAGGGAAGAAACCACGAGTTAAACAAAAGATATTGCAAGATACTCGTGAAAGAGGTGGCCTTAAGATGCCCAATTTAAGACTGTACTATGAAGCCGCTGCCCTCTCAGCAATCACAGACTGGATAAACCTAACGGAGGAAGAGATATTGAATATTGAAGGATATGGTTTGGTATATGGCTGGCATGCTTACTTAGTGTATGACAAGAAAGTAGATAAGACTTTTAAAAGTCATAAAGAAATATTAAGAAATGCTCTATTGCGTGTCTGGAAAAAGTATAAATATAAATTAAATGTTAGGTTACCAATATGGACAGCACCCAGACACGCGATAGAGAACATAAATTTAGAGCAAAAGCAAGATAAGATTACATATAAGGAACTCCTCTATAATGAAGGAGTCAGATTACAATTAAAATCTATGGAGCAATTAAGAGAAGAAGGGATTATTAAGACTTGGTTTCAGTATGGACAGTTGCTGGCCAGATGGAGAGAAGACCAAAAAACTGGTATTTTGCAGCAGGATGAGAACTTGATAAAGTAAATAAGAGATAAAGGTCAAATGCATATAAAAAGGTTGTATAATGCATTAGTGGAAATAGATTCAGAAACAGATTTAGTTAAGGACTGTATGATAAAATGGGCACAAAATGTAGGTGAACCAATAACGATGGAAACATAGGAAAAGATATGGGTTAGAAATGTAAGATTTACGCAAGCACAAAATCTAAGGGAGAATTTTTACAAGATGTTTTATAGATGGCATTTAGATCCAAAAAAACTAGCTTGTATGTATCCAAACTTACAATCCAAGTGTTGGCGATGTGAGTGTAAAGATGCTACATATTTTCATATATGGTGGACATGTAAAAAAATTAAGGCTTTTTGGATAAAAATATGGTGGATTATTCAATATTTTGAAGAAAAAAATTAAATTCACACCACAGTTCTTTCTGTTGGGAATAGTTACGGATTGTACTGTAATAGAGACTAAGCTGGTTTTGAACTTAATAATGGCTGCCAGGTTACTGGTGGCACAGTATTGGAAGAAGGAAGATCCACCCACCATTGAGGAATGGACATTAAAAGTTGTGCATTTGGCAGAAATGGCAAAAATTTCATCATATCTTAAAGACTATTCAAATGAGAGGTATATATCGGAATGGAGAAGATGGATTGATTATATACAGAAGAAATATCCGAATAAGAAGATTCATATAGCTTATGAATGAAATAATTTTAAGTAGTTTATATCAGGTTTTTTTTTTTTTTTTTTGTTGAGTTATAAGGAGTTAAGGACCTAGGGAGAATATGAAATGTAATAATTTGTTAGCATATTCTAGTTTTTGGTTTGTGAATGCTATACCCTGTGCTTGTTCTGGGAAGTCTAGGGAGAGGGGTGGTGGGGAGGGAGGGGTGGGGGGTGAAAATGTTTGTATTTCTTATAAAACTTTTCAATAAAAAAAAAAGTAGTTGCAAATAGATGTGTAGTTTATAACTGTGGGTCTATTTTGCAAGGGGGAAAAACTATTATTGCTGAATTGTATTCAACTGGGGGGAGAATATGCATGTTTTTGTCTGTTTTTAATGCACAATTTTTTAAAAATATTTTGTGTAGGGTTTTTTTTTTGTCTTTGTAATTGTTTTATTTTCCAAAACTTGTATTTTACCTTTTTGAATAAAATAAAATTTAATAAGAGGGATATAAAGTTTCCAGTAACAATATTTATGATTTCCACACAGAGAAGGGTACATGAGTAAAAAACAGTAGAAAAATATCTCATTTTTAGCAACTAAGACTTGAGTAACAATAGAGTCTCCTATAAGAACATGAAAGAGGGACTGGAAGAAAGATGAGGGATACCAAACTTAATATTTATGTTTGTGGAAATGATCTCAAAATCGTAGTTAACTGGAAACAAAATCTGAGTCAGCAGGGAGATGTTCATGGAAAGAAGGCAAATGCAGCCATAAGAATCTCAGGAAGTGAACGTTCTGGTTTGGGGTGACCCCAACTCAAGGACCAGGTCCCCTTGCGGGGAGACCACAAGGGGGAGAATTTGCACAAAATCTACGTGTGAACTTCAGGGAAGGAGAAATAAGCCAAGGAAGAGATCAGAGGAGCTGCTCTTAGCCTTGAGGAAAGAGAACAAGGAGAAGAGCTGAAGATCAGGAGGAGTCTGGGAGCCCCTTTTCCAACTGACACAATCTCTCGGTTGGAGAAGGGAGGATGCAGCCCTCTTCCAATCACTGACACACGTTACACACGAGTGTAAGATCTGCTCACTATTATTCCAGAGTGTCAGTCATGCAAATATGCATTCAGTTACAAGAGAGGAGAATTTAGCTGAAGAAGAGAAAAAAATATGATAAAAGGATGAGCTGTTTTAGAGCTGAGCCAGTGAAGCAGAGAAGTTCAGTCTCCTCTTCATGGATTATCTGAGTGCAAAGACGGAGCAGCCATCAGTCAGAGAAGCTTTAACTGGGATTCCTGCAGAGAGGAGGGGTTGGGCTAGATGGTCTCAGGGTCTCCTCCAAGTTTATGCAGGTTGTCATGCCACAACATGTATCTATTGTGCTGTTGTTGCTGTAGCCCCACCTAGTGGCCGGGGACAGATAAGCCTAACTGTATGGTCTGAAGCCAGACTCCATTTTCTCTCAGCCTTTGGAGGAGACGGAAGCAGCCGGTTTGACCGAGACACCTGGTCATCCGGAGGCCTCCGTCCCTCACACGGAGCATCGCTGGAGAGGTTCCAGCTGCTTCTTTGTTGGCTGTTAGTTAATGTTGCCTATCTCCTATTTATATCTGATTTTCACTCTCTGCATTTCCTCAGTTTCTCCGTGCCCTTTTCTCCCAATGAAACACCCAGATCCACCCCAGGCTCCCTTTCACTGGAGGAGAAGAGGGGGGTTTAGCTGCCTGTTGAGCTGCACACAGACCCACCTGCAGTGGGGACGGAACAAAGGGGAAATTCCACCATGCTCATCACAAACCCACAAATACAGGAATTCATTTAAGAAAGAATACAGCATTTTCAAATGAGCAGAGTTTAATATTAAAATGCCGTGGTATCTACTCTTTGGAACCATTATTCCCTGAGTAATTGAATTGGCCAGATCTGTTGAGATGTTTCCCCTCCTTCTCCTCTGGATTCCTCCTCCAAAGGATCTCAGATTATTGGATCCATATCGGAGCCCCATACCTGCCACAGCTGCAGCCTTGAAGACCTCAAACTCTTTTCTCCCTCCTTCCTTCTCCTCCTCGATCTGGAGGAATAAGCGGCATTCAAGGCCTGGGCCAGAGTCTTCATCATACTGTAACGTTGATACTCATTTGGGACCCGGATCCTTTTCCATTTCCATTGGGTCTCCAGTGGGGCTTTCTGGGTGCATCTTTTACGGCCTTTGACAGAAAAAACGTTCTTTGAAAGAAAACAGAGAAAATAAAAATCTTGAAACTTTTCTTCCAGAAAGAAATTGGGTTCAAAGGCTTCATCCATTGGCCTTTCTTTTAACAGAAAACGAAAGTTCAAAACACTATGGATGTATTTGAAAAGCCTGCAATTGTTTATTGCATAACCTAGAAAATTTGTGAGGATCCAGACTTTTCCTTCAATGGGTCCTGGCCGATGCATAAATGTGAAATGGAAAGGAAGAATTCTCTCCCAAATGGAATCAAATTCCATGAAGTGAACAAAGACGTTGACTTGTCTCCACTTAGAGAGGGAATCCCTGAGGGATGCTGTATATCCAATTCTTGAAAACAGTTGTGATATAACCACACAAATTCCACTCCTGACAAGCATAGGAGGAAAAATCCTCATGAAATTCTCTCCATTTTCTGTGTCTGAAGCAAAGAGGCCAATCAGGGTCCATCTGAAATGGAGGAGCAGGTGGACAATTGCTGGGTACTGGAATCCTTCTTTGGGATTCATCCAGTGGAAAAAGGAAAATTTCCTTTTATCACTCAGAGACTCTGAAACAATGTCATGACTGATCTGAAAAAGCAATGAAGAATGCTGTGTTATATTTGGGATCAGATCAAGTCCAAAATATTATATTTTAATAAATCCAACCTGGTTCTCCTGAATGTGTTAGAATAGTTTGTTAATCAGACATTGTTTAAAATATTAAACACAGAATATTAGCAAGATTGTATCATAATAATGGAAAATAATAAGCAAATTAAAAACAATAAAAATGTAAATCATATTACTGTATCACCCCTACAATTGATCACAATTAGATTAACACGTGCAAATGCCAACTGAAGTATTCTATTCCAATAAAGGGCCTATTATAATTTTCGAGGATTGCTGCATCTTTTTTTGCTTCTATATCCCAGATTCTTTCTGGAGGAAATTTTTTAACTTCTTTCTCCAGTTATACAAGAAACAGGCAGACCTTGTAAAGAGCCGCCTTTACAACTGAAAGGCGGCTCGAAAAACTCCATTTCCATAAGGAAATGTGAGACAGAGCAGGTGAGGGCAGGTAGAGCTCTCTGCGAAGCCCCAGAGTTTTTTTTTACTCTTGGGGACGAAGCAGATGAGGCTCCCTATTTCCCTCGCTGCTGCTCCGGGCTTCGGGAGACCTCTGCTTTTTTGCAGAGCCAGGCGACGAGAACAAGCCTTTTAAAGAAAATTAACAGATTGTTTAATCAAAGAGGATGAGATCTGGACCTGGGACCCTAAATCGCAAGTATTTTTATTGATTTTATAAATGAGATTGAAGAAACGAAAAAAGAAATTTAAAATGGCAACTGCTGAGGCTTGAGAAGGGAAAGCTGAAAGAGAAAGTCCTTCCGTCTCTTAACAAGCCACAAAGTAGCGGAATAAATACTGCTGGCTACAATTGAGAAGAAAAAGTTCTACTTTTATGTTTCCTTTTTTCTGGAGATCTGATACTGATCTTGTTTGGAAAGAAGCTTTCTTTTCTTAAAAAAGAGTTTGTCTGTGTGGAAGGATGGCGTTTAAATTAACAAAGCCAGACAAACAAGCAGTGGGGGGGGGATTCCCCCATTTACAAATTACGTGAATGAGTTTTAAACCTACAGACTCAGAAAAAATGATTTTAACTTAATTGAATTTCTTTTGGAGGAGATGGTAAGAAGGGATGAGATTGTGAACCAGAATCTTGAAAAATTTAAGCAGGAAATTAAAGAATTGATACAATCAAAGTATGACAATTTGCAACAAAAGATTGCAACAGTGACTAAGGGTTTTTCAGAAATTGTTATAAAGTTGGATACAAATATCAAGTTATTAGAGTCTAAAATGGAGGAGGTTGATGACAAGATTTACAATTTGGATAATAAAATACAAAGAATTGAAAATGACTTGATAAATACTCAAGACAATAGCTCAGAAGAAAAATTTAAAATGGAAGTTGATCATAAGACTTGCAATGTAGAAAATATAAAACAATGGATTGAAAAAGAAGTTTGAATGATGTAACACAGGTTCACAGAATTTGCGATCAGAGTGAGAGGATTACAGGAAAATAACAGAGATGATTTAAGGAAAATATCTGCTGAAATTCTGGTTGGGATTTTAAAGGTTCATCCTGAGGAAGTATTCTGCAGGATTGATAGAGTCTACAGAGTAAATTCTTGGATTGCAAAGCAAAGGCAACTGCCTAGAGATGTGGTGATTTATTTTTACAGACAAAGAAATAAGAAATAATATTGTGCAAAAATCTTTTAATTCTACTTTACAACTGTATGAAAGAAAGATTTGGATATATAAAGAGTTACCGCCCAAGATGTTAGTAGATAGAAAGAAATTTGGTTTCCTGGTGACTGAGCTTTAAAAACAAAATATTTTATTTAGGTGGGATGTTCCAGTTGGTATAATATTGAGATATCAAGGAGAAAGATATCAATTAAATACTGTTGAAAAAGCAGAAGAATTTTATTATAAGATTTTGAAAATGAGTTCAACATCTTCATGCATAATACAGGATAAGCAGAAGGAGTTGGAAATAATGGAAAAACATCGAGCTACAGAGGTCTTTGTAGATGAATCGCCTTTGGATCCTTTAGATGTCTCAGATGGACTACTTATAAATACGAGAGAAGCGGCGTTGGATTCTAATGTGAAGACTCATCAAGTCACAGACAAGCATGAAAATCAATCAGTTGATACACAACTTATAGAAAAGAAACCTGAATGGCGATCTAAGTTACAAAAGCAAAACTAACAAGATCAAGTTATAGATCAGAACGAAAATCGAACAGTTGATATACAACTCATAGAAGGGAAATCAGGGTGGAGATCAAACCCACAAGAAGTCAAGAAAAAAAAAGAAATAGGTCTCGCAAAAATAAAAATTTTTAAACTAGGCAACAGTGAAGCCAGTTATCTAAAATATGACTGAATATATGAAAAGACAGTTGAGGCGAAGTATTGGTTAATATTATCCTGAGGAGAGTGACAGACCTCTGCAATGCCGTATTTTTGGGATGTGAAAAGGGCCTTAAACTGTTGGATTGGAATTATCTATTTTGGATTCTTTGATAAATGTATTACGTTTATGCTGAGTTATATGGCAAGAGAGCTACATTGGGGCATGCAGAAGATCTGGTTGTTACCCCATTATGATGGTTGGAATTAATAATCTTGAAGAAAGCCACTACTATAGATACTATATGGAATACAATTATAATATCACTCGGGTGGTTGTTTTCTTTTTTTATATATACATATATGAAGATATTTATTATTGATGGGGGCAGATGACAACTGAGGATTCCGAACATTCTGCTGGAATTAGGATGTGATGTTACCCTAATATGGGTGATGGAGTTAATAATCCAGTTCAAAGACATTATAGAAGACATTATATGGATTACAAGTTTAAAGTTATTGATTTTATCTATATAAGGGATTTTTTTTTTTTAGCAGGGTGGGCAGAAGAATAAAGATATTAAGAATTGTTATTTTGTAGGAAAGTGGGTGGAGACAGGCTAGTTTATTGATTGTTTAGTTTAAGAAAAGGGATGTCTAAGAGATACATTTATGGGAGTGGAGGAAATGGATAGACTATGAGTTGAATAAATGTTAAATTAGGATTAATTATATAGTTTTATAGTGGAAGGCTGCTTTGAAATGTTATATTAATATACACAAAAGATTAAATATTAAATTAGGATTTATTATATAGTTTTAAAGCAGAAGGTTGTTTTGAAATGTTATATTAATATACATAAAAGGTTTGATTTAAGAGATATATGTATGGGGGAGGAGAAAAAGGGCAGATTATTGCTAAATTGAGAGTTATAATAATATTACTATGCTAAATCAGAAGTTATTACACAATGCTACAGTAGAATGTTATTTTGAAATGTATAGTAAAAGGGGGATATAATAATATTATTAGAAAGAAAGGGTCAGTATTTGGGGGATGGAGTAAGGGAATGGTAAAGTATTATATAATCTGTTATGAATTTGGATTTTACTTTGAAGAAGTCACAGGGGGAGGGGTGGTGAGGGGGGGTTAGGGAGGAGGGGGGGAGAAAAAAGGGGGAAAAATCTGTATTTGAAAAACTTTTTCAATAAAAAAAAAAAAAAGAAACAGGCAGACCTCAAAGCCTAATAAGATTTGTCAGTTGCATAATCCAAGTTTGGTCTATTATTATTATTATTATTATTATTATTATTATTATTATTATTATTATTATTTATTTATTTATTTAATTTTTATACCGCCCTTCTCCCGAAGGACTCAGGGCGGTGAACAGTCAGAATAACATACATATAATGTGAAATAAAAACAATTTAAAATAATTAAACCAATTTGGCTCATCAGTTAAGATCCTCAGCACAGAATTTAGACAATTTGAAAATTTATGCCAGCCCGTCTTGGTGAAACAGAAAGGTCTTCAGGGCACGACGGAAAGTACGGAGATCTGGGATCATTCATATCCCTGGGGGTAACCTGTTCCAAAGGGTAGGTGCCCCCACAGAGAAGGCTCTCCCTCTGGGAACCACCAGTCGACATTGCTTTACTGACGGCACCCTGAGGAGGCCCACTCTGTGGGAGCGTACTGGTTGGTGGGAGGTTATCGGTTGCAGAAGGTGGTCTCATAGGTACCCAGGTCCTAAGCCATGGAGCACTTTAAAGGTAAGAACCAACACCTTGAAGCGCACTCGGAAGACCACTGGGAGCCAGTGCAGCTCGCGTAGGAGAGGTGTTACATGTGAGCGCCATGTCGCTCCCATAATCACCCGCACGGCCGCATTCTGGACCAGTTGGAGCCTCTGGGTGCACCTCAAGGGGAGCCCCATGTAGAGAGCATTACAGTAGTCCAGTCGGGAAGTGATGAGGGCATGAGTGACCATGCATAAGGAGTCCCGATCCAGAAAGTGATGCACCTGCAAATCAGGCGAATCTGATAGAAAGCTCCCCTGGCCACGGCCGTCATATGTTCTTCAAAAGACAGCCGCATGTCTTTTCCGGTTTGCAAGCTTCGGCGACGGCGGTGATTTTTTAAAGACCGCCAGCCCCGCCGCCTGTAGAGCCGCCCGCGAACGAGGAGCGGCTCGAAAACTCCGAAATCTTGAAGATTGTAGGAGCAGAGACAGCAGGGCACAGGTTGAGCCCCTGTAACCCCCCCAGGGAATTGCTTCTGGGGGTGAAAACAGGTGCGGCTCCCTCCCAACCTGCGGAGACTCCGGGCGGCGTGGGACGATTCTGCCTTCAGCAGAACAAGCCGGCAGCAGCAAACTTTTAAAGTGAAAGGAACTAACCCTAACAAACAGCGGAAATATCAACTTGAATCCAGAAACTTGAAAATTGCAAGTATTAGTGCTTTGTTGACTTTTTAAATCAAAAGAGAAAGTGAGCGAGTGAAAGTGATTTGAAAAAATATGGCGCCCAGCATTTGAGTTAACGAGCTAGTGAAAGTGGATTTGTGAAGCCTTCCTGCTTTGCTACAAAGTTATAAAGCTGCTACAAAGTTGCTCTATCTAAAGAAAAAATTTCTTTTTCTAAAATTTGACTTTGCTTTACTTCAGTTTCACTTGATTAAATCTGGGGGACTTTTTTAGAAGTTTCTGTGGAAGAGGGAAAGGAAAAAGAACTTCCCTCTTCAGAAAAACTAGCTTACGTGGCACGATGGCTTCAAAGAAGCAGGAAGGGAAGGCAACAGGGGGGGGATCCCCCATACATAAACAAGAAACACAGCTTCCCTCTGCACAGCAGTTACAGACCCAGAAAAAAGAATTTGATGTGGGAGACTTAAAACAATTTATTTCTAAAACTCTGGATGATAAATTTCTAAAATCTCAACAGGAAATAGATGATAAACTTCAAAAATCACATCAGGAATTTATGCAGGAAATTAATGAAGTTAAAGATATGGTGAAACAGAATCAAAATAAGGTGACCAAAAAAATATCAGAAGTGGCGTCTGGCCTGGCAGAATTTATTGGGAAAGTTGATTTTAAAGTTGAAGAATTTAAATCAGAAGTTAATGTCAAGATGAAAGACAATGATTATAAAATTGATGAAGTTGACAATAAAATGCAGAGAATTGAAGATGAGATTGTTATGATACAATTCCGGGCGATGGAATTCGCCATACGGCTTCGGGGAATTCGAGAGGGGGAGAGACAGGATTTGAGACAAGTTTGTTCTGAAGCCTTGGCCAAGATTCTACAAGTTAATCCTGATGTGGTATTTCACAAAATAGATAAAATTTACAGAGTGAACTCTTGGGTGGCCAGACAAAGACAACTGCCTAGAGATGTGGTCATATACTTTACAGATAGAGAAATTAGAAATGATATCCTGCAAAAATCTTTTCATACTTCTGTACAAGTGGGGGGTTCACGACTTGAAATCTTTAAAGAATTACCTCCTAAAATGTTGAAAGCCAGAAAAGAATTTGGTTTTCTTGTTAAGGAATTGAAAAATTTACAGATACCCTTCCGGTGGGATGCACCAGCTGGGATAATTTTTAGATATAAGGGAGAAGGATATCGGTTGAATACCGTGGAGAAGGCACAACACTTTTACACTACTATTTTTAAGGAAAGAACACCATCTCCACGTACATCCACAGTTTTGGAGATTAAAGAGACTGAAGAGAGGCAATTGCAAGAACAGTCCAAGCAGGAATTAGAAGTAGTGCAAGGTGCAGAAGGAGGTTTTTTGAGTGAGCCCCTGTTTGATTCTTCTCCAATTTTGGACTTGATTCAGTTGACTGAAGTTAAAGATCAACGTATAACTAGAGCTCAATCTAAGCTACTTAAACAAAAGCAACAACAACAACAGGAAAGACAAGACAAGAAGGCAGTTAAGAGTACTGTACAAGAGAGTGGAGCTATGGGAGGAGCGAGATCGAAGCTCTCGGATGAACTTCAAGCATATTGCTCTGTGCTCCAGAAAGAGGCTGATGACCTTTAAGTGTTTATCTTGGAATGTCAATGGGTTGAATTCAGCACAGAAAAGGAAGAAACTATTTACATATTTGAAACAATTTAATAATGATATAATATGTTTACAAGAAACGCATATTACAACTCAAGATCAAAAATATTTGATAAACTCAAAACTAGGAGCACATTTTATATCTTCAACTTCGCAGAAAAAGAATGGTGTGGTTATTTATGTAAATAAAAAGTTAACAGCTAAAGTTATAGAAGCAGATCAAGATGGTAGGTTTGTAGCAATTGAATTGTTTACAGCAAATGGCCAAATTCTTTTGATTGGAATTTATGCTCCCAATCAACAACAGGACTATTTTTATAAGATGTTACATACTAAAATATTGCAATGGGACTATAGATCTATTTTAATTATGGGAGACTGGAACGGAGTAATTGATTCTAAACTAGATAAAAGGAGTTTGGCAAAGTCTAGAATTAGACTACCACAGACTTTTTTTGATATGAAAGAAGATATGGAACTAAAAGATGTTTGGAGAATACATAACCCAAAAGAATTGGATTACACTTTCTTTTCTGATAGACATAGATCCTTTTCTAGGATTGATTTTATCCTGTTGTCAAATGATCTACTTGTTAAGACAAAAAGAACAAAGATTTTTCCAAGAACTTTGACTGACCATAGCCCTGTATGGATAGAAATTGAGATGGATAAGGTTGAGAGACGTTCTTGGAGATTAAATGAGAACTTGTTTAGATATGAAAAAAATACAATAGAACTTAAAAAGCATCTGAAAGAATTTTTTGAAATAAATTTGAATAAAGGTACCCCAATTGAAATTGTTTGGGACGCAAGTAAAGCTTATATGAGAGGGGTACTTATTTACATGAACTCTAAACATAGACTGTTCCGACAAAAGAAAAGATCTGAATTGGAAACGGAAATAAAGAATAAAGAACAGTTACTTATTAAAAACCCAACAGATGAAAGAATACGAAGTGCTATAAAACTTTTGAAAGACCAATTTCAAATGCTTATGGCGGAACAAGTTGCAACAAACTTACAATATGCGAAGCATAATACATTTTGCAACGCTAACAAACCGGGCAGATGGTTGGCTTACACATTGAGGAAAAAACAAAGTATACGGACTATTGATAGTATTGATATTGGAGGGAAAGAAATTTTTCAACAAAAATTAATTAAAAAAGCTTTTGTGGACTATTATACCAAACTATATGCCAAAGAGGAGGTGCAGAATGGATTTATAGAAAAATATTTAAATGATAAGAGAGTTACAAAAATTACTGATCAACAAAAGGAAAGAATGAATTATCCTATAACAGAGGAGGAGATAATAGCAGCAATTAAACAGTTAAAAACAGCCAAAGCTCCTGGCACGGATGGTTTGACCGCAGTGTATTACAAAACTTTACAAGCTGAAATGGTGGGACAACTTAGAGATTTATTTTGCAATATTCAACAAGGGGGTAAAATACCCCCATCATGGACAACTGCTTATATATCTTTGATACCAAAAGAACAAGTTGGTCCTAAAAAACCAGAGAATTATAGACCAATATCTCTTTTGAATACAGACTATAAAATCTATGCGAAAGTATTAGCCAACAGGTTGATGCCAGTAATTCAAAAGGTGATTCATGAGGATCAAGCGGGATTTATTGAGGGCAGATATATGAAGGACAATGTAAGGCAAGTAATAGATTTATTGGAATATCTTGATAAGAATAAACAGATTCCTGCAGTGCTGGTTTTTTTGGATGCAGAGAAGGCCTTTGATAGAGTGGATTGGAATTTTCTACTAAAGACTTTAAAAAAGATGGACTTTGGGGACCAATTTATACAGGCGATTTCAGCAATTTATCAAGAGCAAAAGGCACAGATTATTATTAATGGAAGTCTGACGACAGAGTTTAAAATTGAAAAAGGAACAAGACAGGGATGTCCGTTGTCCCCACTTTTATTTATTCTAACATTGGAAGTCTTGCTAAATACAATACGGGACTCTAAAATTTTGAAAGGCATAATGATAAGGCAAGAGGATTATAGAATAAAGGCATTTGCAGATGATCTGGTTGTTACCCTATCACAACCAATGGAATCAACAATCCTGATGAAGGACATTATACAAGACTATGGTAGAGTTTCAGGTTTTAGACTGAATTCAAAAAAGACTAAAATGATAGTTAAAAATATGACACAAGATCGTAAATATGAGCTTGAAAGGAGGGCAGGTTTTGAAATTGTATCTAGGGTAAAATATCTTGGAGTTCAGGTTGCAGAATCAAACATGAAATTGTTTCAAAATAATTATGAGGTGTTGTGGCGAGAGGTTCAGAAAGATATGGAGACTTGGAAAAAGCTGCAACTGTCTTTACTTGGAAGAATAGCAGCAGTTAAGATGAATATTTTGCCAAGATTTCTGTTTTTGTTTCAAATGATTCCGGTGCTTAAAAGTGATAAACAACTGAAAGTTTGGCAGTCTGGTGTGAACAAGTTTGTCTGGAACGAGAAGAAGCCGAGAGTGAAATTGAAAATTATGCAAGATGTTCCAGAAAGAGGAGGCCTTAAACTCCCAAACCTACAGTTATATTATGATGCAGCAGCTTTAACTTTAACAAGTGATTGGTTTGGAAGTAAAAAGACTGGAATATTGAATGCAGAAAGTTTTGATCTTGAATTTGGATGGCATGCTTATTTATTTTATGACAACAAAGTAGATAAAGTATTTAAAAGTCATATACTTAGAGACTCTTTGATGAGAGTTTGGAAGAAGCACCGACTCAAATGGGATTATAAAATACCGCTATGGCTGGATCTTGGTCATACTTTGTGGAATACAAATATAATGTCACTCGGGGGGTTTTTATATAAAGAGGTTCTTTTTACAGATGCGGGCAGATGGCAGCTGAAGACATTACAGACACTGTTGGATGAAGGGTTTAATTTAACTTGGTTACAATATAATCAATTACAACTGAGATGGAAAGAGGATCAAAAAACTGGTATTATGTTGCATGAGGAAGAATTGGTTAGACATATAAGAGAGAAAGGTCCAATGCATATTAAAAGGCTTTATAATGTTTTGTTAGAAAGAGATTCAGAAACGGAATTAGTTAAAGATTGTATGATTAAGTGGGCACAGAATTTTGAAGAACCAGTGATGCTGGAAACTTGGGAAAAAATTTGGGTACAGAATGTTAAATTTACACAGTCGCAAAACCTGAGAGAAAATTTTTATAAAATGTTTTATAGATGGCATTTAGATCCTAAAAAGTTGTCATGTATGTACCCTAATGTTCAGCCAAAATGTTGGAGATGTGAATGTTTAGATGCTACATATTATCATGTTTGGTGGACCTGCAGGAAAGTTAAGGCTTTTTGGATAAAAATTTGGTGGGTCATGCAGAATGTTTTGAGGAAAAAAATTCAATTTTCTCCACAGTTGTTTTTATTGGGTATAGTTAAGGGTTTTACACGGGGTGAAATAAAATTGATATTGTATATGATAACAGCAGCAAGATTGTTGATAGGTAAATATTGGAAGAATGAAGCTTTGCCCACTATTGAGGAATGGACTTTGAAGATGGCTAGTTTTGCAGAGATGGCGAAGATTTCAGCATATTTAAAAGACTGTTCACAAGAGACTTATGAATGGGAATGGAAAAGGTGGATAGAATATGTTCAGAACAAATACCAAACTAGAAAGTATCAAATAGCTTTTATTTGAAAATAATGTATTAGAAATATTTTAAAGAGACAAAGTGGAAAAATTATACAGGGGGAGGGATGGGTTCAAGCTTATATATCAGTGTTATTAGTTATGAGTACATAATAGGGAAGTCTGGGGGGGGAGGGTTAGGGAGGGTTAGGGAGGATGGGAAGTTTGGGGAGGGAGGTGGGGGGGGTGAAAAAAGGGGTGAAAATGTAATTGTAAAACTTTTGCAATAAAAAAAAAAAAAAAAAGACAGCCGCATGTCCAGGAGGACACCCAAGTTGCAAGCCTTCTCCGTGGGAGCCAATGACTCACCCCCAATAGTCAACGATGGTATCAGCTGGCTATATCGGTACGCCGGCAGCCACAGCCACTCAGTCTTGGAAGGGTTGAGTTGGAGCCTGCTTCTCCCAATCCAGATCCGCACAGCCTCGAGGCACAGGGACATCACTGCAAGGGCATCATTGGAGTGGTCTGGGGTGGATATGTACAGCTGAGTATCATCAGTGTAAAGATGGCACTACACCCCAAAACCACGGATTAGCTCACCCAGCGGCTTCACATAAATGTTGAACAGAAGAGGTGAAAGGACCGACCCCTGCGGCACCCCACAAATAAGGTGTCCTGAAGTCGACCTCTGCCCTCCTGCCAGCACAGACTGTGACCGGTCGGAGAGATAGGAGGAGAACCACCGTAGAACAGTGCCTCCCACTCCCAGCCCCTCCAGTCAGCGCAGCAAGATACCATGGTCGATGGTGTCAAAAGCTGCTGAGAGATCTAATAGAACCAGGATAGAGGAGCAGCCCCTATCACAAGCTCTCCAGAGATCATCAACCAATGCGACCAATGCCGTTTCAGTGCTGTAACCAGGCCTGAAGCCGGACTGGAACGGATCTAGGTAGACAGTTTCATCCAGGTACTGCGGGAGTTGCTGTGCCACCACACTCTCAACAACCTTTGCCACAAAGCAAAGGTTGGAGACTGGACGGTAGTTTGCTAAAACAGCCGGGTCCAGAGAAGGCTTCTTGAGGAGGGGCCTCACCACCGCCTCTTTCAAGGCAGAAGGCAAGAAACCCTCACTCAAAGAAGCGTTTATAATCCTCTGGAGCCAGCCTCGTGTAACCTCTCGGGAAGCCAGTACCAACCAGGAGGGGCATGGATCCAATAAACATGTTATCGTGTTCAATTTCCCCAGTAACCTGTCCACGTCTTCAGGGGTCACAGGGTCAAACTCATCCCAAATAACATCCTCAAAACCCGCCTCCATCACCCCGTCCGAACCCACCCAGTCAGAGTCCAAGCCTTCCTGAATTTGAGCGATTTTATCGTGCAGATATTGTGCAAAATCCTCAGCTCGACCTTGCAAGGGGTCTTCCCATGCTACCAGGTGGAGGAGGGAGCAGGTCACCCTAAACAAGGCGGCTGGGCGATTTTCTGCCGATGCAATAAGAGCAGAAAAATAGTTATATTTTGCCGCTGCTATCGCCACTAAGTAGGTCTTAATATGAGACCTCACCAGTGTTTGGTCAGATTCGGAACGGCTGGTCCTCCAACTGCTCTCTAGGCGTCTTTTCCAGCACTTCATTTCCCTCAGCTCCTCGGAAAACCAAGGAACCATGCAACGTCAACGCCAGGTCAGAGGCCGCAAAGGCACAACCCGATCCAAAGCGCCAGCGGCCATCCTATCCCAGGCTGCCACCAGGTCTTCAATCGAGTTGTGAGCTAGAGTCTCAGGAAATGGCCCAAGCTCCATCTGGAACCTATTAGGATCCATCAGGCGCCTGAGGTGGAACCACTTAATCGGTTCCGCCTCCCTGCAGTGGGGTGTAGCGGACAGAAAGTCAAGCCTAAGGAGAGAATGGTCTGACCATGACAAGGGTTCAATGACTATATCCCCTATACATAGGCCATTCAACCACTGGTCAAATACATTGAATTGAAGTTTTGTCTGTTCCAACAGCCACAATTTTCAGAGTCTGTCAGTTTCCATAGATTAAATTTTATGCCAATGCCCATATTTTCTGAATTCAGACAAAGCAGAAATTGGGTAAATTCCCAAATCAGCTCTGAGGGCAACAACTGGAGTCCTTTTACCCACCTCAAGATCCTCCTCAGAGGCTGAGATTGGGTTGGTTCTGCTGGTGGTTTCTCTCTGAAGCCCCAAACATCAGATTGATGGAAGAACATGGGGGAAAACTGGGCCTCAGATACTTTAATAATTGGGGCTGAGGAAGCTGGAGAGCTATGAGGTTTTCATTTAAGCACCACTTTCACTCCCGCCCTTTCTCTAACTGAGCTCCTTGGATGATGAGGGAGCCAAGATTCAGGCTCAGAGAAAACAACCCCAGGTAAGGAAAGGTGTTACTTGCTCTAATGGCCAAACATCTATGGCTATGATGTCATTTCACAAAGGCCATAACTTTTGAACTTGCTTTATAAATCATCAGATAATTATTAAGACAAAACAATCCAAGTCTATACAATCCAATGTCTAAGTATGATAATATCACATTATCTGTATAAATCAGTGTATTCCAATAGGAATTTAGCAGTCTAAACATGTGTACCTATAACAGAACTTATAACAAAATAAAAGGGTTGGAAGGGACCTTGGAGGTCTTCTAGTCCAACCCCCTGTTCAAGCAGAAAACCAGGCATAATAGTTGTAACTGTGAGAGGATCCTGGAGTCTTCGTGGACAACCAATTAAATATGAGTCAAGAGTGTGCAGCGGCAGCCAAAAAAGGCAATGCAATCCTAAATCACATTAACAGAGGGATACAATCAAGATCAAGAGAGATATTAATACCACCCTATAAAGCCTTAGTAAGACCAAACCTAGATTCCTGCATCCAGTTTTGGTCACCACACTACAAAAAAGATGTTGAGACTCTAGAAAAAGTGCAGAGAAGAGCAACCAAGAGGATCAGGGGACTGGAGGCTAAAACATACAATGAACGGTTGCAGGAACTGGGCATGGCTGGTCTAGTGAAGAGAAGGACCAGAGAAGACATGATAGCAGTCTTCCAATATTTGAGGGGCTGCCACAAAGAGGAGGGGGTCAAGCTGTTTTCCAAAGCACCCAAAGGCCGGACAAAGGCCGGACAAGGAATAATGGATGGAAACTGAACAAGGAGAGATTCAACCTGGAAATAAAGAGATAAAGTTGCCTTCAGAAGTTGTGGGAGCTTCATCACTGGAAGCTTTCAAGAAGAGACTGGACCGTCATCTGTCAGAAATGGTGTAGGGTCTGCTTGGACTAGATGACCTACAAGGTCCCTTCCAACTCTGTTAATCTGTATCTATCTATACTATTCCAGACAAGTGGCTGTCCAGTCTCTTCTTAAGAGCCTCCAGTGATGGACCACCCACAATTTCTGAAGGGTAGACGTTCCATTCCTCACCATTAGGAAATTTCTCCTTAATTCTAGGTTGTTTCTCTCCTTGATTAGTTTCCCTCCATTGTTTCTTGTCTTGCCTTCTAATACTTTGGAAAATAGGTGGACCTCCTTTTCTCTGTGGCACCCCCCCCCAAATATTGGTACATTGCTATGATGTCACCCTTAGTCCTTTTCACTAGACTAGACATACCCGATTCCTGCAACTGTTCCTCATATGTTTTAGTCCACAGACCCATAATCATCTTAGTTCCTCTTTTCTGCTCTCTTTCCAGAGTCTCTACATCTTTTT
Source organism: Pantherophis guttatus (assembly GCF_059756535.1). Taxonomy (NCBI): domain Eukaryota; kingdom Metazoa; phylum Chordata; class Lepidosauria; order Squamata; family Colubridae; genus Pantherophis; species Pantherophis guttatus. Next base: position 20,166,870 of record NC_142077.1, read on the forward strand.
TATAATATGGAGACTAAAACTGGATGCACTATTCCAATTGTGGTCTTGCCAAGGCATTATAAAGTGGTACCAATACTTCATGTGATCTTGATTTTATCCCTCTGTTAATGCAACCTAGAATTGCAATGGCTTTTTTGGCTGCTGCCACAGATTGCTGGCTCATATTTAAGTGATTGTCCACTAGGACTCCAAGATCCCTCTCACAGTTACTGCTATTGAGCCAGGTTTCACCTAATCTCTTAGTGTACATTTGGTTTTTCTAGCCTAAGTATAAAACCTTACTTTTCTCTACAATGAATTACAGTTTGTTAGATAGGCCCAGGGTTCAAGTCTCCCTAGATCCATCTGGATCTTCTTGAGCCTATCTTCTGGGGTGTTGGCTATTCCTGCCACTTTAGTGTTGTCTTCAAATTTGATGATTTCCCCATTTCTCCCCTCATCCAAATCATTCATGAAGACGTTGAAGAGAACTGGGCCTAAAATGGAGCCTTGGGGTCCCCCACTGCTTGTTTCCCTCCATGCAGACGTAGTTCCATTGAGGACCACAGGCTGAGCCCATCTGGGGGTGATGCTGTCTATCCCACATATTTTCAGCTTCCCAAGAAATAGGTTGTGGTTTCTTTGTCAAAGCCTTTCTGAAATCCAAGTACTGTATATTACATGTACTGCATTTCATTGGTCCACTGATTTAGTCATTTTTGTCAAATAATGAAATAACGTTTATTTATGATCTGTTTTTTGATCCTGCATTAGTCCTAGTAAGTCATTCATATCTAGACTGAATAAGAAGGGTTTAAATATGCACCCTTCCCTTCCCCCTTGGTAAGCATAGATCCTTCTTCTCATGGCTCCATTGAGCCCAAACCTCCCTCTCAAACAAGGGCTTGGATCAGGGCCAACAGTCTAAGCTCCATTTTGAGGGCAAAACATTTTCTCCATCATATTTCTCTGTTTATTGAGTCAAATGCTGCACTAACATCTAGAAAGCCTGCAAACCTTGTTTTACCTCACTGATATAGATTAGATATTTCAAGACAAACTTGTTGCCAATATTAGATTATGAATATGCATTATTTCTTACAAAATCTATATAGCATTTAATTCTACCCAGAATCTTCTGCAAGGAATGAATTTTTCTCAAGTTTAACTAAGAGGATCATGGCATAAATTTTAGCCACAATATCTGCTACTCTATTTGGCCTATAATTGCTAGAGTAATTTTTATTCCACTTATTAGATGGATAAAATGCTACGATTGCCAACTTCAATCCTACTGGATAGGGCAGGCATCATTTATGTGTGAAAATGAAGATGCCAATAGAGTCCCCAACAACCAGGGATATTTTTTGATCAGTTAAATAGTTGGTAGAATATCTGTCAAGTATTTGCAAGCCATTGGCACATATATCATACAGACACTAGTGGAGGCAGAAAGTGCCCCCACCCCTATGTGGAGAGGAGGGGCTTACACTGAGTATAAAACCCCCTCTAACCTTTCCACTTTGCTCTCTCTTTTACGTTTGTTCTCCATGAGACATGATCTTTGATCAGGGTAGTCACACACGCTGTGTGCCCCCTACACTAATGGATATTAAGACAGCCTTTGTATATAGTTAATATGTTTTGTTATATGAATAAATACATTTATCACATTTATTCATGCATCTGCCTTTGGACTCTTCTATGCTCCTGGGTGTTTTCTACGATCCCAATTTCCACAGAATGGTAGCAGAGGGAATGGTAGCAGAACTCCACTCCAGGAGCTGCTGAAAAGGCGAGATGCCCTCCAAAATAACCTGTGAGAGAAGCTCCCCTGTTGTGACCAGAGGCCTTCAACGGAGGAGAACTTCACAGCAGCCCCAGACTGAATCAACGATGGAAAACATTGAAGGGGGTTTCCATCCAGCTACACCCTGGCAGCCAGAGGCCACCCAGATGCAGCAAGAGATCCCAGGGGCCGAGCCAGGCAATGTTGGAGAAGGCTTCTTCAGCTCTGATGAAGAGGGGGCAGAAGGACCAGATGAAAGCCTGGACAGGCAAGTGGCTGAGATGTCAGAAGAGGAGTGCCGAGCAGCGCTCGCCTGCCTCCTGAAGACAAGGGCAGCAGCCAGAGAGAGGCCTGAGGAGGCAGCACCAGAGATGCCTGCCATCCCGGTAAGGACTCCCCTGCCTGATCTCTCCAAGATGGCGCCTGCCTCCAGAGAGACTCCCCCCCACCCAGTTTCCCGCCAAACAAAATGGCCACCAGGCCACTTCCGGAGGCAACTTCCTCCAAGATGGCTGCTCCCCTGCGCACTTTGCCAGAACCACGAGCCAGGCCATCCCCAGCTCCACAGCCCAGGCCTACAATGCCAGCCAGTCAGTTCAGCATTCCACCGGCCCAGAGGACCACTTCGAACCCACAAGCCCCTTGCCAGGCCCCGCCTGCCAAGGCAAACATCAAAGAGGCCATAGAGGTCCTGGTCGCTGCCCTGGAACTTATGGAGCAACCACCCACTGGCCCCCCCGAGGCCCCAGACCCAGCTGCCCACTCAAGGAGGGCCCCAAATCCAACCTCCCACCCCCGGAGGAACCCAGATGGACCTGCAGCCTCCCACCCCCCACTGCAGAGGCGCTCACCACTCACTGAATGCTCCAGGGAGGCCCAGGCTGAGGCCTCCGCACCTTTCCGGTCCTGCTGGGATGATCCGGAGCTGCAATCCTGCTCCTCTGATGGAGAAGAGGAGATCCAGAGACATTTCCAGGCCTATCCAGCCCATGGACCTCATCTGATGGGCCTCCAGTCTCCAGAAAGATCTCCAGGCCTTCTTCCCACTCCTCCAAGGTTTCCCCGCCACATCGATGATGTCCGGCCCTATTCTGAGGCTCCAGCCAGACCTGACTTCAGAGCTCAGAGAGGGAGATCGGAGCTCCAACAAGAAAAGGCTTTGGAGCATGCTCCATTTCCTGCACGTGCCCAGTTGCTTCAAACTACAGAAGGACTACAAAAAGGAGCCAGACCTAAGCAATCGATCCCAGGCTTAGGGATCCCAATGCCATTCACAATAGGATCTTTTCAGTCATTTGAACAACTCCCCATGCAGTTTAATGGCAATAATTTTGTAACTTTGCCAAATAATTTTGAAAAATTACATTTAAGTGGTCAGAATTTTAAAAAATGGTGTAAAGAGATTCAGATAATTCTCTTAAGAGAAAATACTCTGGACATGATCAAAAGACCACCCCCTTTACCTTGGAGCCCTGAAATTGAGTTCCTGCATAAAAGAGCTTACACAACCCTGTTAAGTTCTATAGACACAGCTCTGTATGCCAGTCTTTCAGATGGCCTCACAGCTCAGGAAGTTTGGACTGCCCTATATAATTTGTTCCATAGTGACAATATGGCTGCAACCAGCAGATTGTCAAGAATTTTCCACAACTATAAACTCAAACCTGGTGTCAAAATGGGGGAACATTTGGCAACGCTTAAAGCCATGAGGGATGAGCTTATACAGAGGGGGGAGCCTGTTTCTGAATCCACTTTAATTAGTGTGATGTTGAACTCCCTAGACAAATCCTGGAGTCCCTTTATTATTTCTCTAGAAGGGGTTTCTAGGGAACAAAGAAATATAGAATACTTTTCTGGCCGCTTTATTGAGGAAGATTTAAGGCGCAGAGATGAGGAACAACAAGAAATGAAGGAGGCATATCACAGGCCTAGGCCTCAGAGGAGGCGCCAGGACACAAGTGAAAGGATTAATACCCTTCCCACCTGCTTTGACTGTGGCATACAAGGTCACTTTAAAAGGGAGTGCCCTCGCTCTAGGGCCAACACGGCTGGACTTAAGTACAATAAAAATAAAAGAGGCCGTGGAAGAGGGGGAGGTGGTCATAAAGGATACCAATTCTGTAGTGTTACTAGTGACAATCACACCTCCCAGGTAAAGGATGCTGAGGGGCTGTGGCTTCTTGATTCAGGTGCATCAACGCATATAGCCAACACGAAGCCACGATTTAAGGTTTTACACCCACTCAAGTCCTCAGTAAAAGTTGCCACTGGGGACAAGGCAGAGGTAACTGGGGAAGGCGTGATCAATGTGCCTGGTATAGGAGATGTCACTGGGGCACTGTATGTTCCCTCAATCAAGAACAACCTTTTAAGCATCTTAAAATTGACTGAGGATAAAAATGTAAAACTGATTTTTGAGAAGGGTGGAGGTTATGTTTTCAAAAATGGGGGTGTTGTTGGCGATATTGTAAAAATCAACAATTTGCCTTATTTTTCCCCAAAAGCACAGGTCAAAAGGCACAAGAAACCTAACAAGAGGGCTCAGGGAGCTAACGCCCAGATAGAGCAGAAAGCTTCTGTGCCAGCCCTCAGGTTGTCCAAACTCAAGGACCCTGGACCTAAAAACAATGAAGCTTTTAAACCAGCTCCTAGGACATCCAAAGCCATTAAGGCTGAGCCCATTAAGGTCACAACTCCTCAGCCAACCCTGAGGAACTCTAAGGTGACCATTAATCCAGTGCCTACTCTCATTACTGAACAGACCAAAGCTTGTAATGGTAAGATACATAAGGTTGACAAAGTATGCATGGGTAAACCTTTACATTTGGATTGTGCTCATATATTACACCGCAGGCTCGGCCATGCCAGCTTCCCGGTTATTAAGAAAATGCAAGATTTTTCTGATGGGCTTAAGATAAAGAATTGTAATACCTATTTGGAATGTGCCATCTGTAAGGCAGCAAAATCTAAAACTGCTGCTATACCTAAGGTCTCTTCCCGTCGTGCAAGGTACCCTTATCAGCTGGTACACATGGATTTGGTTGGTCCTTTTAGACCCTCCCTTGGTAGGGGGCATTATTTTTTAACGGTAGTAGATGATTACTCTCGTTATGGCCATGTATTTATTTTAAAGGACAAAACTGAAGTCTTTACCAACTTCAAATATCTTTACAACCAGATCCAAACGCAACACAAGGTGTGCATCGCTCAGGTGCAGAGTGATAGGGGGACTGAGTTTACATCCAAGATTTTTGAAAAGTGGATGAAGGAGAGAGGTATCCTCCATTTTAAATCATCCCCTCGAACTCCGTCCGAGAATGGTATTTCAGAAAGGAGAAATGGCGTGCTGCAGAATGTCATGAACTGCCTACTTGCAGATGCTGACATGAGCCAAGTTTTTTGGGCAGAAGCGGTCAAAATGGCTAATTATCTAGTCAACAGGACGTGGAGTAGTGCCATTAACCAAACCCCATACTTCCTGGTCCATGGAAGGAAACCTAGCCTCTCACACCTGAGAATTTTTGGTTCCTATGCCTGGGTCCATATTCCCAAGCACCTCAGAAGAAAGGGGGGCAAGGCATCAAGGAGGCTCAGATTTATAGGTTATGCAACCGGCAGCAAGGCCTCTAGATTTGTAGATAAAAATAACCTTGTCATTGTCTCTAGATCAGCTTCCTTTGAGGAGGGGTCAAATTGGTCAAAAATTCATTCCAATGAACCCGGTTATTCCCCTATTAGAAGCGACACTGAATAAGCAGCACCACCTGAAGAGGATGAACCAACAAACTCCAAGCAACTGACCAGCGAAGATCCAGATGGTGATGAATCCCTACCTGACTCTGACGATTCAGACAAGGAATCCTTGGGTGACTTCACACCCCCTGCCTCACCTAAACGACCATATCTTCGCAGCGCCTGGGACAGAGACCCGCCCCATTTTGATTGGAAAGATACCTCCGGCAGCTCCAATTCTGACACCGATGCTCCGGATGACAATGATGATGGTGAGTGGCAATTTCCCAGACGATCAAAACGCTCCAATAAAGGGGTGCCACCCAAAAGATTGGACATTGGCTTTGTTGCCTCGGTCAACAGCGTTACCATGGCCCCTAAAACGTACTCAGATATCCTCCAGCTTCCCGAGGAAGAACAGCGCAGGTGGAGGGTGGCAATGGAGCGGGAAATGGACAGTCTCAAAAAATTGAAAGTCTTCATCCCCATGGAAGTCCCCAAAAAGAGGAAAGCAATTGGCACCCGTTGGGTCTACAAGGTCAAGCCAATGCCCAACAACAAACTCCTCTATAAGGCCCGGCTGGTAGCACAAGGCTACGCACAGCACTACTTACAGGACTTTGATGAAACATACTCCCCCACCGTGAGAGCGGAAAGTGTGAGGGCTGCTTTGGTCACCGCAGCAGCACATGGGGAACACATTTTTCAATTTGATGTGCAAACTGCTTATTTACACGCACATCTAAAACAAGAAATTTACGTCAGAGGTGCCCCCGGATTTCAACGGCCGGAAGGCCACACCTGGCTTCTGAAAAAAAGTTTGTACGGCCTCAAACAATCAGGCAGACTGTGGTACAAATGCCTGACCAAAACTCTCAAATCACTGGGTTTCCATCCATCTCCAGCTGATAAATGTACCTTCACAAGGGATACCAAAGGGGGGCTGGAGAAAGTCCTAGTGTATGTCGATGATCTTTTATATATAGGGCCTGACAAGGGGGGAAGTATTATATTTGCCAGGACCCTACAAAAAAAGTTCACTCTAAAGTCTTTAGGATATATGGACAAGTACCTAGGCGTACAAATCATCACTACACCAAAAGGTTTTGCTCTCTCACAAAAGGAAAAGATAGAGGAACTCTTGGTGAAATGTAAAATGGAAGATAGCAAGCCCACGGCTATCCCAATGCAGACCGACTATTATGGATTGGCACACAAGGATAGCCCAGAGTTCCAAAATAATACTCTATTTAGGTCAGTGATCGGCTTGTTACTATATATAAATAACTGGAGCCGTCCAAATATTGCCCTGGCCGTAAACCTGCTATCTAGACAAGTGGAACATCCTACCCAGTTCCACTGGTTGGCCATTAAAAAGCTATTAAGGTATCTCAAGACCACAGCAGATTAGGTGCTTCGCTTGGAACCTGAGAATAGAGACAAAGCCCAATTAAAATGCTTCACAGATGCGGACTGGGCCGGAGATACCAAAACACATAGGAGTACTTCGGGCTTCTTGGTACTATTAAATGAGGCACCCATCCATTGGCATGTGGGGCAACAGAAATTTGTTTCGTGCTCCACCGCTGAGGCCGAATATGCATGCTTATCAGAGGCAGGGAACGATCTGATATGGTTTGATGCCTTAATTTCTAGCATCTGGACACCAGCGACTTTGCCCATCCAAATTATAGAAGACAACACCGGGGCCATAGGCATTGCCAAAGCCTATGCGGTGGGAAAAAGGTCCAGACATATTGATATCCGCTATCAAAATGTTAGGCAACTAGTAGAGATGGGGTTTATATCTTTATCACATTGTCAGACCAAATATCAAACAGCTGATATTTTCACAAAACCTCTACCAGCAGATAGGCACAAAGATCTGTGTAAAAAGTTATGTCTCACAGGGTAAAATTTGTTGTGCATTGCATTTGTATGTTTGCATGCCATCGGCTCGCAAGGAGGGGAACTGTCAAGTATTTGCAAGCCATTGGCACATATTTCATACAGACACTAGTGGAGGCAGGAAGTGCCCCCACCCCTATGTGGAGAGGAGGGGCTTACACTGAGTATAAAACCCCCTCTAACCTTTCCACTTTGCTCTCTCTTTTACGTTTGTTCTCCATGAGACATGATCTTTGATAGGGGTAGTCACACACGCTGTGTGCCCCCTATCCTAATGGATATTAAGACAGCCTTTGTATATAGTTAATATGTTTTGTTATATGAATAAATACATTTATCACATTTATTCATGCATCTGCCTTTGGACTCTTCTATGCTCCTGGGTGTTTTCTACGATCCCAATTTCCACAATATCTTTTCCAGGGAATGTATTGCTTGCCTTTCAGGCCTTTTATGATTAAACTCAACATGAACATAATGGGGTAAAATATTGATGTTTTTGCTAATATGGAGAAAAGCAGCTCTTGAATTTCATAGAGAAGACATAATTGCATCTATTGCTCACCCACCACCACCCACCCCTCATTTTACCAGAAGGAGAAACACACACACAAACCTGTGGGACTTTGCAGGTGTCTCCTATTGTTGACATCTGGATGGAGATATCCCTGTTAGCTGCACCAAGAAGAGCCAGGAGGTTCTCCTTCCTTCCACAGCTGTAGTTGGGGACATTGGCTTCTCCAGTGGAGAGCATGTCCAGCAAGGCATCTGAAGTGCGGAAAGTGCTCCAATAGTTGTTATGGGTGTTGTAGCCCAGTGTGAGGTTGTGGAAGAGTTGGGAATTCTTGTTGACTATTTGAATGTTGAAAATGAATGCTAAGCCATAAAGAAAATCGTAAAAAGTCCTATTGAAAAAAAGTTATTATAATTGGTATAAACATTACACCAATTCTCCGCGAGCTGCACTGGCTCCCTATCGGTCTCCGGTCCCAATTCAAGGTGTTGGTTATTACCTTTAAAGCCCTACATGGCTCAGTGCCAGGCTATCTTCGAGACCGCCTTCTACCGCATAGCTCCCAGCGACTGGTAAGATCCCACAGAGTTGGTCTCCTCCGGATCCCGTCAGCTAAACAATGTCGGTAGGCGGGCCTGAGGGGGAGAGCCTTCTCTGTGGCTGCCCCGGCTCTCTGGAACCAATTACTTCCTGAGGTCCAGACCACCCCCACCCTATTGGCCTTCCGGAAAGCGGTGAAGACCTAGCTTTTCCAACAGGCCTGGGCCATTGATCTCGCTATGGTGATCTTGCGAGACCCGGCCATGGAATGGAGTGTATGGGTTTTTAACGTGTTATTTTAATTTTTTTACGGGATATTGTTCACTTTGTTTTTTTGCTGTAAGCCGCCCAGAGTTCCTAGGGAGTTGGGCGGCATAGAAATGTGACTAATAAATAATAATAATAATAATAATAATAATAATAATAATAATAATAATCAACAGCCACAACAAATACTTTTGTTATATATAATATATATAATCCTTCACAAGCCTACTGAGCCTTAAATCAACATTGATCCAAAAGCAAAGATCAGTTACACAATATGGAAATGGGCTGAGGTACAGCAACTACAACTGATTCATTATTCAAGTCATAAATTAAGGACTGAACTGAAGGAGGAAAATAATCTGCAGCCCTTTCAGCTTTTTTTCAGACCCCTTTTTGAGTGTCTTTCACAAAATCAGACAAAAGAGAGAAGCCATGGAAATCAAAATCATTCAGGAAATTAGACATATTCCCCAATATACAGGTGAAACTCGAAAAATTAGAATATCGTGCAAAAGTTCATTTATTTCAGTAATGCAACTTAAAAGGTGAAACTAATATATGAGATAGACTCATTACATGCAAAGCGAGATAGTTCAAGCCTTGATTTGTCATAATTTTGATGATTATGGCTTGCAGCTCATGAAAACCCCAAATTCACAATCTCAGAAAATTAGAATATTGTGAAAAGGTTCAATATTCTAGGCTCAAAGTGTCCCACTCTAATCAGCTACGTAAGCCATAACACCTGCAAAGGGTTCCTGAGTCTTTAAATGGTCTCTCAGTCTGGTTCAGTAGGAATCACAATCATGGGAAAGACTGATGACCTGGCAGTTGTACAGAAAACCCTCCATAAGGAGGGAAAGCCTCAAAAGGTAATTGCAAAAGAAGTTGGGTTTTCCCAAAGTGCTGTATCAAAGTACATTAATAGAAAGTTATGTGGAAGGGAAAAGTGTGGAAGAAAAAGGTGCACAAGCAGCAGGGATGACCACAGCCTGGAGAGGATTGTCAGGAAAAGGCCATTCAAAAGTGTTGGGGACTTTCACAAGGAGTGGACTGAGGCTGGAGTCAGTGCATCAAGAGCCACCACACACAGACGGATCCTGGACATGGGCTTCAAATGTCATATTCCTCTTCTCAAGCCGCTCCTGAACAACAAACAACATCAGAAGCGTCTTACCTGGGCTAAAGAAAAAAAGAACTGGTTTGTTGCTCAGTGGTCCAAAGTCCTCTTTTTTTATGAGAGCAACTTTTGCATCACATTTGGAAACCAAGGACCCAGAGTCTGGAGGAAGAATGGAGAAGCACACACTGCAAGATGCTTGAAGTCCAGTGTGAAGTTTCCACAGTCTGTTGATTTGGGGAGCCATGTCATCTGCTGGTGTTGGTCCACTTTGCTTCATTAAGTCCAGGGTCAATGCAGCCGTCTACCAGGAGATTTTGGAGCACTTCATGCTTCCTTCTGCAGATGAACTTTATGGGGATGCTGACTTCATTTTCCAGCAGGACTTGGCACCTGCCCACACTGCCAAAAGTACCAAAACCTGGTTCAATGACCATGGGATTACTGTGCTTGATTGGCCAGCAAACTCACTTGACCTGAACCCCCTAGAGAATCTATGGGGCATTGCCAAGAGAAAGATGAGAGACATGAGACTGAACAATGCAGAAGAGCTGAAGGCCGCTATTGAAGCATCCTGGTCTTCCATAACACCTCAGCAGTGCCACAGGCTGAGAGCATCCATGCCATGCCGCATTGAGGCAGTAATTGATGCAAAAGGGGCCCAAACCAAGTCCTGAGTACATATGCATGCTTATACTTTTCAGAGGTCCGATATTGTTCTATGTACAATCCTTGTTTCATTGATTTCATGTAATATTCTAATTTTCTGAGATTGTGATTTTGGGGTTTTCATGAGCTGTAAGCCATAATCATCAAAATTATGACAAATCAAAGTTTGAACTATCTCGCTTTGCATATGTCTATCTCATATATTAGTTTCACCTTTTAAGTTGCATTACTGAAATAAATGAACTTTTGCACGATATTCTAATTTTTCGAGTTTCACCTGTAAATGAAAAATAAAAAACAGAAAAGAAGGAGAGTATTAGAATGGAGGGAGTGCAACTCCATCACCCTGAATGACTTACGGATCATGGAAAACAAACTGAAGAGAAGGAGCCATGTTGAAAGGCAACTTTGTATGCAATATTTCCGTTCCACTGGTGACTATATTGATTAGATGGTCTCCTGGTCTGTAGTAGCTCCATGGTTTCCCATCCTGGTTCTCTAAACTCAGCGGGCATTTAATTCTCAGTTTCCCAGAGACTGGATGGGACAAAAGCAGCATCAGAAGCAGAAGCAGGAGGTCCATCATTCATGGGGTGAATCAATGGATCCCTTTCCTGTTTCTAAAGATTTAAAAGAATCAAAGGACTCTCACAAGGTGGAAAATCCAGTTGCTTTTTCTCAACCCAGAGAAACACTCAGCTTCATCTGGAAAGGAGGGAGACATACATTCTAGAGCACAGATCCTGCCTGTCCCCAAACTCCATATTTCTCTGCCCAAAGTCTCCCCTGGAGGATTTGGCCAAACAGCAGAGCTGAAACTTTTATCATAATTCTTCCTCTCAGGAGGGATCCCTGGATAATTCAGCTAGTTCTTGAAGTCAAAGATTGTTGGGAAATTCTCTGGAGGGAAATGAAAGGGAAATAATCCCCATGTGATTCAAAATAACAGGAGCAGAAATGGAATTAAATCCATTATCTAGAATTGAGAGGTTTGGGAGCTCCATGCAGGGAATACATGGCACCTGTGGCTGAAATAACAAATAAATCTGATATTTGTTTGTATAGTGATGAAAGAGAAAACTCATGGGGCCACTTAATGCCAGAGCCTGCCACAGATCTGAAATAGCTGCCAGCTGAGTTGGAGCCAAAATTTACTTTATTTTGAAAGTTAATGCTCAAGGGCATTGCACAAAAGGGCTGATGCCATAGTGCAGCCAGGCTCTAAGAACAAAATCAACTTTAGTGAAAAACTAGTTCTTTGAACTTTGCAGAGTTAAAAAAAATCACAGGGAGAGGGAGAGGGAAAGGGGGAGAGAGAGAAACACAGAGAGGTTAGGAAAAAAACAAGTGAAAAGAGATGGAGAAATCAAGGCTGCCTCTCTCCCCATGTGGGGAGGGGAGGGAGGAAAGAAAGGAGGGAAGGGGTGCTCAGGACTCTCGTGTTGCAGATGGAAAGCTGATCTGCAAAAGCCCCTCTTGGGAGAAGGAAGCTGGGGAGCCTCGTGGTGGGGGAGGGAAGCAGATCTGCAAAATCTCCCTCCAGGTTCCATCTTCTGAGTCCTGGAAATGGGGGAGACCATATCCCATGTTGCTCAGCCACCTCTTTCCATGTATGGGGCACTCAGGGGGGAAAGCAAAGCCCAGACCCATGGAGAAAGCCCAGGATGACCAGGAAGGAGGAGGGGATCTGGGGCATTCCTGGGAAGAGACTAACCTGGTTTATGGGTCCCAGGGTTGAATGTTGGGAGGACGCAGCCCCTGGGGATTCTCCAGCTTCTCATGGGCTCCGTGTCTTTCCAGGAGAGGCTCCTGTGGGGGAGAAGCCATGCAGGGCTGGGTCTTCCAAGGGGGATCTGGGGTTGCCCTGGAGGAAAAGGCAGCCTGTCTCGCCCTGGAGGAGACCCTCTGTGACTCTGAGCAAGATGGGGGTCCCCCGTGGCCCCTCCAGAGCCCCCAGCTGAGGAGACCCTCTTCATTGCAGGCTTTTCTGGGGAAGGGGCTTAAGCCAGTGGTGGGATTCTGCTGGTTCTAGGCGGTTCGGCCAAACCATTTGTTAAATTGCTGGCTCACCCGCCCCTCACCCCACCCCACCTCCCACTCACGTGGCGCCAGCCTACCCTAGCCCATCCAGTCGCTGGGGGAGACACGCTACTTTTCTCCGCCCCGGAACACTGGCTGCAGCTGAAGCTCCGCATCGTAATGGGCTCCAGGAGGAGGAGGGGCACTGTCTGCCCCATTGCGAAGCTCAGTAAGAGCAACCAGAGCCGGCTGCAAGTGCAGCCGGGCGGGTGCACACGCAGTGGGGCACAGGCTTAAGGTGCCACCTCAAAGCTGAGAGGCAACTCGATGGTGCGGTAGGTGCACTGCCGCCGCCACCTGAATGGGATAGGAGAAAGAGATGGAGAGAAAGAGGGGAGGAGAGAGAGAGATGGAGAGAAAGAGAGATGAAGGAAAGAAAGGGGGTGAGAAAGAGAGATTGAGAGAAAGATGAAGGAGAGAAAGAGAGGGGGAGAAAGAGAGACGGAGAGAAAGATGAAGGAGAGAAAGAGAGGGGGGAGAAAGAGAGATGGAGAGAAAAAGATGAAGGAGAGAAAGGGGAAAAAAGAGAGATGGCGAGAAAGAGATGAAGGAGAGAAAGGGGAGAACGATAGGGGAGAGAAAGAGATGAAGGAAAGAAAGAGAGGGGGAGAAGAGGAATGGAGAAAAAGAGAGATGAAGGAGAGAAAGAAGCGGGGAGAAAGAAAGAGATGGGAGAGATGAAAGAGACACACAGAGATACTTGTTTAAAAGAAAATACTGGGAGCCACAAAACATGGGTGGGAGTAAGTGATATGGAGTTGGCAATGCCCACCCAGGTTTAAGGTTTAAGTGCTTAAGTGTTTACATGTGTTTAAGGTTGAGTGTTTAAAGTTGCAGACCCCTGACCTTCCCCATCCGATCGCTTCACCCTGCAGCCAGCCCTGTAGGCCTATCCCCGTCTCCCATCTGGGCAGCAGCGGCCTACCTACCCCGGTTGTATCACTTTGCCCTGCAGCCAGCCCAAACGCCCGCCTTGGACTGCCTTGGACTGCTCCAGCAGGTCATTTTTATTTAATTAAGAATGCTGCAATGGGCATAAATGATGACCGGTCAAAAGTGTGAGGATCTGTCAGAAATCACTTTTTCTAGCCCTCTGGGTAGTCCCTAGGTGCATATGGACTACTCAGAGGGCTGAAAAAAGTTATTTTTGACAGGTCCTCACACTTTTGACCAATCCTTGCACTTACGACTGTCCTCACATTTTACATTTTGCGCCTTATCTTTTCACTGTGGTGAAGAGAACTAGTTGTGAAATGACTGACACGGTTGTTAAGAACGCTGCAACGGGCAGAAATGTGAGGATGGTCATAAGTGTGAGGACCAGTCAAAAGTACGAGGACCAGTCAGAAATGACTTTTTTCAGCCCTCTGAGTAGCCCCTATGCATATAGTCACGCCCACCCTGTCACATGATCAGATAGCCATGACCACCCGGTCACATAACCACCAAGCCACACCCCCAACTAAGCCACACCTACAGAACCGGTTGTTAAAAAAATTGAATCCCACCACTGGCTTAAGCCTCCCTCCCTCTGCAATTCTGGGAGGTTTTGCCTCTTTCTCATCCCACCCAAAGCTCTGAATTTTGCTCTTTACTTGACCACCACCCCTCTTGGCTTGGCTTCTTCAGCCTCTTCTCCATCAGGCTGAGGGCAGGGAAGCTCCCAGGCAACCGGCTCTTCCCCCTCTTTGATTGGCTACAGGGTTGTCATGACGAAGGGGGCAGGCCAGGAATAGAAGCAGCCAGTAGAGAGAAAGAGAGGTGGGACTTTTGTCGTCTCTGAGGAACTGGAGGATTTGAATGCGAAATCTGCTTTCTTTTACAAAACCATTTATATTATTATGGAAAAGTAAAAAGTTGAGATTCGATTTTAATGCTTTATTTTACTGCAACAGAGGAAGTCTGAAGTCAGCATTTTTTTTTCTCCCTTCCCCCCACTTCTCTTTCCCCTCCCCTCATTTCTTCCTCTTTGTTTTATTTTTATTTTTGTATTTTATTCTATAATCTAATAAAATGTTTAAAAAAAAAAAAAGAACTGGAGGATTTGAATGCAAAATCTGCTTTCTTCTGTTCAGATGCAGCCCAGAATCAGAAGGAGGGAAGGGTCAGAGAAAACGAAGGAATATTTAAAAATCTATTTTAAAAAACAAAGGAAAACCTAGACTTTGACAGAAGAAAAATCAAAAGTGAACACCAAAATAAGATTAATTATCAAACTCTGTAGAAAAAGTTCTTTAGCTCTGTAGAGTGAGATCCATGAGATATAGAGCAATTTAAAGGAAAGAATGATAAAAGTCAGCCTTAAGCAAATCTATGGGAGACGCAGAGCAGAAAGATCGGAAGATGAAGTGAAATTGGACGTTAAAGAAAATAGTGCCTTCAAATAGCTTATAGAAAATAGCTAAAATAGTTATAGTATTAACATTACATTCTGTGCTGGTTGAAAGTATTTAGAATTTAGAATTTCTATTTATTTTAATTTTCAAAATATGTAAGCTTTCTTATTTGTGAAATAAAAATCTCACCCCAACTATTGAAGAGAGAGAAAAAAACCCAAATCAAATTCAAGTTTCTAGTACTTTGTGAGAATGGCGTCTGGGTCAATCCAGTCTTTGGTGGTTCAACAAAAATATATACTGTCAACAATTGCTCCAGGAGATCTCTAGGTGCTCCCAGTGCAAAGGAAAAGAGCCTCGACTGTCGGAGGGAGAGAATATGGTCCAGGGAGATCTCATCCCCTCCAGGCAACGGCCTCCCAAATACCCGGAGCTTCTCCTGGGCCACCCGAGACGGGAGAGGCTGAAGGGGAAGCTCTTCTAGACCAGGAGACCATCTCATGGGGACAATCCTCAGGTGAACAAGAAGATCACATACAACAAGGACTTCCAATCAGGCTCCTCCTTGTCAGTTTCATTCCTAAGTCATTCCCTGTGCTGGAGTTTCCTTTCCTCTCTTTGCATTCCTAACACTTTCCTTCTTTCCTTTTTATTTCACTTCCTCCTGTATTAATGGACCTGTCTAATTTCCTGAATGGTCTGGATTTCCAAAGCTTCTCTCTTTTTCTCTTATTTTCTGGAAGTCGCTGGAATCTAAAGATGAGATGGAATAAAAACTGTAACAACTCCAGATTATTTCCCTCTCTCCATCCAAACTTGAGCTCATCACTTGAATGCTAACTTTTGTTTAAAGTAGTGATTAAAACAGTTGTAGTGGCCCCTCCCCAGCCCAGCCCCATATTTTTATAACCTCTCATTGATACACAATTCCTGATCCTTAGAAATAGAGCAGAAATAGAATAGGATAGAGTAGAGTAGAAACAGGAATGGAATGGAATGGAATGGAATGGAATGGAATGGAATGGAATAGAATAGAATAGAATAGAATAGAATAGACTTTATTTTCACTTTAAATGTAGACTAATTGGCATACATTAAAATGAAATTTCACTGCATACAGGTCTCAAAGGGGCAACATCTCCAAGGTTGTTGAGTGAATCACCACTGTCATTAAGCAAATCATACAGTTATTAAGCGAATCAGGCTGTGATTAAGCAACTCCGGCTTCCCCAATGCCTGAAATTGGCAAAAAAAAAAAAAAAGGTCAGAAATTGTGATCACATGACCCAGGGATGTTGCGATGGTCGTAAGTGTCTTTATCCGAGGCCATTATAACTTTGAAGCATGATTAAAGATACGGCCATAAGTCGAGGACTGCCTGTAACTGACCTGGGTGGGGAAATAAAACCTTTTAAGGCTCCTGCCTTTGTCCGAGTTCTGGCTATAAGGAGCTCGTTGATTTGCTCAATTTATATATGATTCTCAGCATCATCAAAACCATAAATACAATTCCCAGCCTTTACGCAATCTAATCAAAGGTGAATAAAATTTCAAACCGGGGTGCCAATCTAAGGCAACTTTCAAGGCCTCCGATTTAGTTTTAATAGGTACGCTTTATATGTTATTTGAGTCGAGTTTCTGTAGGAAATTAAAGAAAAAAAATAGAAATAAATAAAATGCTTTCAGCTTCTGCATTTGCTGCTTAAGCTTAAAAAAACCCCATATCTATCCAGCTTTCTTCTTCTCCTTTATTAAAGTACCTAATGCTAAAGTTTCCCACAAGGATTCTCCACAGCTGGAGGTGCAGCCCCCCTCAGGGAGACCCAGTCAATGCCTTTCTTCACTTCATGGAAGTCATATTTCCACTTGGGACAGAATTCTTTCCTTTGCCTTTAAAGGGCTGCATTGTCGCTCTGAGGCCAGACCTGAATAGGAAGCAGCAGCCTCCAAGCAGAAGAAATGGAGCATGTGGGACAGAGGAATTTCAGCCCTTAACATGCTCCAATCTGGGTTCTGGGGAGAGGAAATTCCAAAGGGCCACAGAGGGTGTTGGGGTCTATTGGGGTGAATGGGGAGGTCTGCAGGGGCCACGGACACCCCCCCCCGAAGGAATACCCCCCCCCCCCGTGGCCTTCTTTCCACCTTCCTTCCTTCTCCCCATCAGTCGGGCACTTTGGGGGAAAGAGATTTTCCACCTCTGGACCCAAAAGACTTTGGAATCCGATATTTCCATAAATTCTGTATCGGACAGCCTCTCTCCATACCAAGCTGCCCCGTCTGCCTCCGATGTCCCACCTCCCAAAATAAACCTCCCAGGAAATGAAGGGAAGCCAGTCAGTTTTATGAAAGGAGTGGGCCAGAGCATCCAGGATAGAGAAGAGGGAGAGGGGAGATGGTGGATTCAGAGGGAGCTGAGTGACCCACTTGATCCCTTTAACCTTGGACAGAGAGATAGTCAAAGATCACCTCTAGTGCCTGCAGCAAACTACTTCAGTCTTCATGGTGCTCAGATAGGAAGCCAGTTAAGCATCCCTTCCCTTCCCTTTGTTTTCTCCTCCCTGTCTCCCTCCTTCCCTCCCTCTCTTCATCCTTCCCTCCTACCAACACCCCCCCTCTTATCCCCCCCCCAAATCATTTAGCACTTTGAGAAGATTCTGTGTGCTCAGTTCCCCTGGGAGCCTTGGGGGGCTTCCCTCCGTCTTTCATTTTCTTTTTTTATTCCACAGACTTTGCCTGAGACCTCCCAGGATCTCTACCTGGGCTTGCAACCCCTTCCTCCTGGAAGGCCCAGAGCTGCCCAAGGGGCACCCCTGGCCTGTCCCCACAGCTGGACTGTTGCCGTAATTTGAGGATCGGACTCAATAAAGAATTCAGAATTGTAGTATTCAAACAAAGTATTATTTATTTACAGAAGGCATTCTATATTCACAGAGTGATTGCAGATAGAAGCTAGGAGGAGGAGTGTGCATCTCCTTTTTATACCAGTGAGGCGGGATTAGGGAGGAGGAGTGGTTAGAGAGGAATACATTAGGAAAGGAAGAATAAGTTAACCCTTGGTATTCCATGAGCATATATTTCTTTCATTCAAAAATAAGGCATTTATCCATGACAAATCCCCCTCTAAATGCCGATTCGACATACAACAGTAGTTACATTCAGATTCAGAACAATATAGAACATGCAATTTTGAAGTTAAATATTTATGTTGTTTTGATTGTAAAGGTTTAGTCAATATATCAGATATTTGTTCTGTAGTTTCACAATGAATAGCTTTAATGAATCCATTTTGAGACAATTGTCTTACATGTTTGTATTTGATATCTATATGCTTAGATCTTTGACCAATAGCATCTGCTCTAGATATCTCTATTGCAGCTTTGTTATCTTCATATATAGTGAATGGTTGTGAAGGACTCTTCCAAACATTAGTTAATAAATCATTGAACCAGATGAGATTATTAGAAGCTTTCGACAAGCAAATATACTCTGCTTCAGTGGTTGACGTAGCTACTAAATCCTGTTTTCCAGTATACCAGTAGACTGGGCAGTTGTTAAGAAAGAATACATAGCCGGAAGTGCTCTTCCTGCTCTTAGTATTGCCTGCCCAGTCAGCATCAGCATAACAAGTGAGAATAGGCTCTTTAACATTGTTGGGCTCTAACAATAAGCAAAAGTCTAAGCTGTGTTTCAAATACCTTAACACTCTTTTAATTGCTTCCCAATGGTAAATTAGAGGCTTACTGACATATCTGGACAACAAATTAAGGGGTAGAGCAATATCAGGTCTGGTCCAATTAGCAATATATAAAAGAGAACCGATAACTGATCTGTAAAGTGTATTGTCATTAAACTCAGGAGATAATTCATTCATATTCTTTAGGAAATCAGCCTGCATTGGGGTATCACAAGGCTTTGCATCATTCATATTGCATCTGTTCAAGAGTTCAATAATTTTATCCTTCTGAGACAATCTAAATCCTTTTTTAGTTTTACTAATCTGTACTCCAAGATATTTATTTACTTTCCCCAATGACTTCAATGAGAAATGTTCTCCTAATTTTGTTACAAATATATCTCTCTTATCTTTATGTTTGCCAATATACAAAATGTCATCCACATAAATTAACACAAATTCTAATGATTCACCTTCTCTCCTAACAAAAAAACAATTGTCTGCAGTTGTAGCATTGAAGTTCATAGTTTTGAGTACGTTGACCAAACATTCATACCAGCGTTTGCCGGATTGCTTCAATCCATGCAAACTTTTGTTTAGTAACCATGTTTCGTTTCTATTTGTGTTTTGACTATGAGGAGCTCTTACATATATTTCCTTATCGAGTTTTGCATGTAGACATGCAGTTTGTATATCGTATTGAAAGACTTCAAGATTAAGGGCTGAGGCTATTACTAAAGCTGTCTTAACACTTTCAGTTCTTACAGTGGGAGAATATGTGTCGGTATAATCCTCAGGGTATCTTTGGGCAAAGCCCTGTGCAACCAATCTTGCTTTATATAATGTGTTACCCCCTTCTAGATTCTTAATTTTAAATATCCACCTAGTGCCTATAATTGTCTTATCTTTTGGAACCGGTGTTGGAGTGAATACTTTGAGTTTTCGTAAACTGTCCATTTCTTTGGCCATGGCTAATTCCCATTTCTTTCTTTCTTCTGTGGGGAGTTTTAATACTTCTTCATATGTATTAGGTGTTGATGTATCATTATTTATATGCATTATGTAATCCTTATATCTTTCTGGTACTTGATTCCTGTTGCATCTAATTGTTCTTTCAGGTCTGTTGTTGTTATCATGTAAATATCTTGCTTCCTTTTGTGTTAATGAATGTTTTGATTTTGGGGCAATTTCCCATCCATGTTTTGGTGTTGTTTTTTTGTGTGCTGCAGTTTTGTTCTTCTCTTTTTGTTTTATCTTGTGTTTTAATATCTGGTCTTGTTATTGGGAGTATCTCATTAAGATGTATCTTAGACCAATTGGCCTGTTCGTGAAATACAGCTGTCCTAGAAATTATGAATTTGTTATTATTGTCAATAAATCTATATCCTTTTGTACCTATTTCATAACCCATGAATCTGAGCCTCATAGATACATTATCTCCCTTACGTCTCAATTGTTTCGGTATATGTACATCTGCTGTAACTCCAAATACATGCATGTGGGCTATCTTGGGTTTTTTACTATACATCAATTTGTATGGTGTTTTATTTATGACATTAGACCAAAGTCAGTTAAGTGTATAATTGGAATATAATAGTGCTTCTGACCAGAAATGTTTGCCTAAACCAGCATCCTCTAATGTACATCTAATCATGGTTTGTAGTGTCGAGTTTTTTCATTCCGCTACTCCATTTTGAAAGGCAGAGAAAGGACTAGAGGTGAAATGTAACATTCCTTTTGCTTTTAACCATTGGGAGAATTCCCTTGACATGAATTCAGATCCTCTGTCTGTCATGATCTGTTTTATTTTTATGTTGTGTTGTGTTTCTACACGTTTATAAAATTCTTTAAACTTTTGAAATGTTTTAGCTTTGTGTCTTAAGGCGTAGACAAAGCCATAACGACTGTAGTCGTCTACAATAGTAAGAAAATATCGTTTTTTGTATGTAATTGATGGAGTTAATGGACCAACTAGATCCATATGTACCAGGTTAAAAATATGGTTTGATGATCTTGTTGCCTTTTTGGGTCTGGGTTTGATTCTGAGTTTTGAGGACTTACATACTGAACATTCCAAGTAATTTTTACAGTCTTTTATTTTAACACCTTCAGCATGTTCAATCATTTTTTGTATTATGGGAAAACTGGCATGACCTAACTTTCTGTGTAATATATGTGCACATTCATCATGAATTGGTTTTCCAATTATTGGTCTTTTGTTAGTGTGTGTATTGCTGACAGATATCGTTTCATCATTATGTTCTGGTTCATGTTCCTCATTGTCACTATCAATATCATTTTCATTTTCTAGGCTAGTGTCATTTTCTATGTTTGAATCAATGTTGTGTAGCCATCTTTCCTCTGTGATCAAATATGGTAAATCTCCTTTGGTAATTATATTACCTATGTTTATTTTGTTTTTCTCTAGAGTTACTTTTCCCTTTGAGAATATTATATTTATGTTAGAGTCCCTGCTTAGCTTTATTGCACTAAGAATGTTGTGAGGTATTTTGGGTATTAATAGAACCCCCTCTATTTTCCCTAGACTGGGTAATTCTACATTTCCTCTTCCAATGACTTGGACTTCCTCTTGGTTTGCTACTTTAATTACAAATTTATCTTCTATGAAGGAAGATAATATTTTCTTATCGTGTGTTGTGTGATTTGTTGCCCCGGAATCAATGAGCCAGGCATTATCCTTTGAGTCTTGTTTTTGGTTATTGTGTGCTTATCTAATCCGTACAATGATCCAGACTTTCTATCTCTTGAGTTATCTTTGCCCCCTCTATGTTCTCTAAAGTTCGGTGAGTTTCTATGTCTGTATCTGTCAATAGATGATTGTCTGTCATGGTATCTGCTTCTTGTGTCATTTTTTTGTCTTTCCCTAGAAGGTTTTGGACAGTCTCTCCTATAATGTTCTTTGGACCCACAGTTATAACACTCAATTGATTCTTGATACCTGTCTTGGGATACTACCCTTTTGATCTGTCTGTTTTCTTTGTAAGTACTGTAGCGGCTCCTTCTCAAATTATCTTCAGCTATTAACCTATTTGATAAATTCTCTATAGATAGATATCCTAAATTAATTGTATCCAAATGTGATATGTAATTGTCCCATGATGAGTCTAATGAATTAATGATAACCCTTTTCATTGTCTGGTCAGATATTATTTCTCCCCTTAAGTGAAGTTCTGCTCTAGTTTTGTTTAGTAATAATAAATGTTCACTTATAGTAGTTCCAGGTTTTATCCTGGCTGAGAAAAAGTCTTTAGACATTCTCGTTGTGGTTGCCACACTCTCACTATGAAACAGTTTAAACATACAATGAATTATTTCTGAGACAGTTAGATTATGCTTAATACTATGATAGATAGCAGGTGATATACTAGAGATTAGTAAATAAAATGATCTGTGGTGTAGGCAGTCCAATTTTAGGGTCCATGGTTTTTTAGGAGGATTAGTTATGAAAAACAATAAATTCTCTTTTAAGAAAACAACCTGGAGTTGCTGACTTCCATTCCTGTAAATTAATACCGTCTATTCTCAATTTTGGAAAATCATTAGGCAAGTTTTCAATGTTATTTGTTGTATTACTTACAACTGGAGGCTGTCCATGGTCCTGTATATGCTGATAATTGCAGAATGGTGTAGGTATACTCGCGATTAGTCTGAATGGTTCTCTCTGTTCTTTATTGTCTCTATATTCATCTGGGCGTATTTGCGCATGCGCGTAGTTCATTTCGTTCCTGAAGCTGTCGGGAGAGGTTCTCGTCGCTGTAGCTCCCTCGTAGTGCTCTTCCTCTGATGACTCGCTCTCTGGCTCGACTTTAGGTGTCCAGGTGGGGATCGGGACTTGCTTCTTTCCATCGTAGTCGTCTTGGTTGAGGCCTCTGGCTCCCGGAAGCATTTGCGGTGTGGGCGAGTACTTGCAAGGCTCTCTGGGTTCGGGCGTTAGCGTTCTTGTCATTCGGGTTGGAGTGGATAGATGCTGAAACGTTTGCTTGCTTGCTTCTGTATCTTTGCTTTTGGATTGTGCTGTTTGTCTTTTCTTAGCTACTTGATCGGCTGACTTTGGTATTTTCGTCGATTTCTCCGATATTTTTAAATTCGGACCGAAGGTTGCAAAAAGTGTTTTCATGGCAGTTTTGATTTGTAGTTCGGTTGGTGTTTCTTCGGTATCTGTATCAGATTCTTCTGATGAATAGAATTTTTCTTTTTTATTTTTTATGCTGTGTAAAGCTTTTCGCGCCAGCCATTTTGAACTCTGCTTTCTGATTGGTTCTGAGTCGGCCATTTTGGTGGGCTGACAAAACCAAGATGGCTGCCATTCAAAATTTTGCGTGGGACCGTTAGTCTTTCTTTTAGTTATACTCTCATCTATAGGTAATTCGCTTACCATTTTGTGATCTTTAGATTCTGGTGCGTTGGCGTGGTTTTCTCTCGCTGCTCCGCTATCTTTTATGATGTCTTGGAGGTTCGCGATGAGATTTTTGTCGTCTTTTTGGTTTTTCAGCAGTCTTAGTATTTCTGATCTGAGCGTATTGTTTTCTGTCTCGCTCGCTTCTTGGTCGTCGGGTTCATCGATTACCTCTTCGTTGTCGTAGTGAAGTTTTCAGATTCTCTTGTTATTTTAGTTGTAGATTCATCAATCATTTCTTGATCTGTTTCCATTTCTTTGTTGTGTGCCCTGGTGTTGGGTCTTTCTCTTTTGTTTCTGGAGTTTTCTTTCTTTGGCATGTCTGTTTCTTATTGAGTCAGCCAAACCATCCTCTGCTACCAGATTGTTGCCGTAATTCGAGGATCGGACTCAATAAAGAATTCAGAATTGTAGTATTCAAACAAAGTATTATTTATTTACAGAAGGCATTCTATATTCACAGAGTGATTGATAGAAGCTAGGAGGAGGAGTGTGCATCTCCTTTTTATACCAGTGAGGCGGGATTAGGGAGGAGGAGTGGTTAGAGAGGAATACATTAGGAAAGGAAGAATAAGTTAACCCTTGGTATTCCATGAGCATATATTTCTTTCATTCAAGAATGAGGCATTTATCCATGACATGGACCAAAGATTGTGACATCGTAGCCCATGTCATAGAAGGTCTCCTGGGCTGCTCTGGGTCACTCAAGGGGTTGAGTGCTGAAGGAAAGAGCATTTCCTCTGTGACAATGGCAGGCAATTTCTTACAGCGGATGAGAATGAAGAGAAAGTTCTCAAATAGAGGTAGGATGAAATTAAAGAGAGGCTTATTATAACACTTAGCTTTAGCAGTTAGAATAGTAATTATTCAACCCTGTAATGAAAAGGAAGGGAAGGTCTACAAATAGAGGTAGAATACAATTAAAAAACAACACTATCTCCTTAACTTGAGCAGGAAGGGTGAAGAGTTTAGATGCCAGAAGTATCAGCTGGCTCCTAATATTGGGGAATAAAGAACCTAGATCAAACTGTGGCTGAAAAAATGAATGTCTTTAATCACAGTCAATAAGTTTGTGTTTTTAAAGAAGTCTATTTTTTTCCCCAGTGGTACCAGAAGAGCCGCTGGACTTGGGCTTATGGAGGCACACGGAGGTATGTACTATATAGTTCCAACCCATCTATAGGACCCAGGGTGCCTGTGTTAACTGGGCTTGGGGGTCTCCCTCGTGTCCAGGCCCAACGTCCTCATGACCTCCAAGGCTTTTCAGCAGAAGGCTTCAGGTGCCAGCCAGCTGCCCCCCATCCAACAAGGGCCTCCTCCTCAGCGGTCCATCACCCCCCGCCCCCCTCAGGTAAGCAGTCTAAATCTTCTGGGGAATGGTCTAAGTGTCCGTTACTAAGGATGGCAAATTTTCACATTATCCTTTTATTATGTGAACGAATCAGGCTGAGACAGTGGTGAAATCCAAATTTTTTTACTACCAGTTCTGTGGGCGTGGCTTTGGTGGGCGTGGTGTGGCTCGGTGGGTGTGGCTCGGTGGGCGTGGCAGGGGAAGGATACTGCAAAATCCCCACTCCCTCCTCACTCCAGGGGAAGAATACTGCAAAATCCCCACTCCCTCCTCACTCCTGGGGCCAGCCAGAGGTGATATTTGCTGGTTCTCCGAACTGCTCAAAATTTCCGCTACCAGTTCTCCAGAACCTGTTAGATTTCACCCCTGGGCTGAGAGATCAATTCTCTCACATAGCAAATAACCTTGTGAAAAACCCATATTTTTTTTTAACCAGGAGAGGTTATACCTGAAAAATTGTTCATGTCATAATAAGATGTGAGGGTTGGGGATAGCGGAGTGTGAGTGAGCTGATTTATAAGTATATTCCACACCTGTTATTTATTTTAACTTTTCCAGGCTCCTACAACATCCGGGGGGGAACCGCTAAGGAGTGCGAGGGAGAAGAATGCCACGTAAGTCTACATTGCATCTCAAAAATATAAAATATAAAATTCTGGATCAGTGTGATCTGCTTCCACACGTTGCAGAGTTATCTGTGCAGGGCTGAAAGGCAGGAGAACAGGGGCCAAATCTAAACATCTTCCCTATGGGCTCTGTGGGTGTGGCTTATTTTGTGGGCGTGTTTTTTGGGTCAGCGGCTGCTTCTTTCCCCTGCTGCTCTTGCTGGGAATGGGAAAGAGTCTTTCGCAGCACAGCGAAATTCAGCTTTGGGTCCGACTTCACTCCCAACAGGAAAGCTCTGCTGCCTGCAGCGTTTTCTGGACTGGGA
Organism: Pantherophis guttatus; assembly: GCF_059756535.1. NCBI lineage: Eukaryota > Metazoa > Chordata > Lepidosauria > Squamata > Colubridae > Pantherophis > Pantherophis guttatus. The sequence continues at coordinate 20,192,178 of NC_142077.1, forward strand.
GGACCCAAAGTGGCAACTCCTGGCTGTGCGCTTTCCCGGGGCCCTGAGGGCTGCCCTCCCGGAGCACCACTGCCACCGCTCTGGAGCTCTCCTTCCGCCACCGCTGCCGTGGCTGGAGCTCACCATCAGGATCAGGATCGGTAAGTTCTTGCTTTGCTCCCTGGGAAGGGCTTCATCATGGAGGGCGGTGTGCCCAGACCAGGCGCTTTCTCTCGGGCCTCCCACCTCGCATGTCTCGGGTGGGTCTCTCTTTCCTAGCCTTTGAAGGAGGAAGGAGGGAGGGAAGGGAGGGGGGAGAGAGAGAGAGAGAGAGTGAAGAAAAAGAGAGAGAGGAAAGAAAGAAAGAGAAAGAAAGAAAAAGAGAGAAAGAGAAAGAAAGAAAGAAAGAAAGAAAGAAAGAAAGAAAGAAAGAAAGAAAGAAAGAGAAAGAGACAAAGAAAGAACGTGAAAGAAAGAAAAAAAGGAAAAAGAGAAAGAAAGAGGAAGGAAGGGAGAGAGAGAGAGAAGAGGAAGGAAGGACCACAAACCGTGGCACTAGAAGTGGCTTCAGAAGACGCACTGAAACAGGACAGCAATCTAGGGCTGGAAGGGACCTTGGAGGCCATCTAGTCCAACCCCCTGCTGCAGCAGGAAACCTTATATCGTCTGGATTATTTGGGTGCCTCTAACAGAGAGGAAAAGTGCCAGAAAGGAGAAGGAGTTTACTAGGACAAGGCTGCCATGCAGAGGAAGGCAGAGATAGTCCTTGACGTACGATTACAATTGAGCCCAAAATTTTGGTTGTTAAGCAAGAACGTTGTTAAGTGAGTTTCACCACATTTTACTCCCTCCATGACATCACCTGGCTCTAACAGTCAGGCTAGGGAAGAAGATCTGAAGGCGTCTGTCATGTTCTAATGTACAGAAGTTACAGTTAAATGGGTGGCAGAAAGTGGACTCTGGGGGGGGTTTCCAAAATGCAGTAAGTGAGGCTGAATGTGTATCGTTTTAGAAGAGCTGTGTGTGTGTGTGTGTGTGTACATGCACATACAGTACGTATAGTAGATAATGTATCTTTTTGTGTGCCTATACACACTCTATACTATGTAATATGTATGTACACATATGGCATATGTACATAGGATTAAATAGTATATTTTGGATGTTCAGTAATAGGAAATAAATAGACAGGGAAGAGAGGCCAGGCAGCCTAACCCTAACCCTTGACGTGAGTGATGTCAAGTTAGCCACACCCACCCAGTCACGTGACTAACCAGTCATGTGACCACCAAGCCACACCCACAAAACATGCCCACCAAGCCACACCCACCCAGTCACATGACCACCAAGCCATGCCCACCAATCAAGCCACGCCCACAGAATTTTGAATCCCACCACTGCACACAGGCATGGACAGATACACATTTCCCTCACTTTTCTGGGCTCTAATGTTAAAATTTAGAGGGACTCAGCTCAAAACTCAAACCTCCCTTTACTACCCTGTTCCAAACGGCCAAGCTCCAGGAAAAATCCATCCAGAGACTCAATGGGTCCGTCCAGCAAGGGAGGATTACCCGGGGAAGGTCCGTTGGTCAGGTTAGCTTGGAATCCCGTCTTGGGGAGCCAAATTGTTGGAAGAAATATCCGTCTGGCTCAGTTCTATGCCGGGAGGAAGGCCCTGGAGACAAAATGGAGGCTGGGAGCTGATCGGAAAGAGGGTCCCTTTACTGATGAAGCAGAACCATGTGGTGGTTTGTGATTCTGGGCAGCTGACCACGTAGAGTGGAGAGTCAGGGATATTGATACCTTCTCTTGGGCTTTTAACTTGAGCTTCCTGTTCCTGTGCAGGAACATGTATGCTTTTGGCCGTTGCCAGACTCCAATGGGGCCGTGTGGGGTCATGTTTGTCTGAGATAAGTTTGGTTGAAGTTTGCCGGGTGATGCAATGTCCGTAGGAGATTTTGCAATGCAAGGAGGTCTGCTACTGGATAATCCTATTATGTCATGGAGGGTCACGTCTTAATCCCCTCACCCTGGAGCTGAAGGTCTTTTGTCTTGTAGATAGGATGGCCCAGTCTTTCTTCATGGGCACCAAACATCTGCTGGGGAGAGGGAGCTAGTTTCTGTCTTTAGAAACATGTTTCTCCTTTAGAGAAATATAATATTCTGCCTTTTTAAATATTTCTCAAAATATTTCATTCTTCTAGGAGTGGGGTGACTTCCCTCAAGCGGATACGGAATGTCTACACACCTCTGACAAAATGCCCAGATTTTGACAAGTAAAACAAATCACCCCAAGATAAATCTCTTCCTTTTCTCCCCACCTTTAATATAACACGTAAGCTATACAATTCAATTGAAAAACAGAAATCTTTTAGGAGGAAAAATGAGAATACAAAACTTACAGGAACGTGGCTGCATAAAGAGGCCTCCTTTAAATGAATCCTTTGTTGAAACTCCTTTGGATTTTACGAGAGCATCCAGTCTTTCGGCCTTAGAGCCGATCTGCATGGCACATCCTGCCTTGGAAATCTTTGCCCACTCTTCCTTGCAAAAGGGCTCCAAAATTGTCTGATTCTCCTGTGCCCAGCCCTCTTCCGGTCCCCTCCCCAGGTCTCCACTTGGATTCGGGTCCAGGGCTCTGCCAGGGCCATTCTGAAACTTCCATCTCCTTGTAGGGAAGCCATTGTTGTGTTGACTTGGAGGCCTGGTTTGGGTCCCTGTGGCATCGAAAGGGGAAATTCCTCTTCATCTTCAGCATTTTAGCAGAAGCCGGAAGGTTTTGTGCCGAAATTGACTGAGACTTGGAACTGTTCATAATTCCCTCTCCTTGGCTGGAACCCCAGTTCCAGTGGAAGAAAAGCAGCCCCAGAGCAGGATGCTGCCCACCCCTCCCAATGCTTCCCTGTGAGCCTGTTGGCTTTGGTGGGTTATAAGATCTGGAGACTGTAAGGATCGCCTCTCCTTCCAACTTAAGAAAGTACAAACTTTTGAAACGTGGTTGTTCAAAAGGATTCTTTTATTAAGCAGAAGTGAAAACCATCCAGCTAAAGCACAATCTGAATGCCCTTAGTCCTTTGGGAGAAGGGCGGTATAGAAATAAAATTATTATTATTATTATTATTATTATTATTATTATTATTATTATTATTATTATTATTATTTATTGGTTAATCTTTAGTGAGATTCACAGCCTTTGAGGCTGGTTAATAGCTCAGCAGCTCGAGTCCTAACCAAGGACCTAGGAACTGTTAAGGTATCGTCGGAGGATGTAAGCTGTTCCGAGTAAGGTGGTTTTTTGTAGAGTCAAAATGTTCAAGTCCGGCAAATTTAGAATTTCTAAATAGCGGGGTAGCCCTTTGGGTATTGCTCCGAGGGCTCCAATTACAATCGGGACAACACACGATTCTTTTTCCACAGTCGCTCAACTTCAATTTGTAAGTCCCGGTACTTTGTGATTTTTTCTTGCTGCTTATCTTCAATTCGTGCATCACCAGGTATTGCAATGTCAATGAACCATACTTTTTTCTTTTCAACTATTGTTATGTGAGGTGTGTTGTGGACCAAGTGCCTGTCAGTCTGAATCCTAAAGTCCCACAAGATCTTGAGTTTCTCATTCTCTAAAATTTTCTCAATCTGATGTTCCCAGTGGTTTTTGCTGTACTCAAATCCAAACTTCTGGCACAATTTCCAGTGAATGATTTTAGCAACACGGTCATGGCGTTGTAGGTAGTCAGTTTGTGAAATTTTGCTGCACCCACTGATCAGGTGGTCAACTGTCTCTTCTTTTTCATTGCAGAGGCGGCATTTGCTGTTGGTGGTAACATGTTGAATTTTTGCCTTCATACAGTTTGTGGCTAGGGCTTGTTCTTGAGCTGCCAAAATAAAGCTTTCTGTTTCTTTTTTCAGTACTCCTGATCTTAACCAGTTCCAAGTTAGTTTCTGGTCAGCTTTGCCTTCAATACTTTTCAAGTATTGGCCATGCAGAGCTTTGTGTTTCCAATTTTCAGCTCGCTGCTCAGTTACTTCTTTCTTATATTCTGCTTTTGTTTTAGTTGTCTTTAAAAGGCCTCCTTTATTTACTTCCTTAATCATTGGTTCTTCACTTTTCTGGATGTAACCATTCAAGCTGCATTTTTCTTCTTCCACAGTCTGCTTTACTTGTAGGAGTCCTCGACCACCCTCTGCTCTTGGTAAATATAATCGGTCAACATCACTTTTAGGGTGCAAGGCATGATTCATTGTCATAAGCTTCCTTGTTTTTCTGTCCAAATTGTCTAACTCCATCTGGGTCCAGTCAATTATTCCTGCAGAGTATCTAATCACAGGTATAGCCCAGGTATTTATGGCTTTTATGATGTTTCCTCCACTCAATTTGGACATTAATATCTTACGAATTCGTCGAATGTACTTGGCTGAAGTTAATTCCTTGACTTTATTATGCATTAAGTCAGAGGCTTCTAAAATTCCCAAGTACTTGTAGCCTTCTTCTGATTTTACTGCCTTTATCATTTCTTCATTCTCTAGTTTTATTCCATCCTCTTCTATGATCTTGCCTGCTTTGGTTGCTATTGTTGCACATTTGTCAATTCCAAACTGCATACCAATGTCTTGGCTGAATTCTTTTGTGTTTTCAATTAATAAATTCAGTTCAGCTTTTGTTTTACCAAACAGCTTCAAATCATCCATGTACATCAAGTGCGAGATTTTCAGTCCTTTCTTTGCAAGTTCGTATCCACAGTTCATCTTCTTCAAAATGATTGTCAGTGGTAGCATTGAGAGTATAAAAAGTAGGGGTGAAAGGGAATCGCCCTGGAAAATGCCTCGTTTAATTTCAACTTCACCCAGTTCTTCTTCATTAGCCATAAGTTTTGTTTTCCAGAGGTTCATTGAAGATTCCATGAATTTTTGTATGTTGCTGCTGATGCCTAATATTTCCAGGCATTTCTTGATCCAGCTATGGGGAACTGAATCAAATGCTTTCTTATAGTCTATCCAAGCCATGAACAGGTTGGTTCGTCTTTTCTTTGAGTTCTTTAGGATTATCTTGTCGATCAGCAATTGATCTTTTGTTCCTCTTGAGTTTTTGCAGCATCCTTTCTGTTCTACAGGAAGCAAGTTATTTCTTTCCAGGTATCCATAGATTTGGGTTGCAATGATACCAGTAAGAAGCTTGTATGTTGTTGGCAAGCAGGTGATTGGCCTATAGTTTCCAGGGTCCTTTCCTTTTTCTTTATCTTTTTGGATCAAAAATGTCCTTCCAGTTGTCATCCATCCATCATTTTCAGGTGTTTTTAGGATCTGGTTCATCTGGGTTGCCAATCTTTTGTGCAGACTTGTAAGTGCCTTTAACCAGAAGCCATGCAGCTCATCCGGTCCAGGTGTACTCCAGTTCTTCACTTTTCTTGACTGTCTTTGCACCATTGCTTTTGTTATTTTCACGTCTTCCATTTTATGCATTTTAATAGAGTCCTCAACCTGTTTGATCCATTTTGCATTTCTGTTGTGCTTCTTGTTGTTTTCCCACAAATTCTTCCAGAATTTCAGAGCTTTCTCTTTATCAGGCTTTTCATTTGTTGTTACTCCATTTCCATTTTCTAAATTCTTATAAAACTGGTGCTGATTTGCTCTGAACTGTGAGTTTTCCTTGAACTGAGTTACTCGGTTTTCATACCTTTTAATCTTTTCAGCGATGGCAACAACCCTCTGCTTCAGCTCTTCAATTACTATTGCAATCTCCTTATTCCTTAGATCGTATCTTGCTTCCAGGCTGCTTTTGACCTGCTTGTTCTTTAGCTGACCTTGCCTTAGGTTCTTCAAGTTGCTCAAATCTCCACGTACTTTTTTGATCTTCAATTCTAACCGAATTTTCCACTTAGGCTTCCCCTTCTTGCCTCTTTGGTTCTTTTGTATTTTCAACCCCAGTTCTTTGGTGGTTATGACAGCTGCTGCATACATTATGTTGGTTAGTTTCGGCTAATGTAGTGGTTCGAATAGTTTGCACAGCCTCATTGACCTTTTTTAGTACATTTCTCAATTCTTTCCAGTTCACTTGGTTCAGCTTTTTTTTTATTATTTTTATTTTTTTATTATTATTATTATTATTATTATTATTATTATTATTATTATTATTATTATTAGGCAAAGCAGTAGGATTAAAGTGGTAGAGACCCCTCCCTTTAAGTCAGAATGCAGATTTCAGCCAATACACAAGTGTGAAGATGTTTTCTTTACTATTTCCTTTGAGAACCCGAACACACATGCATTCCCACCACTTCCCTTTAAAGTGAGACAACCCACATGGCTATCATATAAATTCCTGCAGGTAAAAGGAATCTCAGGCTTGCTTGGCGCCAGGATATAGGTTGTAAAATATCTGATGACACAGGCCATCCAAGTCCCCCCTTCCTTCACTTGAATGGCAGTATCACTTTTAGGGATCTGACAGGAGACCAAGGCTGTTGCTGTAAGAGGCACCTGAAGAAATGTCAGAAACCCCCTACTCAACAGCTGAACTCGATGGGGGCTTGGGCAGAGTCACCTTAACGGATTTTTCACATATTTAATTACTACTATTTAAGATCAATTTTTTCCCTTCAAAGATTTTAGTTTGTTTTTCGACTTGAATTGTACATCTTATATGTTATGTTAAAGAAGGAAGTACTCTAAAGTGATTTATCTTGGTCTGATTTTTTATTTTACATTTCCAAAACCTGATCTTTTAATAGGGGTGTGTAGACTTTCTTTGCTAAATACTGAAGTAAAAACTTAAGTAATCCAACTCTTATAAACAACTCTTATCAACACATTAAACCTTAGTTGATGACTAAGTTTTATGTGACTATGTGACTAAAGTGATTAAGTCACTTTAAGAAGTGACTTAAATATTAAGTCACTAATCAAATCCCTTAAGACTACCCTGGAGGTGTATCTAAAGTCCCTCAAACTGTACCCATTGGCCATTTTTACGGAGCCTTTCTAAAAGACCCAATAAATGGTAAAAGGATTGTTGGTAGAAATAGCAAGACTGAATTTATACACCGACACAAACATAAAGGTATTTTTAATATTTTTCAGTGGAAGAAAATGTTTGATGAGTCAAGTAAAAAAATTAAGGGTCTAATTTCTCTCTGGTTTTCCTATTTACAGCAACCGAAAGCAGAAGTCGTTCTCCCTGACTGAGGAGCTCCTGAGTAAAAATACCCAGCTTTCAAAGAAGAACTCAGAACTCTGCAGGGAGGTGGAGGAGAAACTGCGGAGGTGAGAAACCCTGACTTTCTCTTCCAGGATTTCCTCTTCAATTCTCCTCAGCTCCCTACCCTGGGCACACATTACACAACGTTCTGCGTTGAATTACGTTGCCTGGATGGGTAGGAGACATCATGAATCTCTTGACAGGGACTTTTCCTGGCCAAATCCTCTGAATTTAGGAGGTCCCTGCTTTGATCTCCTCCTCTGCTGCTCACTGACCTCAGTTCTCGGCTCCCCCTCGGCTCTCCCCAGTTCAGTCTTCTCCCCCTTCGGTCCCCATTAGAAAGCTTGGAAATTGTTTTGAATTGGTTGGTGCCTTTTCTGGTATGAAAGCCAAAAAAGGGGGAAAAAAAGGTTTTAAGATCTGAAGATTCCTTTGTGGTACTTATAGATTATGAAATGCTAAATACTGAAAGTAAAAATTCATTCATTTGCACTTAAATAATGTTGTGAAGACTGAAGAAGCAAATCAAATCCCTTCAGAATATGCTGCAGATGTAGACAGGATCTACCGATTTGTCAGTTTTCCTGAGCATTTCTGAAGTGCCTAATAAATCATTGAAATCTTTCCTGCTTTGGTTCCTGTGAGAAGAACTTGGCACTGTAGCTGTGGTAACAGAAATGGCAAAACTCAAGTAATTAAAAAGTAAGGCTGGGTAAAACAAAGGAAGTGCCAGGCATTTTAGTTAGTTTTCATTTTAAAAGGGTTTGATGATTCGGGTGAAGACCTGAGGGGGCTCATTTCCCTCTTGTCTTCCTATTTTACAGAATCCAGATGTTGGAGCAACAAAACCTCCATCTCCACTGCAGGGTTCTGAAGGAAGCTGGGGAGAACCAGGAGCTCCTCGGGGAGAACCAAGAGTTGCGGGAACAACTGGACAGGTAAGAAATACCGTGTTTCCCAGAAAATACAACCTTCCCCGAAAATAAGTCCTAGCCTGATTTTTTGGGGTGGGCCTAATATAAGTGAAGGGGTGGGCGTGGCCAGTACAGGAGGCAGCCCTTCCCTTGCCCGGTCACTTCATGGAGGCTCGGCCCCTTAATTGCAGCCTGTGAATCAGCTGAGCCAGCGAGGGCCGGGCAACTCAGCCCAGATCTCTGGAGCACCCCCCCAGCCGCCAGCCTGCCAGGACCCCCTTCGCCAGCAGTCGCGCTCCCCTGCATGAGCTCCATGGCGACCCTGCAGCGAAATGGAGGAGGGAGATCATCCCTTCTTCCTTTGCACCCCAAAACCCCGTCTTCCCTGGCCACCAAGCCCCCTGCATGCCCCCACTCTCACTGGAGCAGGACGTGCAATTCAATACTGGTATTACCCATGGAGCCTCCCAAGTGCAACACTCTGCTGTCACTTCAGAGCAAACCTCCTCCTCCCCCCACATTTTCCTACCAATTGTTCTTTCCTTGGCACCACAGGACATCCCCAAAATGTTCCATCCGAAGGCTTCAGCTGTTGGGAGAGGCCTCTGTGCTGCGATCCCAAATAAAGGACAGTGTGTGTGTGTGTGTGTGTGTGTGTGTGTGTGTGTGAGTGTGTGTGTGTGTGTGAGAGAGAGAGAGAGATTCAACCTCGGAGAGTTATCCAGGGCTGGCAGCAATGTGCTCTCTCTCCTCCTCTCTCTCTCACACACACAAACACACACACGCAAACATACACACACACACACACACAGAGACAAACACACACATACAAACAGAGGTCCCTCAGCCCTCCCCACTCCCACCCCCAAGGCAGCCTCATCCCTTCACTAACCTGCTTTCCAGCTCCGTTCTCCGCTGCGCATGCAGGGAACGGACAGAAGTCTCGGACTCCAGTAAAAGAAATAGTTGAGACCTTCAAACTTTGCGAGATTTTTTTTTTTTTTTTTTGCATGAAAAGTTGGAAGGTCTCAATTATGGTGGGGTTTTTTTTACCAGAGTCCCACAGACTTCTTGTCCCGCCTGCTCAGCGGAGAACGGAGCTGGAAAGCAGGTGAGTGAAGGGATGTCGATGCCATGGGGGGATGGGGGGGGTGAGAGACCAGTGTGTGTGTGTGTGTGTGTGTGTGTGTGTGAGAGAGAGAGAGAGAGAGAGAGAGAGAGAGAGAGAGAGAGAGAGAGAGAACATCACCACCAGCCCTCCAAGGTTGGATCGGATCTCTCTCTCTCTCTCTCTCTCTCTCCCTCTCTCTTGCAGTGGTGGAGCTTCAGTGGCTGGCCGGTGGGGCGCTTCTCACTCACCCTGCCTGGGGCATGCCGCAGCCGAGACGTGCCCAGCAGTAGCTGGGTCAGTAGTCAGGGTGAGTGAGAAGCTCCAGGGCCTGATGCTGGGTGGCTGGGAGGCTTTCAGCTCAGCTGCCAGTCCTGCAGTGACTGGTAAGGTGGGGGTAAGGGAGGGGCTTCACCTGGTAAGGGTGGGGCTCTCATGACTCCCCTGACACACTGGGTGGCAAGTCAAGGGAAGGGAGGGGAAGAGTCTCTTTTCTTTCTCAAATGGGTAAAAGGCCCCCATTCCTCCATTCCAGCTATGGGGAGAGAGTCTCAGCAAAGTTCTGCCATGTGCTGGTCACTCAGGAGTGCCAACATCACTTCTGAAGAAGCCCACTTGGCTGGTGACCTCTCTGTGGAGATCTTCTCTGACTTTCTCCAAACGCCTGTTCTGCAGCTCTGATTCTTGGATGGCCATTCTGACCTGGTTGACTCCTTCTCTGTTGTCCTCCGGAGTTTTCTGCTGGTCTTCCATTGTGGCCTGGTAAACACAGGTCTGCTGCTGATGCCGATTGTTGAGCTGCTTCTTCTCATTTCCCCTCACATTCTGAAGAGGGGTGACTTTCTGCCTCAGTTGGCTGGAGGGGCTTTTCTCCACAAAGTGGAACTTTGGTCCAACTCAGCCAGTTCATGCTGCAGACTCTAGAGGTGCTTCTTAAGTTCTTAAGAAGGTTCGATACCTATTTGAGGAGTTTCTCAGAGGTTCTAAGGGAGCCTTCTCAAGTCTGAGGAAGGCCACTTGGCTAGTAACCTCAGACATTTCTTTCTGGAGTTCTTCAGTGTGTTTCACCAAAGATTTGTTCTCCTGATCTAACTGGTGGATCATCACGTTGGAATGGTCCAACCTCCCTTTGTTCTCCAGCAGAGTTTTCTGCAGGTCTTCTGTTGTGGTCTGAAGTTGATCCACAGTCTGCTTGAGACAACTGTGCTGCTCTTCCATCCCTTGTTTGTCTTTCTTGAATTCCTGGATCTGAAAGTCAAAGGAATCTCTCAACTGGTTAATCTGGAGATGGAGGCCATCACTGCTCGCTGAGAGATTCCCCAAGGATCTTCCCTAAAGGACCTTTTCTTCCCTGGTGCTGACCTGTTTGAAAAATGGAGAGACATGGTCACTTCCTCTCTCAGTTCAGGGGACATTTTGCTAACCGGCCTTAAGTCCACAGGTGCCTTCAAGGGGCCCAGTTTGAGAAACACTGACAGAATCCATCACAACTGGTCTCCCTTCAAACTGCCCTGACTTCCCATTTGATTCTGGCTCCAATTCGAGGCATCTCATCTGTCAAAACTCTCCAAAGGAGTCGGAATCAGCGATCGATCAATTCGGCCATCTCTGGCACTGCTAGGGGGCTTCTGATCACAGGGAAAGGGGGAGGTGACCATTCGGATTAGGAAAGAGCCCCCCCTCCAAGTTCTTACCAGTCCCATCCAAGGCACAAAAGCCTGGAGGGTCACCTTGGGCCAGTCCCTCCCTCTCAGCCGTAGCCTACCTCACAAGCTTGTTGTGAGGGCGAAGGCGTCTTCAGCATGCCTTGAGCTATTTAGAGAAACAATAAAGGTGGATAAAAATCTAAGCAATAAAAATGAAAATATATAAATAAGTCAATCACCAGGCCGAGTCTGTTTGGGAAATAACTACATCTGGCCAATGGAATCCCTTTTTATGTTAATTTTCCCAGGTCAGTTTCCAGCTTTGGGGTCTCAATGCCTCTCCAACTGGGACATCCTGAAGCCAATTTTTTCCCTAGTTCATATCGCTGCCCCCCAGCCGCCCGGCCCCAGCCCCTTTCCCCAGACAAGGACCTTCGACATGGTGGATGAGGAGTTTGGTGACAGGTACGGAGGCTGCAGACACGGCAGGTATCAGCACGTCTGTTGTGTTTGGCTTAACCCCATTTCACTCGTCTCTCCCCCCCTTAATTCTGCCTTAAAGGGGAGGGTCTCTCCCTCCTGAGGAGCCCAGGCGAGGGAGGCCCTGCGATGCCCCCAGTGCTGCCATCCAATCCAGCCACTTTCCAGGGATGCTGAGCAGAGCCTCCGTTATGTGGTCCAGATTCCCCAAGGATGCTGGTGGTTGCCATGGTGAGCTCCAGCCAATGAGCTCAGGAGGAGCCTCTGACGTCACAAGCCAAGGCTCTGATTGGCCTGGACCTGAGATTTGAATAATAACCCCCAACCGGCTGCCTTCACCTGGGGGCGGGGCTTATCCACAGATGAGCCGACTCTTAAAGGGCTCTTACAAGGAAGCCCTGAATCGCGTCAACCAGAGCTCGTCCATCCGAATGGACAGCTGTCAGTTGTCTGGAGAGCTGGGAAGCCACAGGTTGTTCCCCTTGTTTGGGGGTGCAGTCCAAATTGAAACGTTGTCCCTTGTATCTGGAGTCTGGCGTTAGAGAGCCAGGGAATCCAGGCTTTCCTCTCCAGGCCCAGCTGAAGAGGAGTTGGAAGAAAAATAGGAGGAAGGATCAGGGATCATTCAGCTGAAGAAGAGATGGTGAGAAGGTGGCTGAAGAAACACAGGGATTCAATTTCACACCGTCCCTAATCAAGGACCCTGTAGTCGTCTTCTGCTTACAACCAGGAGAGTCCCAGGTTCTGATGGCCCTGAAAAAAGGGATCTATGACGGGTCCTCGCACGTATGACTGAAAGCAGCCTCCCCATGGTCACACGCTCCTGACAACGGGCATGGAAATACGACAAGCAACATCAAAGGTGAAAACTGAACTTGCTTAATGACCACCTGATTCACTAAACAATGCAGCGATTTGCTTAATAAGCATGGCAGAAACATTGCAAAACTGAGAGCAACTCACTTAACGACCACCCAGCTTAGCAATTGCAATACTGGTCGTAAGTCAAGGACTATCTTAAGGATGCAGCAGCGGATGGATCTGGAAAAGCTGAAGCAGGCTTGGATTTAAACAGGGTTGGGAGACCACCAGGAGATGCCAGGGTTCGGTTGAGAAGGGAGTCAGAAGCTTTTTCTCCCTTTTCCCTCCCCCGTTTTCCCTTCCATTTTCTCCTGCATTTCTGCATTTTATATTAGAATCTGAGAAAAAAAATGAAAAAGCAGAGAGAGAGAAAAAGGCAGTGGCCGACCACTCCTGCTCTCAAGAAAACCGCCTGGATGCAGCCATCCTATTCACGGGGCTGATCCCACCACACCAAAGGCCGGGGGGCTTTCATTCCTCTGGGACCTGCAGAGTGACCAGCCGAAATACTCACTTAATGACAAGGACTATTGCAAGGACCCACCTCCAGAACCCGAGGGGTTGGGGGGGGCTCTCTGTGTCCAGGAGGTTCTCTCCTTTGCTCTCGGATGGGGCTGCTCTACCCCAGAAAGACCCGGGGAAGGGGATTGGGGGGCTCCTGCTGGAAGACGAGGCAGCAGTGGGGACCAGCAGGGCCTTTGCCCAATATCCGTCCTGCCTTAACAGTGACAATGGTTAAGGCATCAGTCCAAGTTGTAAGAGATCCTGAGTTCAAGTCCTGCCTTAGCCCTGAAAGCCTGTTTGCTGACCTCGGGACAGACACTCTCTTTCAGACAAGCCCACCTCACAGGGTTATTGTTGTGAGGAAAAGAGGAAGAGGAAGAAGAGTTGGGCATGTTCACCTCCTTTAGTTATTTGAAAAAATAATAAAACAATGAAAATAAAATCTAACAAAAATAAAAACCGGCTTTCCTGCTTTTTTTTTCATGGAATCTGTCACAGCCTTGTGCAGATACAGGAATTTCTCTTCTCACAAGGAGGAAGAGTTTTTTTTTTAATCATCCCTTCCAATTTCACTCACTCCTTTTTTTGCAGTTTGGGGCCATTGGACCCCCTCCCAGCCCTGGGACACAGCAGGTTTCTCTGTTTCTTTGGGAAAGATTCCTTCCCCAATCAGAGTCTGCCTGAGCCCCATCATCCACTTCCCTCCCTGCCTGCCTGGGATCAGCTGAATTCCTCCATTCAGACAATAGGAAAAAGGGAGTTTGCACAGAACCTCTGGGTCAGCCTCCATTCTTCCACACAGACGGTCCCACTCACTCCACAAAGCCAAATTCTCCCTCAGTTCCTGGATACCTCCAGACATCACTCGGCTGAGCCCACAGCAGGGCCAGGGCGGCTGAGAAATTGGGACGGAAGGGACCACAAACACCCCACAAACCTTTCCAGCCACAAGAGACACTTGGACACAGACTGTGGTCTGACAGAAGCTCCTAAATGGTGCCTTTATGTGGCAGTGGGAAGGATTATGGGACCAACCTCACAACACTCACCCCAGGGGTAGGTTCTAATTTTTTTTACTACCGGTTCTGTGGGTGTGGCTTATTTTGTGGGTGTGGCTTGGAGGTCATGTGACTAGGTGGGCATGGCTAGCTGGTCAGAGTCATTTCTGGAAGGTCCTCGCACTTACGATCAGTCCTCGCACTTACGACCCAACTCATTTGTTTGCTTTTAACACTGATCAGCTGTAGGACCGCCCTTTGAAGCTCTGCGGCAAGAGTTTAAACAGTTTTTTTCCCTCTAGTCATCAGGTGGGACTCAGGAGGCAGCAATAGATCGGGGGTGGGACCAAATAAAAGGTAAGAATAACGTAGGTGGGGGGGGTGGGAGGGCGGGGGGGAGAACCGGTTCGGTGACGTCATATCGTCACCGCTACCGGCATGGCCGGACCGGACCGAACCGGAGGAACCCACCACTGCCTCACCCTATAGGGCTGCCCCATCTGTTGTCCCTGGTGGCAGATGGAAGATGGTGAATCCCACTCCTGACACCAGTTTCTGTGGAATCAAACACAGGAGCCAAAAAACCAATAATCCAGGCTCACTGCAGTTGTTATTTATTCAGTGTCCACTGGAGAAATTTCCCTCCAGAAAATAGTGGGAGGAAATCTTAAGACAGAAGGATGCACTCATATTTATACATTCCAGGAAAGGAGGAGAAAATGACAATCATACATACGCATATTTCATTTAATACATGATGTGAGCATGAATATTCAGAATTAGCAAGACTCAAGTTACCTCCCCAGCCTTCTATTGTTGCTACCCTCAAGAAAGAGTTATTGTGTAAACAAAAAGAAACATCTCAGTTCTGTTGCCACAGCAGTTTGGGTGAAATGTACTGAGAAATGAGGGCATCAACATTGCTCCATACATTCCTTCTATATTTCTGTCTTGCTAACATGCTCCCATTTCTCCAAGAAATTTGTCTCCTCAAAATCTTCCACACACCCTTTATTTATTTCAAGAAAAATTGTTGGCCCACTCATGCATGGAGAAGAGCTTGGACCATTTTCTATGTTTGGACTGTGGAAAATGTTAAAAGTTGAAATTCCTCAGTCTCACATTTACACATTTCTTCTGGCTGTAAGCTGCTCCTTTACGTACAATTCAATAATTTCCAAATTTGAAACATATACATATGATTTTCTTTTACCCCTGCATACCATCTAAATGGAAAGAATATCTCCTTTCTAATAAAAGAAACTTTTAACAATTCTTTCAATATCACATTTGTGTTATATCTCATGTTTTTACATTTGTTCTGGCTGTGAGCTGCTCCTTTGTGTTGAGGTCCGGCCTCAGAAGGATAATGTAGCACTTGGGGATGAAGATGCAGCCCAGCAGACCAGCACTGGAGGCCAGGATGGAGAAGACCTGCACAGCCACCATGTATTTCCCTTTGGTGCTCAGGTAGGTGGGCACAAAAGTCACCCAGACACTGCAGAAGACCAGCATGCTGAAGGTGATCAGCTTGGCTTCGTTGAAGGCCCCAGGCAGGTTCCTGGCCAGGAAAGCCACCGTGAAGCAGATGGCAGCCAGGAAAGCCCATGTAGCTGAAGGTGACGTAGAACATGACAACGGCCCCTTCGTTGCATTGCAGGATGATCTCTCCAGGCTGGGAGTGGAGGTCAGAGTCAGGGAAGGGGGCAGAAACTCCCAGCCAGATGGAGCAGATGATAATTTGGACAGAAGAAGAAGAAAGGATGATGGAGTTGACCAAGCTCTTCCCCAACCATCTCTTCACTCGGTTTCCTGGTTTTGTGGCCAGGAAGGCCAGCACCACCGTGATGGTTTTGGCCAAGAGAGAAGAAACGGCAACTGAGAAGATGATGCTGAAGACCATCTGTCGGAGAAGGCAGGTGGCTTTCCTTGGTTGACCAATGAAGAGAGAAGGAGACAAGAAACAAAGCAGGAGGGAGACCAGGAGGATGTAGGAGAGGTCCCGGTTGTTGGCTTTGACAAGGGGAGTTTCTAGATACTTAATGAAGATGATTAAAACAAGGCCTGTGGTTAGGAAGAAGAGTAGTGCAAAAGAGACCAGGATGATGCCCAGATGTTCTTCATAAGACAGGAAGGTTACAACTTTGGGGATACATTGGACTCTGGCCTCATTTGGGTATTTATCATCTGGGCACTTGGTGCATTTTTCTGTATTTGAGAAAAGGAAAAGGCAATATTTCCTCAATATTCTGTCCTTTACATTTCAAGAAGTCCTCTTTTTTTTTGGACTGATTCCAGCAATATTTTCCAAGGGTGTGTTCTTTAACCATTCCACAGAAAATAATGATAATATAATTTTCTAATACATTTGTAGCTAACTATATGAAATTGGAGGATTTCTAGTGCATTTTGAATAAACACAAAAAAGAGTTGAACTTTAAGGCATGTTTTAATTTGCACTTTCATCAAAATGCTCTGGATAAATCCATTTCCACCAGGCCTCCCATTTTCCTCTGATGTCACCCACCTTCCTGAGTGGAGAAGGTTCCCTCTGGACAAGGAACACAATCATAGCAGCAAACTGGCTCTCCTTCTCGAGCCCTCTTGACAAATCCAGGATGACAACTTTCCACACATTTGGACTGAGGCAGGGACTGAGCAGAAAAACAAGGAATGCCAAAGAAAATATGTTAGGATCTCCATCCATGGAAAATGGGGAGAGAAATGGACATTAGACAAGTAGCCTCTATGCTTCACTGAGGTAAATATGAAATCTCTGACTCCTTCCAAACAGGTGTAGGAGATGTGACCCTGGAAGGTTCTTCCTTTAGTTCCTCCCTTTTGCTTCTGGCACAACACATTGGAATAATAAAGGACTTTTCTATTTAATAAAGTCTGGAAGGATGGAATTGAGAAAAGATTTAAGCATTGTGAGAAACTTAAAGGTTCCCCCTCATGACTGTATTAAAATGCATTCCTCCACTCTTCATCTATCTATCCATGGTGATGATGATCATATTAATTTTTTAAATACAGTCATTGTCAAAGATTTATTAAATTATTTTATTTAATAAAGATTTATTTACATAGAGTAAAACGTTATTAAAAAGGAAACTTCTGACCAGTAGGGTCTGGAAAGGTTTCTTCTGGACTACAGAAAGCCTTGCAAAGCTGCTCCCCTTTGACACTAGTTCAAAACAGTCTCCCCGTTAAGAGACAAAGCAAAAATTCCTCATAAATTATAGCTGATGATGTTACCTAGTTGGGTAATGAAATGCCTGGAAGAAAACAAGCAAGCTCAGAGAGCACCAAGGAGCCCTCATGTCAGTCCTGAGCTACCAATATTCTCCTTTATTAAGACTGAAGGTTTCTGCATAGTTTCTAGAACTGTAGTGAGATTGAGGGGAGATCATGAGAAGGTTCCCTGAAAAAGGTTAAGTTGCAAACCTTTGGCTGCGACAGAGGGGACATGAGTGTGAGTCCTGGGTCAGAAGGTGATATTTCTGAGGCCCATCCAGTTATCCAAGAAAAAGTCCTTTGTGTTGAAGAACTCCAATTAGGAGACTCCAACTGGCATGGAAAGACTGACCCACATTTAATAGTAGTTGAATTTGGAGACTCCTTTTCAAGCAGAGGGACTGAAGGTGGCTAACACTCAAGATAAACAAGGCCATTCATTTTCAGATGAAGAACCCTCTTAATTATCAAAGGCCAAATCTAAGTAGCATTTCCTGTCACAATCTGTCTCATTACTTCTGATATCAGGAAGATCTTTTCTTTGAACTAAAGTTGTGTTTCAGGTTTCTGGGTCAAGGGATTCTCTCACTGGTCACTGTCATTTTACGTGAACTGAAAGCCTCGGACCTCCTTCCTAGGGGCAGAACGTCAATTGCTCCCCCAAGTTGGGAGAAAGACAGATAGGGCTACCTTTGACCAGGTTTAGAGTACTTAAAAACATCACAGACCATGGACCTGCCCTTTGAGGGAACCATTTCCCAATGGCCTTTCCCTAAGCAGGACAAGAGGAAGCTTCTCCCCCAATGGGACCCCCAGGAGCTCCATCCAGCCATGATCCAATTTCATCTCATTCAGTCCAAACCTCAATTCAGGGTCTCTTCAACAGAATCCCCTTCAGCTTTGCTCTTTCAGGACAAGGAACAAACGAACCTGAGGCTCTTAACAACACAACCTCCAGCACTTGAGGGTTTCTCATCCCAGGTTGGACATGGCTGAACCAGCTACAAAGAGTCTTCAGTATTACAGCAGCTGAAGAACAGCTTGGGCAATAGTACTGAAGGCTCCCAAGTGGCCTATAGAAAGGAAACTATAAGGTTTCTACTCCCCATGTTCAATTCCCAGTGAAGGTCATGGACCCTGGAAACTAAGCTTAGTCCACATGAAATGGGTCATAAATCTTTGGAAAAAACAGGAATCACACCAAAATTTCTCCCACCTGGTTGAGCAGCTTAAGCCATGAAAGAGGTCCTTGGTAGATAGTAAGTCTCTGTCTTTCCAAAGTCCCCATTTGAAGTTCGATGGGATCCTCTTTGGGGAGAATCAAATAGCTCAAGATTGCCAGATCTGCTGCTACATCTCCATTTTGATCCAAGTAGAGTTCCCTATTAGATATATTGCAAAAGTGATTCTTCTGCAGGAAAGGATGGAACTGGAAGGGGAACATCCAGGAAGTTTAACATCTGAAAGCTTTTTTAAAAAAGCCCATTTAGCCTTTACACATTTGAATCTTTTTTCTACAGCTGCCTAACATCAAAATATATATTTAGAAAAATAGGCGTTACTCCCTTCATAAATAAAACAAATAAATAAATAAATATAAATAAATAAAATAAATAAATAAATTCAGCAAATTGCTCAACCCTATATTGGCAAAATATATATTAACAAAATATAATTGATGCAATTGGTAAATTATAGGGGACATTCTAGAGCAGATGATAAATAAAATGAATCATAGGGAAAAAAATTATTTATAGTTAATAAAATTTTATTAACTATATTCAGTCATTTGATGTGGTCCTGCTTCAGGAGACCTGGGCATGCGATAAGATATCCCTTACAGGGTTTACGGCCATTTCTTTGGCTGCTACCAAACAATTCAAGTCGGGAAGACCTAAGGGTGGTTTAGCTTGTTTGGTCTCTACCTCCCTGAAAGTGGAGACAGTGGAGCTGCCCCCCAGTGGGTCCTTAGCTATGGCGCTCCTAATTAAGAGAGGACACAGTAAAATGCTAGTGTTCAACGTTTACCTTCCCCCGACGGTGAGGCAAGCCGACACTAAGGCTCAATGGGGCGAACTGGAGAGCTATATTACCCATACAGAAACTAAATTTCCAGCGCCGTACATCTTTATAGGGGGTGACTTTAATGCCCGATTGGGAGGCCAAATTCTCCCACCAATTGAGGCACTTTACTCCCAAGAAATCTGCCAGGCCATAGGACACCAGATCTCAGCCAGGCATTCTAAGGATGAGCTAACAAATTTTGCCGGCATTCAATTAGCCCTCTTAGCATCCCAACACAATATGACAATCCTTAACGGGAGTACCCCAGGCGATCTAGCGGGTGAATTTACTTTTAGCTCTTCACGGGGGAGTAGTGTTATTGATTTTGTGATGGTTTCCCAGCCACTAAGACAGGCAGTCCATGTTTTTTTTGTGGACTGCCTCACGGAGAGCGACCACTACCCCCTGGTCACAATCATTGGGCTTTTTACAAATATACATCTGCCTAAGGGCCCCCAAATACTGGATCCTTATGTGACCTCTTATGCAAGGAGGATCAAATGGTCTCCCAAGACTGAAAGAAAGTTCCACTCTCTTTTATCATCGCCGGAGTGTCTTAGCCTATACAATCAGGCCTTAACATGCAGTGACTCAGCGGCAATCTCGACCTTCGAATCATTAATTAACAGTATTCAAAGGGAACTAGGAGCTGATCGTAGGCCAAGTGGCCCATATCGTCCAAGAAGCAATCCCTGGTTCGATGAAGAATGTGTGCTGCTCAGGAACAAGATCAGACAGGTTTACCTGCTCTATCGTAATCGAGGGGATAAACGCCTACCTGAGGACTATTACCGCCTGAAGCGGGAGTATAAAGGACTAATTGTTAAGAAAAAGAGGGCTAAAGAAAAAGAGAAGTGGGACCTACTTCTCCTCTCTATTCAGCAGAAAAACACCCGACTATTTTGGCAAATGGTCGCCTGTTCTCTGCCTGGTCATCAAGAACTCCCTCTCTGTTGTATTTCCAACAGAGATTGGGAAAGCCATTTTGGATCAATCTTCCAGGCTGAGTCACGACCGGACTCGGACAACAACTGCCCCCTGCAATTCCGGACTGGCACCCCGTGACTCATGCTGAGATCAACGAGCTTATCTCTGAACTTAAGTCAGGCAAAGCTCCTGGCCCTGATGCTATACCCCCTGATCTGTTAAAATCTAATCCCAAATGGTGGTCTCCTCTTTTAGCAACACTCTTTACCCATATCAATACCTCTGGCAGGATTCCTACCTCCTGGAACCAAGCAATTATTGTCCCTATTTTTAAACGAGGAAATAGGAACAACCCAGCCGATTATCGTCCTATAAGTCTGCTCTCTATCATTGGGAAATTGTACGCTAAATATCTCCAACGCAGACTCCTCACCTGGGTCGAGGAGTCCAACATTATTGGTGCTGAACAGATTGGGTTTAAAGCAGGCTGTGCCACATTGGACCACTGCTTTGTCCTAGCGCACCTGGTTGACAAATATGCCACCATACCAGGTGGTAAACTTTTTACTGCTTTTATCGATCTAAAGGCAGCATTTGATTCAATCCCAAGGGAATTGTTGTGGACAAAATTGCTCAAAAGCTCCATCGACAGACGTCTGTTGTTCCTAATTAGATCCCTATATAATCAGACTTCTAGTCAGGTCAGGTGTAGTTTGCAGGGAGAACTCTCTAACCTTATCCCGATAAAGAGTGGAGTAAGGCAGGGCTGTCTCCTGGCTCCTCTTTTGTTTAACCTATTTTTATCTGATTTGGCCTCTTATATTGGATGTATTGAGTCTCACGCCCCAAAGCTGTCAACAACGAAGATCCCGCTTCTCCTTTATGCTGATGACGCAGTCCTCCTATCACTGACAAGGCTTGGCCTGAAAAGGCTTCTCTCTGCATTTGGGTCCTACTGTGCTGAGAATCACTTGTCCATTAACTACGACAAATCAAAAGTCTTGGTGTTCTCTAGTGCCCGGAAGTTACACAACTGGGCTATTAAGGGTAATGCTGTTAAGCAGGTTTCCCATTTTAAGTATTTAGGTATACATTTTCAGAACACTGGTGCTTGGACTAGACACCGAACCCAGGTGCTGAATTCAGCTTTTTGTAGCCATCAGCAGATTTTAAGATTTTTCTATACCCAAGGTGGCCAATTTATTCCTTCTGCTCTGCGTATTTACAAAGCCAAAACCTTGGCCCAAACTCTTTATGGAATTCCGATATGGATACAGGGCTTCAAGGAGTGTATTGAAAGAACCCAGGCTGCTTTTTTAAGGAAACTTTTGGGTCTCCCTCCCTGTGTTGGCTTTGCTCCGATGTATCTGGAACTGGGCATTCGATCAGTCGAATGCATGGCGTGGATCAACACCTTTAAATGGTGGTTTCGGGCACTCTTTTTGGCAGCCCCTGGCAGCTACCTCTCCCTGGTGTTAGCTGACCCCTATACGTCTCGATGGGAGAGGGATCTGACGAAGAAACTCCACCTGTTAGGTTTTTCGGGGGATGCCATGGGAGACTATGGCCTTAAAGACGCCCAATGTAGGGTAGTCCAACGGCTTGTGGACATAGACTTACAATATCTGAGAGCTAGAGCCAATAAAACCTGCTCCCCTCTGGTCTTCAGCCAACTTAATAATTTTGGACTGAGGATGGCCTCATATTTCTATACTCTAACCATCCCTAAGTATAGAAGAGTCTTCTCCCTTGCTCGTTTTAACGCCTTGCCTTCAGCATTGCTGGACGGTCGATTCAAGAGGCTTCCGAGGGGCGAGCGGCTATGTCCCTGTGGTAGAGCGGAGGTTGAGACTGTGGAGCATGTCCTTTTACACTGCCCCATGTACAACGTAGCCAGGACTAATTTGATGTCTCTCTTAGAGACAGATTTCTGTGGGCCCAATGATAGTGATTTGGCCTTGTATTGTTTAGGGGATGGCTCCTCATACACTACCTCTCAGGTCTCAAAATTTTTTCTAAGAGCCGTAACCATTAGAGGAGAGCACTGTGGTCCCTCTCAGCCGGGGCTTCCGGTGGCCGGCTGCTCGTGATGTTCTTTTTCCTATGGTTTTCTGTAGCTATGCTTGCATTTTGGTCTGTGACCGTAAATAAATTTATTATTATTATTATTATTAATTATTTATAAACGCCTGGAAAACATCAGGTTGATTATGAAAAATGGTTCATTTAGTGATCATTTCAAAGTTACAATGGCACTGATCATTTTCCCAGGATCATGGCAGCATCCCCAGGGTCTCCAGGTGATCAACATCTGAATTCTTGGCATCCACTTATGATGGTTACAGCGTTTTGTTTTTTTTTTATTAAAAAAGTTTTAAAACAAACACAATTTCCCCACAATCCCCCCTCCCTACCCCCTACCCCTCCCCGACTTCCCAGAGCAGAACACAAGGTATTTCTATTGACCTTTAACAATAAACTAAATTGCATAACCAATCATTAAACTAACACCCCCTAAGAAAAAATTCTTAACCCCCCATATGTAAAATCCTATTTCTTAAACATAATACTTCTAATATCACTTATATAACACTTATACAAATAAAAGAAATCATTCATAAGCTATTTGATATTTTTTGGTTTGATACTTATTTTGTATATAGTCAATCCATCTTCTCCAGTCCTGTATATACCTTTCTTGTGTGTGATCCTTCAGATATGCTGAAATTTTAGCCATTTCAGCTAAATTAGTTACTTTCAATATCCAGTCATCAATAGTAGGCAAAAAGTCCTTCTTCCAGTGTTGTGCTACCAACAATCTTGCTGCTGTTATCAAATTCAAAATCAATTTAGTCTCTGCAACTGTACAGTCCGTAGTTATACCCAATAAGAACAACTGTGGAGTAAATTTCAATCTCTTTTTGAGAATATTCTGCATCACCCACCAAATCTTTATCCAAAATGCTTTGATTTTTCCACAAGTCCACCATATATGATAATAAGTTGCATCATCACAGTCACATCTCCAACATTTAGCTTGCACATTAGAATACATACATGATAATTTTTTAGGATCTAAATGCCATCTATAAAACATTTTATAAAAATTTTCTCTTAAGTTTTGTGCTTGTGTAAATTTCACATTTCTAATCCAAATCTTTTCCCAAGTCTCCATCATTACTGGCTCTTGAAAATTTTGTGCCCATTTAATCATACAATCTTTAACCAATTCCGTCTCAGAATCTATCTCCAATAAAGCATTATACAACCTTTTAATATGCATTTGTTTTTGATCTCTAATTTGTTTTACCAAATTCTCCTCATTTTGCACAAAGCCAGTTTTTTGATCTTCCTTCCATCTAGCTTGAAGTTGACCATACTGGAACCATGTATAAATTATACCTTCTTCTCTTAGTATATCTAAAGATTTCAAATACATTACCCCCCTTTCCATAAGAAGAAGCTCTTTATAGGTAATCACCTCCTGTTTTTGTTCTATACTTATGTTTTCTATTGCATGTCTAGGATTTGCCCATAAAGGTATCTTATAATTTAACTTATATTGATATTTTTTCCAAACCCTTAACAAAGCATTTCTTAATATATGAACCTTAAATACTTTATCCACTTTTTTATCATATAACAAATAGGCGTGCCATCCATATAACAAGTCATAACCTTCTAAATTCAAAATTCTCCCCTCAGTTAAATTAAACCAATCACTAATTTGTGATAAAACCGCTGCTTCATAATATAATCTTAAATTAGGCATTTTAAGACCCCCTCTTCGCGTGTATCTTGTATAATTTTCATTTTTATTCTGGGTTTTTTCCCAGCCCAAATAAAAGTATTAACACCTTTCTGCCATTCTCTCAGATTTTCATCTTTCTTAAGCACAGGTATCATTTGGAACAAAAATAAAAATCTAGGTAAGACATTCATTTTAATTGCTGCAATTCTTCCCAATAAAGACAACTGTAATTTTTTCCAGTTTTCCATATCCTTCTGTACCTTCTGCCAAAGAACCTCATAATTGTTTTTGTATAATTTTGTATTTGAAGCTGCTATATATACCCCTAGATATTTAACCTTTTTAACTATTTCAAAATCTGTTAATCTTGCTAGTTTATCTCTTTCAAGTATTGTCATATTTTTAACTATCATCTTTGTCTTATGTGAGTTAACTTTAAATCCTGATACTTTCCCGTATTGATCAATTATATCCAATATATATGGAGCCGACTCTATAGGTTGGGATAAGGTAATAACCAAATCATCTGCAAATGCTCTTAATCTATAATCTTGTTGTCTAATTACAATACCCTTCAATTTTTCTGAATCACGTATCTTGTTCAATAGTACCTCCAAAGTCAAAATAAATAGTAGTGGGGACAGAGGACACCCCTGCCTTGTTCCTCTCTCAATTTTAAAAGCCTCTGTTAAACCTCCATTAACTATAATTTGTGCTGTTTGCTGCTGATATATCGCTCTAATTGATTGTGTGAAATATTCCCCAAAGTGCATTTTCTCTATTATCTTAAACAAAAATTGCCAGTTCAAACGATCAAATGCCTTCTCTGCATCCAAAAATATAAACGCTGCAGGGACTTGATTATTTTTTTCCAAGTATTCCAATAAGTTTACAATTTGTCTAACATTGTATCTCATTTGTCTCCCTTTTATAAACCCTGATTGATCATTGTGAATTATTTGTTGCATAACTGGCATTAATCTATTAGCTAATATTTTAGCAAAAATCTTATAATCAGTATTCAGAAGTGAAATGGGCCTAAAATTCTCAGGTTTAATGGAATTTTGGTCCTCCTTTGGAATTAGTGAGACAAAGGCTGTTTTCCAGGAGGGTGGTACTCCTCCTCCTGCTTGTATTTTATTAAATAAAATTTTGAGTGGTTCTAACATTTCAGATTGTAAATGTTTATAATAGACAGCTGTTAGTCCATCTGTTCCCGGAGCCTTACCTATTTTTAATTGTTTAATGGCCCCAACAATTTCCTCAGAAGTTATTGGCTGATTCAATCTCTCTCTCTGTTCCAGCGTTAATTCAGGAATCTCCATCTTTAAATATCTATCAATATCAACATCTTGAATTGCATCTTTAGCATATAACTTTGTATAGAACTCCAAAAAAGCCTTTTTTATTAAATTCTGTTGATAAATCTCTTTACCTCTAAATTCTATCTTGTCTATAACACGTGATTTTTGTTTTTTCCTCATCGTGTAAGCCAACCATCTCCCAGGTTTATTAGCATTACAAAATGTATTATGTCTGGCATATTGTATGCTAGTTGCTACTTGTCCAGCCATTAACATATTAAATTGCTCTCTTAAAATATTAATCATGTCTTTTGCCTTTTTATCTCCCGGGTTAATTATAAGCAATTGTTCTTTCTTTTTAATTTCCTCCTCTATCTCTTTCCGTCTATTTTGTTGTTTTAATCTATATTTATTATTCAAAAAAATTAATGTTCCTCTCATATATGCCTTACACGCATCCCATACCATCTCCATCGAGGTCCCTTTATTCATATTGTTAACAAAAAATTCTTTCATTTGTTTTTTAAGCTCACACAGGTTATCTTCATATCTAAATAAATTCTCATTTAACCTCCAAGACCTCCTTTCCCCTCTTTCCTGCTCTAATTCCACCCAAACCGGGCTGTGATCAGTTAAAGTTCTTGGACATATCTTCGTACTCTTCACCCTGGAAAAAAGATCATTTGTAGTTAATATGAAATCAATCCTAGAAAAAGATTGATGCCTATCTGAAAAGAAAGTAAAATCACTCTCCAATACGTTCCTTTCTCTCCAAATATCTCTGAGCTCCATATCCTCCAAAATATCAAAAAAAGATTTAGGCAACTTATCACGCATGGAAGTCTTGGAAAGACTTTTTTTATCTTTCTGGGTATTTATTACCCCATTCCAATCACCCATTAGAAGTAAAGATCTATAATTCCATTGTAATATTTTGGTATGTAAAAGTTTATAAAATTTATCTTGTTGTTGATTAGGTGCATATACTCCAATTACAAGCAGCTTCCCATTCTGTGTTGTTAATTCAATTGCAATATATCTACCTTGAGTGTCAGCCTCAATTAAATTGGCCACTAAGCCTCTTTTAACATATATAACTAGGCCATTTTTCTTTTCTGGCGCTGATGCCACAAAATGTATACCTAATTTCGAATTTATCAAATACTTTTGATCTGAGGATTTTATATGCGTTTCTTGCAAACAAATAACATCGTTCTGAAATTGCTTCAAGTAGTGAAATATTTTCTTTCTTTTTTGTGGAGAATTTAAACCGTTGACATTCCAAGATAAAAATCTATTTGCCATCTCTGGGCGCTCCAAGCTTTGAGAGCATCAGCTGAACCTCCTCCACCCTTTTAGACTTCGGCCTAGCTCCTCCCACTGCTTGTGTTTTTTGGACTTGTTGGATTGGATCTTGAGGCTGTTGTGCCAGATGTTGTTTATAAGTAGCTCTTGTCAATCGTTGATCTTTTGGTAGCTGTATCATCGTTAATGGCTCAAGGGTTGGTGGTGGACCCCCACTCAGATCTTCTTCCAAATTGGCTCCTCCAGCTAATGCTTGAGCATAAGTTTGTGGTTGCCCTCCATCTTTCTCTTGTTGTATCATTTCCAATTGCTTTCTGGCACCCCCTGGTGAGGGTGGCCTTCCAGCCTTTAAAACATTAGCATAAAAATCTTTTGCCTTTCCAACTGTATTTAAGCGATGTCTTTGCCCAGCGTATGTCACTATTATCCCAAATGGGACATCCCATCTGTACTGAAGCTGCTGGTTTTTTAGTTCACTCACCAAAAAACCAAACTGCTTTCTGTCTCTTAACATTTTAGGAGGAAGCTCTTTCAAGACCATCAGCTCTTGTCCATCCACTTTAATCTTGTTTCTGTAGGAAGCTTGCAGAATGTCATTTCTAACTCTCCTTGTTGTGAAATAAATCACCACATCTCTTGGTAGCTGCTTTTGTTTTGCCAGCCAGGAATTGACCCTGTAAATTTTGTCCATTTGAATTGCCACATCTCCTGGCCTTTCTAAGATCAGCTCTGCTAAAGCATTAGAACAAACATCTTTTAAATTTTCACCACTCTTTTCTTTCAAACCTCTCAGCCTCAGGGCAAATTCCATTGATCTGTATTGTAACATAACCATTTCATCATCCACTTTCTCTGTTTGTATCATAACCTCTCCTACTTTAGTTGCCAGCTCCAGGTTAGCATCATCAATTTCCCGTACTCTCTCCTCAATCTTTAACATATGAGTAGCCAGTCCTGAAACTGCAAAAATAATGTCATCTCTTATTTCATCATGTTTTTCCTCCACCACACTTTTAATTTTCTTTAACTCCTCTGAGAATTCTTTCATCATTTCTGTCTGATTGTTCAGGGCACCCATTATAAATTCTTTAAGGTCTTGTGACTGTATATCAGCCGGAAGTTGTTGTTTTGGAATCACTACAGGGGAACCTCCTCCCCCTTTAGAAGTTGGTGGCTTTAGTTGTTTAGCAGCCATTTTATTTTTAAAAAGGGTTTTTTCCTTTTGCCCAGCGAGTCGACACTCCCAGCCGGAGATAGCCACACCTCTGGAGAAATCCAGGAGGTTCCATTGGCGGAGACGGGAGAGACGGGAGGTCCCTCCGACCGGCTCGACACCTCGGCAACAACTGAACTGAGCAGGTCAACCAGGATTAAGACACGCCCTGGTCACCTGCGTGATTTTGTATGTAAATATGTAAATAGATAGAATAAGTGCCTTCTGGGAAGGGAGGGGTGGTATGTATATATCTATTTTGTGCGGGAAATTCAAATGTACAGTGAATTCTGATTGGTTCTTGGTTGCCCCTGAAAAGTATATAAAGAGGGCTGTTGCCTGTGTTCCTTTGCTGAAGTCTCACCCTGAATTAAAGAGCTGTTGTTACTAGCCTGCTTGTGCCTCTCATTATTTCCGTGCTACAACAGCTAGATTGTTAATTCCATCGACCATGTTAGGGTAATATCAAGTCCTACTTCCAACAGGATATTCAGTATCTTCAATTACCATCTGCCCCCATCATTAATAAGTATTTCTGTATATAAAAGAAACCCCCCGAGTGACTTTATATTTATATTCATATGGTATCTTCTGTAATGTCTTTTGTCTAGATTATTAATTCCAACAACCACGTTAGGGTAACAGCCAGATCATCTGCATGCCCCAATTCCATAGTTCTCTTGCCTTATAGCTCAACATATACGTAATCCATTTTTCAGAGAGTCCAAAATAGAAAATTCCAATCCGCTCAATCACAGGCCATCTTCCACATCCCAAAAACACCAGCACTGCAGAGATCTGTTATTCTTCTCAAAATAGTATAAGTCTGTAATTTGCCTCAGCTATATTTTCATGTATCAGCCTTCTATAAATCCCGCTTATTATATTTAATCGTCTCTTAAATAACTGGCATTAATCTGTTGGCTAAAAAAGAATTGTAGTTTAAAAATTTTTAGTTTTGTAGAACCTGCTTCTTCTTTTCTTAACTTGTTGTGGTTTAGATTTCCACCCTGGTTGCCTTTCTAGGACTTGTATATCAGCTGATTGAATTACATGCTGGTCTTTAACTTGATAAGACATCAAATCGAGATCCAAAGCCACCCCTCTTGTATTTATAGGTGATCCAGCTATAGCCTCTGAAGGAGAATCCAAGAGCGGCTCATCCAAAAAGCCCTCTAAAACTTGTCGTTTTTCCATTACCTCCATCTCCATCTGCTTAGCCTGAGTTTCAATCTCTTGTTCATTTTGCTTTTCTTTATCCCCCTCCTGAATTCCTGACACTGATGACATACGTAGAGATGTTGGGCCCATTTTAAAAACCTTGTAGTAAAATTCTTCCGCTTTTTCAACAGTGTTTAATTGATATCTTTCTCCTTGATGTCTCAATATTATACCAACTGGAGCATCCCACCTAAATGGGATGTTTTGTTTCTTTAGCTCAGTCGCCAAAAATCCAAAGTCCTTTCTATCTTTTAACATCTTGGACGGCAGCTCTTTATATATCCAGATCTTCATTCCATTCATTTCTAGAGTGGAGTTAAAAGACTTTCGCACAATATCATTTCTTATTCCTTTATCAGTAAAATAAATCACCACATCTCTAGGCAATTGTCTTTGCTTTGCCACCCAAGAATTTACTCTGTAGGCCTTATCAATCTTACAGAATATTTCTTCAGAGCTGACCTTTAAAATCACAGCCAGAACTTCAGCAGACATTTTTCTCAAGTCTTCTCTGTTATTTTCCTGTATTCCCCTTATTCTGATTGCAAATTCCATGGATCTGAATTGCATCATTGTAACTTCATCTTCAATCCTTTGCTTTATATTATCTACATTGTAAATCTTGTGATCAGCTTCCTTCATTTTAGACTCTACTTCTGAGCTATTTTCTTGAATCATTGTCAAATCATTTTCAATTCTTTGTATTTTATTATCCAGATTATGAATCTTATAATCAGCTTCCTTCATTTTAGACTCTATTTCTAAATTGATATCTTTATCCATCTTTATAATTACTTCTGAAAAACTTTTCAAAGCTGTTACAATATAGCGCTTCAGGTTATCATACTTTTGTTGAACCAACTCTTTAATTTCCTGTCTAAATTTTTCAAGATTCTGGTTCATAATCTCATCATGTCTTGCCAACTCCTCCACAACAAATTCCTTTAAATCCTTGAAACCATTATTCTGCATCTGAAAGCTCAAAAATTGCTCTTGTGATTTATAATTGGGGGAGGCCCCCCCCCCCCCCACAGCTTGGTTGTCTGGCTTTGTCCGTTTTAACGCCATCCTGCCACGCAGACAGACTCTTTTTAAAAAAAGAAAAGGTCTTCTCTCCACACAATATCAATATCAAGTCTCTAAGAAGGAAGAAGCATGAAACAGAAATTTTTCTCTTCTCTTGTAGCCAGCGCTATTGTTTCAAATACTTTGTAACATATTAAGCCATTCAAACGGAAAGACTTTTGCTTTCAGCTTTCTTCTCAAGCCTCAGCCAGCCACCATTTTAAAGCTTTTTTCCCCCTTTTTCATTCTCTCTTCATTCAAAATCAATCATAGGGTTGTTACAAATACTTGTGATTTAGAGTCCCAAATCCGGATTTCATCCTGCTTATTCAAGCAATCTGTTAGTTTTCGCTGATTAGGTTGGTCACATCATCTAGCTCTGCAAAGCACAGAGTTCTCCCAAAGCCCGGAGCAGCGGCGAGCTGGATAGGGAGCCACATCCTGCTTCCTCCCCAAGAGTAAAAAAAAAAACTCTGGGGACTTCGCAGAGGGCTCTACCTGCTCTCGCCAGCTCACCTCACATTTCCTTAAGGAAACGAAGTTTTTCGAGCCGCCTCCCAGCTGTAAAGGCGGCTCTTTACGGGCAGTGGGGGTGGCGGTCCCAAAAGACTGTCTAGCGACAACGGAAGCCAAACCGGAAGCCCGACCTTATGATTCTTGATGAACGTATATTTTCCTTTTATGTACACTGAGAGCATATGCACCAAGACAAATTCCTTGTGTGTCCAATCACACTTGGCCAATAAAAAATTCTATTCTATTCAAATCCACCAGGTGGACCCGGATCAAAGCATGCAAGAGGTTTTATGCCCTTCCTCCCATCACTCAACTCTGTCCTGCTTCTCTATTGGCTGAAGGACTAGCAAGCTCTCGGCCTATCCGGAGCTCCTGTTCAACAATATGACTTTATTTTCTTCAGCAACCCCCTGTCTCCATGGCCTGGTGTGATTCTGCATCACTAACTTTCCATTGCTCTTTTGCATAAATTGGTTATATTTTGAAATGTGTCCATTAAGCTCTTGCTCAGAAATCCCTCCCCCCTTTTCTTTCTAGACTTTTCTGAACCACTTTGCTCACTCTAAGAACAATACCATTTTCACTAGTTTTTCAAAAAGTTCATTAACTTTCTAGTTCCTTATTTTCTTTATTTATTACGCAGAAGTGGAAGCTGTAATGAAACATTATTTTAGAAGCAATTCTTCATATCCCAAATATTGGAACCCCCATACCTGCCACGGCTGCAGCCTTGGAGCCCCCAACCTCCCTTCGCCCTCCTTCCTTCCCCTCCTCCATCTGGTGGAATAGGCAGCGTTCAAGGCCTGGGCCAGAGTCTGAATCATACTGTAGAAAAGGTAAGAATTTGGGATCTCTCTTCTATTCCTTTTCTCTTGGGTCTCCAGTGGGGCTTTCTGGGTGCATCTTCTGCGGCCTTTGACAGAAAAGACGTTCTTTGAAACAGAACAGAGAAAATAATAATCTTGAAACTTTTCTTCCACAAAGAAATTGTATTCAAAGGCATCATCTATTGGCCTTTCTTTTGGCAGATAATCAAAGACCCAAATACTATGGATGCATTTGTAAAGTCTGTGCTTTTTCAATGTTAATATTCCCAAAGCTGTATAGATCCAGACTTTCCCTTCAATGGGTCTTGGCAGACGCATAAGTGATAAATGGAAAGAAAGAATTCTGTCCTTAATGGGAACCTTTTCTATGAAGTGAACAAAGACGTTGACTTGTCTCCACTTAGAGAGGGAATCCCTGAGGGCTGTTGTGTATCCAGTTGTTGAGAACAGTTGTGATATAACCACACAAATTCCACTCCTGACAAGCATAGGAGGGAAAATCCTCATGAAATTCTCTCCCTTCTCTGTGTCTGAAGCAAAGAGGCCAATCAGGATCCATCTGAAACGGAGGAGCAGCTGGACAATTGCTGGGTAGTGGAATCCTTCTTTGGGGAGCATCTGATGGAAAAGGGGGAATTTCCTTTTATCACTCAGAGCCTCTGAAACAAGGTTATTACTGATCTGAAAAAGCAAGGAAGAAAGTTGTGTTATATTGGGGGTCGGATAAAGTCCAAAACTTTATTTTTTAATAAATTCAACTTGGTATTGATGAACAAATTAAATATTCTTGATTAGCAATTATGCCATATCAAGAAACAGAATATTAAGCACAGTGTTAACGACACTGTATATAAAAATGGAGCACAAGAAACAAATTAAATAAAAAAGAATAAGAATAAAAAAACATATTTCTGTATCACAACTTACTGTATTTTCCGGCGTATAAGACGACTGGGTGTATAAGACAACCCCCTACTTTTCCTGTTAAAATATAGGGTTTGGACTATACTCGCCGTATAAGACTACCCCTCTTCCAACGCACACCAAATAAAAATTAAAAAATATCAGATTTGATTTCAATATGGTAATTTTAATTCAAATGCTTATGACATGCAGGTACTTAGCAGGAAAACTGTCACTTATAAACATAAGGCTGTCATCAAACATGTCAACATAAAACAGTGCAATTGGATTAAACTTTTCCTAATTCCCTCTAAAGCTGAAAGGAAGGATAAGACAATAAACCCATGGGAGCTGCCATGCTGTTTGTTTTCTAAGCTGTCAACCAAACTGGAACTGATGATGATAGGAGGAAGATAACAAACAATAGAGAGCCAGTGCCGGGCAAGTCCCTGGCGAGTCAGCAACGCCCATCATAACTGCAAGCTATTTTTACAGGTTTTGCTGGCGTGACAGTTTCCCTTTAAAAGCCTTCAAAATCCTCCTGTTCGTCATCTGATATCATAAGTACATCAATGACATCTTGTGATACATTTGTAAGGCAGTCATCATATGGATCTAATTCCGTATCAGATGGTGTGGTCTCAGCTTCGGCTTCTTCTTCATCTTGCCACAAGTAGTCGTCCTCCATACCATCTAATGAATTTGATATGCCACACTTCTTGAAAGACTTGATTACTGTTTCTGCATCAATATCATTCCAGGCTTTTATGACAAACTTGCACAAAACATCCAACTGTGGAGCACGCATGTTTCCTCCTTTTGTGAATGACTTTTCACCACTAACCATCCACTCATTCCACTGTTCTCGAATGCGATCTTTAAATGGCTTGTTTAGGCACACATCCAGTGGCTGTACCAACGATGTCAATCCTGCAGGAATAACTGCCGCATCTGTGTTTATTCTTGCAAGCCTTTGCTTGGTGCTGGGAGTTAAATGAGCCCTGAACATATCCCACACCAGTAGACTACGTTTTTGAATAAGTCCACCTGGTCGCCTGCTCCATACATTATCAAGTCATAGCTTTACCCCTTCTTCATCCATCCAGCCTTTTTCATTCACATGTACAAAACAACCAACAGGGAACTTGAGTTTTGGCATTGTTTTTCTTTTAAAAATAATCATTGGTCTCAGTTTGGAGCCATCAGCTGTGCATGCTAGTACCACTGTAAAACTGGACTTCTCATGTCCTGTTGTTTTAATTAAAATTGTTTTTTCACCTTTTGGATGGACAGTTTTATTTCCAATCATATCAAAATTCATTGGAGTTTCATCCATATTTCCGATACTACTTAACGCATAGCCATGTTTCTTGCGCTGTTTTATTACATATCGATGGAAACTATTTACTTTGGCATCAAGATCTGCAGGTAATTTTTGTGCAATTTTTGTCTTTTGCCTCAGAACCAAATTATGCCTTTCCAAGAATCTAGTACACCAGGATACAGTGGCCTTAAATCTGTTGCTGTGATCTGGGTTAGATTTGGCCCACTGAAGTGCAAACAAACGTATTTTATTTCGTGTAACTACATAACCGTTTTGGCGATGCTCATTCACCATGTCTGCTACATGTTTTTCGAGTTCTGGCCAATGTGGGGTGCCTCTTCTTAATGCACACTTACCCCTTGGCATACTCTTTAATGCTTTTACATTTGCTTTCCAGTCCCGAACCATCTTTTCTGTTACTCCATATTGTCTTCCAGCAGCACAGTTATTGTGTTCCATGGCAAAGTTTACAACTTTAAGTTTAAAACTGGCTTCATATTTCTTTCTTCTTGCTGGTGGAGCCATGATGGGGTCTTGACTGTTATATTTGTATACTATACTGTATGTACTGTTGCTGTACTGTATGTATTGTTGCTGTACTGTAGAGAAAGGTAATGGGCTACGCTATGTGTAGTGGCAAGAGGGCTATTTTGTACCAGGTTTTTTTCCTTCACCCATGCAGCCTTGTCGAGATCCGCACAGCTTCATGAATCTGAATTGCTGGCACTGACTGATGACGCTAAGGAAGCGCCGACAACATTGACAGGAAGCTGTGCCGATCTAGTCAAGGCTGCATGCTGCTGAATGCTGGAACCAGCTGGTTGCTGAGCGGAGCTTCTCCCAGGCATCTAGGGGGATATTACCGACGCTCCGACTTCCCCAGCTGACCCCCACTGATGGCGAGCCCCACCGGTCTGGGGAAGTCAGAGCGTCGGTAATATCCCCCTAGATGCCTGGGGGAAGCTCCGCTCAGCAACCAGCTGGTTCCAGCATTCCAAGGCGATTCCAAGGAGGTCCACGGTGAAAACGGCGCCGCGTCAACCTGGGCCAGCGCCTTGCACACCTGGCTCTGCGTCTCCATTATGAGAAGCTCCATGCGACTTCGCATGTCTCCGCCCCAGTCGCGCAGCTCTCGCAATCCGCTCACCGGAGGAGCCATGAAGTGCTCGCACCACCTTGCCAGATCTTCCTCGTCCTCCTTTCCCCACAGCTTTTCCCATTGTAATTGCTGCTGCTGCTACCGCCGAGGCTGCTCCTTCATCTCCGCCCACCGCACCAGACCCAGCCCGGCCAGCACCGCCGTGGCTCCCGCAGTCCAAGCGGATCGGCGCCCGGGCTCGCAGGCGAAGGGTGGGAGTGCGCAGCGATCGACGCCGATCGCTGCCACCCACCATCGCCCCAATGGGAAGAACTGCCCAGCAGTGATTCCAAGGAGCCCAAAGCGAACATCCTGGAGCAGCGCAGGCCGGCCCGGAGGCTTAAACCCCGGGAGCCCAGGTGCCGAACCCCGCACAGCAGAAAAGACATGACAGCCGGTGCCCAGTTCCTTCTGCAGCCATCCGGATCAGTGCCCGGGCTCGCAGGCGAAGGGTGGGAGTGCGCAGCGCACTTTCCTGGCTTGGCGCTGATCCGGACGGCTGCAGAAGGAACTGGGCACCGGCTGTCATGTCTTTTCTGCTGTGCGGGGTTCGTCACCTGGGCTCCTGGGGTTTAAGCCTCTGGGCCAGCCCGTGCTGCTCCAGGATGTTCGCTTCGGGCTCCTTGGAATCGCTGCTGGGTGGTTCTTCCCGTTGGGGCGATGGTGGGTGGCTGCGAGCCTGGAAGAGGTGGTGAAATGCAGAGCAATACCTCGTGGGGAAGGAGTCCGCCGTGGCTCCCGCAGTCCACTCACCATCGCCCCAACGGGAAGAACCGCCCGGCAGCGATTCCAAGGAGCCCGAAGCGAACATCCTGGAGCAGCACGGGCTGGCCCAGAGGCTTAAACCCCAGGAGCCCAGGTGACGAACCCCGCACAGCAGAAAAGACATGACAGCCGGTGCCCAGTTCCTTCTGCAGCCATCCGGATCGGCGCCAAGCCAGGAAAGTGCGCTGCGCACTCCCACCCTTCGCCTGCGAGCCCGGGCGCTGATCCGGATGGCTGCAGAAGGAACTGGGCACCGGCTGTCATGTCTTTTCTGCTGTGCGGGGTTCGGCACCTGGGCTCCCAGGGTTTAAGCCTCCGGGCCGGCCTGCGCTGCTCCAGGATGTTCGCTTCGGGCTCCTTGGAATCGCTGCCGGGCGGTTCTTCCCGTTGGGGCGATGGTGAGTGGACCGCGGGAGCCACGGCGGACTCCTTCCCCACGAGGTATTGCTCTGCATTTCACCACCTCTTCCAGGCTCGCAGCCACCCACCATCGCCCCAACGGGAAGAACCACCCAGCAGCGATTCCAAGGAGCCCGAAGCGAACATCCTGGAGCAGCACGGGCTGGCCCAGAGGCTTAAACCCCAGGAGCCCAGGTGACGAACCCCGCACAGCAGAAAAGACATGACAGCCGGTGCCCAGTTCCTTCTGCAGCCGTCCGGATCGGCGCCAAGCCAGGAAAGTGCGCTGCGCACTCCCACCCTTCGCCTGCGAGCCCGGGCACTGATCCGGATGGCTGCAGAAGGAACTGGGCACCGGCTGTCATGTCTTTTCTGCTGTGCGGGGTTTTGCACCTGGGCTCCCGGGGTTTAAGCCTCCGGGCCGGCCTGCGCTGCTCTAGGATGTTCGCTTTGGGCTCCTTGGAATCGCTGCTGGGCGGTTCTTCCCGTTGGGGCGATGGTGGGTGGCAGCAATCGGCGTCGATCGCTGCGCACTCCCACCCTTCGCCTGCGAGCCCGGGCGCCGATCCGCTTGGACTGCGGGAGCCACGGCGGTGCTGGCCGGGCTGGGTCTGGTGCGGTGGGCGGAGATGAAGGAGCAGCCTCGGCGGTAGCAGCAGCAGCATTTACAATGGGAAAAGCTGTGGGGAAAGGAGGATGAGGAAGATCTGGCAAGGCGGTGCGAGCACTTCATGGCTCCTCCGGTGAGCGGATTGCGAGAGCTGCGCGACTGGGGCGGAGACATGCGAAGTCGCATGGAGCTTCTCATAATGGAGACGCAGAGCCAGGTGTGCAAGGCGCTGGCCCAGGTCGACCGCGGCGCCGCTTTCACCGTGGACTGCTGGGAAAGGAAGGAAGGTGACCCGAATTCCGGGGTAGAGTGGGGACACGTTCCTTTCTCGTGGGCCCCGCACTGCCTGGCACCTCTTGTAGGCTGGAACTAATTCGGAGTACAGCTTCCCCTCAATGTTGCCGGCGCTCCCAAAGTGTCATCGGTCAGCGCCAGCAACTCAGATTCGGGTACCCGGCGTATAAGACGACCCCCGACTTTTGAGATGATTTTCCTGGGTTAAAAAGTCGTCTTATACACCGGAAAATACGGTATTTTATCCATCTAAAAAGTGGAATAAAAATTACTCTAGAAATTATAGACCAAATAGACTAACAGATATTGTGGCTAACATTTATATCATGATCCTCTTAGTTAAACTTGAGAAAAATGCATTCTTTGCAGAAGAACCAGAAGGTTTTAGGTAGAGTGAAAAGCTATATAGATTTTATAAGAAATAATGCATAAATTAATAATCTAATATTGGCAACAAATTTGTCTTGAAATATCTCATCTATATCAGTGAGGTAAAATAAGGTTTGCAGGCTTTCAAGATGTTAGTGCAGCATTTGACTCAATAAACAGAGAAATATGATGGAGAAAATGTTTTGCCCTCAAAATGGAGCTCAGCCTGTTGGCCCTGATCCCAGCCCTTGTTTGAGAGGGAGGTTTGGGCTCAATGGAGCCATGAGAAGAAGGATCTACGCTTACCAAGGGGGAAGGGAAAGATGCATATTTGAACCCTTGTTCTTCAGTCTAGATATGAATGACTTACTAGGACTAATGAAGGATCAAAAAACAGATCATAAATAAATGTTATTTCATTCTTTGACAAAAATGACTAAATTAGTGGACCAGTGAAATGCAATGCATGTAGTATACAGTACTTGGATTTCAGAAAGGCTTTGACAAAGTAAACCACAACCTATTTCTCAGGAAGCTGAAAATATGTGGGATAGACAGCATCACCCCCAGATGGGCTCAGCCTGTGGTCCTCAATGGAACTACGTCTGCACGGAGGGAAACAAGCAGTGGGGGACCCCAAGGTTCCATTTTAGGCCCAGTTCTCTTCAACACCTTCATGAATGATTTGGATGAGGGGAGAAATGGGGAAATCATCAAATTTGCACATGACACTAAAGTGGCAGGAATAGCCAACAACAAAATAGGCTCAAGATCCAGATAGATCGAGATAGACTTGAATCCTGGGCTTATTTAACTAAATGAAATTCATTGTAGAGAAAAGTCATGTTTTACACTTAGGCTAGAAAATCCAAATGTACACTTACAGATGAGGTGAAACCTGGCTCCATAGCAGTAACTGTGAGAGGGATCTTGGAGTCCTAGTGGACAATCACTTAAATATGAGCCAGCAATATGTGGCTGTAGAAAATCAGAGGCCAGGCATTTGCTCTGATCAAAGATGTTTCTCCTGCTCTCGCAGAGAGCTTTATTTTTTTATACAGTTTTACACAGGCAGATAAAAGGCGGGACAGCAAAAGCATTCTAATTGGAAAATCCCCCTCCCTGTTCCCCCACTCAGAAGGAAGGTCAGATAACACAGACCAGAGCCAGAATGAGATCATCCAGACACATGACACCAGAAACGGAAGCAGTTTGCTGCATTCTGCCCAAATTAATTCTTCCATCCCTACATGTGGCAGCAGCCAAAAAAGCTAATTCAGTCCTAGGCTGCGTTAACAGAGGGATAAAGTCAAGATCACATGAAGTATTGGTACCGCTTTATAATGCCTTGGCAAGACCACACTTGGAATAGTGCATCCAGTTTTGGCCACCATATTATAAAAATGATGTAGAGACTCTGGAAAGAGTGCAGAAAAGACTAAAACTTATGAGGAACAGTTGCAGGAATTCAGTATGTCTAGTCTAGTGAAAAGGACTGGGGTGAAATAATAGCAATGTACCAAAAAAAAATTTGGAAAAGTTTTTCAGCTTTATTTCTTATACGCGTAACATAAAATGTACATTTTCTTATACATAATTAATCCTACATATACATGTTTTCCTTAAAGAAAGCATTAAAATAAGGCATTTTAATTACATTCGGAGTTGCTCTTCTACCCTTTCTTCCCTCAACCCTTCTTCTTCTTCTCCTCTTCCCCTTCCTTTCCCCCACTCCTCTCTTCTTTCCCCCCTACTCACCTTCTCTCCTACTCCTATCCCCTCCCCTTCCTTCCTCTCCTTTTCCCTTTCTTCCATTCCTCTCCCTCCCTTTCCTCTTCCTACCCTCTACTCCTCTCTCCTTTCTATCTTCTTTGCTGTGGAATAGTCGCCTTCTTTGGTATCCAAACAACTCCTGTATTCTAATAGTATATACTTTCTTTCAAATTCTTTTCAGATTTATTCTATCAGTGTTTATCATCATAATTGTACACTTATTCTTATAATCTTCTTTCTTTCCCCCCCTCCCACCCCCCTTTTTCATTTACTCTGGTGTCATCTGGGTTTCTATTTCTTTTTTTATCCTCTCCCTCGTTTAACTTTCTATTATATAAATCATTTATCCTCTTATCTTCATATTTCTTTTCTAACCATATATAAAATCTTCCCCATGTCTTGAAATACACTGATTCCTCTTTATCTCTTATTCTTAGTTAATCTATTCATTTCTGCACCGTCGAAAATCTTTTTTATTACTTCACCTTCTGACGGAATTTTTTCTGTCTTCCAATTTTGTGCAAACACAATTCTTGCTGCTGTTATTATATATATAGTTAAATACACATCTTCTTTACTATATCTCTCTGGGAGAATACCCAATAAAAAAAACCTCTGCTTTTAATTCTATAGATTTATGTAATATTTCTTCCAACCATTTCTGTATTCTAAACAATTAATTTTTTGCTTCTAAACATGACCACCACAAATGAGAGTATGATCCCAGCAAATGCAAACATTTCCAACATTTGGCTGATTTATCCTTAAACATCTTTGCTAATCTTTCTGCTGGCATATGCCACCTATAAAACATTTTATATAGATTTTCTTTATATGCAGTTGCTATTGTCAATTTATAATTCCTTTCCCATAGTTGTTGCCATTTCTCTAATTCTATTGCATATCCAAAATTTTTCGCCCATGTTATCATTGTCATTTTTACCTCTTCATCTTCCAATCTAATTTGCAACAAATAATTATGCAGTCTTTTAATCATTTTTTCATCTTTTCCAGTCATTATCTGATCCAACTCTGATTCCCCCAAATTAAAACCATATTGTTTCAAGTCTTTATCATATCTTGATTGTATCGGCAGCCGTGTATACCAGTCAGTCTCAATCCCTTGTTTTTCTAAGTCGTGTTTCTGTTTTAATTCTCCCTTCTCTGTTAAAATGTCTTTATATCTTACAATCTTGTCCATGTTAATCATATTTGGATGTGTCAACGCTTCTATTGTTAAGAGCCACATTGGTACTTCCATATAATGTTTTTCTTTCACTCTTTCCCAAACTACCAACAAGCCATTCCTTACACAATGTCTCTGGAAATATCCATGAACCCGATTTTTTCCATACCATAAGCATGCCATCCTAGTTGTAGGTCACGTCCTTCCAAAGTCAATAGTTTTGTATTTCTCAATAAGATCCATTCTTTAATCCATGTTAACATCGCCGCTTGATGATACAATTCCCAATTTGGTAGACCAAATCCTCCTCTAAACCTGGAGTCTTGAAGCAATTTAAGGTTAATTCTCACTTTTTTCCCTTGCCACATATATTTACATCATTTTATTCAAACGTTCAAAGTATTTTTTTCTCCAACTTTATCGGAATTGTTTGAAAAAGAAACAACAATCTTGGCAATACATTCATTTTGATTAACACTATTCTCCCCATTAAAGATAATTGTAAATTTTTCCATTTTTCCAAATCTGTTTCAATTTGATTTCTTAATTTATAATATAACCAGACGTGAATTTCTCTTTTGAAATGTACCAAAAATTGGGGGGCTGCCACAGAGAACAGGAGCTCCACCTATTGTCCGGAGTACTAGAAGGCAAGACAAGAAACAATGGATGGAAACTAATCAAGGAGAGAAACAACCTAGATCTAAGGAGAAATTTCCTAATGGTGAGGAATGGAACGTCTCCCTTCAGAAATTGTGGGTGGTCCATCACTGGAGGCTCTTAAGAAGAGACTGGACAGCCACTTGTCTGGAATAGTATAGATAGATACAGATTAACAGAGTTGGAAGGGACCTTGTAGGTCATCTAGTCCAAGCAGACCCTACACCATTTCTGACAGATTGTGGTCCAGTGTCTTCTTGAATGTCACGTAAAATGTCTAACTTACTTATATCCCAATTCCTCACAGCCCTGCAAGGGTTAACACTACCACATATCCCATTACGCCCACAATCCCACCTTACCTCTAACTCCTCCCCTTAGGTATAAGAGGTCACACCACGAGGCCATCCAACAGTTCCAGATATGTACCTGTAAGAGAAGGACAAAGATCAGTTGCTACTAACTGAATAGGCCTAAGATTAGTTCAGGCCTGCAATAAAAGAATTAATAGAAGATATCTTTTTGTCTTGTGAGTTATTGGGTTAGATCCATCAACCTAACAAAATGGTAGCAGAGGATCGTTACCCATAACTCTGAATAATGACTGAACAAGCTTGTGCTGTTACAGATAGTGAGTTGTGGTGAGTTAATTACCTTAAGAATTAAGAGCTGTCTCCTTAAGAGATTGCATTGTGGGAGATGTAGTGAGAGATTGCATTATAGGAAATGTAGTCCATGACATGTGACCTTATCTGTGTGTCTGATTGGCCACTGAGGCTCTCTGCCGGGATTTTAGAACAAAGACCTGGCTATATGTTGAATTACCTCAGAAGAGAGAACATGCTTTCTGAACAGGGAGTCAGAACTACCATCCTTTTACACTAGGAAATGGGACAGATTATGAAATATGGATGCACCTCACCTGGACTCACTATGATTGTAAGTCTTATGTGTTCAAGGATTCCCAAATAAATATAATCTGCATGAAAACCTGTTTGCTAGAGTTTATCTGCCTGTTCCCAGTGGAGCCAGATGCCTGGGGAACAGAACAGTAAAAGGATGTAGATGCCTGACCCCCTCCCTTTATTTCGGAGCATTGATGGACATTCTGTTTGAGTGAAAATGCATCTCTTCTCTGTGCACAACTTATAAAAGGACTTTGTTTGCATCTAATTGAGACCTTTGCTTAGCCACGAAAGTGACAAACTTGCTTTCCTTCTCTTTGCCTGAGTGAAGTATTCTGCTCAGCGGTAAAAGACAGAAAGAGAAAGACAATTCTTGTGCTAGCTAAGAAGATTGCCCTGCCATAAAGAGGCCCTGGGGCTGCATGTTTGAATCACCTTTGGCAGTAAAAGGACAGAAAGAGAAAGACAATTCTTGGGCTAGCTAAGAAGATTGCCCTGCCATAAAGGGGCCCAGGGCTGCATGTTTCAATCACCTTTGCAAAGTTTGTGTGTATGTTGTTTTAGAAGTTTACTTCGTCAGTAAAACGAAAAGCCTTATTTTAACACAAAGTAATCCGAGCCACCTAAGCTCTTTGGAGATTGAATTTGCATGATACAAGTTGCTTCCCAGCCTGACCACTCAATGTGCATTTGAAAAGAAACAATCCAGCCACAGTGCATGCTGTTGCTTTGAATCTTGCTTGAATAAAATACTGGAAAGCTAAATCCCCTTTTTACAGGGCAAGCAACTAAAGCCCAAAGGAACCCAAGTCGAGGAAAGCCTCTTAGGGTCTCCAAATAGGACAGTTGCTTTGCAGCTCTATACAAAGGAACACGCTGAAACCAGTTTAACCCAAGCATTAGTTAGGTAACAGCACCCTAGTGGCCAAAGGTGTACTGCACCAACCACCCCCAGTGGTCAGAAGGCAAACTGTAACGAACGTCTCCTAGAGTTTGCAACGCACCCCAGCGGTCAACAGGCAAACTGCAACGACATCTCCTAGAGTTTGCAGCGCACCCCAGCAGTCAACAGGCGAACTGCATCGACATCCCCTAGAGTTTGCAGCGCACCCAAGTGGTCAACAGGCGAACTGCAGCAACGTCTCCTAAAGTTTGCAACGCACCCCAGCGGTCAACAGGCAAACTGCAACAACGTCTCCTAGAGTCTGCAGCGCACCCCAGCAGTCAACAGGTGAACTGCATCAACATCCCCTAGAGTTTGCAGCGCACCCCAGTGGTCAACAGGCGAACTGCAACGACGTCTCCTAAAGTTTTCAGAAAGTTCCCCGAGTTTCCCAGTCATGGCTGAGACCTCTAATGAGTTAGCAGAGTTGAACCTCTCAGCTAATCTTGACACGCCTGAAGCATCGGAAGCCATGGAGTCTTATCCAATCATGGCAGAAGCATATGATTCATCAGGAATGATGACCCTTCCATCACCCAACCTCGACACAATTCCAGAAGTGAATGTCCAAAATTCCAAAGAGGCTGAAACTCATCAGAGAACCTATGACCTCAGGCAGCACAGAAAGCTCACTGGTGTTATGCAGTCAAGCCTGAAGGAATATTGGGACAAGCATTATCATCGCAACAAAAGGTATTGGGAGAAGTTGCAACAGATCTGCAACAGGCCCGTGGATGAGCTTTCACACGGCTGCATCCGCACGTTGGTGAATGAAATGGATGAACTTTATAAGCAATGGAAGAATTCTGAAAGCCATCTTTTCAACATCCAGCAGCAGCTAGAAGACCCAGAACTCGTGGGGGACATGCAACGCTTAGAGATGTTGAGTGCGGAACGTGGGAAAATATTTCAAAGTTGTAAGAACTCCTTCCACACGGTGTTCCAGGCGAAAGGCACATCAAGGGAGAAAGCCTCCTCACCCCAACGCTCACATGCATCTATTGCCCACATGTCGAAGAAGTACAATGATCCACGAAATAAAGGTTTTACAATATGAAGAACCTGTGCCAGCAGAAAAACCAATCAAAGCCTTGGTCCGATCAAGAGCCCAGTGCAGGCCGCAAGAGGAACAGCCTCTGTGTCAGTGCATAGCACAGAGGTCGTTCCCCTGTCAACAAGGAACTCCAATGTAAAGCCATCTAAGAGTGCTCTACATCGACCTCAGAAAGCGAAGGAAGAACCCGTTTGTCCACTGCACAAGACCTCGCATTCTCTGAATAAGTGCA
Organism: Pantherophis guttatus; assembly: GCF_059756535.1. Taxonomy (NCBI): domain Eukaryota; kingdom Metazoa; phylum Chordata; class Lepidosauria; order Squamata; family Colubridae; genus Pantherophis; species Pantherophis guttatus. The sequence continues at coordinate 20,235,848 of NC_142077.1, forward strand.
GAGAATTCCAAAAGAAGTCCCTGGGCGAAAGAAAGGCACTGATCAGGGAGTACAAAGTCTGCTTCAAATGCTGTGAGTCTGCAGACCACATGGCCAAAACTTGCACAGTTAAGGTGCTATGTTATCTATGCAAAAGTGACCAGCACCCAACCGCCTTGCATCTAGACCGCGAGACGACACCATAACCAGTTCCTGCTCCACGTTCGGCTCTTACTCTACGGCGGACTCCTAACCCCACTCCGACTAAGGAGCCTCAGCACGATAACAAAGTGCACCCAGATACAGCAACAAATGTCAACTGCACCTCAGTATGCAGAGACTCACCATCACCTCGTTCATGCCATCTGATCTGCCTAGCTAAAGTCTACCCGACTGGGCACCCGGAAGAAGCTGTGAAAATGTATGTGATAATGGACACACAGAGCAATCAATCGTTAGCCAGATCAGCATTCTTCAACTACTTTGATGCCTATACCGAGAACACGCACTTCACAATTACAACATGCACTGGGGCACAGCGCACAGCAGGGAGAAAGGTCATGGGACTCTGCATAGAATCGTTAGACGGAAGTGCAAAATTCGCATTGCCGCCACTGCTAGAATGGGGCGCTTTACCAGACAACCGCAGTCAAATCGCGACACCAGAAGTAGTAAACAATATACCTCACCTGAGACACATGATTAATCTCTTCCCTGCCCTAGACCCTGAAGCCAAAATCCTGCTCTTGTTGGGCATGGACGCCCCCGCAGCCTTTTCTCCCCAGGCAGTGGTCAATGGCCCAGCAGGCTCTCCATTTGCCCTCAAGACAGGACTCGGGTGGGCCATCTTGGGAACAGTCTGTGTCGACCGGCTGCAGGCCCCAAATCAGGTGAATATCTTCACAACCTCCATTCTAAGCAACGGGAGAACATCACACTTGAAACCATGTCAAGAACACTTCACAATTTCGATAAATAACCCTGACTTAGGTACGACAGTGTTCCAGACCAGCAAAGAGGACAATGACCTAGCCTTGTCAATAGAAGACAAAGAATTTCTGCAGCTCATGGGAAAGGAATTTCAGGAAGATGTTAGCAGAAGCTGGGTAGCCCCACTGCCCTTTCGTATGCCCAGACAGCGCCTGCTGAACAATCATGAGCAGGCCCTCTCTCGCCTCTTCAGCTTGAGATGACTCATGAACAGGAAGCCCGCTTTGAAAGCCCACCTGGTGGAATTCATGGACAAGATGGTCTAGAACGGGCATGCCGAGCTTGCCCCTGCCCTGGAGAAGGAGGAGGAATGCTGGTACCTACCATTCTTTGGAGTATACCACCCACAAAAACCAGGTCAAATAAGAGTGGTTTTCGATGCCAGTGCACAGTTCCACAACCTCTCCCTGAACAAAATCCTTCTCACAGGACCTGACCTTACCAACAGCTTGTTAGGCATGCTCATCCGTTTCAGAAAGGAAGCTGTAGCCATCATGGCTGACATTCAGCAGATGTTTTACTCATTCCTCGTCAGGGAAGATCATCGCAACTATCTGTGCTTCCTGTGGTTCAGCGACGAACAGCACAACCAACAGGTCACAGAATACAGAATGCGAGTGCACGTCTTTGGGAATGGTTCTTCCCCTGCAATCGCCAACTATGGTCTGCAACACACCGCTCGCATAGGAGAGACCAGGTATGGTTCAGATGCCAGGCGCTTTGTGGAGCGAGACTTCTACGTTGATGATGGCTTGAAATCTGTACCCACTCCAGCAGTAGCCATAGACTTGCTAAGCAGAACACATCAGATGCTAGGCGCACACCACCTCAAGCTGCAGATGATTGCATCCAACAGCGAAGAAGTGCTAGCAGCCTTCGATCCTGAGGACCACGCCAAGGGATTGCAGGACCTCGATTTTAGCACCGACACTCCCCTTATCCAACGGAGCCTTGGTCTGTGTTGGGACTTGAAGGAAGACGTCTTCACCTTTAGAGTCCCAGCCCAGAAAACTACCTTCACAAGGAGAGGAGTTCTGTCAGCAGTGAACAGTCTGTTCGACCCTCTAGGATTTGCTGCACCGATAACGATTCAAGGGAGGCTCCTTCTGCATACGCTGTTGGAAAGCACCAATGACTGGGACGAACCGCTTCCACAAGAACAGAAAGACATTTGGGAAATATGGCGTACCTCCCTGAGCTGCCTCCAGAATGTCCACATACAGCGCATGTATGTTGCCTACTCACCAACCACCGCATCGAAAAGGGAACTGCATATCTTCTCAGATGTGTCAGTGAGGACTATAGCAGCCATGACATACATCAGGGTCTACGGCGGGGAGAGCAACATTCATGTAGGCTTCGTCATGGGAAAAGCGAAACTAGCCCTACGACAAGGTCACACCATACCAAGATTGGAACTCTGTGGTGCTGTACTAGCTGTGGAGCTTGCAGACTTAATAAAGAAGTCTATGGACCTTGAATTCCAATCCACCACCTTCTACACTGACAGCAAAGTAGTGTTGGGTTACATTCACAACCAAAGCAGACGTTTCTATGTCTATGTCAGTAATAGAGTAGACAGAATCAGAAAATCTTCCAGCCCGGAGCAATGGTGTTATGTGCCAACAGACCTGAACCCAGCAGACCAACCCACACGGCCCTTCCTTGCATCCCAGTTAGCAGAATCAACCTGGCTAAAAGGTCCTGAGTTCTTGGCCCATCCAGACAGTTCGATATCGCTAGAACCAGAACAATATGAGCTGCTAGACCCAGATTGAGATGCGGACGTTTGACCTCAAGAGCTCAGCAAACCTTCCATGTGGATCAAGGAAGCAACTGTACAGGCCACCTGCTTGTCAACCACAGTCAATGAGGAAACAAAATGGCCCCCTAGACGTCCACTGGAATCAGCTCGTTTCGAACGCTTCTCCAGATGGAAGTCCCTGGTACAGGGAACAACCACACTTGTATGTATAGTGTATCGTGATATAACCTTCGCAGATTGTCAGCTCATAGCAGAGAGTGTAATTCTACAAAGTGTGCAGCGAGAAGCATACCCGACATTGGTGAAGTGTCTAAAAGCTGAGAAGCCTGTGCCGAAATCTAGCCAATTGCTGAAACTGAACCCGTTCCTAGACAGCAACAACGTACTTAGAGTTGGAGGGCGCCTAGACAAGGCAAAATTAGACTCAAATGTAAAACACCCTATCATCCTTCCCGCGCGCCAACATGTGACAAATCTGATAGTCCTACACTACCATGAAACCGTCCACCATCAAGGCCGCCACTTCACAGAAGGAGCTGTCAGAGCTATAGGATTTTGGATCGTGGGGGCCAAAGGGACCATTGTGTCTGTCCTGCACAAGTGCATGCATTGTCAGAGACAACGAAATGTGACACAACACCAGAGGATGGCTGACCTACCTCCTGAGCATTTCAGCACAGGACCGCCATTTACCAACGTGGACGTAGACGTTTTCGGCCCTGGGTCAGTGTCGGCCTGCAGGACGAGAGGTGGCCAAGTTAACAGCAAACGTTGGGCTGTTCTCTTCACATGCCTTAGCATTCAAGCTGTTCACATTGAAGTCATTGAATCTATGGACACCTCCAGCTTTATCAACGCTCTACGAAGGTTCCAAGCCCACAGAGGCCCAGTCGCGATGTTTAAATCAGACCGTGGAACAAACTTTGTAGGAGCCTATGGATCAATGAGGGCACTCACCTTGATTCGCCAATTGATGACTACCTGAAGGCCAAAAACTCTGTGTGGACTTTCAATCCTCCCCATGCCTCCCATATGGGAGGAGTATGGGAACGAATGATGGGAATAGCCCGTAGAATTCTAGACTCCATATTGATGAAGACATCCGTGTTAACCCATGAAGTCCTCACCACCCTCATGGCAGAGGTAGCAGCTATCATCAATGCCAGACCCGTGGGCCCGGTTCACTTGGATCACGAGAATCCGACTATCCTCACCCCAGCCACTTTGCTGACCCAGAAGATGGGTGAATGGCCAGTGCCGGCAGGGCGCTTCGTCCCAAAGGACATGTATGCACAACAATGGAGACAAGTTCAACTGCTGGTCAACTCTTTTTGGAAGCGCTGGAAACAAGAATACTTATCTACTCTACAGGAGCGCCGCAAGTGGAAGACTAAGGAACCTAACCTTGAGGAAGGGGACCTTGTCCTGTTAAAGGACAAGGACGCGCATTGGAACTCATGGCCCATGGGACTTGTACACCAAGTTTTGCCCAGTTCTGATGGACTAGTCCGCCAAGTCAAAGTTCTGATTGCGAAACCAGAGCAGTTACCCACCGGTCAGCTTAAATCTACCAGAAAGATTTACGTCAGGCCAATCACCGACCTGGTACTGCTACGAAGGAAGTCTGAACTTATAGTACTAGAAGACCTTCAAGATTGAACCTCAAGCTTTGCATGAATCGTGTCCACTGTTTGCATTGTTTGATGCTATTACCTTGTTTACTTTAGTTACGTAGATAGTTACATTGCATTATTTTCTGCTATGCCTATGTTTATCTCAATTAAGTAGTTAGTTATTCCAGGCAGGGAGTGTGCTGTTACAGATAGTGAGTTGTGGTGAGTTAGTTACCTTAAGAATTAAGAGCTGTCTCCTTAAGAGATTGCATTGTGGGAGATGTAGTGAGAGATTGCATTATAGGAAATGTAGTCCATGACATGTGACCTTATCTGTGTGTCTGATTGGCCACTGAGGCTCTCTGCCGGGATTTTAGAACAAAGACCTGGCTATATGTTGAATTACCTCAGAAGAGAGAACATGCTTTCTGAACAGGGAGTCAGAACTACCATCCTTTTACACTAGGAAATGGGACAGATTATGAAATATGGATGCACCTCACCTGGACTCACTATGATTGTAAGTCTTATGTGTTCAAGGATTCCCAAATAAATGTAATCTGCATGAAAACCTGTTTGCTAGAGTTTATCTGCCTGTTCCCAGTGGAGCCAGATGCCTGAGGAACAGAACAAAGCTGTTTATTCTGCAAAGAAGAACAGAATAAACACCAGCCAGGCAAATGGCTGCACAACTGACACCGGGAGGTGCCATACCAAGAACCACACCAGATGAGAGTGAGCAGGACACCAATCTGGACTCACTGCTCAGGAACGAGAGACAACAGGAAATAACAAGCGATCACAAAAGGGACGCACTGCAAGAGAAAGATGAACTCAGGCTATCCATACTAAAAATGATGGAAACGCCTGCCAGCAATGAAGAGCTCATCGTGAAACTCCAAAGCCTTCTAGAAAACCGTGGAGCAGCGATAGAAGCCCAGAAACAAGCACAAGAGACCACCAACCCTGTAAGAGACCAGACACGCTGGACCGGGATGAATCCATTTTCGTGCCCTTTTCCCGGTGGCCATCTTGGAATGGCCAGCAACCAATGGGGAGCCTGGATTTAAATCCAATGGTGCGAAATAGCAAGAACCCCAAAAGAAACGGAGAATATTCCAAAAAGAACAACAAGGAACAAAATCAAAACACCAGGAGCTCGCCTACCGAGCTCGAGATAGAAAAAGCTATCGAAACTCTAGCAGCAGTGTTCGGCTCCGCCTTCAAGCCTCCCGCGCAAACTGCAAACCACGAGGAGACCTCAGAGATACAAAGGACCAATGGGGAAATGACCACTGCCTGCAACGACCACCGATCAACGGCGGACATTACACCGGTCCCATGACGAACCTCAGACGTGCCACACTGCCTACCACCAACACGAGACCTGAGAGAAGAGGACCAAGTCAGACACTCACCAATCCTGCGGCCTCCATCAGGCTTCCCTGCTCGCTTTGAGACCAGCGCCCATGGATCGGAGCCTGCCACCGCCGCCGAGCCGCTGGACTCCTGGAGACCTCATTCAGCGACCGCGATGTTCCCGTGCCTTCCATCGATGTCCAGTGGAGAACCGGACATCCAGGAGCAACTCTGGACAACCAGCGCCCAGTCCAGGTACTCCAGGGGTGGACCCAACCTCCCTCCAGCAGGCCTGGGCCTAGGCCTAGGAGCCACAACCGCGAGCTCCTCATCCGATGACTTCCAGCATGAAATGAGCTTTGCACATGCTCAGTCTTCACCTGCTGGGAGAAAAGAAAAAAAAATGACTGACTATTTTTTTAACCTAGTGTTAAAAAAACCTATTCCCTATTGCGAATTCACCCACATCCAGGACCATGGACAGCTGCTGTCAGAAAGTAATAATTCACATAATTCTGGAACATTACCAGTTAATTTCCCAAAACTTCAGGTAGATGGAAAAAACCTTTTAGAATGGAGTCAGCAACTACAAATAATATTTATGAAAGAAAACCTACTTTTCCTAATTTCAAAACCACCCCAGAAACCTTGGTCATTTGAAATTGATTGTATCCATCACAAGGCTTTTTGTCTATTGTTAACTAGCATTTCACCCACCATGTACTCAAGCATAGGTAATCACATGACGGTACACGAGGTCATGCAAAAACTTTATGGTCTATTCTACAGTAGAAGTAGAGCCACTACTACAAGGATATCCAGGGACTTTCATTCTGCCAGACTCAGACCAGGGGTTCCCATGAGTGAGCATTTGTTAAAGCTCAATGCTACCAGGGCTGAATTGCTACAGAGGGGGGAAGCAATCACAGAGGAGAGCATGATGAGCATAATCATAAACTCATTAGACCCTAGCTGGGACAACTTTGTGACACAACTGGACAGCCTTAGCATAGAACACATTTTTATTTATTTATTTATTTTATTTTATTTTGATTTTGTATACCGCCCTTCTCCCTGAGGACTCAGGGCGGTGAACAGCCAAGTAAAAACATCAAGTACAAATATTAAAATACAATTAAAAATATATATAAATTTGGCCTCATTAATTAAAAACGATAAACAAAACAATTAAAAACACTTAAAAAAATTAGGCCAGCCCGGCTTGCTGGAAAAGGAAGGTTTTAAGGGCACGGCGGAAGGCACTGAGGTCTTGGATTCTCCTTATCTCTGGGGGCAATTGATTCCAGAGGGTAGGTGCCCCCACAGAGAAGGCCCTCCCTCTGGGGGTAACAAGCCTGCACTGTTTGGCTGATGGCACCCCGAGGAGGCCCTCTCTGTGGGAGCACACGGGTCGATGGGAGGTCGTCGGTGGCAGCAGGCGATCTCGAAGATAGCTACACCCTATGCCATGGAGCGCTTTAAAGGTGATAACCAACACCTTGAAGCGCACCCGGAAGACCACCGGGAGCCAGTGCAGCTCACGCAGGAGCGGTGTTACATGGGAGCACCATGCTGCTCCCGTCACTACCCGCGCTGCTGCGTTCTGGACCAGCTGGAGCCTCCGGGTGCTCTTCAAGGGGAGCCCCATGTAGAGAGCGTTGCAGTAGTCAAGGCGAGAGGTGACGAGGGCATGAGTGACTGTGCACAGGGAATCCTGATCAAGAAAGGGCCGCAACTGGCAAATCAGGCGAACCTGACAAAAGGTCCCCCTGGTTACAGCCGTCAGATGTTCCTCCAAGGACAGCTGCGTATCCAGGAGGACTCCCAGATTGCGAGCCCTCTCTGTGGGGGCCAACGACTCGCCCCAAAAGTTAGTGATGGAGTCAACTGACTATATCGGGATGCCGGGAGCCACAGCCACTCAGTCTTGGAAGGGTTGAGCTTGAGCCTGTTCCTCCCCATCCAGATCCGCACAGCCTCCAGGCACTGGGACATCACTTCAAGGGCATCGTTGGGGTGGCCTGGGGTGGAGATATACAGCTGGGTGTCATCAGCGTACTGGTGGTATCTCACCCCAAAGCCACGGATGATCTTGCCCAGCGGCTTCACATAAATGTTGAACAGGAGGGGCGAGAGGACCGACCCCTGAGGCACTCCACATATAAGAGGCCTCGAGGTCGACCTCTGCCCCCCTGCCAACACAAACTGCGACCGGTCAGAGAGAAAGGAGGAGAACCACCGTAACACGGTGCCCCCCATCCCCAACTCTTCCAACCGGTGCAGCATGATACCATGGTCGATGGTATCAAAAGCCGCTGAGAGGTCTAACAGGACCAGAACAGAGGAGCAACCCCTGTCCCGAGCCCTCTAGAGATCATCAACCAATGCGACCAATGCCGTTTCCGTGCTGTGCCCGGGCCTGAAACCCGACTGGAACGGATCTAGATAGGATGTTTCCTCCAGGAATTGCGGAAACTGTCGCGTGACCACACTCTCAACAACCTTCGCCAGGAAGCGAAGGTTGGAGACAGGACGGTAGTTGGCCAATATTGCCAGATCCAGGGATGGCTTCTTGAGGAGAGGCCTCACCACCACCTCTTTCAAGGCGGCGGGGAAGTGACCCTCACTCAGCGAAGCGTTGATAACACCCTGGAGCTAGCCTCATGTAACCTCCTGGGAGGCCAGTACCAACCAGGAGGGACACGGGTCCAGTAAACATGTGGCCGCACTAAGTCTCCCCAAAATCCTGTCCACATCATCGGGAGTCACAGCATCAAACTCCTCCCAGGTAACATTCTCAAGACTATTCCTCGTCACCCTGCCCTGATCTACCCAGTCAGAGTCCAAATCCCCCCGGATCTGAGCGATTTTGTCATACAGGTATTGTCCGAAATCCTCCGCCATGCCTTCCAAGGGATCCTCCCGCGCTCCCGGATGGAGCAGGGAGCGGGTTACCCTGAACAGGGCGGCCGGACGATTCCCTGATGATGCAATAGAGGCGGAAAAGTAATTAAACTTTGCCGTCTTTATCGCCACTACGTAGGTCTTAATATGTGACCTTACCAGTGTTCGGTCAGATTCAGCAAGACTGGCTCTCCAACCACTCTCTAGGCATCTTTTCCAGCATTTCATCTCCCTCAGCTCCTCGGTGAACCAAGGAGCCGCGAGGGATTGACACCGGGTCAGAGGCCGCAAAGGCACGACTCGATCCAAGGCCCCACCAGCCGCCCAATCCCAGGCAGCTACCAGGTCCTCGGCTGAGTCGTGTGCCAGATCTTCAGGAATTGGCCCAAGCTCCATCTAGAACCTATCAGGATCCATCAGGCCCCTGGGGCGGATCCATCTAATTGGGTCCGCCTCCCTGCGGCAGGGTATAGCGGTTCGAAGGTCCAGACGAAGGAGTGAGTGATCTGACCATGACAAGGGTTTCATGTCTATATCCCCTATAATAAGACCACTCAACCACTGGCCAGAGACAAAAATCAGGTCCAGCGTGTGTCCCCCCCTGTGAGTGGGGCCATGAACTAACTGGGTCAGGTCCATGGCCGTCATGGAAGCCATGAACTCCCGAGCCATCTCCGACGTTTCACCAACGGACGGCAGGTTGAAATCACCCATGACCATAAGCCTGGGTGTATCAACTGCCACCGTGGCTATCACGTCGAGGGCCATTGTCACGCGGCAGGGAGCCAGGTACGTAAGCAGCAAGCCCATCTGAACCCCATGACCCCATCTCACAAAGAGGGACTCACATCCGGCAATCTGTGGCACAGTGGTCTCCCTCGGACCAAGACCTTCTTTAATAATAACCACCACCCCCCTGCCCCTCCCCTGGGCCCTCGGCTGATGAAATGCTCTGAAGCCTGGTGGGCACATCTCAACCAGAGGGACCCCTCCCTCCGGGCCCAACCAGGTCTCCGTAATACCCGCCAGGTCTGCTCCCCCCTCTTGAATAAGATCGTAAATGAGGGGGGCCTTATTTACCACGGACCTGGCGTTGCACAGCATCAGCCGGAGGCCCAGGTCCTGAGTATCTGAGCCACCTAGTATCTGAGGGGACCGGGGCACGCAATCGCTCTCAAGTAGTGAGTGCGCACCGCCGGCACAAGATAAGGTCCTCTGCTCCCGCCATATCTGCCCCTCCCATCCACCGTGCTGATGATATCCCCAATCCCTCGTCCAGTGCCCTCCAAACCGTTAACCTGTGCCGGGCTGGGCCCTGACCTAGGTGGATTACCCCCCCCATCCCCTTTGGTCGCCCTCCCACTTCCCCTTAAAAGATTATTAAAAACCCTAATTAAAAAACCCCTCAATCCCCGCTTTAAAACATGCCACCTCTCAGGGCTCCAAAGCCCGTCCTTAAGGTAGGCCTTTGATAAAGTGGAAGGCCATTGCCGCAAGAGGGGGGCATCTCGCAGCGCGAGCAAATCTGCCGAGGTATAAGCCATACAAGTATGATGAGATGGAAAAGGGGAACTTTGGATGTCAGCGATATTTAAAGATAGTCATTGAGGTGAGAGATGGCAAAAAAGGCTGGCCAGGATGAAGCCGGGGCCCCTTCACTCTCTCACAGTGATGGGGCGACCAGATCAGATGGTTGCAGTGCAGGCGGATGGCCACAGCCGTTCTCTCACCGCGGCTGGATGTAAAAGGCCAACAATAGTCACTCTCTCCCTGCAGATGGAGCAGCAGTCCTTGACATGGACTCTCAGCTTCTCCCTCCAGCCTGCAATCTCTCCTCCCCCGAGCCAAGGCCTAAAGGTGGAAATCGGGCGGCAGGAATAAACTAGCCAGCAGCAGAAGGAGATAGAGATCAAACATAAAAAATCCAGGAGGGTGATAATAAAGTCCCAGAGTCAGTAATGATGTGAAAATGGGCTGACCTAATAGAGAGTCCAGGCAGCAACGGGGGGAGGCCATTTTCATAGGGGGGGGAGCGAATCCAAGGGGGAAACCAGATGGTAATTGGCAATCCCCCTCTATCACTCCCCAACTCTCTTCGATGTTCCGGGCTAAATCACCCCCAATAGTCCTGCCCGTCTTCTCTGAGCAAATTCTGCCACGATCTTCCCAGGTCTCGGTCCATATGGGGGGTTTTCAGGTGCAGCTGACCACTGGACCATACACCCCGAGCCTCAAATCTGGGCTAAATAACTGTTTGAAGCGGGCTACAGGCCTCCGAGCCTCCGGGTGCCGGGTCCATCGCCCTCCGCTTCCCGCACCCCCCCCCCGGGCAGCCCAGCTCTTTTCCGGCTGCCGTCAAATCGAAGGGAGGCTTGGGTCACTATAGATGATTCCCTCGGCTCCCTCAGTTCTCCATCCAGCTCAGTTAGACTCCCCGGACCACCTTAACGCCTTCACCTCCTGCAGTCAGTCCGTAGGATGAAATGCCCGATCTCCGGGGCTCCGCGGCTGTGGAGTCATCGTGGAGGCCGCCATCGCCGCCGCCGCCCTCCTTACAGCGCTCCGATTACATCTCCTCGCTGTAGCTCTGCCATCCCTGGGCCAATCCCAATAAGGGATGGTGCATCCGAGCCATCAGACCATCGGCATGCTGACCGTGGGGCCCACGATCATTAAAATATCCTTAGACACACTCACCAATTGCTTAATTGCAGAAGATAACCTGAGAAGGGACCGCCATCTATCTAGGAGAGATCCCAGACCTGCTAAGAGGGTTGAGTTCCAGGATAGGATAAACAATATTCCAGAATGTTTTTTTTTGCGGCTCTAGGAACCATTTAAAAAGGGATTGCCCAAGGAATAACAGAAACAGGGGATACAATGACCGCAGAGAAAGACCTGAACCCGGGAGGAAATACCAGGGGAGACGATCACCAGATCACAGGTCTTTTAGGGAATGAGGGCGTGGGTGGTCTCCCAACCCCAGACGAAATAGTGAACATAGGGACAGTTCCCGGGACAGCAACCCAGGGTCAATGTATGGTTTTAGATATGGAGAGCCAAACACCAGGCAAGAAATAAGTGCGAACATGTGGGAACACCACACACAACTCAAAATTATTCATTTCCCTTACAGAGACAGATTTTGAGATAAGAGTGGCCAACCAGAGCAGTGCCAAAGTAACAGGAAAGGGAAGCGTGCATATCCCAGGGATAGGAGAAATAGAGGGGGTGTTAATGTGCCAGAGATACCGTATAACGTATTAGCTACCACTAAACTAACACAAGACACAGACACTGAGATAATGTTCAAGGAAGGCAGGGCATACATATCCAACAAAGGGGAAAATGTTGGGGAGGTAACAATACACGATGGGCTACCTTACTTTACACCTAACAAAAATGAAAAAGGAAGTGTAAACATAAACACTGTTAATGAGAGAAAGGGAAACAAAGAAACAGGGGGAACACACCAGGGGGCAACCAATTGTAAGTCAACAGGTAAAGATATGGTATCTATGGGAAAGTCCATCCATGACAATTGTGCTCACCTTCTCCATAGAAGACTAGGGCACATCAGTTTTCCAGTTGTTAAGAAAATGTTGGAATGTACAGAGGATTTAAAAGTAAAGGATTGTGAGAATTACCTAGAGTGTTCTGTTTGTAAGTGTTCAAAAATTAAGGTCAAAGCAAGGCCAAAGAAATCAGGGCGAACTACTGACTCTATCTTTCAATTGGTGCACATAGACCTGGTAGGGCCACTGAAGCCATCCATTAGGTATAGAGAAAGGTTTTTCCTAACCATCGCGGATGATTATAGTCGATACGGTTATGTATACTCACTTAGACACAAAAATGAGGCATTCAAAGGTTCAAAGAATTCTATAAAAGGGTAGAATTACAACATGACACTAAGATCAAACAGATAATGACTGACCGAGGTTCAGAGTTCATGGCCAGGGACTTTACGAAATGGCTAAAAGAACGAGGCATATTACATTTCACTTCTTTGCCTTTTTCCGCTTTTCAAAATGGAGTTGTAGAATGTAAAAACGGTGTGCTCCAAACAATGATGAGATGTGTCCTAGAAGATGCAGGGATGGGCCAATCATTCTGGTCAGAAGCATTGCACTACTCAAACTATACATTGAACAGGTTATGGTCTAGTTCAATTAATAAAACCCCATATGAGTTAATGCATAAAAGGAAGCCTAACTTAGCCCACCTGCACAAATTTGGTGTCCCAGCGAATGTTCATATCCCCAGACAATTAAGAAAAAAGGGAGAAAAGATATCCAAAAGACTAAGGTTCATGGGGTATGAACCAGGAACAAAAGGCTTCAGGTTCATAGACTGCAATAACAAATTTATTGTATCAAGGTCAGCGGACTTTCATGAACATTCTAATTGGTCAAGACTACACTCCAATGACATTATTCTTGGTGGGAATACACACACACGTAATCAAAGGGATGATAACCAGGTCACTGAAAAAGCAACAGAGACCAAAACACACAAGTCCAAACGCCGCGAACTGAAGGCCAAAGAATGGAAGGAAGGGCACCCCACTTTAAACTTAGACAGTCTCACTGACAAAGAAGCCAAGTGCCTGCACGAAACAGACACGCCACCTGATAGACCAGTCAGAGCAAGCAGAAACAGGGTACCAAAGAGACTTGAGGACTATGTCATGTCCATACAAACAAACAATACCACACCCGCTCCTATGAAGAGATACTCAACCTTCCCCAAGAAGAGAAAGAAAAATGGGAACAAGCTATGGAAAGAGAAATGAAGAGCCTCAGGGACATGCAAGTATACTCACCAGCCTGAACACCAGAAAATAAAAAAGCCATCGGGACCAAGTGGGTATACAGGATCAAGACCCTAGAAGACAACAAAGTACTGTACAAAGCAAGACTAGTCGCACAAGGCTTCGCCCAAAAGTATCCAGAGGACTACACAGACACCTACTCGCCCACGGTCAGGGCTGAAAACGTCAAGAGTGCCCTAGTGATAGCCACCATCCTAGGGCTAGAAGTATTTCAATTTGATGTACAAACTGCATACCTTCATGCAGAATTGGACAAGGAAATTTACGTCAAGGCCCCACTGGGATATAATGAAGGAAAAGACAACACGTGGCTTCTGAACAAAAGTTAATATGGACTCAAACAGTCAGGCAAGAGATGGTACGACTGCCTAGCCAAGGCCCTCAACTCTATGGGCTACACCGCCACTTCAGCAGACAAATGCTTCTTCATAAAGAGAGAAAAAGAATCATTTGAAGATATCCTTGTCTACGTGGATGACATATTATACATAGGGAAGCAAAAAACCAAATGTGACAAGTTCGCCACTGAATTAAGGAATCACTTCTCATTAAAATCACTAGGGAAAATAGACAAATACTTAGGGGTTCAAGTGACCAAAACTGATAAAGGCTTCCGGCTCTCACAGAAAGAGAAAATCACAGAACTATTATTAAAATGTAATATGTCAGAGATAAAACCCAGCGAAACCCCCATGCAACCAGACTTCTTAAAGAATATGTATGATGAAGCTGAACCCTTCACTGATAACAAATTATAAGATCACTACTGTACATAGCTAATTGGACAAGACCAGACATTGCTTTAGCTGTCAACCTACTATCCAGACACGTGAGTAAACCCACAACTTTCCATTGGGATGCCATCAAAAGGTTACTCAGATACTTAAAATATAGTATTAATGCCCACTTATGCCTTGAACCAGACTTATCCATGAAACCTAAACTATCATGTTATGCGGATGCTGATTGGGCGGGAGATATCAAAAGTAGGAAAAGCACCTCCGGATATGTATTTTTTCTCAACAAAAGCCCAATACATTGGTACACAGGAAAACAAAAACTAGTAGCCACCTCCACCACCGAGGCAGAATTCGTTTGTTTGTCTAAGGCCGCAAATAACCGAATCTGGTTTGATGACTTACTCAACGATATCTGGACAGAACCATCATACCCCATAATTATTCACGAGGATAATAAAGCAGCCATTGAGATATCAAAGGCCGATGCTGTTTGTCAACGGTCAAGACACATCGATATTAAGTGTAAGCATGTTAGACAATTTTCAGAGATCGGGTTTATTAAGGCCATACACTGTGACACAGAAGAGCAAACAGCAGATATACTTACCAAACCTTTACCTCACAAACAACACGCATACCTCATGTCGAAAATATGTGTTTATATGTAAATCACGTGATTTTATGTATGTTAATATATATGTATGTAAATGCCATGTACCTGCCATCAGTTAGACATTTAGAGGCGGTTTTGTCACGTAAAATGTCTAACTTACTTGTATCCCAATTCCTCACAGCCCTGCAAGGGTTAACACTACCACATATCCCATTACGCCCACAATCCCACCTTACCTCTAACTTCTCCCCTTGGGTATAAGAGGTCACACCATAAGGCCATCCAGCAGTTCCAGATGTGTACCTGTAAGAGAAGGACAAAGGTCAGTTGCTACTAACTGAACAGGCCTAAGATTAGTTCAGGCCTGCAATAAAAGAATGAATAGAAGATATCTTTTTGTCTTGTGAGTTATTGGGTTAGATCCATCAACCTAACATTGAAAGCTTCCAGTGATGAAGCTCCCACAACTTCTGAAGGCAATTTCTGTTCCATGGGCTGATTGTTCTCACTGTCAGAAAATTTCTCCTTATTTCCAGGTTGAATCTCTCCTTGGTCAGTTTCCATCCATTATTCCTTGTCCGGCCTTTGGGTGCTGTCAGCCTCAGCTTTGCCTGCTTCAGCTGCCATAAGAAACGGGGGAGGGATTAGTTATGGGGCGAAGGGAGGGGGGAAGATGCAGGAGGTGTTTTTTTTTTTCTTTCCACTGTAGGACGTGTCTTCTGAGGAATCAAAAGTGGATCTTCAAAGGGAACGGCTGACCAACTGCCCTACATTCCTGATGAATGACGCTGCCAGACGTGATGCCACCTGACCTTTGGGAGACCTTTGGATTGGCTGATGACCAATGGACACGGGGGGGGGGAGAAGCTTAGTAGATGCTATTCCGCGCGTTTTGCTCACTTCCAGCTTTACCTGGGTTGCTATCATTTCATATTCAGTAAAAGTACTAAATTCTTCAAAATGCTTGAGTTTGGGGTTTTCTTTCCTGGATACTGAAGGAAGCATACCTGACATTAAGCTGGAAGTCACAACCAGTCATCCCGGACAAAAACCGAGGGGACTGTAAATCCAAAATATGTCAGATCGAGGGAGTGATGGAGAAGAGAAGACGGGGGCAGCAAATTCAACCGCCCTCCAGTCGGAAAGAGAAACTGCAGAATGGTTGGAAAAACTCTGTTTGGAGCCGGAGGAAGCTAGATGGTCCAAAGGAGTGGGGAGACTGCCGGACTGGGGGGAGGACCCCCGGGGAGTGACGATTTCCAGACCCCGTAAAAAGGAGGCAGTGTGGATGCAACAGCAGAAGGAACGTCTCATGATAGACCAAGCCTTGCAGCTTATCCGTGATGTAGAAGAAAGCAGAAAAAACCGTGAGTCTTTTGGAATTCCTGTGGAGAAGGGGGAAGCAGGCCCCAGGGGGGAGCCAGAAGAGACAGCCTGCGGGAGAGAGGAAGAGTTTGAGGAGGGAACATCCCAGGCTTCGGCAGCTCGAGGGAGAGATGCAGCCGGCCAGAGAACCCCAGCCTTGCAGCCCCCCCCCCCCCCGCAGACGTAAAAAGCCAAAAATCCCCCCCCCTTCCTGGGAAGTTTGATGGGAATCCTAAATCCTTGGGATTTTTCCTGACCCAAGTGTGGAACCACATGCAGGATTGGGGGGAGGACTACGAAACAGAGGCGGCTAAAGTCAGAAGCGTCGTGAATGCCCTAGAGGGAGTAGCTGCTGAGTGGATGGTGGTTCTCCACAATAACAACTCCCTCTTGCTGAGAAATTACAAACAGTTCATGAGGGCCCTTAGGAGGCGTTTTGAAGACCATTTAGCTGAACGAAAGGCGAGACTCAGAATGAAGAGCATTCAGTAGGGCCGGAGACCGGTAGCAGAGTATATCCAAGAGTTTCGTGAACTGGCACCCTATATGACAGGCTGGTCAGAAATGGCTCTTTTGGAGAGTTTCAAGGATGGATTGAATGAAGAGATATATCGAGACTGCAGAAGCATGGGGGTCCCCGATGATTTGGATAAATGGTACATAGTAGCTGAGGACGTAGAGATCGGGCTGAGACGGAGCAAACTCCGAGGAAGGCGGATGGGGGACCAGTCATCCTCTTTCCACCATAAGGGGGCACCCAAGATGGCTGGCGGGAAGACCGAATTCAAACCCAAGTCAAAGCCCTTCACCTGTTTCAAATGTGGGAAAGAGGGTCACCGGGCTGCCGAATGTTTCTCCAAGCCACTGCCAAAAAGTTCCGGGGCCGGTCAAAAGAAAGGCGACAAAATACCTGCCAAAACCCGCGGCACCGCCCTGAAAGGAGAAGTCGTTGAGTTCACTCCCCGAAACCAGGGTGAGTTGGGAACTCCGACCAATGATGACGACAGTGAGACGGACTCCGACTCCAACACCGACGATCGGGTGAGTCACACGGAAGAACCCTTACTCATCCCCGTAGAAATAAGGGTGCCCTCCACAGGGGCTCACGCGCAATTGTTAGCCCTGTTGGACTCGGGGTGCACTAGGTGCATAATTAGCCCCAAAGTAGTGGAGGAAATGGGACTGAGACTAAAAACTTTAAAAAGACCCATTGCATTTTGTCAATTAGACGGGTCGATTGCAGGAGGGGGCCCAGCTAGCTTTATGACTGAACCCATTGAACTGCAGTTGGGGAATCATGTAGAGAATCTCAGATTTATTGTAGCCCCTGGTATGGAAAGACCCCTCATTCTAGGACTGCCCTGGCTTCGCAAATGGAACCCACGAGTAAATTGGAAAACAGGGGTCCTACGCATCCGCACGGCAGAACCAACTCCGGGAAAGGAAGGCCCCCCCCCCGAGGGACGACATAAAACCAGAAAGGGCGGCCGTAGCCATTAACCATATTGAGGGAGAAGAGAAAATTCCAAGGGAATATTGGGACCTCAAGGAAGTGTTTAGCGAAAAAGCATCGGATGCTCTGCCTCCCCACAGGGCCACTGACTGCACCATTGAAATACTCCCTGGGGTGAAGCTTCCCAAACCAAAAATTTACCCCATGACACCTCGAGAATTGGGGGAATTGCGAAATTTTATTGACAAAAACTTAGAACGGGGATTCATTGAACGAGCCAAACCCAAGGTGGCAGCGCCAGTAATGTTCCGCGAAAAGAAAGATGGATCCTTCAGATTAGTAGTTGATTATAGAAACATGAATGCCATTTGCGTAGAAAATGTCTATCCCCTCCCACTCATGAAGGACATGTTAGCCCATTTAGGGAAGGGAAATTTTTTTACCAAACTTGATTTAAGAGAGGCATACTACCGAGTGAGAATAAAAGAGGGAGATGAATGGAAGACAGCATTTAATTGCCCACTGGGATGTTTCCAGTTTAGAGTACTCCCTTTTGGACTACAGGGAGCCCCGGCTGTATTCATGCAGTTGATCAACGAAGTGCTGCATGAGCACCTATATAAGGGGGTGTTGGTCTATTTGGACGATATTCTAATTTATTCTGACAACATGGCCGACCATGTAAGACTGGTTCGAGCGGTCTTGAATAAACTCAGAGCAGCTGAACTCTATGCCAAACTTTCTAAATGTGAATTCCACCAAGACAAAATCGACTATCTTGGATATCGTATATCGCATGAGGGAATAGAGATGGACCCGGAAAAGGTCCGGGCAGTGATGGAATGGGCCGCACCACGCACCCGTAAACAGTTACAGAGTTTCTTAGGGTTCGCAAATTTTTATAGACAATTTATCCCCTCTTTCACGAAAATCGCGCTGCCAATTACAGACTTGCTAAAAACTAAAGGGGAAGTAAAACCCAAACCCTCGAAACCACTAGAATGGACTATGGACTGTCAAGCTGCTTTCGAAAAACTGAAACGACTGTTTGCAGCTGAACCTGTGCTCAAACACCCCGACATGGAACAACCTTTTGTAGTACAAGCTGATGCTAGCGACGTCGCTGTAGGAGCAATACTCTTGCAAAAGAATGAGAACGGGATATTACAACCCTGTGCTTACACGTCCCGTAAACTATCAGACACAGAAAGGAGATGGGCCATATGGGAGAAAGAAGCGTTTGCAGTTAGATGGGCGCTGTTAACATGGAGACAATTTTTAGAAGGGGCAAAACACCCTTTTGAGGTGTGGACTGATCATAAGAATCTAGAAGCATTAAAAACACCATGCAAACTATCACCAAAACAGGCACGCTGGGCCCAACACTTCAAGCGTTTCAATTTCACTTTACGTTACCTTCCTGGTGGAAAAAATTTCATGGCGGACGCACTTTCCAGATTGCCACAGTACAACAGCATCAAGAAGGAAGTGGTTCGGACTTCCGGTTTGCTAGCCTTTGGCGGCGGCAGTGCCTTTTGAAGCTCCGCCAGCCCCGCCGCCTGTAGAGCCGCTTCGCGATAGAGAAGCGGCTCGAAAACTTCAAAATCCTGAGGATTGTTGGAGGAGAGATAGCAGGGCACAGGTCGAGCCCCTGTAAACCCCCAGGGAATTGTTTCTGGGGAGGAAACAGGCGCGGCTCCCTCCCAACCTGCTGAGACTCCGGGCGGCGTGGGACGATTCTGCTTCTGCAGAACAAGCCGGCTGCAGTAAACATTTAAAGCGAAAGGAACCAACTTTAACAAGCAGCGGATATACACTTGAACCCTGAAACTTGGAATCGCAAGTATTAGCGCTTTGTTGACTTTTCAATTTAAGAAAAAATGCGAATGAGTGAAAGTGACTTGAAAAAATATGGCGCTCAGCATTAGAGTTAACGAGCCAGCAAGTGTGGATTGGTGAAGTTATCTGGCTTTGTTACAAAGTTACTAAGTTGCTACAAAGTTGCTTCGTTTGTAACAAGAGAATAACAGAGAAATTTCTCTTTTTTCAATACTGGACTTTGCTTTACTTTGGTTCTTATTTGATTAAATCTGGGGGACTTTTTCAGAAGTCTTTGTGGAGGTGGGAGAGGAAGAAGAACTTCCCTTTTTAGTAAAACCAGCCTACGTGGCAGGATGGCCTCAAAGAAGCAGGAAGCGAAGGCAACAGGAGGTGGATCTCCCACACATAAAGCACAGCCTCCCCTAGTACAACAGATACAGACTCAGAAAAAAGATTTTGATGTGGGAGATTTAAAAGAATTTATTTCTAAAACTTTGGATGATAAATTTCAAAAATCTCAACAGGAGATAGATGATAAACTTCAAAAATCACATCAGGAATTTATGCAGGAAATTAATGAAGTTAAAGATATGGTGAAACAGAATCAAAACAAGGTGACCAAAAAAATATCAGAAGTGGCGTCTGGCCTGGCAGAATTTATTGTGAAAGTTGATTCTAAAGTTGAAGAACTTAAATCAGAAGTTAATGTTAAGATGAAAGACAATGATTATAAAATTGCTGATGTTGACAATAAAATGCAAAGAGTTGAAAATGAGATTGTGATGGTACAATTCAGGGCAATGGAGTTTGCCATACGGCTTCGAGGAATTCGAGAAGAGGAAAGACAGGATTTGAGACAAGTTTGTTCTGAGGCCCTGGCCAAGATTCTACAAGTTAATCCTGATGTGGTTTTTCACAAAATAGATAAAATTTACAGAGTGAATTCTTGGGTGGCCAGACAAAGACAATTGCCCAGAGATGTGGTCATATATTTTACAGATAGAGAAATAAGAAATGACATCCTGCAAAAATCCTTTTACACTTCTGTGCAAGTGGGGGGCTCACGAATTGGAATTTATAAAGAATTACCTCCTAAAATGCTGAAAACTAGAAAAGAATTTGGCTTTCTTGTTAAGGAATTGCAAAATTTACAGATACCATTTCGGTGGGACGCCCCAGTTGGTATAATTTTCAGATACAAGGGAGAAAGATATCGCTTGAATACCGTGGAGAAGGCAGAGCACTTTTACACTACTATCCTTAAGGAAAGAACACCATCTCCACGTACATCTACAGTTTTGGAGATTAAGGAGAGTGAAGAGAAGCAACCTCAACGAGAATTGCAAGAACAGTCTAAGCAGAAATTAGAGGAAATGCAAGGCGCAGAAGGAGGTTTTCTGGATGAGCCTTT
Organism: Pantherophis guttatus; assembly: GCF_059756535.1. Lineage (NCBI taxonomy): Eukaryota > Metazoa > Chordata > Lepidosauria > Squamata > Colubridae > Pantherophis > Pantherophis guttatus. The sequence continues at coordinate 20,256,695 of NC_142077.1, forward strand.
GCTGGAATCTTCTCCAATCTTGGATCCGGTTCGGATGATTGAAGTTAAGGATCAACGTATAACTCGAGCTCAATCTAAGTTACTTAAACAAAAGCAACAACAACAACAGGAAAGACAAGACAAGAAGGCAGTTAAGAGTACTGCACAAGAGACTGGAGCCATGGGGGGAGCGAGATCGAAGCTTTTGGATGACCTTCGATTATTCTGCTCTTTGCTCCAGAACGATGGAGATGACGTTTAAGTGTTTATCTTGGAATGTTAACGGGTTGAATTCAGCACAGAAAAGGAAGAAATTATTTACATATTTGAAACAATTTAATAATGATATAATTTGTTTACAAGAAACGCATATCACAACTCAAGATCAAAAATATTTGACAAACTCCAAACTAGGAACACATTTTATATCTTCAACTTCGCAAAAAAAGAATGGAGTGGTAATTTATGTAAATAAAAAGCTAACAGCTAAAGTTATAGAAGCAGATGAAGATGGTAGGTTTGTAGCAATTGAATTGCTTACAGCAAATGGCCAAATTCTTCTGATTGGAATTTATGCTCCCAATCAACAACAGGACCATTTCTATAAGATGTTACATGCTAAAATACTGCAATGGAACTACAGATCTATTTTAATTATGGGAGACTGGAATGGAGTAATTGATTCCAAATTAGATAAAAAGAGTTTGGCAAAGTCTAGGATCAGATTACCACAGACCTTTTTTGACATGAAAGAAGATATGGAACTAAAAGATGTTTGGAGAATACATAATCCAAAAGAATTGGACTACACTTTTTTTTCTGACAGACACAGATCCTTCTCTAGGATTGACTTCATTTTGTTGTCAGATGACTTACTTGTCAAGACAAAAAGAACAAAGATTTTTCCAAGAACTTTGACTGACCATAGCCCAGTATGGATAGAAATTGAGATGGATAAGGTTGAGAGACGTTCTTGGAGATTAAATGAGAACTTGTTTAGATATGAAAAAAATATAACAGAACTTAAAAAGCATTTGAAAGAATTTTTTGAAATAAATTTGAATAAAGGTACCCCAATTGAAATTGTGTGGGACGCAAGTAAAGCTTATATGAGAGGGGTACTTATCTACATGAACTCTAAACATAGACTGTTTCGACAAAAGAAAAGATCTGAATTGGAAATAGAAATAAAGAATAAAGAACAGTTACTTATTAAAAATCCAACAGATGAAAGAATATGTAGTGCTATAAAACTTTTGAAAGACCAATTTCAAATGCTTATGGCGGAACAAGTTGCAACAAACTTACAATATGCGAAGCATAATACATTTTGTAACGCTAATAAACCGGGCAGATGGTTGGCTTACACATTGAGGAAAAAACAAAGTATACGGACTATTGATAGTATTGATATTGGAGGGAAAGAAATCTTTCAACAAAAATTAATTAAAGAGGCTTTTGTGGACTATTATACCAAACTATATGCCAAAGAGGAGGTGCAGAATGGACTTATAGAAAAATATTTAAACGATAAAAGAGTTACAAAAATTACTGATCAACAAAAGGAAAGAATGAATTATCCTATAACAGAGGAGGAGATAATAGTAGCAATTAAACAGTTAAAAACAGCCAAAGCTCCTGGCACGGATGGTTTGACCGCAGTGTATTACAAAACTTTGCAAGCTGAAATGGTGGGACAACTCAGAGATTTATTTTGCAATATTCAACAAGGGGGTAAAATACCCCCATCATGGACAACTGCTTATATATCTTTGATACCAAAAGAACAAGTCGGTCCTAAAAAACCAGAGAACTATAGACCAATATCTCTTTTGAATACAGATTATAAAATCTATGCGAAAGTATTAGCCAACAGGTTGATGCCAGTAATCCAAAAGGTGATTCATGATGATCAAGCGGGATTTATCGAGGGCAGACACATGAAGGATAATGTAAGGCAAGTAATAGATTTATTGGAATATCTTGAGAAGAATAAACAGATTCCTGCAGTGCTGGTCTTTTTGGATGCAGAGAAGGCCTTTGACAGAGTGGATTGGAATTTTCTACTAAAGACTTTAAAAAAGATGGATTTTGGGGATCAATTTATACAGGCGATTTCAGCAATTTACCAAGAGCAAAAGGCACAGATCATTATTAATGGAAGTTTGACAACAGAGTTTAAAATTGAAAAAGGAACAAGACAGGGATGTCCGTTGTCCCCACTTTTATTTATTCTAACACTAGAAGTCTTGCTAAATACAATACAGGACTCTAATATCTTGAAAGGTATAATGATTAGGCAAGAGGATTATAGAATAAAGGCATTTGCAGATGATCTGGTTGTTACCCTATCACAACCAATGGAATCAATAATCTTGATGAAGGACATTATACAAGACTATGGTAAAGTTTCAGGTTTTAGACTGAATCCAAAAAAGACTAAAATGATAGCTAAAAACATGACACAAGATCGTAAACATGAGCTTGAAATGAGGGCAGGTTTTGAGACTGTACCTAAGGTAAAATATCTAGGAGTTCAGGTTGCAGAATCAAACATGAAATTGTTTCAAAATAATTATGAGGTGTTGTGGCGAGAGGTGCAGAAAGACATGGAGACTTGGAAAAAACTGCAGCTGTCTCTACTTGGAAGAATAGCAGCAGTTAAGATGAACATTTTGCCAAGATTTCTTTTTTTGTTTCAAATGATTCCGGTGCTTAAAAGTGATAAACAATTGAAAGTCTGGCAAACTGGAGTGAATAAGTTTGTCTGGAACGAGAAAAAGCCGAGAGTGAAATTGAAAATTATGCAAGATGTTCCAGAAAGAGGAGGTCTTAAACTTCCAAACCTACAGTTATATTATGATGCAGCAGCTTTAACTTTAACAAGTGATTGGTTTGGAAGGAAAAAGACTGGAATATTGAATGCAGAAAGTTTTGATCTCGAATTTGGATGGCATGCTTACTTATTTTATGATGACAAAGTTGATAAAGTATTTAAAAGTCATATACTTAGAGACTCTTTGATGAGAGTTTGGAAGAAGCACCGACTCAAATGGGATTATAAAATACCGCTATGGCTGGATCTTGGTCATACTTTGTGGAATACAAATATAATGTCACTCGGGGGGGTTTTATACAAAGAGGTTCTTTTTACAGATGTGGGCAGATGGCAGCTGAAGACATTGCAGACACTGTTGGACGAAGGGATTAATCTAACATGGTTACAATATAATCAATTACAATTGAGATGGAAAGAGGACCAAAAAACTGGTATTATGTTGCACGAAGAAGAATTGGTCAGACATATAAAAGAGAAAGGTCCAATGCATATCAAAAGGCTTTATAATGTTTTGCTAGAAAGGGATTCAGAAACCGAATTAGTTAAAGATTGTATGATTAAGTGGGCACAAAATTTTGAAGAACCAGTGATGTTGGAAACATGGGAAAAAATTTGGGTTCAGAATGTTAAATTTACACAGTCGCAGAACCTGAGGGAAAATTTTTATAAAATGTTTTATAGATGGCATTTAGATCCCAAAAAGTTGTCATGTATGTACCCTAATGTTCAGCCAAAATGTTGGAGATGTGAATGTTTGGATGCTACGTATTATCATGTTTGGTGGACCTGTAGGAAAGTTAAGGCTTTTTGGATAAAAATCTGGTGGGTCATGCAGAATGTTTTGAAGAAAAAAATTCAATTCTCTCCACAATTGTTTTTATTGGGTATAGTTAAGGGTTTTACATCGGGTGAAACAAAATTGATATTGTATATGATAACAGCAGCAAGATTGTTGATAGGTAAATATTGGAAAAATGAAGCTTTGCCCACTATTGAGGAATGGACTTTGAAGATGGCCAGTTTTGCAGAGATGGCGAAGATTTCAGCATATTTAAAAGATTGTTCACAAGAGACTTATGAATGGGAATGGAAAAGGTGGATAGAATATGTTCAGAACAAATATCAAACTAGAAAGTATCAAATAGCTTTTATTTGAAAATAATGTTTTAGAAATATTTTAATGTAATGAGGTAAAAAGAAAAATTATACAGGGGAGGGAGGGGTTCAAGTTTACACATAAGTGTCATATTAAGGGTTTTTTTTGTGTGTTTTTTTTTACGAGTTATGAGTATATTATAGGGAAGTCTGGGGGGAGGGGAGGGTTAGGGAGGGTTAGGAGGTTGGGAAGTTTGGGGGGGTGGAGGGGGGGGAAAAAGGGGTGAAAATGTAATTGTAAAACTTTTGCAATAAAAAAAAAAAGAAGGAAGTGGTTCAACCAATGATCCCCTTATTGCAGTTGGCAACACCTGTCACTACCAGAGCGCAGGGTAAAACCGAACCAGAACTCTCTGGGGATTTGCTCGAAAAATTACGAGAAGCGCTAAAAACTGACGAGTGGTTTAAGGCCCACTCGAATGAATGCACACTTCGCGACTAACTAGCTTGGGTTGGATCGAAATTGTATGTTCCAGCCACATTAAGAACAACCGTATTGAAATATGCTCATGATGCCAAGGCCGCAGGACACTTTGCGTTTGTCAAGACTCTACATCTTGTTAAGAGACAATTTTGGTGGCCTGCACTTAAAAAGGACATAGAAGCATATGTGGCTAGCTGTCCAGTATGTACCTCGGCTAAAAGACCTCCAGGAAAATCCCCTGGATTGCTGCAAAGTGTGGCTAGACCAAACGCCCCATGGAAGGAAATATCTATGGATTTTATTGTGGACTTACCAGACAGTGAGGGCTGCACTGTCATTTGGGTAGTAACTGATTTGTTTTCCAAACAAGTACATTTCATCCCTTGCTCAAAGATCCCTTCAGCAAAAACCCTCGCAAAACTGTTTATTCGGCAGATTTACCGACTACATGGATCTCCGAAAAGAATAATTTCTGACAGGGGTGTGCAATTTACTTCCAGTTTCTGGAAGGAGTTTTTGAAATTGATAGGCTCCGCACAGGGATTAAGTTCCAGTCACCACCCTCAGACAAATGGGGCCTGTGAAAGAACCAATGGGATGCTAGAACAATACCTGAGGTGTTACGTAAATTACCAGCAAGATAATTGGGTAGACTTGTTGCCATTTGCAGAAGTGGCATATAACAATTCTGTACACAGTAGCACCGGATTCACCCCTTTTAAGGTCGCATCGGGCCAGGATTTCGTACCCATTCCCGAGCTACCACAAGATGATCCCCAAAATCCCTCCTTGATGGATTGGATTGAACAATTAAAGAGCACATGGGCAGTGACTCGGAAGGCATTAGATGAGGCACACCGGGCTCATAAGGCGCAAGCCGATAAGAAAAGGTCCCCAGCTCACATTTATAAAGTGGGGGACAAAGTCTATTTGTCTACCAAATACTTACAGACTACCCAGAAGTCCAAAAAGCTGGGGCCTAAGTATGTAGGACCATTCCGTGTGATTAGACTGATTAATCCAGTAACAGTTGAATTGGAATTGCCAAAAACGTTGAGATGTATACATTCAAGGTGTTGAATGTATACATTCAAGGTGTTGGTTACCACCTTTAAAGCGCTCCATGGCACAGGACCCGGATACCTTCGAGACCGTCTTCTGCCACCAATAGCCTCCCACCGACCAGTCCGTTCCCACAGAGAGGGTCTCCTCAGGGTGCCATCAGCCAAGTTATGTCGGCTGGCGACACCCAGGGGGAGGGCCTTCTCTGTGGGAGCCCCAACCCTGTGGAATGAACTGCCCCCGGAAATACGTAAGATCTCCGACCTCCGGGTGTTCCGCTGCGCACTGAAGACCCTGTTGTTCCGCCAGGCAGGGCTGTCAATATAATAATTTTAAATTGGGGTATTTTAATTTTTGGGGTTTTAAATCGGCCAAATCTATTTAATTATTTTAATTTTTAATTATTGTTGTGTCTTGTGTTTTTAAATTGGCTGTACACCGCCCTGAGTCCTTCGGGAGAAGGGCGGTATAGAAATAAAATTATTATTATTATTATTATTATTATTATTATTATTATTATTATTATTATTATTATTATTATTATCCTGTATTTCATGTTAGTTTATTGAAACCTGAACACTCGTCTCCCCTAAGGGCTGACCAAAGCACCCCTCCAATTCCCATTCTCATAGAGGGGGAGCAACATTTTGAAGTTAAGGAAATCTTGGACTCTAGAAAACACCATGGTAAAGTCCAATATCTGATTGCCTGGAAACATTTCCCTTTGTCTCAAGCTGAATGGGTGAATAAACGGGATGTCCGAGCTCCCAAGAAAGTACAGCAATTCTATACCAAATACCCAGATAAACCTTAATTATTGTATATATTCTATTTCTCTCTCCTTTCTTTCCTCTTATTTAGGAATAACGTCTCTTCTGCAAGAGGGGCTGAATGTCAGCCTCAGCTTTGCCTGCTTCAGCTGCCATAAGAAACGGGGGAGGGATTAGTTATGGGGCGAAGGGAGGGGGGAAGATGCAGGAGGTGTTTTTTCTGCTTTCAGCAACAGCCGAAGTTCTTCAGCCTTCCGATTGCCACATTGGCTCCTTTGAGGCTGAGACAGGCGACTCCGGCTGCAGTTGGAGAGTTTAGAGAGAGAAAAATAAGGACCCTACAGACCCCCCAATCTCTCCTGCTTTGCAGAAACCCCCATTCAGAGCTATGGCTGCAACCAACCACCTGACAGCCACTTCCCCCCAAAATCCACCTGGAGCCACAACTTGAGACCACCAGATCCAGAAAGATCCCAGATGCTCTGCATGCTGAGATCCTCCATTCCTGAGAGGGGATCTTAGGGATCAACTGCTCTCTGTCCGGCAGAGTCTCAACTGTTTTCCTCTTCCATGGATCCTCCTGGATTCCCCATCTCTTCTCCCTGCTTTATTATATACCGTATATAGTTCTTTCTTCATTTCCTGATAAAAACCTCCTTTGCAGAAAGGGTTCAGCAGAACAGCTGTCTGGGATTTCAGTTTGGGATTGTTTTTATTTTGGTGTGTACTTCACACCAACATAAAATAAATAAATAAATAAATAAATAAAGTAAATAAAAAAATGAAAAGTGTAAAAAAATTTCAACTGTATTTTTTTCTTTCTTTCCTCAACCAGAGAAATAAAATAGCACTTTTCAGGCTTAATTTTCCACTCTACAATGGGGGGCGGGGAAGCTGGTCTTGGGAGGGGCAGATCGGCCACCCCCGAACTCCAGGCCCGGTTTCTCTCTGGCAAGGTTGCGCCCTCTCTGGCCAAGTAGGGCGGAGGAGAAACAGCGCCCAGCTCCGCGGAGAGAGCAGGAGAGGCCAAGAGCAGCAGCGGTGGGGGTGGGGGGGGCAAAGTTGGAGGCTCTTGGACGGGTGTGTGTGTGTGGAAAGCGGGAGAGAAGGGAATCTCCTCTTGTGGGGAAGGTCTCAACCTCCCCCCTTTCCTTGCCTGCGTCCAGGTGAGGCTCCAAGAGCCGTTGCATTGCCTGGAGCTTTTCATCAGCTGCAGATTTCCACTCTCTCAATTCTCCCCCCTCCCCCCAGGATCTGAAAGGACCCCCCAACTTTCTCCCCCCCCCCTTAATCCCTTCCCTGGTCTGTGTTCTGCCCAGCACTCCGAGGGCGATGGTCCTTCTGCTGGCAGCTGCCTACGGAGGAGCCCCTGGAGAGGCAGCCGAGGCCAATCTGTCCCCCCCCCCAGGACTGCAAAGCCCCCTTTCTGCCTTGGCCTTTATCCACGGCCATTGTGCTGAGGCCCCTGAGCTCATCCCCCACTTCTGTTCCTTGGGAAGTTGTGTGTGTGGGGGAAATGATGAAACAGCTGGGCCCTTCTTCCCTCCCCCAATTCTAGGCAGCCACATCTGGGGAAGGGGAGGTTCCGCCTGACTTAGAGGAGAGAGGACTACAAACGGAGCTGCACCAGTGTTGGCAAACACATCTGGGTCCCCCTTCTCGGAGGAAGGTGGACTTGTTGCCAAGCATGAATCAGGAGCAGGCATTAATTCACATCTGGAGGCCATCAGATTTGGGCAGGCTGTTCTAATTCATTATCAGCAAGTAACAGAGACTTAACAGCAATGAATGAACAGGCCCCTGAACAGCAATTAAAGGTTAGTTCTATCCTATTTTTTTAGATGTGATCACTGCAACCTCAAAGTGATGGTGCATTTCTTTAAGACACAAGAATTGTTCCTTTATCTGAGGAAAGTATTCACTACATGGGGAACAGTCAACTCTATCATATGTCTTTTTAGTACCCTTCTTGCTAAATTGAATTGCATTAAATCAAATCAAATCAAGAGATCAGAACAAATAAAAACACTCAAGGAATATCTAGTTAAAAATCCTAGAATGAAATAATAAACAGATAAACTCTATATTAAAATCACAATTTGGCATCCAATGTCAGTTATACATGGCCTAAGGATATTACAATATCACTCCTTAAACTGTGAGGCCATAGTCATTAAACGCAAAGGAGGAGTAATGCAAAAGGGTTTGCTACCTTAGTTGTGTGAAATAGCTATGATGGATTATTCCGTGTTTCCCATGAATCCCCAGTGCTGCTGCAGAGAATATAGCCGCCTTTGCTGTAACCACAGTCTGTTCCTCCTTAAGCAGCCACTGGAGCTGAGCAGCCTCAGAATGGCCAGGATGCCTATTGGTTATTGGTTTAAAATGTCTCCATCGAAAGAGCATCATGTCCAACTGTCTGTCCAGGAGAGGGTGGAGGATTGGGGGAGGGAGGGAGGGAGGGAGGGAGGGAGGGAGGTGGGGTGGGGGACTTGCTACCTCGTGTGCCAGGTGAGTCTGGCCAGAGCCGGATCTGGGAGCCAGAACTGAGCAGCTGAATAGGCTGAGCAGTCGGGGGCCGAAGAGCCCGCAGGAGAAGAGGAGAGAGGAGAGCAGCCAGAAGCTGGAGGGGAGCCCAGGGGTCCCCAGGAGAGGCCGAGGGGGAGCAGAGACCCCCAGAGGCCACAAGGCTGAGGGAGCAGGGGGGCAGAATGGGAGGACAGGGCTGGGTGGAAGGTCTTGGAGGCAGGGAGAAGTTCCTGCTGCTCCAGAGCCTCTCAGGGAATCTGTCACAGCCTTGTGCAGATACAGGAATTTCTCTTCTCACAAGGAGGAAGAGGTTTTTTTTTTTTTAATCATCCCTTCCAATTTAACACACTGCCTTTTTTGCAGCCTTTGGAGGCACCATTGGGGGCATCGGACCCCATCCCAGCCCTGGGACACAGCAGGTTTCACTGTTTCTTTGGGAAAGATTCCTTCCCCAATCAGAGACTGCTGGAGCCCCATCATCAGCCAAATTCTCCCTCAGTTCCTGGATACCTCCAGACAATGCTCAGCTGGAACCACATCAACCACTTCCCTCCCTGCCTGGGATCAGCTGAATTCCTCCATTCAGACAATAGGAAAAAGGGAGTTTGCACAGAACCTCAGGATCAGTCTCCATTCTTCCACACAGACGGTCCCACTCACTCCACAAAGCCAAATTCTCCCTCAGTTCCTGGATACCTCCAGACATCGCTCGGCTGAGCTCACAGCAGGGCCAGGGCGGCTGAGAAATTGGGACGGAAGGGACCACAAACCTTTCCAGCCACAAGAGACACTTGGACACAGACTGTGGTATCTCACACACTCCTCAATTGTGCCTTTATGTGGGAGTGGGAAGGGTTATGGGATCAATCTCTCAACACTCACCCTATAGGGCTGCCCCATCTGTTGTCCCTGGTGGCAGATGGAAGATGGTGAATCCCACTCCTGACACCAGTTTCTGTGGAATCAAACACAGGAGCCAAAAAAACCCAATAATACAGGCTCACTGCAGTTGTTATTTATTCAGTGTCCACTGGAGGAATTCTCCCCAGAAAATAGTGAGAGGAAATCTTACAGACAAAAGGATGCACTCATATTTATACATTCCAGGAAAGGAGGAGAAAATGACAATCATACATATGCATATTTCATTTAATAGATGATGTGAGCATGAATATTCAGAATTAGCGAGACTCAAGTTACCTCCCCAGCCTTGTATTGTTGCTACCCTCAAGAAAGGGTTATTGTGTAAACAAAAAGAAACGTCTCAGTTGCCACAGCAGTTTGGGTGAAATGTACTGAGAAATGAGGGCATCAACATTGCTCCATACATTCCTTCTATATTTCTGTCTTGCTAACATGCTCCCATTTCTCCAAGAAATTTGCCTCCTCACAATCTTCCACACACCCTTTATTTATTTCAAGAAAAATAGTTGGCCCACTCATGCATGCAGAGCAGCTTGGACCATTTTCTATGTTTGGACTGTGGAAAATGTTAAAAGTTGAAATTCCTCAGTCTCACATTTCCACATTTCTTCTGGCTGTAAGCTGCTCCTTTGTGAAGAATTCAAAAATGTCCAAATTTGAAACATATAGAAATGATTTTCTTTGACTCCTGCATACTATCTAAATGGAAAGAATATATCCTTTCAAATAAAAGAAAATCTAATAATTCTTCCAATATCACAATGGTGTCATATCTCATGTTTTTACATTTGTTCTGGCTGTGAGCTGCTCCTTTGTGTTGAGGTCTGGCCTCAGAAGGATAATGTAGCACTTGGGGATGAAGATGCAGCCCAGCAGACCAGCACTGGAGGCCAGGATGGAGAAGACCTGCACAGCCACCATGGATTTCCCTTTGGTGCTCAGGTAGGTGGGCACAAAAGTCACCCAGACACTGCAGAAGACCAGCATGCTGAAGGTGATCAGCTTGGCTTCGTTGAAGGCCCCAGGCAGGTTCCTGGCCAGGAAAGCCACCGTGAAGCAGATGGCAGCCAGGAAGCCCATGTAGCTGAGGGTGACGTAGAACATGACAACGGCCCCTTCGTTGCATTGCAGGATGATCTCTCCAGGCTGGGAGTGGAGGTCAGAGTCAGGGAAGGGGGCAGAAACTCCCATCCAGGTGGAGCAGATGATAATTTGGACTGCAGAACAAGAGAGGATGATGGAGTTGGCCAAGCTCTTCCCCAACCATCTCTTCACTCGGTTTCCTGGTTTTGTGGCCAGGAAGGCCAGCACCACCGTGATGGTTTTGCCCAAGAGAGAAGAAATGGCAACTGAGAAGATGATGCTGAAGACCATCTGTCGGAGAAGGCAGGTGGCTTTCCTTGGTTGACCAATGAAGAGAGAAGGAGACAAGAAGCAAAGCAGGAGGGAGACCAGGAGGATGTAGGAGAGGTCCCGGTTGTTGGCTTTGACAAGGGGAGTTTCTCTGTATTTAATGAAGATGATTAAAACAAGGCCTGTGGTTAGGAAGAAGAGAAGGGCAAAAGAGACCAGGATGATGCCCAGAAGTTCTTCATAAGACAGGAAAGTTATAACCTTGGGAATACATTGGACACTGTTCTTATTTGGATATTTGTCATCTGGACACTTGGTGCATTTTTCTGTATCTGAGAAAGCCAAAAAGCAATATTTCTTTAATATTCTGTTTTTTTACATTTCAAGAAATAACTTTTTTGGACAAAGCCCGATTCCAGGAATACTTTCCAAGATGTGTTGTTTAACAATTCCACAGGGGAAAAAAATGATAATAAAATTTTCTAATACTTTTATAGCCAAGGAATATGAAATCAGAGGATTTCTAGTGCATTTTGAATAAACAAAAAAAACTTTAGTTGAACTTTAAGGCATGTTTAATTTGCACTTTCATCAAAATGCTCTGGATAAATCCATTTCCACCAGGCCTTCCTTTCCCCTGGTGTCACCCACCTTTTTGAGTGGAGAAGGTCCCCTCCGGACAAGGAACACAATCATAGCAGCAAACTGGCTCTCCTTCTCGAGCCCTCTTGACAAATCCAGGATGACAACTTTCCACACATTTGGACTGAGGCAGAGACTGAGCAGAAAAACAAGGAATGCCAAAGAAAATGTGTTAGGACTCTCCGTCCATAGAAAATGGGAGGAGAAATGGACATTAGCCAAGTAGCCTCTATGCTTCACTGAGGTAAATAGGAAATCTCTGACTCCTTCCAAACAGGTGTAGGAGATGTGACCCTGGAAGGTTCTTCCTTTAGTTCCTCCCTTTTGCTTCTGGCACAACACGTTGGAATAATAAAGGACTTTTCTATTTAATAAATTCTGGAAGGATGGAATTGAGAAAAGATTTAAGCATTGGGACAAACTTAAAGGTTCCCCCTCATGACTGTATTAAAAGGCATTCCTCCACTCTTCATCTATCTATCCATGGTGATGATGATCATATTAAATTTTTAAATACAGTCATTGTCAAATATTTATTAAATTATTTTATTTAATAAAGATTTATTTAAGTAGAGTAAAACGTTATTAAAAAGGAAACTTCTGACCAGTAGGGTCTGGAAAGGTTTCTTCTGGACTACAGAAAGCCTTGCAAAGCTGGTCCCCTTTGACACTAGTTCAAAACAGTCTCCCCGTTAAGAGACAAAGCAAAAATTCCTCATAAATTATAGCTGATGATGTTACCTAGTTGGGTAATGAAACGCCTGGAAGAAAACAAGCAAGCTCAGAGAGCACCAAGGAGCCCTCATGTCAACGCTGAGCTACCAATATTCTCCTTTCTTAAGACTGAAGGTTTCTGCATAGTTTCTAGAACTGTAGTGAGATTGAGGGGAGATCATGAGAAGGTGTCCCTGAAAAGGACTGAGTCTCCAATCTTTGGCTGCAACAGAGGGGACATGAGTGTGAGTCCTGGGTCAGAAGGAGATATTTCTAAGGCCCATCTAGTTAGCCAAGAAAAAGTTCTTTGTGTTGAAGAACTCCAATTAGGAGACTCCAACTGGCATGGAAAGACTGTCCCACATTTAATAGTAGTTGAATTTGGAGACTCCTTTTCACCCAGAGGGACTGAAGATAGCTAACACTCAAGATAAACAAGGCCATTCATTTTCAGATGAAGAACCCTCTTAATTAGCAAAGGCCAAATCTAACTAGCATTTCCTGTCACAATCTGTCTCATTACTTCTGATATCAGGAAGATCTTTTCTTTGAACTAAAGTTGTGTTTCAGGTTTCTGGGTCAAGGGATTGTCTCACTGGTCACTATCATTTTACGTGAACTGAAAGCCTCGGACCTCCTTCCTAGGGGCAGAAGGTCAATTGCTCCCCCCAAAGACAGATATGGCTACCTTTGACCAGGTCTGGACTACTTAAAAACATCACAGACCATGGACCTGCCCTTTGAGGGAACCATTTCCCAATGGCCTTTCTAAAAGCAGGACAAGAGGAAGCTTCTCTCCCAATGGGACCCCCAGGAGCTCCATCCAGCCATAATCCAATTTCATCTCATTCAGTCCAAACCTCAATTCAGGGTCTCTTCAACAGAATCCCCTTCAGCTTTGCTCTTTCAGGACAAGGAACAAGCGAACCTGAGGCTCTTAACAACACAACCTCCAGCACTTGAGGGTTTCTCATCCCAGGTTGGACATGGCTGAACCAGCTACAAAGAGTCTTCAGTATTACAGCAGCTGAAGAACAGCTTGGTCTAAAGTACTGAAGGCTCCCAAGTGGTCTATAGAAAGAAAACTATAAGGTTTCTACTCCCCATGTTCAATTCCCAGTGAAGGTCATGGACCCTGGAAACTAGGCTTAGTCCACATGAAATGGGTCATAAATCTTTGGGAAAAACAGGAATCACACCATAATTTCTCCCACCTTGTTGAGCAACTTTAGCTGTGAAAGAGCATCTTGGAAGATATTAAGTCTCTGTCTTTGCAAAGCCCCCATTCGAAGTTTGATGGGATTCCCCTTGGGGAGAATCAACCAGCTCACAATTCCCAGATCTGCTGCTACATCTCCATTTTGATCCAAGTAGAGTTTCCTCTGAGAAATATTGTAAAACTGATTCTTCTGCAGGAAAGGATGGAACTAGAAGGGGAACATCCAGGAAGTTTAAAATGTGAAAGCTTTTTTAAAAATCCCATTTATCCTTTTTACATTTGAATCTTTTTTCTACAGCTGCCTAACATCAAAATATACATTTAGAAAAATAGGTGTTACTACCTTCATAAATAAAACAAAAGTTCAGCAAATTGCTCAACCATATATTGGCAAAATATATATTAACATAAAATAATTGATGCAATTGGTAAATTATAGGGGACATTCTAGAGCAGATGATAAATGAAATGAATCATAGGAAAAAAAATATTTATAAACGTCTGGAAAACATCAGGTTGATTATGAAAAATGGTTCATTTAGTGACCATTTCAAAGTTACAACAGCACTGAAAAAAGTGCCATGGTAGTTTTTCCCAGGATCATGGCAGCATCCCCACGGTCTCCAGGTGATCAACATCTGAATTCTTGGCATCCACTTATGATGGTTACAGTGTTTTAGGGTCGCCTGATCTCCTTTTTTTTTTTTTTTTTTTTTAAATTTGATTTATATGCCGCCCTTCTCCGAAGACTCAGGGCGGCTTACAATGTGCTCAGCAATAGCCTTCATCCTTTTGTATATTTATACAAAGTCAGCTTATTGCCCCCACAAACTGGGTCCTCATTTCACCTACCTTAGAAAGGATGGAAGGCTGAGTCAACCTTGAGCCTTGGCGAGATTCGAACACTGCAGTAATTGCAGGCAGCTGGTCTTAAGCAGCTTAATAACAGGGTGCCTTAAACCCCTGTAGTACCAAGGCTCTTTTGCGACTTCTGACAAGCAAAATCAACAGGGAAGCCGGATTTAGTTAACAACCATGTTAACAACTGCGATGATTCACTTAAGAAGAAAAGGCAAGAAAGTCATAATAGGGCAAAACTTACTTAACGACTGTCTTGCTTAGCAACAGAAATGCTGAGCTCAACTGTGGTCGTAAATCCCATTCTGCCTCTTCCAATAACTGGAAGAAGTTGCCCAGAAACTCCAGATCTCCTCCATGTTGCTCCAGAGGGAGGAGGGGAAATGGGGAAATGAGCTCAGTCAGAAGGGAGGAGATTCTGGCTGAAGGAGAGGAAAAAGACCCTGAAAAGAGGAGCCATTTCAGAGCTGAGCCCTCAAAGCAGAGAAGTTCAGCCTCCCCTTCACTGAGGAGGCAAAGACTGAGCAGCCATCAGTCAGAGAAGCTTTGACTGGGACTCCTGCAGAGAGGAGGGCTTGGGCTAGATGGTCTCAGGGTGCCCTTCAGAGTTATAAAGGTAAAATTTGACTATGCTAATCACAAACCCATAAAGAGATGAGTGTATTTAAAAATGCATGCATCCTTTTAAAATTAACTGTGTTTAGAACCAAAATCTATCTGTCGTGGGGCCTGGTGCTTAGAAGATGATGTCTCCAGCAATTAGATTGGCCCAACTGTTTTTTTTATTATTATTATTTCTATACTGCCCTATTCCCGAAGGACTCAGGGCGGTAAACAGCCAACAATAAAATACATACATACAAAATTTAAAAAGCAGAAATAAAATTGAATTAAATAGTTTGGCCCAGCAGATTAAAACCCCAATCAATTTAAAACAAATTTAAACTTGGAGGATTAAAAATATTAAAAATATTAAAAGATTAAAATTGTTTAGAAAGAGGGAGAAAGTTAGGCCAGGCCCGCCTGGTGAAATAAAAAGGTCTTTAGAGCGCGGCGGAAGGTACGCAGATCCGGGATCCTCCGTATCTCCGGGGGGAGCTCGTTCCAGATAGTAGGTGCCCCCACAGAGAAGGCTCTCCCCCTGGGGGCCATCAGTCAGCATTATTTGGTCAACGGCACCCGGAGGAGCCCCTCTCTATGGGAGCGTACCGGCCGGTGGGAGGCTATTGGTGGTAGTAGGCGGTCCCACAAGTACCCAGGTCCTGAGCCATGGAGCACTTTAAAGGTGGTAACCAAAACCTTGAAGCGTACCCGGAAGACCACCAGGAGCCAGTACAGCTCGCGCAGGAGGGGTGTTACATGGGAACGCCATGTCGCTCCCAATACCACGCTCGCGGCTGCACTCTGCGCCAGTTGGAGCCTCCAGGTTGTCCTCAAGGGGAGCCCCATGTAGAGAGTGTTACAATAGTCCAGGAGGGAGGTGACGAGGGCATGAGTGACTGTGCGTAAGGAGTCCCGATCCAGAAAGGGATGCAACTGGCGGATCAGGCGAACCTGATGAAAAATCCTCCCGGTCACGGCCGTCAAGTGCTCTTCTAAAGACAGCCGTGAATCCAAGAGGATGCCCAAGTTGCGCGCCCTCTCCGTGGGGGCCAATGATTCGCCCCCAATAGTCAATGATGGCACCAACTGACTATATCGAGACGTCGGAAACCACAGCCACTCGGTCTTGGATGGGTTGAGCCTGAGCCTGTTCCTCCCCATCCAGATCCGCACGGCCTCCAGGCACCAGGACATCACTTCAAGGGCATCGTTGGGGTGATGTACAGCTGGGTGTCATCAGCATACTGGTGGTACTTCACCCCGAAACCACAGATGATCTCACCCAGCGGCTTCACATAAATGTTGAACAGGAGGGGCGAGAGGACCAACCCTTGCAGCACCCCACATATGAGGGGCCTCAGGGTTGATCTCTGCCCCCCTGTCAACACAGACTGCGACCGGTCAGAGAGAAAGGAGGAGAACCACTGCAACACAGTGCCTCCCACTCCTAACTCTTCCAACCAGTGCAGCATGATACCATGGTCGATGGTATCAAAAGCTGCTGAGAGATCTAACAGGACCAGGACAGAGGAGCACCCCCTGTCCCGAGCCCTCCAGAGATCATCTACCAACGCGACCAATGCCGTTTCCATGCTGTACCCGGGCCTGAAGCCCGACTGGAATGGATCTAGATACGTCGTTTCATCCAGGTCCTGGGGGAGCTGTTGCGCTACCACACTCTCAACAACCTTCGCCACGAAGCGAAGGTTGGAGACCGGACAATAGTTTACCAACATTGCCGGGTCTAGGGAAGGCTTCTTGAGGAGAGGCCTCACCACCGCCTCTTTCAAGGTGGTGGGAAAGTCACCCTCACCCAACGAAGCATTTATAATCTCCTGGAGCCAGCCTTGTGTCACTTTCCGGGAAGCCAGTACTAACCAGGAAGGACATGGGTCCAATAAACAAGTTGTCGCATTCAGTCTGCCCAGAATCCTGTCCACATCCTCAGGGGTCACAGGATCAAACTCATCCCAGATAACATTCTCAAGACCTGCCCCAGTCTCTCCCCCTGAGACTACCCAGTCGGAGTCCAAATCTTCCCGAATCTGAGTGATTTTGTCATACAGATACTGGACAAAATCCTCAGCTCTACCCTCCAAGGGGTCCTCCCGCACTTCCTGGTGGAGCAGGGAGTGGGTCACCCTAACGAGGGCGGCCGGGCGGTTATCTGATGATGCAAAAAGAGCAGCAAAATAGCTACATTTCACTGCTTTTATCACCACTAGGTAATTCCTAATATGGGATCTTACTAGTGTCCGGTCAGATTCAGAAAGACTGGCCTTCCAACTACTCTCTAGGTGTCTTTTCCGGCGCTTCAACTCCCTCAGCTCCTCGGTAAACCAAGGAGCCAATTGAGATTGGCGCTGGGTCAGAGGCCGCAAAGGCACGACCCGATCCAGAGCTCCAGCAGCTGCCCTATCCCAGGCGGCCACTAGGTCTCCAGTCGAGGCGCGTGCCAGAGCCTCAGGAAATGGCCCAAGCTCCATCTGGAATCTGTCAGGTTCCATCAGGTGCCTGGGGCGGAACCATCTTACCGGCACCTCCCTGTGGCGGGGTGAAGCGGTTTGAAGGTCGAGACGAAGGAGAGAGTGATCTGACCATGACAAGGGTTCGGTAACTATATCCCCTATCTCAAGATCCCTCAACCACTGTCCAGAGACAAAAAACAGATCCAGCGTGTTTCCCCCTGTGTGGGTAAGGCCATCAATTAACTGGGTCAGGTCCATAGCTGTCATGGAAGCCATGAACTCCCGAGCCACCTCAGACGTCTCACCCATGGACGGCAGGTTGAAATCCCCCATGACCATAAGCCTAGGGGTATCAACCTCCACTGCGGCGATGATGTTGAGTAGCTCGGGCAGGGCTGTTGCCATGTGGCAGGGAGCCAGGTACGTGATCAGCCAGGTACTGTTGATCTTCTGAAGCCCAATGTGGTTGTGAAGGTTCCCCTCCATCTCCTTTGGGTTCCTTCTCTGAAGGACCTAAGATTGATGGATCCATATTGTTAGAAATAGGAAAGCAGCAATAAAGCAAGGAAGGCAATTTGGTACCCAAAAGGAGCAAAAGTTTATCAAAGCATCTGCAATTAGCACAGCCCGCCCCCCACAAGGCTGTGTGCTCTCCCCACTTCTCTTCTCTCCATATACCAATGACTGCATCTCTGACGATCCATCTGTTAAACTACTGAAGTTCACAGATGACGCAACAGTGATCGGCCTCATTCAAGACAATGATGAATCCGCATACAGATGGGAGGTTGAACAAGTAGCCTCATGGTGTGACCAGAACAATCTGGAACTGAACACACTCAAAACTGTAGAAATGGTGGTAGACTTTAGGAGAAACCCTCCCATACTTCCACCTCTCACAATACTAGACAACACAGAATCCACAGTAGAGACCTTCAAATTTCTAGGTTCTACCATATCGCAAGATCTAAAATGGACACCCAACATCAAAAAGTCATCAAAAAAAGCTCAACAAAGAATGTTCTTTCTGTGCCAACTCAGAAAGCTCAAACTGCCCAAGGAGCTGCTGATCCAGTTCTACAGAGGAATGATTGAGTCTGTCATCTGCACCTCCATAACTGTCTGGTTTGGCCCTGCAACCCAACAAGACAGACACAGACTTCAGACGATACTAGTAATTAGAACTGCAGAAAAAACAATGGCTACCAACCTGCCTTCCATGGAGGACCTGTATCCTGCAGTAGTCAAAAAGAGCGCTGGGAAAATATTTACAGACCCCTCACATCCTGGACATAAACCGTTTCAACTCCTACCCTCAAAACGACGCTATAGAGCACTGCACACCAGAACAACTAGACACAAAGACAGTTTTTTGCCCAACGCCATCACTCTGCTAAACAAATAATTCCCTCAACCCCGCCAACTATTTACTAAGTCTGCACTACTATTAATCTCATCATTCCCACCACCCATCTTCTCCCACTTATGACTGTATGACTATAACTTTGTTGCTGGTATCCTTATGATTTATATTGATATTGATTGTTTCCTGATTGCTTATTTGTACCCTATAGAATAGAATTTTTTATTGGCCAAGTGTGATTGGACACACAAGGAATTTGTCTTGGTGCATACGCTCTCAGTGTTCATAAAAGGAAAAGATACATTCACCAAGAATCATAAGGTACAACACTTAATTATAGTCATAGGGTTATAATTATAGTCATTAAGTGTTGTATCTTATGATTCTTGATGAAGGTATCTTTTCTTTTATGTACACTGAGAGCCTATGCACCAAAGACAAATTCCTTGTGTGTCCAATCACACTTGGCCAATAAAAAATTCTATTCTATTCAAATCCACCAGGTGGACCCGGATCAAAGCATTCAAGAGGTTTTATGCCCTTCCTCCCGTCACTCAACACTGTCCTGCTTATCTATTGGCTGAAGGACTAGCAAGCTCTTGGCCTATCTGGAGCTCCTGTTCAACTCCTGGCCTTATTTTCCCCAGCAACCCCCTGTCTCCATGGCCTGCTGTGATTCTGCATCAGTAACTTTCCTTTGTTCTTTTGCGTAAATCGGTTATATTTTGAAATGTTTCCATTAAGCTCTTGCTCAGAAAGCCCCCCCTTTTCTATCTAGACTTTTCTGAACCACTTTGCTCACTCTAAGAACAATACCATTTTAACTAGTTTTTCAAAAATTCCTTAATATTCTAGTTCCTTATTTTCTTTATTTATTACGCAGAAGTGGAAGCTGTAATGAAACATTATTTTAGAAGCAATTCTTCATATCCCACAATATCAGGACCCCCATACCTGCCACGGCTGCAGCCTTGGAGCCCCCAACCTCCCTTCGCCCTCCTTCCTTCCCCTCCTCCATCTGGAGGAATAGGCAGAGTTCAAGGCCTGGGCCAGAGTCTGCATGAGACTGTACAAAAGGTAATAATTTGGGATCTTTCTTCTGTTCTTTTTCTCCTGGGTCTCCAGTGGGGCTTTCTGGGTGCATCTTCTGCGGCCTTTGACAGAAAAGACGTTCTTTGAAAGAGAACAGCGGAAATAAAAATCTTGAAACTTTTCTTCCACAAAGAAATGGGGTTCAAAGGCATCATCCATTGGCCTTTCTTTTAACAGATAACCAAACTTCCAAAAACTATGGATGTATTTGGAAAGTCTGTTCTTTCTCAATGTTAATCCTCCCAAAGTTGTACAGATCCAGACTTTCCCTTCAATGGATCCTGGCAGACGCATAAGTGTTAAATGGAAAGGAAGAATTCTGACCCTAATGGGAATACTTTCCATGAAGTGAACAAAGACGTTGACTTGTCTCCACTTAGAGAGGGAATCCCTGAGGTATGCTGTATATCCTGTTGTTGAGAACAGTTGTGATATAACCACACAAATTCCACTCCTGACAAGCATAGGAGGAAAAATCCTCATGAAATTCTCTCCATTTTCTGTGTCTGAAGCAAAGACGCCAATCAGGGTCCATCTGAAATGGAGGAGCAGGGGGACAATTGCTGGGTAGTGGAATCCTTCTTTGGGGAACATCCGGTGGAAAAAGGAAAATTTCCTTTTATCACTCAGAGCCCCTGAAACAAGGTTATTACTGATCTGAAAAAGCAATGAAGAAATTTGTGTTATATTGGGGGTCAGATAAAGTCCAAAACTTTATTTTTTAATAAATTCAACTTGGTATTGATGAACAAATTAAATATGTTATTTTTGAATAGCAATTATGCAAACAGAATATTAAGCACAGTGTTAACAACATTGTATATAAAAACGGAGCACAAGAAACAAATTAAATAAAAAAGAATAAGAATAAAAAACATATTTCTGTATCACAACTTATTGCAATCAGACCCACATGTCTATGGAGATTCTCAGTTGTCCAGGTTCTTCAGCTCTGGATGAGAAGCAAAAGGTCTTCAAAGAAAAACCAGAAAGTCCAGTTGCCTCTTGAAAAAAGCACCTTTGGGACTATCAGATCCAGATGTGCAGGTGTCAAGTGAGAGTTTCGTTCCAATAAAGGGCCGTGTTATAACTTTAATTCTGACTGAACAGCAAATGTGTTGCTTTAACACAAGTTTCCCAATAGATTGTTTGTCTAATGTGCAGTCCAAGACTCTCATCTCTCTCTTTCTTATGCAGTTGGCATTCAATATTCCAGATTCTTGGTGAAGCAATATTTGTTTATTTATTTATCTACCACCTTGATCATTTCTGGGCCTGTTCTCTAGTTACACAAGAGATAAGGAGACCACAGCTCCTAATATAATTTGTCAGATGCATAATCCTAGAGAGCTTTATTTGAAATTCTGCATCTTCTAACCCAGAGAATTTGGGGACTCTGTCAGGTTCCAGAGGTTTAATTGTACACTAAGAAATTCAGCCTTGTGGAAAAGGAAGGAGACCCTCTGTGAGTTCTCTGGTTTCATGTATCAGGACACAGTAAAAAGCATCTGGTCTTCAGCAGTTCTTAAAAGGAGGTAAATGCAACCTCAGGTGAACAGCAACACAGGAGATATAACACCCTGTCCTCCTTTATTTTACAGAAAGAGCCGAAATGGAGGAGCCAGGTGTGAAAGGCTGAGGACACCCTGACTGCTTCCATGGGTGTGAAGAGGCTGAGAGGAAGCCTGGTGCTGCTGATCAAGGGACCTGGATTAATCGATCATCACAAGTGTGACGGCCTCTATAAAAGCCAAAGTTTCAGGAGTTTTCTGGTCTCCAGCATTGAGGTGTGTGTTAACACAATGCCAAAGGGCAAAGACTCCAGCAGTGATCTGAGAGAAGCCATTGTTGCTGCCTATCAATCTGGGAAGGGCTACAAGGCCATTTCCAAACAATTTAAAGTCCATCTTTCTATAGCAAAGAAGATTGTTCAGAAGGGGAAAACATTCAAGGCAGCTGCCAATCTTCCCAGGAGGGACCATCCCAGCAAGTTCACCCAAGGTCAGACCGTGCAATGCTCAGAGACATGGCAAAAAAAGACCAAGAGTTCCACCTGAGACTCTACAGGCCTCAGTGAGCCTGTTAAATGTTCCAGTTCCTGACAGCAGAATCAGAGAAAGACTGAAGAAGTTTGGTTTGTTTGGAAGGGTTGCCAGGAGGAAACTTCTCTCTAAAAAGAACATGGCAGCACGGCTGAGGTTTCCCAAGTTGCACCTGAAGAGACCACAAGACTTCTGGAACATTCTCCTTTGGACAGACGAGACCAAAGTGGAGAAGTTTGGCCATAATGCACAGAGCCACGTTTGGTGAAAACCACACACAGCCTATCAGCACCATGACACACCAACCGCCAAGCACGGAGATGGAGGGGTGAGGATTTGGGCTTCTTTTGCAGCCACAGGACCTGGGCACCCTGCGATCATTGACTCGGCCATGGACTCCTCTGTCTACCAAAACATCCCAGTGTCCGATGTGAGACCAAATGTCTGACAGCTGAAGCTTGGTGGACTTTGGGTCATGCAAAAGGCTGATGACCCCAAGCCGACCAGCAAGTGGCTGAAAAAGGAAAGGATCCAGGCGTTGCAATGGCCCAGTCAATGCCAGACCCCAACCCAATTGAAATGAGGTGGTGGGGCCTCCAGAGAGCTGTGCAGAAACAAACCCCCACAAACCTCAATGAACTGTTGTAAAGAAGAGGGGGCCAAAATTCCTCCCTCAACATTGTGAGAGACGGATAAAGTCACACAGAAAAGGATTACTTCAAGTTGTTGCTGCTAAAGGTGATTCTACAAGCTATTGTATCATAAGGTGCATTTAGTTTTTCAAACATGGCTTCTCCATTTTGGCTTTCTTTTTGTGAAAGAAATGATCACATGGTGTAATATGTCCTATTTTGTTGTTCATCTGAGGATGTATTTACCTACTTTTAAGAAGTGCTAAAGAGCAAGTAGTTTTTTATCAGATGTCCTGATACATAAAATCGTAAGAACTCAGCGGGTGGACTTTCCTTTTCACATGACTGTATTTCCTCTGATTTTAGAGAAAGACGAAATTGTGGAAATTCCCAACTCAGCTCTGAATCAGCACTTGAAGTCCTTTTATCCACCCCCAAAATACTCCTCAGGTGCTGTGATTGGGTTTGTTCAGTAGAGGTAGATATTAAGCCTCAAACTTCAGTTCAATTGAAGGGCTTGGGGGTAACTTTGGCATTATATTCTCGTCTAATAATTGGGGAGAAAGCTGGATAGCTATGATTTTCTTTTTCAGGTTCACCATTTAAACTTTAAATTCAATCCTGCCATTGCTTTAGGTGAGCTCCTTTGATGATGGCAGATCCAAGATTCCGTCTCAGAGAAAAGTGACACTGAGTAAAGAAAGGTGTTACCTGCTGCATTGGCCACATTTGTTTTCCAAAGACCAAAACTTTTGACTTTGATTGATCAATAATCAGAATTATTCTCTCAGTAGGAGCCACCTTTTCTCCACAGTCCACGCCAGGGGTCGGCAACCTTAAACACTTCAAGAGCCACTTGGACCTGTTTCAGTCAGATCCCTAAAAGTAATACTGCCAATCAATTGGGAGAAAGGGGAGACTTGGATTCGCTTTACTAGCATTGCTTGTGTCAACAGATATTTTACAACCTATATCCTGGCGCCAAAGAGCCCTGATATCAGTAGTGGGATTCAAGTAATTTAATAACCGGTTCTCTGCCCTAATGATTTCTTCCAACAACCAGTTTGCCAAACTGCTCAGAAAGTTCTCCCGAAGTGGTGCGAACCGGCTGAATCCCACCACTGCCTGAGATCCTCTTAACGTGGAGGAATGTTTATGATACCCATGTGGGTTGTTTCACTTTAAAGGATAACGGTGTGAATGCATGTTTGTTCGGGTTCTCAGGGAAACTAGTAAAGAAAACATCTTCACACTTGTGTTTGAAGTATCATGTTTCAAGAGTCTTTACTTAAGTTGGAAGGAGAAGCAATCCTTACACCTGCTCTCTATGGATCACTCTGTAATGTGTGTCTCTCTATGTCTTTCTATGTCTCTGTATGTGTGTGTGTGTGTGTGTGTCTCCCCCTCCCTTCGGGTGACTGTCCTCCTCCTCCCCCTCTCCTCTCATAACTCCCTGGCCGGGAGCAAAGCGCAGCAAAGGGGGGTGTGGGGTGGGCGGCCGCTTGCTTAAGGAGGGTCTTAACAGGACACGGCTTCTCTCCTCCACTAATGCTCCAGTCATCGCCTGGCCATGTCATCGCCCACCCCTGGCAGCTCTTCGGCCGTGCGCGGAGGGAGCGTCTTTCCTGAGGGAGGAACTTGAACTCTGTTGAGGCCATTGAAAAGTTCTTGTGGATGTGTCATAGTTGCATATTAGGAAGTCATGGGAATTGCCAAAGCAATGTGTTCCTCTCTCTCTTGTCCGACATAGATAGGAATTACCTTGGGGATTTGTGTTGCCATTTCAAAGTGAGGAGTTTCCATTCCTCTCCCATCCCTGGTTGGCCCCGCCCCTCTTATTTCGTTTTTTGGACTCCATCCCGAAGTGGCAGGAAGCGAAGGCTGCCTTAGATGCAAATGTGGCGGGAAGGCAGGTACAGGGCAGCTTCGCTTCTGCACTCTCCGGCGACCTTCCTCCCCCTCCTGCTCTCGTAACCCCCTGGCTAGCTGTGGCTGATCTGGGAGCAGGCGCATGCATGGGGAGACCCTCCTTAATTGAGCCACTGCCCTCCCCGTGCCCACCTTTCCTGAACTTTGGCACTCGCTTGAGGAGAGGAGGGTCTCCCTGTGCCTGTGCATGCTCCCAGCTCAGCCACAGCTGGCCAGGGGGCCACAAGAGGAGAAGGAGGGGAGGAGAGTGCAGGAGCGAAGCTGCCTTGTACCTGCCTTCACACCACATTTGCGCATAAGGCAGCCTTTGCTTCCTGCTGCTTCGGGCTGGAGTCCAAGGAAGAAATGAGGGATGGGGCCAACCAGTGATGGGACAGGGAGCCGTGGCAGAGGGCCTAAAGAGCCGCTTGTGGCTCCAGAGCCATGTGTTGCCGACCCCTGGTCTACGCAATCTAACCCACAGGATAATTGTCCTGTACTATCTGTTTAAACCAACGTGTATTTAGCAAATAGGAGCCTCAGTGGCTTAAAGACACTGGATCTGTTCTGGCAGTTCGAGTTCTACCACTGCATGGCGGGGTGAGCTCCCATCATTGCCTCAGCTTCTGCCCACCTACTGTGTTTCCCCGAAAATAAGACCCTGTCTTATATATTTTTTTTGAACCCCGAAATAAGGGCTTGGCCTTATTATTGGGGGGGGGGTGTTATTATTTTGGGGTTGCAGGAGGCGGCGAGCGTGGCCACCTCATGGCTGCTCCTGTGTTGTGCTGCTGTGACAATGCTCATCAGCTGTTCGCTGGGGCAACCAAAGGTGGGAATCTCCCCGGTGTTCTTGGCACTCGCCCACCTCCCATCCATCCATCCATCCCTCGCCTGCAAACTCCTGCCATGCTCCTACCTCTCTTCAGGGCGACTCCCGGCAGCCCCAGACGTCCAAAGTCTGCGCCCACCCGGCTCCCTTTTCCACAGCACCTGGCTCTTTATCGCGAGGGGTGGCATGTGGGGCAGGGGAGAAGCAAGACACGTGGGGCGAGATGTGGCTTGCTCCTCTTGCCATCTCTTCTCCCCCCATCACCAGGGACCGGGGAGACCCGAGACGTGCATCTTACCTGCCTTGCTGCTCTGTCCCATGTCTCTCTTTTGTCTGCAGGCAAACATTTTGTAGGGTAAAAAAACCCTTGCAAGTTTTATCAAACATCTCGAACTCACAAGAAGTTTGTTTTTACCCTACAATGTGTTTGCCTGCAGACAAGAGCGAGACACACGACAGAGCAGCAAGGCAGGTAAGATGCACGTCTCGGGTCTCCCCAGACCCACCTCTCCCCACCTGCCACCCCCAAATTGCATCCAATTTGGACAGGGGCAGGAAGCCCTACCATGCACGGCGAGAGGAGGAGAAGAGACGGCAAGAGAAGCGAGCCCTGTCTCGCTCCATGCGTCTCGCTTCTCCTCCACCCCACCTGCTGCCTCCCTCAACAAGGAGCCGGGCACTGTGGAAAAGGAAGCTGGGCGGGTGCGGGCTTTGGGCGTCTGGGGCTGCCGGGAGTTGCCTGGCAGAGAGGCGGGAGCGGGGCGGGAGTTTCCCCTTTTCCTTCTCTCCCAAAAGCGGTCCTTGGGCACAGCCACTTCTGCAGCAGCAGACTCGAGACTCACGCTGGCCTTCCAAAGGGTACTGGAGCAGCAGCTATCCACAATTTTTTAACCCTTATTTTGTCCCAACCCACATGGCCCAGTACGGTCGGGACGAAATAAGGGTTAAAAAATTGTGGATAACTGCTGCTACAGTACCTTTTGGAAGGCCGGCGCAAGGCACATGGGGCTCATCGCTTGGCCTCCTGCTGCAGAAGTGGTCCCAATCCATGGCAAAAACAGCCGTGCTTGCTAGAGCTGCCGGCCGGAGCGGCACCCATGAGGCAGCTGTTCCATGAACAGAACTGCTTGCTGTAACTCTCACTATTAGGTAAGGAGGGTGTGAGGCGTAAAGGGTGCATCGCTTGGCCCCCGGCTTCTTTTGCAGCTGCAATTGGCTGCAAAAGGGGCCATGCTTGCTGGAGGCAGCGGTCTGAGCAGCACCCGAGAATCAGCTGTGAATGGCAGCCTGAGCTGCTCAGCTGATCCGATTAAGCGGCCAAGAAGCCCTGAAGTGACCGGGGAAGGGAAGGGCTGTCTCCTGTGCTGGCCATGCCCTCCCCATCACTAGGGCTTATTTTGGGGGGAGGGTATATATTTACGCCACCCCAAAAATCAGGCTTGGCGTTATTTTTGGGACATTTCCTATTTTCACGGAAACACGGTAGCAGTTGAAAAGCATGTGACAACACTAGTGGATAAATAGGTACCGCTTTGGTGGGAAATGTGGCATGTTTGGTACAGATGTCAGGCCCCTAACAATGCTGGACTTGCTTGGATGTGACACCCAACTGTGAGGCACCATCAGTGGTGAGAAAAGGCCCAGATGTTGCCACAGGACACCTCTCGGCTTTCTGGTGTGGAGCTGGTTCACCCCCTGTGGTGAACCCTGGAGAAGCTCATGGGCACAAACTGAATGGACTCGCACTCTTTGGCAGCGAAACAAATACTATGTACTAACATTGTAGACTCCTGGCTAATTATACCTTTGCCATATGCTAAATAAGTAAATATTTTAGCACTTTAGCCATATACATGAGAATTCGTCCTTAGTCCTGGTAAGTCATTAATATCCAGACTGAAAAACAAGGGTTCAAATATTCATTCTTCTGCGTTACCCCTTGGTAAGTATCGATCCTTTTTCTCGTGGCTCCATTGAGCCCCAACTTCCCCCTCAAACAAGGGCCTGGATCAGGGCCAACAGGCTAGTTACATTTTGCGGGCAATCAATTTCCTCCATCATATTGATCTGCTCTTTGTGTCAAATGCTGCACTAACATCTATAAAAGCTTGAAAACTGTGGTTTACCCGACTGACATATTGTGTAATTAGATACTTCAAAACTAATCTGTTGACAATATTAGATTATTAATGGATTAATTACTATACAACTTTATGAAACTTTTTACTTTACTTAAACGTTTTTGTTCCTCTGCAAGGAATTCACTTTTGTTCCACCCAATCTCAAATTTACTTAAGAGGAACAAGCAATATATTTCAGCCACAATATCTGTTAGTCTAACGGGCTTGTAATTGCTAGATTCCGTTTTATTCCATTTTTAAATATATATAGAGAGAGATGCTACTATTGCCAGCTTGAATACAACTGCATATGGCAGGTGTTATATCTATGTGAAAATCAACATGCCAATAGTTTATCCACAAATAGGATATTTTTTGAATAGCTGAAAAGCTGGGAGAAAATCCTCTTCAATGACCTTATTGCTTTTCAGGCCTTGTATGAGAAATTTGAACAAGAACGTAAAAAAAAAAAACATAACTGACATGTTTGCTAATATGGAGAAAAGCAACTCTTGACTTCCATGGAGAAAACATGGTTGCATCTATTGCTCACCCACCACTCACTTTACCAGAGAGAGAAAAAACACACACAAACCTGTGGGACTTTGTAACATGCTGCTAATGTTGATGCCTGGATGGAGATGTCCCTGTTAGCTGTATCAAGAAGAGCCAGGAGGTTCTCTTTCCTTCCACAGCCGTAGTTGGGGACATTGGCTTCTCCAGTGGAGAGCATGTCCAGCAAGGCATCTGAAGTGCATAAAGTGTTCAAATAGTTGTCATGGAGGTTGTAGCCCAGTGTGAGGTTGTGCAGGAGCTGGGAGTTCTTGTTGACCCCTTGAATGGTGAAAATGAGTGGTAGGGTGTATACAAAATGGTAAGAAAACACACTGTAGAAAAATGTTCAAGTTATTATCAACAGTAACAACAAACTTTTTAAAAGAATTTATTCTTTTTTGCCTCCATAAGCCTACTAAGTCTTAAGCCAATATTGATCGAAAACCAATAATCGGTTATAGAAATCTGGGAATGGGCTGGGCAGAGGCAACTACAACTGTTTCAGTCCCTCCTTTAAACAAAATGAATTCAAGTGATGAATTCAGGAGTGAACGGGGAGAGGAAAATAATCTGCATTGCCTTCAGGTTTTTTAACCCCATCTTTGGATTTGAGTCTCTTCTTCAAAATAAAAAAGGAGGCAAGTTATAGAAATCAAAATCAATCAGGAAATTAGACAAGTCGATAATATAAAAGTAAGTGAAATAAGAAGAAAAGAAGGAGAGTGTTAGGACTGCAAATGGAGGGGATGCAACTCCATCACCCCGAATGACTTACGCATGAGAAGGTATAGAAGGAGCACTGTGGAAAGGTAACATTATAGGCGATATTAGTGTTTCAGTTGAGACTATACCAATGAGATGATCTCCTGGCCTGTAAAAGCTCCATGGTTGTTGTCCATCCTGGTGCTCCAAACTCAGAGGGCACTTCCTTCTAAGCTTCCCAGAGACTGGATGGGACACAAACAGCATCAGAAGCAGAAGCAGGAGGTCCATAATTCATGGAGCTTTATTAATCCTCTTCCTGTTTCTAATACCCACAGCAGGAACAGTTGGGAGAATTCAAAGCACTCTCAGAAGATGGAAATGCCAGCGACTTTCCTGACATAAACAGAGAAACACTCAGCTTCACCTGGAAAGGAGAGAAAGGTACAATCAAGAGCACAGATCCTGCCTGTCCCAAAACTTGTTCCCACAGAGCTTGACAAAATTCTCCTTTTCTGATACAAGATCCTTTGCATATGGCTTCAATCTGCTCTCTCTATCACAGGTATGGAGATCTCCAAGGCCCAGATAATCATTATTAATTACAGGGAGAAGCAACTTCTCCTCTTGGGATCCTGAGCTTCTTCTGGGCTCCATGTGCAGAGGAGAAGATGGAGAAAAGCTTGTTTCTGAAAAGCCACAACTACACTCCTGGGGTCAATTCCTGTCGTGGTTGTGGTCCTTCCTGTCAGGATGTGTCAGGAAAGTGATGTTGGAGGAAGATCGTTCAATAACAAGGGAATTGACCTCTGCTGTCCTTCAACCGGGTCTCTTGTCTCCAGGGACTTGCAGGAGAAGGTCACCCAGAAGAATGGAGTTTGGTGCCACTCCAGGTTGGTGACCCTTAACTCTTGTGCTGCCTTTTTTCTTAATGCCGAGGAAGCAATCAGTCCCCTTGGATTCTGCCTAAGGTGAAGAGTGGGGCCTCTTTGGGCTTTTCTTTTATATCAGAACTTCATAAATTGGAGCTGATTTTAAAAAGGGGGACCCCTATGATGTTCCCATCTCTGAGGCTGTGGGGTGAAGCCCCCTTCCCTAAAAAGCCTCCAAGTGCTTTGAAGCTGCTCTTGGGGCACCTGAGTCCCTGGTTCATTGGGATCCATCATTGACAGATTGTGTCTCTTCTCTGGATGAGGAAGATGGAGACGTCCCCCTTTGCCCAGAAGGGAGAACTGGGGAGGGGGCTGAAGGGATCTGAAGGAAAAGGAGGGTCCCCATCCCAGGTTCTCCTCTCAGGGCCTGGCTAGGAGGTCCTGGGGGGCTCTGGGTGGAAGGCCAGGCAGAGGCCTGGGAAGGGGCTCCTCTCCTCCCGGAGGGTCTCTGCCATGTCTCCCTGGAGCTTGGAGGGGCCCAGAGGGGAGGGAGCCAAAGATGGGGGCCCAGGAGAGGCCCAGGGGAGGAGGGCAGCGGCGGCTGGGGCCGCTTTCCTCTCCGGGAGGCTAAGGGTATTCAGCTATTTCTTTAACTGGGTTGCTATCACTTCTGCTTAATAAAAGGACCCTTTTGAACTATCACGTTTCAAGAGTCTTTACTTTCTTAAGTTGGAAGGAGAGGCAATCATCAGGGGAACCTTTTGTCAGGTTCGCCTGATTCGCCAGTTGCGCCCCTTTCTTGATCGGGATTCCGTGTGCACAGTCACTCATGCCCTCGTCACCTCTCGCCTGGACTACTGCAACGCTCTCTACATGGGGCTCCCCTTGAGGAGCACCCGGAGGCTCCAACTGGTCCAGAATGCAGCCGTGCGGGTAATTATGGGAGCTGCATGGCGCTCCCGCATAACACCGCTCCTGTGTGAGCTGCGCTGGCTCCCAGTGGTCTTCCGGGTGCGCTTCAAGGTGTTGGTTACCACCTTTAAAGCGCTCCATGGCATAGGACCTAGTTATCTCCAAGACCGCCTTCTGCCACTGACGACCTCCCATCGTCCCGTGCGCTCCCACAGAGAGGCCTCCTCAGGATGCCATCAGCCAAGCAATGCAGGCTGGCGACCCCCAGGGGGAGGGCCTTCTCTGTGGGGGCTCCCACCCTCTGGAATCAGCTGCCCCCAGAGATAAGGAAAATCCAAGACCTCCGTGCCTTCCGCCGTGTCCTTAAAACTTTCCTTTTCCAACAAGCCGGGCTGGCCTAACAAATCCTTTTAAATGATTTTAAATTCATTTGTCTTTTTAAATTTTGGGCCAATTGAGATATTCCTTTTAACTGTTCTTAATGTATGTATTATGTGTTTTAACTTGGTTGTACACCACCCTGAGTCCCCAGGGAGAAGGGCGGTATATAAATTTGAAATAAAATAAATAAATAAAATTACAGATGGAGAAGAGGCTGAAGAAGCCAAGCCAAAAGGGGGGGGGTCAAATAAAGAGCAAAATTCAGAGCTTTGGGGGGGGAGAGAGAAAGGGGCAAAAGCTCCCAGAATGGCAGAGGGAGGGGGGCTTAAGCCCCTTCCCCAGAAAAGACTGCAATGAAGAGGGTCTCCTCAGATGGGGGCTCTGGAGGAGCCACAGGGGACCCCCATCTTCCTCAGAGTCATGGAGGGTCCCCTCTAGGGTGAAGCTGGTTGTCTTTTCCCCACAGGCAACCCGGATCCCCCTCGGAAGACCCAGCCCGGCATGGCTTCTCCCCCACAGGAGCTTCCCCTGGAAAGACACGGAGCCCAAGCAAAGTTGGAGAATCCCCAGGGGCTGCCCCCCCCCAACATTCAACCCTGGGACCCATAAACCAGGTTCGTCTCTTCCCAGGAATGCCCCAGATCCCCTCCTCCTCCCTGGCCATCCTGGGCTTTCTCTATGGGTCTGGGCTTTGCTTTCCCCTGAGTGCCCCATGCATGGAAAGAGGTGGCTGAGCAACATGGGATATGATCTCATCTGTTTCCAGGACTCAGAAGATGGAACCTGGAGATTTTGCAGATCTGCTTCCCTTCCCCACCACGAGGCTCCCCAGCTTCCTTCTCCCAAGAGGGCAGAGTCCTGTCTGGCATCCCTGCAAGAGCCCCCTTGCCTGGCCTCTGCATGGGAAAGGGTGGCAGGGGAACATGGGAAATGGGCTTCTGCATTCCCAGGTCTCTGAAGATGGAAGTTGGATTTTGAAGATCAGCTTTTTCATCTGCAACACAAGAGTCCTGAGCTCCCCTTCCCTCCCTCCCCCCTCCCCTCTCTCTCCCCCTCCCCTCCCCACATAGGGTGAGAGGCAGCCTTGATTTCTCCATCTCTTTTCACTTGGTTTTTTTCTAACCTCTCTGTGTTTCTGTCTCTCTGCGTGTTTTTTCAACTATGCTGATAGTTTTGATAACTACTTTTTCATTAAAGTTTAATTTCTTCATCTCTTTTCACTTGTTTTTTTTTCTAGTTAGTTTTTTTACTTGTTGGTTTTGTTTTTGTAGTCTGGCCACATTATTGCATCAGCCCTTTTGTGTGGTGCCCTTGAGCATTAGCTTTCAAAGTAAAATAAATTTTGGCTCCAACTCAGCTGGCAGCTATTTCAGATCTGTGACATGCTCCGGCATTAACTGCCCCCCCCCCCGAGTTTTGTCTTTCATCGCTATGCAAACAAATATCAGATTTATTTGTTTCTTCAGCCATAGGTGCCGTGTATTCCCTGTGAGGCCAATTTGAAGCATGGAGACCTCAAATCTCTCAATTCTAGATGACCAATTTAATTCCATCTCTGACCCTGTTATTATGAGTCACATGGAGATTATTTCCCTTTCATTTCCCTCCAGAGAATTTCCCAACAATCTTTGACTGCAAGAACTACTTGAATTATCCAGGGATCCCTCCTGAGAGGGAGAATTATGATAAAAGTTTCAGCTCTGCTCTTTGGCTGAATCCTCCAGGGAGACTTTGGGCAGAGAAATATGGAGTTTGGGGACAGGCAGAGTCTGTGCTCTTGAATGTACGTCTCTCTCCTTTCCAGATGAAGCTGAGTGTTTCTCTGTGTTGAGAAAAAGCAACTGGATAGTCCATCTTGTGAGAGTTGTTTGATTCTTCTAATTCTTTTTTAGAAACAGGAAAGGGATTCATTGATTCACCCCATGAATTATGGACCTCCTGCTTCTGCCTCTGATGCTGCTTTTGTCCCATCCAGTCTCTGGGAAGCTGAGAATGAAATGCCCGCTGAGTTTGGAGAACCAAGATGGAAAACAACCACGGAGCTACTACAGCCCAGGAGACCATCTCATTGGTATAGTCCTCACTGGAAATGAAAGATTGGGTATAAAGTTGCTTTTCAACGTGGCTCCTTCTCTTCAGTTTGTTTTCCATGATCCGTAAGTCATTCAGGGTGATGGAGTTGCAGTCCCTCCATTCTAACACTCTCCTTTTCAATTTTTTATTTTTCATTTATTCCTATATTGGGGGATATGTCTAATTTCCTGAATGATTTTGATTTCCATGGCTTCTCTCTTTGGTCTGATTTTGTAAAAGAGACTCAAAAAGGGGTCTGAAAAAAAGCTGAAAGGCCTGCAGATTATTTTCCTCTCTCAGTTCAATCCTTAATTTATCACTTGAATAATGAATTTTATTTAAAGTAGTGGTGGAATCAGTTGTAGTTGCTGTACCTCAGCCCATTTCCATATTTGTGTAACTGATCATTTCTTTTGGATCAAAGTTGTCTTAAGGTTCAGAAGACTTGTGGAGGATTATATATTAAAGTATTGTTGCTGTTTATTATAATAACACTTTTTTTTTACAATAGGGATTTTTACAGTTTTTCATGTGGCTTACTATTCATTTTCAACATTCAAATGGTCAACAAGAATTCCCATCTCTTGCACAACCTCACACTTGGCTACAACATCCATCATAACTATTTGAGCACTTTCCACACTTCAGATGCCTTGCTGGACATTCTCTCCACTGGAGAAGCCAATGTCCCCAACTACGGCTGTGGAAGGCAGGAGAACCTTCTGGCTCTTATTGATGCAGCTGATAGGGAGATCTCCATCCAGATATCAACATTAGGAGGCACCTACAAAGTCCCTCAGGTTTGTGTGTGTTTTTTTCCATCTGGTAAAGTGAGGGGTGGGTGGTGGTGGGTGAGCAATAGATGCAATCATGTCTTCTCCACGGAATTCAAGAGCTGCTTTTCTCCATATTAGCAAAAAGATCAATATTTTACCCCATTATGTTCATGTTGAGATTAATCATAAAAGGCCTGAAATGCAAGCAATGCTTTCCTTGGAGAAGATATTCTAACAACTATTTAACTGATCAAAAATATCCCTGGTTGTTGGGGCCTCTATTGGCATCTTCATTTTCACACATAAATGATGCCTGCCCTATCTAGTCGGACTGAAGTTGGAAATAGTAGCATTTTATCTATCTAAAATGTGGAATAAAAATTACTTTAGCAATTATAGGCCAAATAGACTAGCAGATATTGCGGCTAAAATTTATGCCATGATCCTCTTAGTTAAACTTGAGAAAAATGCATTCCTTGCAGGAGAACCAGAAGGTTTTAAGTAGAGTGAAAAGCCATATAGATTTTATAAGAAATAATGCATAAATTGATAATCTAATATTGGCAACAAATTTGTCCTGAAATATCTCATCTATATCAGTGAGGTAAAACAAGGTTTGCTGCTTTCTAGATGTTAGTGCAGCATTTGACTCAATAAACAGAGAAATATGATGGAGGAAATGTTTTGCCCTCAAAATGGAGCTCAGCCTGTTGCCCCTGATCCAATCCCTTGTTTGAGAGGGAGGTTTGGGCTCAATGGAGCCATGAGAAGAAGGATCTATGCTTACCAAGGGGGAAGGGAAAGATGCATATTTGAATCCTTGTTATTCAGTCTAGATATGAATGACTTACTAGGCCTAATGCAGGGTCAAAAAACAGATCATAAATAAATGTTATTTAATTTTTTGACAAAAATGACTAAATTACTGGACCAGTGAAATGCAGTGCATGTAGTATACAGTACTTGGATTTCAGAAAGGCTTTGACAAAGTAAACCACAACCTTGATCGTACAAGAGCCTTGATACTACAGTGGTCTAAGCACCCTGTTATTAACACAGCTGCCTGCAATTTACTGCTGGTTTGAATCTCTCCAAGGCTCCAGGTTGACTCAGCCTTCCATTCTTTCTAAGGTAGGTGAAATGAGGACCCAGTTTGTGGGGGCAATAAGCTGACTTTGTATAAATATACAAAAGGATGAAGGCTATTGCTTAACGCACTGTAAGCCACCCTGAGTCTCCGGAGAAGGGCGGCATATAAATCAAATTTAAAAAAATAAATAAATTTAAAAAAAAAAAACCTATTTCTCGGGAAGCTGAAAATATGTGGGATGGACAGCATCACCCCCAGATGGAGTCAGCCTGTGGTCCTCAATGGAACTACGTCTGCATGGAGGGAAACAAGCAGTGGGGGACCCCAAGGTTTCATTTTAGGCCCAGTTCTCTTCAACATCTTCATGAATGATTTGGATGAGGGGAGAAATGGGGAAATCATCAAATTTGAAGACAACACTAAAGTGGCAGGAATAGCCAACACCCCAGAAGATAGGCTGAAGATCCAGATGGATCTAAATAGACTTGAACCCTGGGCCTATCTAACAAACTGTAATTTCATTGTAGAGAAAAGTAAGGTTTTATACTTAGGCTAGAAGAACCAAATGTCCACTAAGAGATTAGGTGAAACCTGGCTCCATAGCAGTAACTGTGAGAGGGATCTTGGAGTCCGAGTGGACAATCACTTAAATATGAGCCAGCAATGTATTGCAGCAGCCAGAAAAGCCAATTCAGTCCTACGTTCCATTAACAGAAGGATAAAATCAAGATCACATGAATTATTGGTACCGCTTTATAATGCCTTGGCAAGACCACACCTGGACTAGTGCATCCAGTTTTAGTCTCCATATTATAAAAAAGATGTAGAGACTCTGGAAAGAGTGCAGAAAAGATGATTAAGGGCCTGGAGACTAAAACAAATGAGGAACAGTTGCAGGAAATCAGTATGTCTAGTCTAGTGAAAAGGACGAGGGGTGACATCATAGCAATGTACCAATATTTGGGGGGCTGCCACAGAGAAGAGGAGGTCCACCTATTTTCCAAAGTACTAGAAGGCAAGACAAGAAACAATGGATGGAAACTAATCAAGGAGAGAAACAAGCTAGAACTAAGGAGAAATTTCCTAATGGTGAGGAATGGAACGTCTCCCCTTCAGAAATTGTGGGTGGTCCATCACTGGAGGCTTTTAAGAAGAGACTGGACAGCCACTTGTCTGGAAAAGTATAGATAGATGCAGATTAACAGAGTTGGAAGGGACCTTGTAGGTCATCTAGTCCAAGCAGACCCTGCACCATTTCTGACAGATGACGGTCCAGCCTCTTCTTGAAAGCTTCCAGTGATGAAGCTCCCACAACTTCTGAAGGCAACTTTATCTCTTTATTTCCTTGTTCAGTTTCCATCCATTATTCCTCATCCGGCCTTTGTCTGGCCTTTGGGTGCTTTGGAAAACAGCTTGACCCCCTCCTCTCTGTGGCAGCCCTTCAAATATTGGAAGACTGCTATCATGTCTCCCCTGGTCCTTCTCTTCATTAGACCAGCCATGCCCAGTTCCTGCAACCGTTCATTGTATGTTTTAGCCTCCAGTCCACTAATCCTCTTGGTTGCTCTTCTCTGCACTTTTTCTAGAGTCTCAACATCGTTTTTATAGTGTGGTGACCAAAACTGGATGCAGGATTCTAGGTGTGGTCTTACTAAGGCTTTATAGGGTGGTATTAGTACCTCTCTTGATCTTGATTGTATCCCTCTGTTAATGCAATTTAGGATTGAATTGGCTTTTTTGGCTGCCGCTGGACACTCTTCACTCATATTTAATTGGTCTAAGACTCCAGGACCCTCTCACAGTTACTGCTATTATGCCTGGTTTACTGCTTGAATGGGGGGTTGGACTAGAGGACCTCCAAGGTCCCTTCCAACCCTTTTATTTTGTTATAAATTCTGTTATAGGTACACGTTTAGCCTGCTAAATTCTTATTGGAATACACTGATTTATACAGATAATGTGATATTCTCATACTTACACTTTGGATTGTATAGACTTGGATTGTTTTGTCTTAATAATTATCTGATAATTTATAAAGCAAGTTCAAAAGTTATGGTCTTTGTAAAATGACATC
Organism: Pantherophis guttatus; assembly: GCF_059756535.1. Taxonomy (NCBI): domain Eukaryota; kingdom Metazoa; phylum Chordata; class Lepidosauria; order Squamata; family Colubridae; genus Pantherophis; species Pantherophis guttatus. The sequence continues at coordinate 20,293,658 of NC_142077.1, forward strand.
ATAGCCATAGATGGTCAGCCATTAGAGCAAGTAACACCTTTCCTTACCTGGGGTTGTTTTCTCTGAGCCTGAATCTTGGCTCCCTCATCATCCAAGGAGCTCAGTTAGAGAAAGGGCAGGAGTGAAAGTGGTGCTTAAATGAAAACCTCTCAGCTCTCCAGCTTCCTCAGCCCCAATTATTAACGTATACGAGGCCCAGTTTTCCCCCATGTTCTTCCATCAATCTGATGTTTGGGGCTTCAGAGAGAAACCACCAGCAGAACCAACCCAATCTCAGCTTCTGAGGAGGATCTTGGGGTGGACAAAAGGACTCCAGCTGCTGCCCTCAGAGCTGATTTGGGAATTTACACCACTTCTGCTTTGTCTAAATTCAGAAAATATGGGCATTGGCATAAAATTTAATCTATGTAAATTTACAGACTCTGAAAGTTGTGGCTGTTGGAACAGACAAAACTTCAATGAAAGACCAAACTTGGATTATGCAACTGACAAATCTTATTAGGCTTTGAGGTCTGCCTGTTTCTTGTATAACTGGAGAAAGAAGTTAAAAAATTTCCTCCAGACAGAATCTGGGATATAGAAGCAAAAAAAGATGCAGCAATCCTCGAAAATTATAATAGGCCCTTTGTTGAAATAGAATACTCCAGTTGGCATTTTCACGTGTTAATTATTATTATTATTATTTATTGAATTTCTATACCGCCCTACTCCCGAAGGACTCAGGGCGGTGCACAGCCATGAAATAAAACACATAAATATACAAAATTTAAAATCGAATAAAATGAATTAAATAAATTTGGCTGAATTAATACCCAATTTAAAATACCCATATTTTAAAATCCATTAAAAATTTAGAATTTACACTTAAAAGGGAGAAGATTTAGGTGAGGCCAGCTTGATGAACAAAAGCGTCTTCAACTCGCGGCGGAAGGTGCGCAGATCCGGAATCCTCCGTATCTCTGGGGGGAGCTCATTCCAGATCGTCGGTGCCCCCACAGAGAAGGCTCTCCCCCTAGGGGCCGACAGCCGACATTGTTTGGCCGACGGCACCTGGAGGAGCCCCTCTCTGTGGGAGCGTACTGGTCGGTGGGAGGCTGTTGATGGTAGTAGGCGGTCCCGTAAGTAACCAGGTCCCAAGCCATGGAGCGCTTTAAAGGTGGTAACCAGAACCTTGAAGCGCACCCGGAAGACCACCGGGAGCCAGTGCAGCTCGCGCAGGAGAGGTGTTACATGGGAGCTCCATGTTGCTCCCATAACCACCCGCGCGGCCGCACTCTGCGCCAGTTGGAGCCTCCGGGTGCACCTCAAGGGGAGCCCCATGTAGAGAGCATTACAATAGTCCAGACGAGAGGTGACGAGGGCATGAGTGACTGTGCATAACGAGTCCCGATCTAGAAAGGGACGCAACTGGCGAATCAGGCGAACCTGATGAAAAATCCTCCCGGTCACGGCCGTCAAGTGCTCTTCTAAAGACAGCCGTGAGTCCAGGAGGACGCCCAAGTTACGAGCCCTTTCCGTGGGGGCCAATGATTTGCCCCCAATAGCCAGCGATGGCGCCAGCTGACTATATCGGGACGTCGGAAACCACAGCCACTCGGTCTTGGATGGGTTGAGCCTGAGCCCGTTTCTCCCCATCCAGATCCGCACGGCCTCCAGGCACTGGGACATCACTTCAAGGGCATCGTTGGGGTGGTCTGGGGTGGAGATGTACAGCTGGGTGTCATCAGCGTACAGATGGTACTTCACCCCGAAACCACGGATGATCTCGCCCAGCGGCTTTACATAAATGTTGAACAGAAGGGGCGAGAGAACCGATCCCTGCGGCACCCCACATATAAGGGGCCTCGGGGTCGATCTCTGCCCCCCTGTCAACACAGACTGCGACCGGTCAGAGAGAAAGGAGGAGAACCACCGTAAAACGGTGCCTCCCACCCCCAACCCTTCCAGCCGGTGCAGCATGATACCATGGTCGATGGTATCAAAAGCCGCTGAGAGGTCTAACAGGACCAGGACAGAGGAACAACCCCTGTCCCGAGCCCTCCAGAGATCATCAACCAACGCGACCAATGCCGTTTCCGTGCTGTACCCAGGCCTGAAGCCCGACTGGAACGGATCTAGATACGACGCTTCATCCAGGTACTGGGGTAGCTGTCGCGCAACCACACTCTCAACAACCTTCGCAACGAAGCAAAGGTTGGAGACTGGACGATAATTAGCCAATACTGCCGGGTCCAGGGAAGGCTTCTTGAGGAGAGGCCTCACCACCGCCTCTTTCAAGGCGGCGGGAAAGACACCCTCACCCAACGAAGCATTTATAATCCCCTGGAGCCAGCCTCGCGTCACCTCCCGGGAAGCCAGCACTAACCAGGAGGGACACGGGTCCAACAAACATGTGGTCGCGTTCAATCTACCCAGAATCCTGTCCACGTCATCTGGGGTCACAGGATCAAACTCATCCCAGATAACAGTCTCAAGACCTGTCTCTGTCACCCTCGCTGGATCTATCCTGTCAGAGTCCAGACCTGCCCAAATCTGAGTGATTTTGTCATACAGATATTGAACAAAATCCTCAGCTCTTCCCTCCAAGGGGTCCTCCCGCGCTTCCTGGTGGAGCAGGGAGCGGGTCACCCTAAACAGGGTGGCCGCACGATTATCTGATGACGCAATAAGAGCAGTAAAATGAGTACATTTTGCTGCTTTTATCGCCACTAGGTAACTCCTAATATAAGATCTTACCAGTGTTCGGTCAGATTCAGAAAGACTAGCCCTCCAACAGCTCTCTAGGCGTCTTTTCCGGCGCTTCATCTCCCTCAGCTCCTCGGTGAACCAAGGAGCCAGGCGAGATCGGCGCCGGGTCAGAGGCCGCAAAGGCACGACTCGATCCAGGGCTCCAGCAGCCACCCTATCCCAGGCGGCCACTAGGTCCCCAGATGAGGCGTGAGCCAGAACCTCCGGGATTGGCCCAAGCTCCATCTGGAACCTATCAGGTTCCATCAGGCGCCTGGGGCGGTACCATCTTACCGGTTCCGCCTCCCTGCGGTGGGGTGCTGCGGTTCGAAGGTCAAGGCGAAGGAGCGAGTGATCTGACCATGACAAGGGCTAATCTAATTGTGATCAATTGTAGAGGTGATACAGTAATATGATTTACGTTATTTATAGTTTTTTAATTTGTTTATTATTTTCTACTTTTATTATACAATCTTGCTAATATTGTCTTTAATATTTTAAACAATGTCTGATTAACAAACTATTCTAATACATTCATGAGAACCAGGTTGGATTTATTAAAATCTAATATTTTGGATTTGATTTGACTCCAAATATCTGTAAAGTAACTGTTTACTCATTCTAACAGTAACAGTAACCGAGTTGGAAGGGACCTTGGAGGTCATCTAGTCCAAACCCTTGCTCACACAGGAGACCTAAACTAGGGATTCAAACTGCCAACCATTTCTGATCGACAAGCTCGGGGTCTTAGCCACTGAGCCACCTAGTCAGGCTTATTATAAAAATATAACACAGCATTCTTCATTGCTTTTTTAGATCAATCTGGAAACTGCTTCAAACGCTCTGAGTGATAAAAGTCAGTTCCCTTTTTTCCACCGGATGAATCCCAAAGAAGGGATCCTGTACCCAGCAATTGTCCAGCTGCTCCTCCATTTCAGATGGACCCTGATTGGCCTCTTTGCTTCAGACACAGAGGAGGGAGAGAATTTCATGAGGATTTTTCCTCCTGTGCTTGTCAGGAATGGAATTTGTGTGGTTATATCACAACGATTGTCAACAACTGGATATACAGCAGCCCTCAGGGATTCCCTCTCTAAGTGGAGACAAGTCAATGTCTTTGTTCACTTCATAGAACGTATTTCCATTTGGGAGAGAATTCTTCCTTTCCATTTAACATTTATGCGTTTGCCAGGACCCGTTGAAGGGAAAGTTTGGATCCTCACAAGTTTGGAAGGGTATGCAATGAACAGGCGCAGACTTCTCAAATACATCCATAGTATTTGGAAGTTTAGTTATCTGGGAAAAATAAGGCCAAAAGATTCTGCCTTTGAACCCCATTTCTTTGAGGAAGAAAAGTTTCAAGATCATTATTTCCACTGTTCCCTTTCAAAGAATGTCTTTTCTGTCAAAGGCCGCAGAAGATGCACCCAGAAAGCCCCACTGGAGACCCAGGAGAAATGGAACAGAAGAAGGTTCCCAAATGACTATCAATATTACAGTCTCATTCAGACTCTGGCCCAGGCCTTGCATGCCGCTTATTCCTTCAGATTGAGGAGGAGAAGGAAGGAGGGAGAAAAGATGTTGGAGTCTCCAAGGCTGCATCCGTGGCAGGTATGGGATCCCAATATGGGATCCATTAATCTTAGATCCTTTGGAGGAGGAATCCAGAGGAGAAGGAGGCGAACCTTCTCAACAGATCTGGCCAGGTCAATTGCTCAGGGAATAATGGTTCCAAAGAGTAGATAGCATGGCATTTTTATATTTTGCACTGCTAATTTGAAAATTGTGTATATTCTTTTTTAAATAAATTCCTGTATGGATGAGTTTGTTATTAGCACTGTGGAATTTCACCTTTGTTCCGTCCAGGGGTGGGTTTCAAGAATTTTCACTACCGGTTCGGTGGACGTGGCTAGATGGGGGAGGGGGTCATGTGACTGAGTGGGCATGGCCAACTTTATGTCACTCACGCCCACTCAGTCACATGACCCCCCCACTAGTTACGCCCACAGGAAAAGGTAAGAAATTTTTTGGAATTTCCACCTATCTAACCCCGCCCTTCCTTTGCCAGTCATCCCCGTTTCCCCTCCTTTAGTGGCCCTGGCCCGAGCCACCTTCCTCCCCCACCACCGCCTCTTTGCTCGGGCTGCTTATCTTCCGTGGCGGCTGGTCCAGAGTCCAGAAGGCAAGCTGACCGGAGTTTTCGGCGGCCCCCAGGCAGCCACCACTGCTGGAAAGTGGCTGGCAAAGAAGACTCTTTGAGAGCCGCTTTGTGGCGGCTGGCCGTGGGCTGCCGAAAAGAACCAGCGGAAAAAGCTGCCACCTCCGCCGCCATGTTCTTCACTGATGCGCATCCCATTAGACTTACAAGGCAATGGGATATGTGTGCGCGAAGAACATGGCGGCCAGGGCGAGTGAGCAGCAACCGGGGGACCGGTTTATGGGCATGGCCAGGTAGCCATTGCTACCGGTTCGGCAACCTTGGCCAACTTTCCGCCAACGGTTTGTGCAAACCGGTGTGAACCTGCTGAATACCAACTCTGGTTGCGTCCCCGCTGCAAGTGGGTCTGTGTGCAGCTCAACAGGCAGCTAAACCCCCCTCTTCTCCTCCAGTGAAAGGGAGCCTGGGGTGGATCTGGGTGTTTCATTGGGAGAAAAGGGCACGGAGAAACTGAGGAAGTGCAAAGAGTGAGAATCAAATATAAATAGGAGATAGGCAGCATTAACTAACAGCCAACAAAGAAGCAGCTGGAACCTCTCCAGCGATGCTCCGTGTGAGGGACGGAGGCCTCCGGATGACCATGTGTCTCGGTCAAACCGGCTGCTTCCGTCTCCTCCAAAGGCTGAGAGAAAAGGGAGTCTGGCTTCAGACCATACAGTTAGGCTTATCTGCCCCCGGCCACTAGGTGGGGCTAGAGCAACAACAGCACAATAGATACATGTTGTGGCATGACAACCTTTATAAATTTGGAGGAGACCCGGAGACCATCTAGCCCAACCCCTCCTCTCTGCAGGAATCCTAGTTAAAGCTTCTCTGACTGATGGCTGCTCAGTCATTGCAAACAGTGTGTCAGTTGGTTACAAGTCTTTTGGGCATCTTCACCACATTCATAGCTTACAATTTATCCAAGATCTCATATTGTCAATCTATTATATATCCATGTATTATTATCCTCGTTAAAAATTATTTAACTATGGCTCTTTCTTCCCTCATTTCGTACAATTTATTCTAAAAATTAAGTTAATTTGTATTGCATCGTGACATTCATTTCATCATCTTAAATCAATCCAGTAATAATACATCTTTATATTATATTTTGTATAATTCTACAGTTCTTGTACTGTAAAAATCTCTACCATACTTCATTTCCATATTTTTTATCTAACTATTGATAAAATAAATCCCATATCTTGTAATATTGTTTATCTTCTTGTTCTCTAATTTCAAATGTCAATTTGCTCATTTCAGTACATTCCATTATTTTCTTAATAACTTCATCTTGCGTAGGTATTTCCTCATTTTTCCAATTTTTAGCAATGCTAAAAATTCTAGCTGCTGTTAATACATTCACGATCAAGTATCTCAATTCTCTGTTATATATTTCAGGTACAATCCCCAATAAAAAGATCTCTGGTTTAAAATCTATGTGTTTTTTTGTCTTTCTTACTTACTTACTTACTTACTTATTTATTTATTTATTTGTTATTTATTTATTTGTCGGATTTCTATGCCGCCCAACTCCCTAGGAACTCTGGGCGGCTTACAGCAAAGAAAAACAATGCGAACAGTGTCCCATAATTTTTTTTAAAAAAAAACCATTAAAAACCCATACACTCCATTTCATGGCCAGGTCTCGCAGATCGCCGCAGCGAGACCAACGGCCCCAGGCCTGCCGGAACCATGTTTTTCCAACCATGTGTGGATTTTATTCCAGTATCTTTTAGCTTCTGCACATGTTCACCACATATGATAATATGAACCCGGTATCTGCTGACACTTCCAACATTTCTCTGATTTGTTGTTGAACATCCTGGCTATCCTCGTCGGGGGTAGATGCCACCTGTAAAACATCTTATACAAATTTTCTTTATATGCAGTTGACATTGTCATTTTATAATTTTGCGACCACAATTTTTGCCACTTCTCTAAATCAATTCCATGACCAAAATTTTTCCCCCAAGCAATCATTGTTTCTTTAACTTGTTCTTCTTCCAGTTTAACTTCTAATAAATATCCATACAATTTTTTAATTGCATTATCATCGGTACCTGTTAAGATTTTATCTAAATTAGTCAAATTATTATAAAAACCTTCTGACTTACAATCTTTATCGTATCTAGAATGTATTTGCAAATAGGAAAACCAATTCATCTTTATACCTTGTTCTTCTAATTCTTGAAAAGATTTAAGTTCACCCTTTTCATTCAATAATTCACTATATCTAACAATTTGTTCCTTTCTAAATTTATTGAATATGATAATGCTTCAATAGTTGATAACCAGACTGGAATTTTTAAATAATGCTGTCTTTTAATCTTCTCCCAATTCAATAGCAAGGCCTCTCGTATGAAATGTCTTCTAAAATACCCCTGCGTTTTTGTTCCCTTGTACCATAAAAAAGCGTGCCATCCCAACAACAAGTCATATTTCTTGATCGGGTTTCCTTGTGCACAGTCACTCACGCCCTCGTCACCTCTCGCCTTGACTACTGCAATGCTCTCTACATGGGGCTCCCCTTGAAGAGCACCCGGAGGCTCCAGCTGGTCCAGAATGCAGCAGCGCGGGTAGTGATGGGAGCAACATGGCGCTCCCATGTAACACCGCTCCTGCGCGAGCTGCACTGGCTCCCGGTGGTCTTCCGGGTGCGCTTCAAGGTGTTGGTTATCACCTTTAAAGCGCTCCATGGCATAGGGCCTAGCTATCTCCGAGACCGCCTGCTGCTACCGACGACCTCCCATCGACCCGTGCGCTCCCACAGAGAGGGCCTCCTCAGGGTGTCATCAGCCAAACGATGTAGGCTGGTGACCCCCAGGGGGAGGGCCTTCTCTGTGGGGGCGCCTACCCTCTGGAATCAGTTGCCCCCAGAGATAAGAAGAATCCATGACCTCAATGCCTTCCGTCGTTCCCTGAAAACCTATCTTTTTCAGCAAGCCGGGTTGGCTTAGAAGAAATTTTTAGATTCTTTTAATTAGTTTGTGATTCTTAACTTTCGGGCCGAAATTTACATATATTTTTAAATGTTTTAATATTTGTATTCTATGTTTTTTATCTTGGCTGTACACCGCCCTGAGTCCTCAGGGAGAAGGGCGGTATATAAATTGGAAATTAAATTAAATTAAATATCCTTCTAATGTCAATAATCTAGTATTTCTTAACATTATCCATTCAAATCCATAACATTATCCACATCAAATTTATCACTTGGTAATATAATTCCCAATTGGACAAACCAAAACCTCCTTGTATTCTGGCATCTTGCAACAATTTTAATTTTAATTTTATTTATTTATTTATTTATTTTATGCAATTTATATGTCGCCCTATCTCTGAGGACTCAGGGTGGCTCACAACAGTAAAATGCATAGTTCCTATTAAAACGATATAGAGTTAAAACCCAATTTAAAACAGTTTAAAATTCATTAACCCCCCCACCCCCATCAGTCCAGGCTACGGAACAACCAGGTCTTCAACTCGTGGCGGAATGAGCGAAGGTCAGGGGCCATCCGGAGCTCCAACGGAAGTTGGTTCCAGAGGGTGGGTGTGCCCACAGAGAAAGCTCTCCCCCTGGGGATTGCCAGCCGACACTGTCTGGCCGACGGCACCCTGAGGAGGCCCTGTCTATGGGAACACACCGGGCGATTGGGGATTGTCGCTGGCTGCAGGGGGTCCGACAGATATCCCGGGCCTAGGCCATGAAGGGCTTTATAGGTGATAACCAGCAACTATATGCTCGCCTTTTTACCCTGCCAGATGTATTTCAACACTGTTTTATTCAAATCTTCAAAATAATCTTTCTCTGGCTTAATTGGAATTACAAGAGAGAAAACATTGAAATATAAGGATAAGGAAATTGTGATTCTGAAGCAAATACTGAGTAGAGTGAGGGAGATGAGAAGAGAGTATCATTTTTTGACCAAAATATTACTTCAGAAAGGCGTGAATTATAGATGGCTGATACCAGAAGGCCTGGTGTTGACATGGCAACAACAAAAATATAGAATAGACTCAATTGATAAAGCAAAAGCATTTTGTGCAGAATACCTCAGAGAGAAAGAAGTAGAGACAAGAAGAGAAGATTCACTGATTGAACTACAAGAAGAATGCTTAGTAATGACTGAAAAAGAAGAAGGCGCAGTAGGTGGTAACGTGGAATATAGAAAACAACGTGAACTGAGATCCACTAGAGCAATAAACCCTTCTTATAAAATATAAGTATGGAAGAAAAAAAATTGATTACAATAAATATAAATGGACTTAATTTAGCTATCAAAAGAAGAAAGATATTTCACAAATTAGAGAAACTAAAGTTTGATTATAATTTGTCTACAAGAAGTGCATATCAAAAAGAGCATACCAAGAGCCTTGGTACTACAGTGGTTTAAAGCACCCTGTTATTAACACAGCTGCCTGCAATTTACTGCTGGTTCGAATCTCTCCAAGGCTCAAGGTTGACTCAGCCTTCCATCCTTTCTAAGGTAGGTTATTACAAGACACTACAGGAATCGTTGAGCCTCCCACTGTTAGAAGTCATGAATAAAGTCATGTTAAAGATGAAAATACCCAAGTCATGGTCAGAAGCATATATTACACTTGTTCCAAAGGAGGATATTGACCCACAACAAATTAAAAATTATAGGCCTATATCCCTGCTAAATTCACATTACAAAATATTGGCTTCAATATTGGCAGAAAGACTTAAACGATATCTAAATAATTGTATACACTCCGATCAAAATGGGTTTCTGCCAAAAAGACAGATTAGAGACAATATGAGGATAATTTTGAACACTTTGGAATATTATGAGGCACATCCTGAAAAGCAAATGACTTTGATATTTGTAGATGCACAGAAAGCCTTCGATAATGTGAATTGGAGATTTATGCTATTACAGCTGGAACAGCTGGGCTTTGGTAGAAAATTTATTCAAGCCATAGAAGCCATATACTACAAACAAACAAACAAACAAACAAACAGCAAAAGTAATGATAAATGGAGAATTGAGTCCATTGAAATAAAAAAAGGAACGAGACAAGGTTGTCCACTGTCACCTCTGTTGTTTGTGTTAACATTAGAATTGCTAAACAGAAATATTAGAGAAGATAAAGATATAAAAGGAATGAAAATCCAAAAGGAATGTTGCAATATTTTCAGGATCAGACTCAATAAGATTAGTAAGAGTTAAAGGTTTAAATATATTTCCTTTTATTTACAATAGGCATTCTATATTCACTGAATATTCACAGATAGAAGCAAGGAAAAGGGTGCATGTAGCTCCTTATATATACAATGGGTGGAGCTATATGTGGGAGTGGTGAATTATGAATACATTAACAAGTGAAGAATAAGTTAACCCCTGATACCCCGTTCATATACTATTTACACATTAGAGAATAAGGCATTTACATCTGACAAATCCCCCTCTAAATGCCGATTCGTTATGCAACACCAATTACATTCAGATTCAGGACAATACAAAACATACAACTTAGAAGTTAAATATTTATGTTGCTTAGAAGGTAAAGGCTTTGTCAATATGTCAGCTAATTGTTCTGAAGTATCACAATGCACTGCTCTGATAAATCCATCCTGAGATAATTGTCTCACATGTTTAAATTTTATATCTATGTGTCTGGACCTTTGTCCAATAGCATCAGATCTAGATATTTCAATGGCTGCTTTATTGTCTTCATGCATAACAAAAGGCAAAGCAGGTTTTTTCCAAACATCTGAAATTAAATCATTAAACCATACAAGGTTATTTGCAGCTTTGGATAAACAAACATATTCCGCTTCTGTAGTTGAAGTGGCCACTAGTTCCTGTTTACCAGTGTACCAGTAAACTGGACAGTCATTTAATAGGAATATATAACCAGATGTACTTTTTCTACATGAGGTGTCTCCAGCCCAGTCCGCATCTGCGTAACATGTAAGCTTTGGTTCTTTATTGTCATTAGGTTCTAACATTAAACAAAAGTCTAGTGTACTTTTCAGATATCTTAAAATTCTTTTAACAGCTTCCCAGTGATACATTGTTGGTTTGCTGACATGTCTGGATAATAAATTGAGTGGTAAGGCGATATCTGGTCTTGTGTTTTCCTATATATAAAATATCATCTACATAAATTAACACGAATTCAATGTGATCATCACTCTTTTTGACAAAGAAACAGTTATCAGCAGTGGTAGCGTTGAAATCCATGGTCTTAAGTACTTTTACCAAGCAATCGTACCATCTTTTGCCAGATTGCTTTAATCCGTATAAACTCTTGTTTAACAACCAAATCTCATTTTTGTTTGTGTATTGACTGTGAGGTGCTCTTACGTATATTTCCTTATCTAGTTTTGCGTGTAGATACGCAGTCTGTATGTCATATTGAAATACATCAAGATTGAGTGCTGATGCTACCACTAGAGCTGTTTTGACACTCTCTGTTCTTACTGTGGGGGAATACGTGTCAGTATAGTCCTCCGGATATTTCTGTGCATAACCTTGTGCAACTAGTCTGGCTTTGTATAGAGTATTGCCTCCCTCTAAGTTCTTAATTTTATATATCCACCTGGTACCAATAATTGTTTTATCTTTAGGTGCAATTGCAGGTGTAAATACATTTAATCCTTGTAAACTTTCCATCTCCTTTTTCATCGCTAATTCCCATTTTTCTTTTTCTTCACGAGGGAGTTTTAACACTTCCTCATATGTATTAGGTGTTGTTGGCTCACCATTCATGTGCATTATATAATCCTTGTATTTATTTGGCATTTGATTTCTGGTGTTTCTAATAGTTTTTTCAGGTTTACTATCGTTATCATGCAAATATCTTGCTTCCTTTTTTGTTAGTGTGTCTGTCTTTATTTTGTGTTGGCTATTTGTCCAAGTTTTGGTTTTGTTTTTATATTTGTTGATATTTTGCTTTTCTATGGTCCCTTTCTCATGAGATTTTGTATCTTTGTATTTATTTGGAAATATTTCATTAAGATGTAATTTAGACCAGTTGGCCTGTTCATGGAACACAGCTGTTCTGGATACTATAAATTTGTTATTATTATCAATGAATCTGTACCCTTTAGTGCCAGTCTCATATCCCATAAATCTGAGTCTTCTGGATATGTTTTCTCCCTTTCTTCTTAATTGCTTAGGTATGTGTACGTCTGCAGTGACTCCGAATATGTGCATGTGTGCTAATTTTGGTTTCCTATTATACATCACTTCATATGGTGTCTTATTTACAATGCTGGACCAGGTTCTATTTTGTGTGTAATTTGAATAATGTAAGGCTTCTGACCAGAATTGTTTGCTTAAGCCAGCATCTTCCAATGTGCATCTAATCATGGTTTGTAATGTTGAATTCTTCCTCTCTGCAATCCCGTTCTGGAACGCAGAAAATGGACTAGATGTGTAATGTAACATTCCTTTGTCTTTTAACCATTGGGAGAATTCTTTAGACATGAATTCACATCCCCTATCTGTCATGATTTGTTTTATTTTGATATTGTGTTGTGTTTCTATGCGTTTGTAAAATTCTTTAAATTTTTGAAAGGTTTCATCTTTGTGTTTTAATGTATAAACAAATCCATAGCGGCTATAATCGTCTACTATTGTCAAGAAGTAACGTTTTCTATAAGTGATTGATGGAGTTAATGGGCCAACTAAATCCATGTGTACTAAATCAAAAATTTTGTTAGTTGATCTAGTAGATTTTCTTGGCCTGGGACTAGTTTTTAGTTTTGTAGATTTACATACTGAGCATTCCAAATAGTTTTCACAATTTTTTATTTTAACACCTTCTGCGTGTTCAGTCATTTTTTGTACTACAGGAAAACTGGCATGTCCTAACTTCCTATGTAAGATGTGAGCACACTCATCATGAATTGGCTTACCTATTTTTGGTTTTTTTTCATTGTGTGCATCTATGTGATCATGAGATATTTTACATTCATCATTATCACTGTTGCTAATATTTTCATCATCTACTTCAATACAATCTCCCATATTTGAATCAATGTTATGCAGCCATTTTTCCTTTGTTATCAGATAAGGTAGGCCTCCTTTAATCATCACAGTGCCTATATTTATTTTATTCTTCTCTAAAGTCGCTTTTCCTTTTGAAAAAACAATGTTAATGTCAGAATCTCTACTTAGTTTTATGGCACTTAGTATGTTATGAGGTATTTCAGGTATTAGCAATACCCCCTCTATTTTTCCTAGACCAGGCAGGGTTACATTCCCTCTACCTAATACTTGAACCTTTTCTTGGTTAGCTACCTTTATTACAAATTTATCTTCTGTAAATGAAGACAATATATTTTTGTTATTAGTGGTGTGATTAGTTGCTCCAGAATCAATAAGCCAATTATTGTTCTCATTTTGCTGTATGTTAGTGTTGTCTTGTTTATTTAACCCATTCAGTGAGCCAGATTTTCTATCCTTTGAATTATCTCTGCCCCCTCTATTCTCTTTGTAATTTGGTGGGCTTCTGTATCTATGTCTATCTATGGAAGACTGTCTATAATTGTATTTGTTCCTATATTCTGACCTATGTCTTTCCTTTGAAATCTTGGGGCAATCTCTTCTATTGTGTTCCCTGGATCCACAATTGTGACATTTAAATGTTTCATTATATTTTTCTTGGAAAGCTACTTTCCTATATGGTTTGTGTTCTGTGTGATTGTTAGAACGATTTCTTCTTGAATTGTCTTCTGCTATCAATTTATTGGATAGACTTTCTATGGATAAGTATCCTAGATTGATTGTGTCTAAATGTGACATAAAATTGTCCCATGATGGATCAAGTGAGTTGATAATAACACTTTTCATTGTTTGGTCTGAAATCACCTCCCCCCTCAAATGCAGCTCAGCTCTTATTTTGTTTAAAGATATTAAATGCTCACTTATGGAAACCCCTGGTTTTATCCTAGATGAAAAGAAATCTTTAGACATCCTTGTGGTGGTAGCTACACTATCACTGTGAAACAAATTAAACATGCATTGAATAATTTCTGAAACAGTCAGATTTGGCTTAATGCTGTGATACATTGCAGGAGACACACTAGATATTATTAAGAAAAATGCTCTATGGTGTAAACAATCTATTTTTAGAGTCCAAGGTCTTTTTTGGGGGGCTAGTGATAAAAAATAGTAAGCTTTCCTTCATAAAGACAACCTGGAGCTGTTGATACCATTCTTGCAAGTTAATGCCATCAACCCTTAGCTTCGGGAAGTCACTGGGTAAATTTCCGACATTATTGGGTCCATTACTTACAACCTGAGGTAGTCCGTGGTCTCGTAAATGCAGAAAATTGCAAAACGGCGTGGGGATGCTCGCAACGAGTCTGCGCGGTCTTCTCGTCAGTTCATGTCTTCCCGGGCCGTCTGCGTAGTCTTGCGCATGCGCGTTGTCCATTTCTTCTTTGGAGTCGTCGTGGAAGGTTCTCCCCATTGCGGCTCGCTCGTTCTGCTCCTCCTCGGACGAATCGGTCTCTGGTTCGATTTTGGGAGTCCTGACGACGGCAGCTGTTCTTCCTCTTCTTTTGAGGGCGTTGGTGCTTGCTTCGGTCTGTGGCGTAGGGCGGTATCGGCAGGGCTCTCTGGGTTCGGGCGTCAGCGCTCTCGTAGTCAGGATGGGAGCGGGCAGGTCTTGAGGCATTGGCTTGCTCGCTCGCTTCTTCGTTAGCTTTTTAGTAATTTTTAGTTTTGGCCCAAATGCGGCAAAAAGCGTTTTCATTGCTGATTTTATTTGGTAGTTTGTTGAATCACCTTCACTTTCTGATTCTGATTCTTCTGAGGTGTTTGAATCTTCTTTTTCATTTTCGTTGTCTGGTAATGTTTTTCGCGCCAGAAATTTTGAATTGAGCTTTTTGATTGGCTCTGCTTCGCTCATCTTGGAGGCCTGTTGAAACCAAGATGGCTGCCGTTCAAAATTTCGCGCGGGATCACCGTTTTTCTTCTTCGCAATGATTTTCTCTGCAGTCATATCACTCACTATTTTTGGGTCTTTAGACTTTTCATTAGTGATGTTTTTCTCTCTCGCTGCTCCGCTGTTCTTCAGCATATCTTGGAGGTTCGCGATGAGGCTTTCATCATTCTTCTGGCTCTTTAATAATTTTAATATCTCTGACCTGAGTTCGTTATTCTCTATCTCGATTTCCTCCTGGTCATCATTTTCATCTATTATTTCTTCGTCTTCAGTGGTGTATTCTTCGGATTCTCTCGAAATTGCGTTTGTGGATTCGTTGATTATTTCTTGTTCTGTTTCCATTTCTTTGCTGTAGGCCCTGGTGTTGGGCCTATCTTTCTTAGACATTTTTAAGTTTTTATTGAGTCAATTAACCATCCTCTGCTACCAGCTTGTTGCAATATTTTCAGGATCAGACTCAATAAGATTAGTAAGAGTTATTTATTTATTTATTTATTTTATTGAATTTCTATACCGCCCTACTCCCGAAGGACTCAGGGCGGTGCACAGCCATGAAATAAAACACATAAATATACAAAATTTAAGATCAAATAAAAATGAATTAAATAAATTTGGCTGAATTAATACTAATTAAAAACCCATAATTTTAAAATACATTTAAAAATTTAAAATTTACAGTTTAAAAGGGAGAAGAATTAGGCGAGGCCGGCTTGATGAAATAAAAGCGTCTTCAACTCGCGGCGGAAGGTGCGCAGATCCGGAATCCTCCGTATCTCTGGGGGGAGCTCATTCCAGATCGTTGGGGCCCCCACAGAGAAGGCTCTCCCCCTGGGGGCCGACAGCCGACATTGTTTGGCCGACGGCACCTGGAGGAGCCCCTCTCTGTGGGAGCGTACTGGTCGGTGGGAGGCTGTTGATGGTAGTAGGCGGTCCCGTAAGTAACCAGGTCCTAAGCCATGGAGCGCTTTAAAGGTGGTAAAGGTTTAAATATATTTCCTTTTATTTACAATAGGCATTCTATATTCACTGAATATTCACAGATAGAAGCAAGGAAAAGGGTGCATGTAGCTCCTTATATATACAATGGGTGGAGCTATATGTGGGAGTGGTGAATTATGAATACATTAACAAGTGAAGAATAAGTTAACCCCTGATACCCCGTTCATATACTATTTACACATTAGAGAATAAGGCATTTACATCTGACAAGGAAGAATACAAATTGCAAGCATTTGCAGATGACCTGGTTTTTATTCTTGAAGAGCCATTAGAATCAACAACTAAATTGATAGATAAGATAGGAGAATATGGGAAAGTAGCAGGTTTGAAAATAAACAAAGAAAAAATGAAGATTTTGATAAAAAAACATGTTAATAAAACAAAAAGAAGAACTGGCGGAAGTATTGAAGATGCAGGTCACAAATAAGGTTAAGTACTTGGGGATATACCTGACAGCAAGATGTAGCACACTCAAAGAGAACAATTATAATAAACTCAAACAACAGATAGTGGCAGATTTGGGAAAATGGGAAAATTTACAACTATCATTGATAGGGAGAATATCAACGATTAAGATGATTATCGCTTTTAAGTTGATTTAAAACCATTGTTATTTTATCAAAATTTTAAATGAAGTTTCAAATAAGGCTTGTAAGTTGAAAGACTTAAGTTAAAAATTATTTGAGTATCATTTTGAAGACAGTTTTTATCCACTTGTTATCATGCAAAACCCTCAGGTTTCTAATCATATCACAAAAATTGTTTCTGAGTCCTTTGCTGAAATCCAGTTATGTCACCAGAGTTCCCATAATCTATTTAGGAAGTGTGATGATGTGTGAGAATGACTTTAGGGATGAGGAGAAGAGAGGCTGCCTAGGGAAGGATTAGCTAAGAGGGGAGAATCCTGCAGCTGCATAATGGGAGGGAAAGAAACTCAGAAAGGATCCTGGCTAACTTTTCAGGCTGAGAAAAGAGTTGGTGGGAGATTTGTTCTTTCAGATCTGCAACATTTTGTTAATGTCGCATTACAATCAAGTAGAATTAGCACATCTGGAGATGTTTTCCATCAGGATGACCAGGGAGAAGATTAGCCTGACAACTTTCTTCTTGATCAACCCATGTTTTCTGGGAATCAACCTGTTGTTTTCAAAGAGTTTATGAATCATCTTTTTTCTTTCTCTGTTCATTTTATTTGTCATCTGCTCTAGAATGTTCCCTATATTTGACCAATTGTATCAATTATATACTTTTTTTATATTTTGTCAGTAAATGATTGACAAATTTTTCTCAAACTTTCTCGTTCACTTATGAAGATGATGACAGTATTTGTATCCTATTTAACCATATTTGGAGATTAGACAATTGTAGAAGAAAGATTCAATGTGGGATAAGAAACAAAGTTTTCTGTTTTTCAATTTCTTTGATGTTCCCATTCTAGTTTCATCCCTTTCTGGAGAAGAATGAATTTTGGAATATTTCTGAGAGGAAACTGTACTTGGACCAAAATGGAGAGATAAAAGCAGATCTGGGCATTAAGGCCTCCTTGGTTCTCCCCAAGGAATATCCCAGGACAGAGGCTCTAGCATATTTTAAAAGACAGAGATTTACTATCAGAGGAGGTGCTCTTTCATGGCTAAAGTCGCTCAATAAGGTGGGAGAAATTTTGGTGTCTTTTCTCTGTTTTCCAAAGCCTGAGGTCCCATTTCCAGTGGGCAAAGCATAGAGTCTCCAGGGTGGTTGGCCTCCCATGCCAGTTGGTGTCATCTCATGGAAGTTCTTCAACAGACGGGACCTAAGTGGAGTGGCTTTGCCATGTTTTATGGAAACCTTTCAAGATCTTACTGGGCAACTTTGAACTTTGAAACTGAAACTTTGTTCTCAGTTTTAAGATGAATATATCATCATACTTAATTTTTTCTCCAATTTCATCCCTCAAGACTTTATTAAATAGAAAAGTACTTTATTGCAATGTTAAATTCCAAAAGGAAAAGGTAAGAACTAAATGAAGAATCTGCCAGTTCTGTTACCTCCTGCATCTGTTTAGAAGTAGTCAGAGGTTTCATATTTACCCCAATGAAGACCAGAGGCTACTTGTCTCTACCCATTTCTACCTCCATTTTCCATGGACGGAGGGTCCTAACATCTTTTCTCTGGCATTCCTTGTTTTTCTGCTCAGTCTCTGCCTCAGTCCAAATGTGTGGAAAATTGTCATCCTGGATTTGTCAAGAGGGCTCGAGAAGGAGAGCCAGTTTGCTGCTATGACTGCATTCCTTGTCCGGAGGGGACCTTCTCCACTCAGGAAGGTGGGTCACACAGAGGAAAATGGGAGGCCTTGCAGGAAGTGGATCCATCCAGAACATTTTCATGAAAGTGCAAGTTAAAAGACACATTTAAGCTCACCTGTATTTTTTTTTTATTTTTAACCTGCACAATTACTTATCTAAACAGAATTAAATCAGAAAGACTTGGAAGGAGGGGCTGGGAAAGAGATGGGAGGAGGGGGTGGCAGACTGGGCAAGCTTTACTAACAGCGGAGGAAATATCTCTTCTGCTTTTTACTTTGGATATGTGCTGCTAACTTTACCTTTCTAGGAATATCTAAGTTCTTTGAAACTTGATGAATTGTTTTAGGTCCACCTTCTGAAAGACCTTTCAATTCATTGTTTATTGGCCTCCCTTGAGGATCACTGAGAAGGTGTCACTGGTCCATAATCTGGTGCTGTGGATAGTTATGGGGGGAACTCATTACACAAATAGTCTGCCAGTCATGTAGATCAATCAATCAATCAATCAATAATCAGAACAGGAAAGGACCTTGGAGGTCTTTTAATCCTACCTCCTGCTCAAGCATTTCAGACAAGTGACTATCCAGTCTCTTCTCAAAAACCTCCAATGTTGAAGCACCCACAACTTCTGGAGGCCAACTGTTCCACTGTTTAATTGTTCTCACTGATAGGAAGTTTCTTCTTAATTCCAGGTTGCTTCCAGATGTTACAAGATGCTGTAGGAATCCTCCAAGTCCAGGATATTAACTGCCATGTGGCAGAACTCTGGATGTTTGCCTAAAAAGATTATATGATTCATTATTAATCTCTAATAATATAGGTTCCTATGAAGATTCTATGCATTACACAGGAAATAATTAACATCCTATGTCTTCCCTCACCTTCATATATCTAGCTACGTTTTTTAAAAAAATATCCTTCTTACGCTCTTTTTAATGAAATAGCTAAGAAATACTTCTTAGAAAATGCCCGTGATAACAGGTGTCACCCAAAGATGGTATTTCTTGACATGTAAAAAACCCAGTATATTAAAGAAATATTACTTTCTGGCTTTCTCAGATACACAAAAATGCACCAAGTGTCCAGATGATAAATATCCAAATGTGGACAGAGTCCAATGTATCCCCAAAGTCATATCCTTCCTGTCTTATGAAGAACATCTGGGCATCATCCTGGTCTCTTTTGCCCTATTCTTGTTCTTAATCACAGGCCTTGTTTTAATCATCTTCATGAAATACCGAGAAACTCCCATTGTCAAAGCCAACAACCGGGACCTCTCCTACATCCTCCTGGTCTCCCTCCTGCTTTGTCTTTTGTCTCCTTCTCTCTTCATTGGTCAACCAAGGAAAGCCACCTGCCTTCTCCGACAAACGGTTTTCAGCATCATCTTCTCAGTTGCCGTTTCTTCTCTCTTGGCCAAAACCATCACGGTGGTGCTGGCCTTCCTGGCCACAAAACCAGGAAACCGAGTGAAGAGATGGTTGGGGAAGAGGTTGGCCAACTCCATCATCCTTTCTTGTTCCGCTGTCCAAATTATCATCTGCTCCATCTGGATGGGAGTTTCTCCCCCCTTCCCTGACTCTGACCTCCATTCCCAGCCTGGAGAGATTATCCTACAATGCAACGAAGGGGCCGTTGTCATGTTCTACGTCACCCTCAGCTACATGGGCTTCCTGGCTGCCATCTGCTTCACGGTGGCTTTCCTGGCCAGGAACCTGCCTGGGGCCTTCAACGAAGCCAAGCTGATCACCTTCAGCATGCTGGTCTTCTGCAGTGTCTGGGTGACTTTTGTGCCCACCTACCTGAGCACCAAAGGGAAATCCATGGTGGCTGTGCAGGTCTTCTCCATCCTGGCCTCCAGTGCTGGTCTGCTGGGCTGCATCTTCATCCCCAAGTGCTACATTATCCTTCTGAGGCCAGACCTCAACACAAAGGAGCAGCTCACAGCCAGAACAAATGTAAAAACATGAAATATAACACAAATGTGATATTGAAAGAATTGTTAAAAGTTTCTTTTATTTGAAAGGAGATATTCTTTCCATTTAGATAGTATGCAGGAATCCAAGAAGAATATATGTCTATGTTTCTTTAATCCCCTTCCCTTTCAGCTCAATAAAGAGAACTCTGGGAAGGTCATTCAGAGGAATTTGATGTTCAGGAACAGCCAATGAACCTGACGCCTTATAAAAATAATTTGAGCATGTTTTCCTACTGAGGGAGCTGAAAAATGTTTCTGTGTGGGAGAAAAGCCTGAGGAGGAAGAATGGCAAGATGGAAGCTGTGGGAAAGAAGCTCCAGTCATGTTGTGTGACAATCTCTGAGAGAAGCCATGAAATACCCAAATGATGTGAAGGTTTCACCTGCTCTCCGCTGGGGAGGCAGATCTGCGCAACTCTTAAATGGCTCCTTCTTGATGTCCTGATGAGACCTACTCTAGAGAAAGAGTGGATCACAACAGCCATCTGGGATTTCACTGGGGCTCACTTTGTCTGGCTCCCTATTTTTTCTTTCCTTATTCAAAAAATAAAAGAGAAATATCTAACAGTGTTCAGGCCCTTTAATGGTCCACTCTACAATTTCTACCTAAAGCCTTTTCTCTGCTCCTCTTCCAAGCTTCTCTTGTCTGTGAAGGGCTGGAGAAGATGCCCAGAGAAAGGAGACCCGGAGACTCTCCCCAGGGGGAGGTTGAGGGGATCCTGTCTAAAGGCATCACAGACTGTGGCAGGAGGGTTCAACGCTGCATCTTCATCCAGGTCCCGGAAGGGGGCGAGCAAGGATGGGAAGAGCTGGGTTTCTAGGAAGCTGCTCTGCTCTCCAACCACCGAGTCTGCTGATTGATTAGAGACCAATTTGTATCTTTCAGAATGGCTCCTAATTGCAAATAGAATCCCACTGAAAATTCCATTTTCAGGGGATAAGAAAAGTTCTGATGGGTCAGAAGGTCAGTCCAAGAGTCACGATGAGCAGAGAGAGGCCTCTGGTTCTCCCACAGGCAGAAGGCAGAGACTTTGCCCAACACGCAACGGGTGTTTCCCCACAACTGAACTTTCCTCCATCACCCCAGACAGTGCTGGACACTCGGCCATCTCCCCATCTAGGACTCCCCAGTTCTGGGATCAGAATATCTGGGGTATCGGAACTGGGGAGTCCCAGATGGAGGGATGTCTCAGTGCCCAACACTGTCTGGGGTGATGGAGGAAGGTTCAGTTGTGGGGAAGCACCCATTGAGTGTTGGGCAAAGCAATAAGTCATTAATATGAGAACATTAATATGAGAAGATTCATATGAGAAAATATTTCCAAGTTTCACTCCCCCAATCAAAAAGTACTAAGGCGGGCCTGGAACGCAGGAGCCTCCTGGTGATTGGCCCAAAGTCCCCCACGGAGTTTCCATGCCTAAGGGAGGATTAGAACTCAGAGCCAGCTGGCTTTCATGCCTAAAACAGGAGCAGGACTCCAAGTCCCCCCATGACTGGCTCCAAGTCCCCCATTTGGCTTTTGTGGGAAGGTGGGATTAAAACTCCGGTGATTGGCATGAAGTCCCTCAGCGGCCTTTGACTCCCCTTACGGTCTCCAGGCACAACTGAAGGCTTCCCACAGACGAAGCTGCTCTCTGCTGCCGCCCCCTGGCTCCCCTCCGCCTGGCGCCCCTCACCTGCCCCGCTCCCTGCCCCCCCCCGCTCGGCCAGCGCCCCCTCCGACAGCCCCGCTCCCGCCTCCCTGGCCTTCCTCCCCTGGGGCTGAGCGAGCGAGCCCTCGCGGGAGCTCCGGGGGTCTGCAGGGGGGGGCATCCGGCGAGGCGGCGGGGAAGCAGCCTTGGGGGGAGCTCCGGGGATGGATTCCTCTCCCTGCGAGGTTGCAGCCGTCGGGCTGCCGGGTGGGGAGAAACGGCAGCTCCCTTCAGCCCGGAGGAAGGCGAGCGAAGGGCAGCGGCAGCAACGGCGCAGAGCGGGAAGCCCTTGGAAGGGGGGGGGGGCTCGGGAGGGAAGGTGCTCGGGGAGGGGGGGTAAAGGTCTCAACGTCCCCCCCCTTTTTTTGTTACCTGCGTCCAGGTGAGCTTCCGAGAGGACCAGCATCACCTGGAGCTTCTCATCCGCTGCAGCTCTGAGGCCTCTCAATTCTCCCCCTCCCCCCTGAAAGGGCACACCGCCTCCCCTCCCCCCACCCCCCTTAATCCCTTCCCCGGTCTTGGTCCGACCCAGCGCTCCCAGGACGGCGGTCCTCCCCCCCCCCCCGGCAGCTCCTGCCCAGAAGCCTTTGGAGGGTCAGCCGAACTCCCCCCCAGGACAGAAAATCCCTTTCTTTCTTTCTTTTTTTTCTTTCTTTCCTCCTTCCTTCCTTTCCTTCCTTCCTTTTTCTTTCTTTCTCTCCTCCTTCCTTCCTTCCTTTTTCTTTCTTTACTCCTTCCTTCCTTCCTTTTTCTTTCTTTACTCCTTCCTTCCTTCCTTTGTTTTCTTTTTCTTCCTTCCTTCTTTCCTTTCTTCCTTCCTTTTTCTTTCTTTCTTCCTTCCATCTTCCTTCCTTCCGTCCTTCCTTTCTTTCCTAACTTCCTTTTCCTTCCTTCCTTCCTTCCTTCCTTCGTTTTCTTTCTTCCTTCCTTCCTTCCTTCCTTCCTGTCTCTGCCTTTCAGGGCGGCTGTTGCGCTGAGGCCCTTTAAGCTCCGTCCTTCCCCCCAAGCCAGGGGGGCTGCGCACTTTCCCTGCCCTCCCTTCCAACATTGTCTCCGGGGAGACTGAGTGGAGACCCAGCTTCCCACCGCGGGATCCAGCCGCCCCCCTGCCCTCCCCCCCCGTTATTGAGCGCCCCCCGCCCTGCTCGGAGGCGTTTGTGCTTTGATGGGGCCTCTTTCTCTGGGCGGGGGGCGGGGGGAGGGGAGGGAACGCGGGGGGGGCTGGAGGGGGTGGGGAGTGCGGGGCAAGGACCTCGGGGGGGGGCTGATGCGGGGCTGGTGCGGCTTCTTCCTCCTGCGGCGCAAGGGTGCGGGGAGGGGGCGAGGGCTGCGTCTACGGGGGGGGAGGCGGGAGGGGCAGGAGAAGGAGGCGATCCGTTTTTGTGCGATCCTCCCCGCCTCCAGGCTGAGCCCAGTGAGCGGGGCCTTGGCACGACCTCTGCGGCGTCTGGAGGGGAAGGAAACGGAGGCAGGAAGGGAAGGAGGGAGCCGGAGGGGCTGGGAAAAAGAAGGGAAAAAGGGGGGAAAAGGAATGCCAATCATCCCTTCACCTGCCCTCCGGTTGCAATTCTTCTGTAACCACCAATAACTGAATGTCAGCCTGACCTGCTCAGGGATCCCGTCAGTGGGAACGTTTCCCTCTTCAGAAGAGATCCCGAGTCTCGGATTCCGGCCATTCCTTCATCTCCCCTCCCTCTTTCTTTCTCTCCCTCTCTCTCTCTTTCTCTCTCTCTCTCCCTCTTTCTCTCTCTCTCTCCCTCTTTCTCTCTCTCTTTCTTTCCCTCTCCCTCTATCCCTCTTTCTCTCTCTCTCTCCCTCTTTCTCTCTCTCTTTCTTTCTCTCTCTCTCTTTCTCTCCCTCTTTCTCTCTCTTTCTCTCCCTCTTTCTCTTTTTCTTTCTCTCCCGTCTTTTCCTTCCACGGAGGTTCCCTCCCTCATCAGCTGCCCCAAAGTCTCTGGGGCTATTTGTGACCTCCTCTTATTCCGCAGCCCTTCCACAACGGAGCAAAGCCCACCCAGCCAGCCCAAACTCCCCGGGAGGCTGGAGGTCCCAGTGGCCGAGAAAGGGACCCAGAGGGGCCGCTTGGAGACGCTGGACCGGAGGAAGGAGGCGCTTCCTCGGGCGGCGGCGCTGTCTGAATGGCCTCCCGAAGGGCCCCCTGCACCTCCAGCCCCGCCCGGCTGCTCGGCTGAAGTCCGGAGGGCGCTGGACCCGGAGCGTCTCCAGGGCTCAATCACTGGGCTAATGGGGAGGAAAGCGCCCCCTGTGGGAAGGAGGCAGAGAGGAGCTGGCAGAGGGAAGGGAAAGGGGGCGGGGCTTCTGAGAAGGGCGGGGGAAAGAGGGAGGAGAATCTGGCTTTAACGCAGCGCCCGCCCTGGGCGCCCATCCAGGTGAGACCCTCAGCATCCCTGCTTAGCACCGGAGACGCTCCAGGAGCGCCGCCTTTCTCGGGCGCTTTGCTCGCTCCTCACCCGCTGCTCCCCCTTTCCCTCTCCTTCCCTCCCTGGCTTTAAGCCCCTCCCTCCTCCTCCTCCTCCTCAACCGCTCCCCTTCCCCCAACCACAACACGCACCCACAAAAACACCCTCCACCTCCCATCCACAGCCAACCAACCAACCAGCCACTCTCCCGCCAAGATCACCCCCAAAAGACTCTGCCCTTCGCAAAGCAACGCCAGCCCCCTCCCCACGCACCCCTCGCCCCCTCCCCAAACGCTCCTTTTCTGTAGTTGCACCTCCCGGCTCCCCCCTCGCCTCGCCCAAAGGAGGCTCCACCTCCACCCCCCCCCAAAAGGCCCGTTTCGACTCACCTTGATCTCGGAGGGATCCACTTTTATGTCTCCCCCCCCCCCAAGGGAGACCAACTCTCACCTTCTCCAGAGGCTCTTTTCTACAGTTGGGGGAGCGAAGAAGCGCGGAGCTTTCTCCCTCCTCCCCCTGGGACTTTCAACTAAGCAGAAGATGCGGCTTGGGGGTCTCCGGGAGCCCCTCGGCCCCCAGCCAGCTGCCCTTGACAAAAGGGGAGGCAGAAAGAGGGTTTAATTTCTTGTCTTGGGGGCCCCTCTCCTGCCCCTCCACTGGCTTCTTAGGAAGCCCCTGCCAGGTAGAAGGACCGCCATCCTCGGGTGCTGCTTGGGACAAAGACTGGGGGGGGGGGGAGACTAACGGAGGGCAATGAAATCCGGGGCCTCCTTTCAGGTCATGGGGGGGGAGAATGGAGAGAGCTCAACTCTGCAGTTGCATTAAAAGCTCCGCAGTGATGCCGGCGCTCTTGGAACCTCACCTGGACGCAGGTAAAAAGGGGGGAGCTGGGACCTTCTCCGGGGCCAAGAGAAGATCCGCTTCCCTCCTGCCCTCCTCCCCCCTTCCTGGCGCCGCAGCTGCTCCGGACCTTCCCCAACCACCGGCCTCCGTTTGGCCCCAGCCGGATGCAGCGCAGCCTCGAAGGGAAAGGAATAGGCGAATAGGAGCTGGAGCCTTGCTTTGGATTACAATTCTCAGAATCCACGACGTTGCTCGCATTGGCTGGAGTTGATGGGATTTGTAGTACGAAATACAAGGGGGCGCGATCTGCTTTACCTGCACTGCGCAAATCCTACCCCCTTCCCTTCATTGCTTGAGTGGAGAAATACTTCAGAGCCCCCCCTAGGACTACAAAGCCAATTCCCGAAGAGGAAAGAGGAGCCCGTAGGATTGTAGAGGAAACCTCCTGATTGGCCGAACCTGTTGATCCCTCGACCCCCAGGAGAGGCTTTGCAGTCAGAGATGAAAGGAAGACAGCCAGAAGTCCACAAACGGAGTAGATCCTAGACGGAAGGCGGGACTCGGAATCCCTGGGAGGCTTTCAGGGACCCGGATGGTCTTATCCGTCCTCGGATGCTCAGAGGAAGTTTAAAGGGCTTCACTGACCGGGATTTGAGTAACGGTCGACTCTTCCTCCTCTGCCTGGGGTGGGGGCTCTCCTTCTCTGGCGGACTGGAGCCTGGAGCGCAGGAGGCAGGGGCTCTTTCCCAGAGAGCCCAGAGACGGGGGAGCTGGGAGAGTCTGGAGGGCAGGAAGAGACTCTGCTTAGCAACTCACGGAGTCTCTTTACAGTTATGGCAGAGAATTGCTTTAGTCTGGGGAGAGGTTTGTTGGTAAGTGAATAAGAATAACGGAACTACTCAGGAGTAACTTCCAGGGCTGGAATTCAGCCGGTTCTCCCCCGTTTGTTAATTTTATGCGCAGTTCTGAGAACCGGCTGAATTGCCTCGGCCTGGCCCCTCCTCCCGGCCTTCCTTGCCTTGCCCCACCTCGCCCCTCCCCTCCTAAGCCCCCCCCCTTAAAAAAGTACCTGTTTCGAGATCCCATGGACCACTTTGGCTCAGGCAATGGGATTCCCCGCCCGGTTCCCTCTCTCCGCCAAGCGAAGGAAGCGTACAAATGCTGCCGAGGCCAGAATGGGGCTTCCTCCAACTTCGGCATTGGGTGGGTCCAGAAAGAAGGAGGACCAATGGGAAGTCTCCCTTCTGCAGCGTCATCCGTCTCCGGGCAGAGTCTCCCTTGACTTCACCCACTGGAGGAGAGAGTTCCGCGCAGAGAAGAAGCCCCAGTTGGTTCTTCAGGCCAAGATCCCCCCTCCCCATTTCTCCGTTCCGCTCTCCTCCTTCAGCTGAAGCCCCCAAAGGACTCTGCCTGGAGACCGATGACGCTAGGGCAGGGAGAATTCCCATTGGTGCTGCCCCTCGTTCTGACCCTTCCCATCTCAAAAGTCCTAGACAAACGTTTCCTGCCCCCCCCCCAATGCAGAACCGCGGATTCCTCCTCTGGAGCATCTGGTGGAAAAGGGGGAAATTGCTTTTATCACTCAAAGCCTCTGAAGAAAGTTCATAACTGATCTGAACAAGCAATGAAGAAAGCTGTGCTATATTTGAGGTCAGATCAAAGGCAAAATATTAGCTTTTAATAAATCCAACCTGGTTCTCATGCATGTATTACAATAGTTTGCTAATTAGACATTGTTTAAACTATTGAAGACAGAATATTAGCAAGATTAAACTGATCCGTTTGGGGATACACGGGTATAATTTTAAATCGTTTTTTAATTGGGTTACTGATTTTAATTTGGTATTGTATTGTGATTTGTATTGAAGTTGTCATTTTGTAAGCCGCCTTGAGTCCCTAGGGAGAAAGGCGGCATATAAATCGCAACAAATAAATAAATAAATAAGATTGTATCATAATAATGGAAAATAGTAAATTAAAAAACTATAAAAACTGTAAATCATATTACTATATCACCCTACAATTTACTGCAATTAGATTAACACGTGGAAATGCCAATGGAAGTAGTCTATTCCAACAAAGGGCCTATTATAATTTTTGAGGATTGTGGCATCTCTTTTTGCTACTATATCCCAGATTCTTTGTGGAGGATTCTTTTTAGTTTTAAATTTTATGCCAATACCCGTATTTTCTGATTTTAGACAGAGCAGAAATTGTGTAAATTCCCAAATCAGCTCTGAGGGCAGCAGCTGGAGCCCTTTTGTCCACCCCAAGATCCTCCTCAGAGGCTGAGATTGGGTTGGTTCTGCTGGTGGTTTCTCTCTGAAGCCCCAAACATCAGATTGAGGGGAAACTGGGCCTCCGATACTTTAATAATTGGGGCTGAGGAAGCTGGAAAGCTATGATTTTTTAATTTTTAACACTAGATTCACTCTTGTCCGTGCTCTAAATGAGCTCCTTTGATGAGGGAGCCAAGATTCAGTCTCGGAGAAAACTAACCCAGGTTAGGAAAGGTGTTACTTGCTCTACTGGATTACCCTCAAATAGGCATCTATGGCTATGATGTTGTTTTCCAAGGACCATCACTTTTGAACTTGATTTATTAATTATCAGATAATTATTATGACAAAAGAATCCAAGTGTTCTTCACAGGGTATGCAATCCAATATTTAAGTGTGATAATATCATATCATCAGTGTCAATCACAATCAGTGTGTTCCAATAAGTCTTTAACAGGCTAAACATGTGTACCTATAACAGAAGTTATGACAGAATAAAAAGGTTGGAAGGGACCTTGGAGGTCTTCTAGCTCAAGCAGGAGACCCTGTACTATTTCAGACAAATGATTGTCCAGTCTCTTCTTAAAAGCCTCCAGTGATGGAGCACCCACAACTTAGGAAGGCGAGACGTTCCATTCCTCACCATTAGGAAATTTCTCCTTATTTCTAGGTTCTTCCTCTCATTGCTTACTTTCCATCCATTGTTTCTTGTCTTGCTTTCTGGTTGCTTTGGAAAATAGGTTGACCCCCTCTTCTTTGTGGCAGCCCCTCCAATATTGGTACCGTAAGGTCCTGCCTCTACTCCCCAAATCAAGAAAGTATCAAGGACTCTTGAGGCAGCACATTTCAAAAGGAGCCTTTGATTGAAAGGAATGGATTGCAAGACAAAAGCAAAGCATGCTCTGAGTTCCCCCCAGGCAATTCCGTTAGGATAAAGTGGTTTGAAACCCCTCCTCTGAGTTGGATGCTGAATCCACAAGTGCGAAGATCTTGAGAAAGAGATGAGGATTCCTTCCCATGTGTTTCTTCTGTGAGACTTCCAAACTGAAAGAGAACAGATGCCCCCACCCCCCACCCCGTACTGTTGTGACCCAGGCCCAAGTAGGTAGTAGTTGATGCAAACGGTTCAAAAACAAACAGACTTTATTAGAACAGATGAGAATTAACTCATTCTCAGTGTAGTCCAAACTAAATTAAAACAATCTCTTCATAACAGAAATTCTTCAGTCTAATCACCAACCTTGGTATAATTAGGCAAACTGCCAAAGGCTTCTCTTGGCAAAAGTTCAAAAGCAGAAGACGCCAACAAGAGATAAATGCAGCAAGACAAGAACAAGTCTATCAATGTTTTCCGACAAAGAACCCAAGAGCCGTTGCTGGTCTTTTAAGCCTTATGGGAGGGGCCAATCATCTCTTGGCCCTACTCCTGAGTCGTCCTCTCTGCTTGAGCTGCTCTTGCCTTCTGGCAGCTCTTCTCATGCGTGCACTAGGAACAGGCTCCTCCTGTTCCTCTGCCTCTCTACTGTCAGCCACTGGAGGCTCCAGAGTCCGCACATTACTCCCCGATGTCCCTGGCCCCATCTCTGCCTCCGACACAGAGCCCTCATCCGGGCTTTCCCCAGCCTCCAGGACTGGCCCACGTTCTTCCTCAGCCTCCTCACTGTCTGACTCCGCTGCCAGCTCCACAGGCTGCTGGCGGACCACAACATGTCCATCCCCCAAAGTAAATCCAAGCACAGGGCAGAACAGGCGACAGAGTAAAAGTTATAAACTAGGGAATTACAGGATACGTAGGAAAACAGGATGAGAGCCATAAGTGAGTAAAAGGATCCGGGGTCCCCTCCCCACTTGAATGGCAGTTTCACATAGGGACCTGATGTCAGCTTTGGAAGCCACGTTAGGTACTGACAGATACACTGCTGTCATGTCACCTCTAGTCCTTTTCACTAGGCTGGCCATAGTCCTAGTCATTGTTACCAAAACAGGGAAGATGGCTGCAGCCCAGGTCTTTGCTTGGAAGACTGTGCGGTGTGTTTACCTCAATTGAAAATGGGGATGTAAAATGGATCAAAATAAAAAGGGCAACATGGTAAGAAGAACTTCAGCTATTTGGTTGTGGATAAATGAGAGTTTTACAGTTGACCCAACTTGCCATGCCAGCCACTCTGAGAATGGGCAGGTCACCTCTGTGGCACACATTTTGTGAGTGTGTCAATAAAAGCATTTCAGACGTTCTCCGGCACACGCAAAAATGGCCTCCTCTCGATTTTGATCTGGAACGGACAAATGACTCCTTCAAACCACCATAAGGCCAGGATATGAAAAGGAGAAGGCCCACTCATATAACACAACTGAATTAGTTCAGAGCAAGGTGAGGTCCGTCTGGGCTGAACAGGCAGTTTGAGATTGGAGACTTTCTGCTCTAGTCCCAGAAATCTCTTTATTTTAAATGATTTATAGAGCCACCCGTCTCACATGAATGACATACCAGACTCCATGCTCACAAAGCACTAGAAACTTGAATTTGATTTGGGAATTAATCTCTCCCTTCAATGGCTGGGGTAAGATTTTTATTTCACAAATAGGAAAGCTTACACATTTTTTAAACAGAAATTGTAAATCCTTTCAACTGGTGCAGAAAGTAATGTTAACACTATAACTATTTTAGCTATTTTCTATAAGCTGTTTGACGACACTATTTTCTGTAACGTCCAATTTCACTTCATCTTCCAATCTCTCTGCTCTGCGTCTCCAATAGATTTGCTTAAGGCTGACTTTTATCATTCTTTGCTTTTAATTTCTGTACATCTCATGGATCACACCCTACAGAGCTAAAGAACTTTTTCTACAGATAATTTATCTTTTTTTTTTTTTGATGTTCACTTTTGATTTTTTTTTATTATTATTATTATTATTTATTAGATTTCTATACCGCCCTACTCCCGAAGGACTCAGGGCGGTGCACAGCCAAACAATAAAAACACATACAATACAAAATTTAAAAAATAGAATAAAATCAAATTAAATAATTTTGGCCCCGACAAATTTAAAACCCCAAACTTTTAAAACCAATTTAAAATTGAATATATAAATACTAAAAAATATTTAAAATTTTAAAAATCTTTTATAAAAGAGGGGGAAAATTAGGCCAGGCCGGCCTGGTGAAATAGTAAGGTCTTTAAGGCGCGGCGGAAGGTGCGCAGATCCGGGATCCTCCGTATCTCTGGGGGGAGCTCGTTCCAGATAGTAGGTGCCCCCACAGAGAAGGCTCTCCCCCTGGGGGCCGCCAGTCGGCATTGTTTGGCTGATGGCACCCGGAGGAGCCCCTCTCTATGGGAGCGTACCGGCCGGTGGGAGGCTATTGGTGGTAGTAGGCGGTCCCGCAAGTACCCGGGTCCTAAGCCATGGAGCGCTTTAAAGGTGGTAACCAAAACCTTGAAGCGCACCCGGAAGACCACCGGGAGCCAGTGCAGCTCGCGCAGGAGAGGTGTTACATGGGAACGCCATGTCGCTCCCATTACCACCCGCGCGGCCGCACTCTGCGCCAGTTGGAGCCTCCGGGTGCTCCTCAAGGGGAGCCCCATGTAGAGAGCGTTGCAATAGTCCAGGCGGGAGGTGACAAGGGCATTTTTCTTCCATCAAAGTCTAAATTTTACTTTGTTGTTGTTGTTTTTTAAATATATTTTTAAATATTCCTTTGTTTTCTGTGACCCTTCACTCCTTCTGATTCTGGGCTGCATCTGAACAGGATTTCCTAAAAGAAAGCAGATTTCACATTCAAATCCTCCAGTTCTTTCTTTTTCTCTTTAAACATTTTATTATTTATAGAATAAAATATAAAAATACAAAATCAAAAAAGAAGAGACAGGCGGGGGGAGAGAAGGGGAAAGGGAAATGAGGGGGGAGGGAGAAAAGAAAAAAAAGTGCTGACCAGACATCCTCTGTTCAAAAAAAAATAAAGCATTAAAATTGAACCTCTTTACTTTTCCATAATAATATAAAGGGTTTCCTAAAACAAAGCAGATTTTGCATCCAAATCCTCCAGTTCTCAGGGAAGACAAAAATCCCGCCACTCTTTCTCTCTAGTTGCTTCTATTCCCGCCCCCTTCGTCATCACAGCCCTGTAGCCAATCAAACGGAGGAAAGAGACGGTTGCCTGGGAGCTTCCCTGCCCTCAGCCTGATGGAGAAGAGCTGAAGGAGCCAAGCCCCCCAAAAAGGGGGGGGTGTCAAATAAAGAGCAAAATTCAGAGCTTTGGGGGGGAGAGAAAGAGGCAAAATCTCCCAGAATTGCCGAGGGAGGGGGGCTTCCCCAGAAAAACCCCTTCCCCAGAAAAGGCTGCAATGAAGAGGCTCTCCTCAGCTGGGGGCTCTGGAGGGGCCACGGGGGACCCCATCTTCCTCATAGTCACGGAGGGTCCCTTCCATGGTGAGGCCAGCCCCCTTTTCCTCTAGGGCAACCCCAGATCCCCCTTGGAAGACCCAGCCCTGCATAGCTTCTCCCCCACAGGAGCCTCTCCAGGAAAGACACGGAGCCCAAGCGAGGCTGGAGAAACCCCAGGGGCTGTGTCCCCCTAACATTCAACCCTGGGACCCATAAACCATGTTAGTCTGTTCCCAGGAATGCCCCAGATCCCCTCCTCCTTCCTGGCCATCATGGGCTTTCTCCGTGGGTCTGGGCTTTGCTTTCCCCCTGAGTGCCCCATGCATGGAAAGAGGTGGCTGAGCAACATGGGATATGGTCTCCCCCCTTCCCAGGACTCAGAAGATGGAAGTTGGATTTTGCAGATCAGCTTTCCATCTGCAACACGAGGATCCTGAGCTCCCCTTCCCTCCTTTCGTCCCTCCCTCCCCGCCCTAAATGGGGAAAGAGGCAGCCTTGATTTCTCCATCTCTTTTCACTTGGCTTTCTCTAATTTCTCTCTCTCCCTCTCCCTCCCTCTCTCTCTCTCCCCCTTTCCCCCCTCCCTCTCCCTGTGATTTTTTTTTTAAATCCGCAAAGTTCGAATAACTACTTTTTCACTAAAGTTGATTTTGTTCTTAGAGACTGGCTGCACTATTGCATCAGCCTTTTTGTGTGTTGCCCTTGAGCATTAACTTTCAAAATAAAGTAAATTTTAGCTCCAACTCAGCTGGCAGCTATTTCAGATCTGTGGCAGGCTCTGGCATTAACTGGTCCCTGGAGTTTTGTCTTTCATCACTATGCAAACAAATATCAGATTTATTTGTTATTTCAGCCACTGGTGCCATGTATTCACTGCTTGGAGCTCCCAAAACTCTCAATTCTAGATGACCGATTTAATTCCATCTCTGCTCTTGTTATTTTGAATCACATGGGGATTATTTCCCTTTCATTTCCCTCCAGAGAAATGCCCAACGATCTCTGACTGCAAGAACTAGCTGAATTATCCAGGGATCCCTCCTGAGAGGGAGAATTATGATAAAAGTTTCAGCTCTGCTCTTTGGCCGAATCCTTCAGGGGAGACTTTGGGAAGAGAAATATGGAGTTTGGGGACAGGCAGAGTCTGTGCTCTTGAATGTACATCTCTCTCCTTTCCAGATGAAGCTGAGTGTTTTTCTGTGTTTCAATGAGGAAAGCAACTGGATATTCCACCTTCTGAGAGTCCTTTGATTCTTCTAAATCTTCTTTAGAAACAGGAAAGGGATTCATTGATTCACGCCATGAATGATGGACCTCCTGCTTCTGCTTCTGATGCTGCTTTTGTCCCATCCAGTCTCTGGGAAGCTGAGAATGAAATGCCCGCTGAGTTCGGAGAACCAGGATGGAAAACAACCACAGAGCTACTACAGCCCAGGAGACCATCTAATCAGTATAGTCATCAGTGGAAGGGAAAGATTACATACAAAGTTGTTTTTTAACGTGGCTCCTTCTCTTCAGTTTGATTTCCATGATCTGTAAGTCATTCAGGGTGATGGAGTTGCAGTCCCTCCATTCTAACACTCTCCTTCTTTTGGGGTGTTTTTTTTCTTCATTTTTTCCTATATTGGGGGATATATCTAATTTCCTGAATGATTTTTATTTTATTTATTTATTTAATTTAATTTATATACCGCCCTACTCCCGAAGGACTCAGGGCGGTGAACAGCCACAAGATAAAAGTACATCATACAAAAGTTAAAAACCATTTAAAAGTATATTAAATAAATTTGGTCCAATAAATAATTTTGATTTCCATGGCTTCTCTCTTTTGTCTGATTTTGTGAAAGAGACTCAAAAAGGGGTCTGAAAAAAAGCTGAAAGGGCTGCAGATTATTTTCCTCTCTCCCTTCAATCCTCAATTTATCACTTGGATAATGAATTTTATTTAAAGTAGTGGTGGAATCAGTTGTAGTTGCCGTACCTCAGCCCATTTCCATACTTGTGTAACTGATCATTGCTTTTGGATCAATGTTGATTTAAGGCTCAGTAGGCTTCTGGAGGATTATATAATATTATATATAACAAAAGTATTTGTTGTGGCTGTTGATTATAATAACTTTTTTTCAATAGGACTTCTTACGAATTTTTTTATTGCTTAATATACATTTTCAACATTCAATTGGTCAACAAGAATTCCCATCTCTTGCACAACCTCACACTGGGCTACAACATCCATAACAACTATTTGAGCACTTTCCGCACTTCAGATGCCTTGCTGGATATTCTCTCCACTGGAGAAGCCAATGTCCCCAACTACAGCTGTGGAAGGAAGGAGAACCTCCTGGCTCTTCTTGATGCAGCTGACAGGGATATCTCCATCCAGATGTCAACATTAGGAGGCACCTACAAAGTCCCACAGGTTTGTGTGTGTTTTTCTCCTTCTGGTAAAGTGAGGGGGTGGTGGTGGTGGGTGAGCAATAGATGCAATCATGTCTTCTCCATTAAATTCAATAGCTGCTTTTCTCCATATTCTCAATATTTTACCCCATTATGTTCATGTTGAGATTAATCATAAAAAGCCTGAAATGCAAGCAATACATTCCCTGGAGAAGATATTCTAACAACTTTTTAACTGATCAAAAAATATCCCTGATTGTTGGGACCTCTATTGGCATCTTCATTTTCACAGATAAATAATGCCTGCCCTATCCAGTCAGATTGAAGTTGGCAATAGTAGCATTTTATCCATCTAAAAAGTGGAATAAAAATTACTCTAGCAATTATAGGCCAAATAGACTAGCAGATAGTGAGGCTAAAATTTATGCCATGATCCTCTTAGTTAAACTTGAGAAAAATTCATTCCGTGCAGAATATTTTAGGTAGAATTAAAAGCTATATAGATTTTGTAAGAAATAATGCATAAATCAATAATCTAATACTGGCAACAAGTTTGTCCTGAAATATCTAATCTATATCAGTGAGGTAAAATAAGGTTTGCTGCTTTCTAGATGTTAGTGCAGCATTTGACTCAATAAACAGAGAAATATGATGGAGAAAATGGATTGCCCTCAAAATGGAGCTCAGCCTGTTGGCCCTGATCCAAGCCCTTGTTTGAGAGGGAGGATTGGGCTCAATGGAGCCATGAGAAGAAGGATCTATGCTTACCAAGGGGGAAGGGAAAGATGCATATTTGAACCCTTGTTCTTCAATCTAGATGTATATTTTTTTTATTTGATTTATATGCCGCCCTTCTCCGGAGACTCAGGGCAATGCGCTAAGCAATAGCCTTCATCCTTTTGTATATTTATACAAAGTCAGCTTATTGCCCCCACAACTGGGTCCTCAATTTACCTACCTTTGAAAGGATGGAAGGCTGAGTCAACCTTTAGCCTGGCGAGATTAATGATATTAATGACTTACTAGGACTAATGATATTAATGACTTACTAGGACTAATGCAGAATGAAATGTTATTTCATTCTTTGACAAAAATGACTAAATTAGTGGACCAGTGAAATGCAGTGCACGTAGTATACAGTACTTGGATTTCAGAAAGGCTTTGACAAAGTAAACCACAACCTATTTCTTGGTAAGCTGAAAATATGTGGGATAGACAGCATCAGCCCCAGATGGGCTCAGCCTGTGGTCCTCAATGTAACTACATCTGCATGGAGGGAAACAAGCAGTGGGGGACCCCAAGGTTCCATTTTAGGCCCAGTTCTCTTCAACATCTTCATGAATGATTTGGATGAGGGGAGAAATGGGAAAATCATCAAATTTGAAGACAACACTAAAGTGGCAGAAATAATGAACACCTCAGAAGATAGGCTGAAGATCCAGATGGATCTAGGTAGACTTGAACCCTGGGCCTATCTAACAAAATTGAAATTTAATGTAGAGAAAAGTAAGGTTTTATACTTAGGCTAGAAAAACCAAATGTACACTTAGAGATTAGGTGAAACCTGGCTCAATAGCAGTAACTGTGAAAGGGATCTTGGAGTCCGAGTGGACAATCACTTAAATATGAGCCAGCAATCTGTGGCAGAAGCCAAAAAAGTCATTGCAATTCTAGATTGCATTAACAGAGAGATAAAATCAAGATCACATGAATTATTGGTACTGTTTTATAATGCCTTGGCAAGACCGCACTTGGAATAGTGCATCCAGGGGACTTCCGGTGGTGATGCAGGTCGAAGTGGCATGGGGAAAGATCGCTCCGTACCCAGTGCCGATTTTCCAGCGTTTTGGTGCCCGTTAAGGGACAGGATCAGTCTTGGTGGGACCGGTAAAAAAGAGGGCAGTCTTCGGAGGAGGTGTGGAGAGGTGCAGTCTCCCACCACACCAAGAAGGACCCTTAATTCGAACGTGGAAGAAAACGGCCGAAATGGCTGGCTCAGAGGTCTGACGCACCGAACGAGAACATCAGGAAGCAGAGAATGAGCACGGTGTGAAGATCGGCGGTGAGAGCAGAGATTTAAAATGTTACAAAACTTTTGGATAAGTGAGAGGAAGAAGAATTTAGATCCCGGAGGGGCAGCTGAAAAGGAAGAAAGACTCAGAGTGGGAGTGGGTGGCAAACAACAAGGAGAGCAAAAGTGGCGAGGGTGAAACTAGACCAGCAGGAAACACCAGAGGAGCGGAAAAAGGACGATCGAGAAAAACGAGTGTTTCGGAAAGCGGTGAAGTGAAGAGAACTGAATATGAGGTGTTGGTTTCACCCTTAGTATAGCTGCTCTAACGAAAGAAAAGTGTGGACCGGCAAAAGTAAGGATATACAAAAGTGACATTGCAGATTTGGAATCGCCATTTTGATATATCGGAGGGAGGAATAATTCTCCAAAAGAAAGACTATACTTGATTTACATTTGAACTTCTTATTGACTAACTAAAAAAAAAAAAGGAACAAGACATTGTGAATAACTTTATATTTATTAACCAGTTGAACAGATAACTAATCTACATTTATTTAATTTATTTGATAATTAATTATAATACTAAATAGCAAATTAGTATATTTAGTAACTATTGACTGTTTATTATTATCCACATTTCTATAGCTCCTTTCTTTTTGTATTATTATTATTATTTTATTATTCTTTTTGTATTATTTTGTATTATTATACACTTTTGGATTAGATTTTGATAGTTGACTATATCTCTTCTTTATAGCAATTTATTGTTTATTGTAATTTATTGTTTATAGAAAGTATTTAACTTAAGTTAATTTCAGAAAATCATAGGCTGATAACAATAATAGTATAAGATTATTAGTAATTAGAATATTAATTAAGGTATTTTAGTAAATGTTTCAGGAGGATTTTATTTAATTATATTAGTATTGTACTGTATAAGAAAGGAGAGAAAGGAGAGAGGAGAAGGGAAGAAAGAGATAGAGGGGGAAGAGGGGAAGAAAGAAAATTGAGTTAAAAGCAGGTGCTGATTTGGGAAAAAATAGACAGGATTCTAGGAGAACAGTATAAAATTTTGAAGGAAATGACTAGCACCACAACAACTACCGTGAAGTCAGGAAAGAAAATTACCTCAACATTAACTGGATCAACAGCCTCTCCTGTAGCACAGAGAACCATAGAAGGGATGTTCCCAACGGAAAAGCAGACCCCCACCTTGAGTATACAAACTGTCCAGACTACCTTAGTAACAATCCAAGAGACTATGTTAAAGATGCAAGAATGCATGTCTAAAAATCACGAAGAATCAAGGAGAGATCTGGACGAGATTAAAAAAGCAGTTAAAAAGGATATACAAAAATTAGATGAAAAAATGGACTCAATCCAAGAGATAATACAAAAAAACGATCAATGAATTACGGCCATAGGGGGAAAAAACGGAACAAACGGAAGATAAATTAGATCTATTGGATCAGAAAATGACAGGACTGAATAAGGAGTTGGAAAACACGGTGGCACACTTAGATATGGAGAGAGCGGCATTTTATTTAAGATTTCAAAATATGAGAGAAGAAAGAGATGAAGATTTAACACTAGTGATGGCTGGAATGATTGCAGAAGCTCTTCAACGAGATAAAGACAAGATTATTAATGAATTAGATGAAGTCTATAGAGTACATACAAATTACGCTACACAACACAAATTACCACGAGAGTTTCATGTACGATTTGTATGACAGAAAGTGAGAGACATTGTCTTTAAAATAACAAAAGAAGAACCTATGTATTACAGACAGAAAGAAAATTACATTAAAACAAGTACCAAAAAGAATAAGAGAATGGAGAAAAGACTATTGGTTCCTAGCCACGATATTAAATAAGAAACAAATACCACTTAGATGGATAATACCAGAGGGGATGTTGGTGTTGTGGCAGGGGAAAAAGATAAAAGTTGATTCGCAAGATAAAGCACAAACCCTACACGATCAGGTGATAGACATAGAAGGAACAAACAGTAGAAGAGTAGAGCAGGAATGGAGAGTCAAAGGAAAACAAAGGCAAGAAGGACAAGAAACGGTACATGAGGAGGGAAGTATAGATAAAGAAGAAGAGGGAGAAATCCAAGAGGAAGAAGGAGTACAAACAAGAGCAAAGAAGAAGGACAGGAAGTAACAGGAAATAGAGGACAGGACAAGCATTAAAGAATGGATCGGAATTTAAAAATCATATCATTAAACATAAATGGACTCAATTCACCAGCCAAAAGACACCAAATTTTTAGGAAAATAATTAAACAAAAAATGGATATCGTATGTCTTCAAGAAACACATATAAGAAAACAGGACAAAAAATATCTACAATGTAAAAAATTAGGAAAATCATTTGTATCATTAGCAGATGAAAAGAAAAGAGGAATAGTAGTATATATTAAGGAAGAGATAGAAAGCAATTTGAAGTATGCAGATTCGATAGGAAGAATTTTGATGATTGAAGTAAAAGTTAAATATAAACATACAAATACATTTTTATAAAATATAAAAATGTATTATTAGTGGTTATTTATGCACCAAACAGCGGACAAGAAGAATTTTATCAAAAAGTGCATGAAAAAATAATAGAACAAAATATGGAGAATGTATGCTTGATTGGCGATTTTAATGCAATTGTGGACATAAAAAAAGATGCGATCAGAAAAAAAGAAAAAAGAAAAATTTACTGCCTAGAACATTTACAAATTTAATAGAAGAATTAAATTTAGTAGATATCTGGAGATTTTATAACCCAGAAGAGAAAAAATATACATATTACTCTAACCCCCATAAATCCTGGTCCTGAATAGATATGACATGGATTACTAAGACATTGATACAGGAAATAGAAACAGTAGAAATAGTTTTAAACGATTGGGCTGACCACAATCCAGTAATGTTGGAATGGAAAGGGCAACGAAGGAAAAGAAGTAGGTGGATGATGAACATACAGATACTGAAAGAAAAAGAATATATTGAAAAAATGGAAAAAGAATTAAAGTGGTTTTTTAAGGATAATAACAAACACCAGACATCCCTTCAGAATTTATGGGATACAACGAAAGCCTATATTAGAGGATTAACAATAGCATATAATACCAAAAGAAAAAAGGAGAAGGAAAAAGAATATAACAAAACACAAGAAGAGATTAAAAATTGGGAAGGAAAATTGTATGACAAGCCTGCAGATGAGCAAATAAGAAGTAATTGGGTGGCAGCCAAACATAAATTGAACTTATTAGAACAAGAAAAATACGTTAATGCATTGAAATTTATAAAACAAAACTACTTTGAACATGCGAATAAGCCAGGGAGATGGTTGGCCAATAGACTGAGGAAAGAAAGAGAGAAAAGAATAATCCATCAATTACAAGATAAGGAAGGTAAGTTACAACAGAGATTAGAAAAGAAAATAGAAATAGCAACCCAATTTTTTCAAGAACTATATAAGCAGGATGGACTGGCACTAGAAGAAATAAATCAATACTTAAACGGGGAGGGAATGCCGGTAATAACAGAGGAAGAAGAAGAGATATTAAATAGAGATATTACTATAGAAGAATTAAATGAAATAATTAAGAAACAAAAAAACAATAAAACCCCGGGACAGACGGACTACCAACTGAATTTTATAAAGGATTAGGAGAATCGTTAAATTTGATTCTATTGGAAATTTATAATGAGGCATTGAAAGAGGCAAGGCTACCAGACTCATGGAGGGAAGCATATATCTCGCTAATCCCGAAAGAAGGAGCAGATGAAATGCAGATAAAAAACTACAGACCGATCTCTTTATTAAACTCTGACTATAAGATTTTCATGAACATAATGGCAAATAGAGTAAAAAAAATATTGAATTGCAGAATACACCCAGACCAAAACGGATTTCTACCAACAAGACAAATAAAAAATAACATAAGAACTGTAATTAACATAATAGAATATTATGAGGTACATCCAGAGAAGCAGGTAGCTCTGATATTTCTGGATGCACAAAAGGCTTTCCATCGGGTTAATTGGTGATTTATGATACAACAAATAAAAAAAATGAAATTTGGGGAGAAATTTGAAAAAATGATAGCTTCAATATATACAAAACAAAGAGCGAGCATATTAGTTAATGGGGATCTTACAAATTCTTTTGAAATAAATAGGGGAGTACGGCAAGGATGTCCACTCTCACCATTACTTTTCATCTTAACACTGGAAAACTTACTTATAAGAATTAGATTGAATAAACACATAAAAAGGCTAACGGTAAAAAGAGAAGAATACAAGGTCCAAGCATTTGCGGACGACCTTGTATTCTTTGTAGAGGACCCATTAGAAACAGAATCAATACTAATAAATGAGATAGAGAAATTCGGCAAAGTAGCAGGTTTAAAAATCAACAAAGACAAGACCAAAATGTTAATCAAAAACTTAACAGGAAAACAAATAGAAGAATTAGAAAATCAATCAGGACTACAGGCAGTAAAAAAGGTGAAATATTTAGGTATTAATTTGACAGCTAGAAATGTAGCCATAAAGGACAACAACTATGGAACCTTAGTACAACAAATTAAAAAAGATCTAGAAAAATGGGGGAAATTAAAATTATCACTTTTAGGAAGAATTGCTGCAATAAAAATG
The DNA here is from genome assembly GCF_059756535.1 of Pantherophis guttatus. Lineage (NCBI taxonomy): Eukaryota > Metazoa > Chordata > Lepidosauria > Squamata > Colubridae > Pantherophis > Pantherophis guttatus. The sequence continues at coordinate 20,334,462 of NC_142077.1, forward strand.
AACATACTGCCGAGACTCCTCTATTTATTTCAAACTATTCTGGTAAAATTGGAGAAGAATTTTTTTACTAATTTGAATAAAATAACTTCAAAATTTATATGGGAGGCAAAAAAGCCAAGGATAAAATTAAGTATTTTACAGGATGACAGAACCAGAGGAGGATTCGGATTACCAGCATGGGAAAAATATTACAAAGCGACGAGTCTGACATGGATCAGAGAATGGATTAGTTTGGAAAACCAAAGATTATTAAAATTAGAAGGACATGATCTATTGAAAGGGTGGCACGCCTTCATAAGGAACACTGGGAACAAAACATATAAACATTTTAAAAATCATATAATAAGAGATTTATTAATTGGCACTTGGCAAGAAATTAAAAATAAACACTACATGAAAGTTCCCAATTGGATATCCATAATGGAGGCGACAATGCACCCCAACACATTGACAGTACAGAAAATAATAAGATATAAGGAACTATTAGACTCCCAGGGAATATTAAAAATGTGACAAGAGCTTAGAGATCAAGGTATAGAGATGGACTGGTGGCCCTATTTGCAAATACAAACAAGATATAAAAAAGATCAAGAGGAAGGAGGAATTGAATTAAACCCCAACCGATTAGAGAAATTATTTGAATCTAAACCAGAAAAAATAATTTCAAAAATTGATAAATATCTATTAGAATTTGATTTGGCAGAGGATATAGTAAAAGGACAAATGATAGCCTGGGCAAGAAACATTGGAAATAATATACAGTTGGAAGATTAGGAAAGGGTGTGGGAAACCAATCAGATTATGACAAGGTCTGTAGCTTATAAAGAGAATCAGTACAAAATGTGGTACAGGTGGTATTTGGCCCCTTTGAGATTGGCGAAGATGTACCCCAACCTTAGTCTAATTTGCTGGAAATGTAAACAGATACAGGGGACTTTCTTTCACATCTGGTGGCTTTGCCCAAAAAGAAAAAAAATATTGGGAAAAAATAAAAACTTGGTTAATGGAAATAACGGCAGAAGAAATAGAATTTAAGCCAGAAATTTTCTTATTGGGTATGATTAGAGAAAATATTAGGAAAGAAATAAAATATTTAATATTGCATATAATTATGGCAGCCAGACTGGCATTTGCTCAGCTTTGGAAAATGGACCAAATTCCAACAGAACAATTAGTTATTCAAAAAAATCTACAATTGCGTTGAAATGGACAGGTTAACACTGGAATTAAAGGATAAGGTAGACTTGAAATATTATATGGTATGGAATAAATGGCATGAATGGATAAATCAAAAAAAAAGAAGAATAAATGTGAAAGTTTGCAAGATAACAAAATTAACAAATAGACACCGTCAATAACGTACATGTGTATATGTGTGTGTGTGTGTGAGTGTACAGTTAATATCTCGGGTTTCTTCCCGTGTAATGGCAAACATATCCCTAGAAGGGTAGCAGCGACGTTTCGACAAAATCACATTTGTCATCTTCTGGCTGAAGTTCTCGGTTTGGTTCTTATGGGCAAACTGTGTGATTGTAACTGACGTTTTTCTATGAAAAGAGGCAAAGGTGTATTCTGATTGGTCGACAGTGTTGTATTCTGATTGGCTGATGACGTAGCTGTATTTTGATTGGGTGGAAGCACTGTTGTTTGGTTGTGGGTTACTGGATGAGTTATGCTGGAAATGGTGGCAACACAGGCATTATGATGAATCTTTGATCTATGGTTTAGATTTTGTGTTAAGATTCGTCTGTCTATGAGAGCAGGTTTCCAAATAGTAGGCAGACGGGAGGTGTCATCACGTTTATTCATACAATATGGTCTTTTCTCTATTTCAATGGCCTCTCTGATTATTCTGCCATTGAGATGTTCTATTTTTGCAACTGTTTTTGTGTTATTAAAATTAATATTATGTCCTGTGGCATTTATGTGTTGTACTAATGATGATGTGTGTTCTTTCTTTTGTACTGAATTTTTATGTTCCTCGATGTGCACACTCATTCTTCTGTTGGTCTGTCCAATATATGTTGAGGGGCAGGAAGCACACGGGATTTCGTATATGCCTTGATCTTCTAATTCTATTTTGTCTTTAGGGTTTCTCAGAATAGACGATATCTTTCTATCTGTGCAAAATATGGTTTTGATGTTGTGTCTATGTAGTATTTTGCTAATTTTATCTGTTGTTCCTTTTATATAGGGCAAGATGGCTTTCCCATTGTTTTGTTCCTCTTGTTGATTTCTCTTCTGTCTGGGTGTTACATGCTGGATCATACTGATGATTTTGTTTCTACAGAACCCATTTGATGTCAGTACGTTAGTTAATGTATATAATTCTGTTTGTAAATGTGCTTCATCAGCCAGACGTTTAGTTCTTGTGGTTAATGTTTTGGCAACAGAGTTTATTTGTGCTGGATAGTGATGTGATTTAGCGTTGAGATAGCGGTTTGTATGTGTCTTCTTTTTTTTTTAATTATTTTTCTCGTTTTTTCTTTTTTCTTTTTTTTTTTTATTGCAAAAGTTTTACAATTACATTTTCACCCTTTTTTTTCACCCCCCCACCTCCCTCCCCAAACTTCCCGTCCTCCCTAACCCTCCCTAACCCTCCCCCCCCGGACTTCCCTATTATGTACTCATAACTAATAACACTAATATATATACCTGAACCCATCCCTCCCCCTATATAATTTTCCCTCTTTGTCTCTTTACATTAAGATATTTCTAATACATTGTTTTCAAATAAAAGCTATTTGATACTTTCTAATTTGATATTTGTTCTGAACATATTCTATCCACCTTTTCCATTCCCATTCATAAGTCTCTTGTGAACAATCTTTTAAATATGCTGAAATCTTCGCCATCTCTGCAAAATTGGCCATCTTCGAAGTCCATTCCTCGATAGTAGGCGAAACTTCATTCTTCCAATATTTACCTATCAACAATCTTGCTGCTGTTATCATATACAATATCAACTTTGTTTCACCCAATGTAAAACCCTTAACTATACCCAATAAAAACAGTTGTGGAGAAAATTGAATTTTTTTCTTCAATACATTCTGCATGACCCACCAAATTTTTATCCAAAAAGCCTTAACTTTCCTACAGGTCCACCAAACATGATAATACGTAGCATCCAAACATTCACATCTCCAACATTTTGGCTGAACATTAGGGTACATACATGACAACTTTTTAGGATCTAAATGCCATCTATAAAACATTTTATAGAAATTTTCCCTCAGATTCTGCGACTGTGTAAATTTAACATTCTGAACCCAAATTTTTTCCCATGTTTCCAACATCACTGGTTCTTCAAAATTTTGTGCCCACTTAATCATGCAATCTTTAACTAATTCCGTTTCTGAATCCCTTTCTAGCAAAACATTGTAAAGCCTTTTAATATGCATTGGACCTTTCTCTCTTATATGTCTAACCAATTCTTCCTCATGCAACATAATACCAGTTTTTTGGTCCTCTTTCCATCTCAATTGTAGTTGATTATATTGTAACCAGGTTAAATTAATCCCTTCGTCCAACAGTGTCTGCAATGTCTTCAGCTGCCATCTGCCCGCATCTGTAAAAAGAACCTCTTTGTATAAAAACCCCCCGAGTGACATTATATTTGTATTCCACAAGGTATGACCAAGATCCAGCCATAGCGGTATTTTATAATCCCATTTGAGTCGGTGCTTCTTCCAAACTCTCATCAAAGAGTCTCTAAGTATATGACTTTTAAATACTTTATCAACTTTGTCATCATAAAATAGGTAAGCATGCCATCCAAATTCAAGATCAAAACTTTCTGCATTCAATATTCCAGCCTTTTTACTTCCAAACCAATCACTTGTTAAAGTTAAAGCTACTGCATCATAATATAACTGCAGGTTTGGAAGTTTAAGGCCTCCTCTTTCTGGAACATCTTGCATAATTTTCAATTTCACTCTCGGCTTTTTCTCGTTCCAGACAAACTTATTAAGTCCAGTTTGCCAAACTTTCAGTTGTTTATCACTTTTAAGCACCGGAATCATTTGAAACAAAAACAGAAATCTTGGCAAAATGTTCATCTTAACTGCTGCTATTCTTCCAAGTAAAGACAGTTGCAGCTTTTTCCAAGTCTCCATATCTTTCTGAACCTCTCGCCACAACACCTCATAGTTATTTTGAAACAATTTCATATTTGATTCTGCAACCTGAACTCCAAGATATTTTACCTTAGGTACAATTTCAAAACCTGCCCTCCTTTCAAGCTCATGTTTACGATCTTGTGTCATATTTTTGATTATCATTTTAGTCTTTTTTGAATTCAGTCTAAAACCTGAAACTCTACCATAGTCTTGTATAATGTCGTTCATCAGGATTATTGATTCCATTGGTTGTGATAGGGTAACCACCAGATCATCTGCAAATGCCTTTATTCTATAATCCTCTTGCCTTATCATTATGCCTTTCAAAATTTTTGAGTCCCGTATTGTATTTAGCAAGACTTCCAATGTTAAAATAAATAAGAGTGGGGACAACGGACATCCCTGTCTTGTTCCTTTTTCAATTTTAAACTCTGTCGTCAAACTTCCATTAATAATAATCTGTGCTTTTTGCTCTTGATAAATTGCTGAGATTGCCTGTATAAATTGGTCCCCAAAGCCCATCTTTTTTAAAGTCTTTAGTAGAAAATTCCAGTCCACTCTATCAAAGGCCTTCTCCGCATCCAAAAAAACCAGCACTGCAGAAATCTGTTTATTCTTATCAAGATATTCCAATAAGTCTATTACTTGCCTTACATTGTCCTTCATGTATCTGCCCTCAATAAATCCCGCTTGGTCCTCATGAATCACCTTTTGGATTACTGGCATCAACCTGTTGGCTAATACCTTCGCATAAATTTTATAGTCTGTGTTCAAAAGAGATATTGGTCTGTAGTTCTCTGGTTTTTTAGGACCAACTTGTTCCTTTGGTATCAAAGATATATAAGCAGTTGTCCAAGATGGGGGTATTTTACCCCCTTGTTGAATATTGCAAAATAAATCTCTAAGTTGTCCCACCATTTCAGCTTGTAAAGTTTTGTAATACACTGCAGTCAAACCATCCGTGCCAGGAGCTTTGGCTGTTTTTAGCTGTTTAATTGCTGCTATTATCTCCTCCTCTGTTATAAGATAATTCATTCTTTCCTTTTGTTGATCAGTAATTTTTGTAACTCTCTTATCCTTTAAATATTTTTCTATAAGTCCATTCTGCACCTCTTCTTTAGCATATAGTTTAGTATAATAATCCACAAAAGCTTCTTTAATTAATTTTTGTTGAAAGATTTCTTTCCCTCCAATATCAATACTGTCAATAGTCCGTATACTTTGTTTTTTCCTCAATGTGTAGGCCAACCATCTGCCCGGTTTATTAGCATTGCAAAATGTATTATGCTTCGCGTATTGTAAGCTTGTTGCAACTTGTTCCGCCATAAGCATTTGGAATTGGTCTTTCAAAAGTTTTATAGCACTTCGTATTCTTTCATCTGTTGGGTTTTTAATAAGTAACTGTTCTTTATTCTTTATTTCCATTTCCAACTCAGATCTTTTCTTTTGTCGGAACAGTATATGTTTAGAATTCATGTAGATAAGTACCCCTCTCATATAAGCTTTACTTGCGTCCCAAACAATTTCAACTGGGGTACCTTTATTCAAATTTATTTCAAAAAATTCTTTCAAATGCTTTTTAAGTTCTATTATATTTTTTTCATATCTAAACAAGTTCTCATTTAATCTCCAAGAACGTCTCTCAACCTTATCCATCTCGATTTCTATCCATACAGGACTATGATCAGTCAAAGTTCTTGGAAAAATCTTTGTTCTTTTTGTCTTAACAAGTAGATCATTTGACAACAAGATAAAATCAATCCTAGAAAAGGATCTATGTCTATCAGAAAAGAAAGTGTAATCCAATTCATTTGGATTATGTATTCTCCAAACATCTTTTAGTTCCATATCTTCTTTCATATCAAAAAAGGTCTGTGGTAATCTAATTCTAGACTTTGCCAAGCTCTTTTTATCTAATTTAGAATCAATTACTCCATTCCAATCTCCCATGATTAAAATAGATCTGTAGTCCCATTGCAATATTTTAGTATGTAACATCTTGTAAAAATAATCCTGTTGTTGGTTGGGAGCATAAATTCCAATCAAAAGAATTTGACCATTTGCTGTGAACAATTCAATTGCTACAAATCTACCATCTTGATCTACTTCTATAACTTTTGCTGTTAATTTTTTATTTACATAAATAACCACGCCATTCTTTTTCTGCGAAGTTGAAGATATATAATGTGCTCCTAGTTTTGAATTTATCAAATATTTTTGATCTTGAGTTGTGATATGCGTTTCTTGTAAACATATTATATCATTATTAAATTGTTTCAAATATGTAAATAATTTCTTCCTTTTCTGTGCTGAATTCAACCCATTGACATTCCAAGATAAACACTTAAAGGTCATTAGCCTCTTTCTGGAGCGCAGAGCAATATGCTTGAAGTTCATCCGAGAGCTTCGATCTCGCTCCTCCCATAGCTCCAATCTCTTGTGCAGTGCTCTTAACTGCCTTCTTGTCTTGTCTTTCCTGTTGTTGTTGTTGCTTTTGTTTAAGTAGCTTGGATTGAGCTCTAGTTATACGTTGATCTTTAACTTCAGTCAACTGAATCAAATCCAAAATTGGAGAAGAATCCAGCAAGGGCTCACTCAGAATACCTCCTTCTGCACCTTGCACGTTTTCTAATTCCTGCTTAGACTGTTCTTTCAATTGCCTCTCTTCACTCTCCTTAATCTCCAAAACTGTAGATGTACGTGGAGATGGTGTTCTTTCCTTAAGAATAGTACTGTAAAAGTGTTGTGCCTTCTCCACGGTATTCAACCGATATCCTTCTCCCTTATATCTAAAAATTACCCCAGCTGGTGCATCCCACCGGAAGGGTATCTGTAAATTTTTCAATTCCTTAACAAGAAAACCAAATTCTTTTCTAGCTTTCAGCATTTTAGGAGGTAGTTCTTTAAAAATTACAAGCCGTGAGCCCCCCACTTGTACAGAAGTGTGAAAAGATTTTTGCAGGATATCATTTCTAATTTCTCTCTCAGTGAAGTATATGACCACATCTCTGGGTAGTTGTCTTTGCCTGGCCACCCAAGAGTTCACTCTGTAAATTTTATCTATTTTATGAAATACCAAATCAGGATTAACTTGTAAAATCTTAGCCAGGGCTTCAGAGCAAACTTGTCTCAGATCCTGTCTTTCCTCCTCTCGAATTCCCCGAAGCCGTATGGCAAATTCCATCGCCCGGAATTGTATCATAACAATCTCATCTTCAATTCTCTGCATTTTATTGTCAACTTCATCAATTTTATAGTCATTGTCTTTCATCCTAACATTAACTTCTGATTTAAATTCTTCAACTTTAAAATCAACTTTCCCAATAAAATCTGCCAGGCCAGACGCCACTTCAGATATTTTTTTGGTCACCATAATTTGATTCTGTTTCACCATATCTTTAACTTCATTAATTTCCTGCAAAAATTCCTGATGTGATTTTTGAAGTTTATCATCTATCTCCTGTTGTGATTCTTGAAATTTATCATCCAAAGTTTTAGAAATAAATTCTTTTAAATCTGCCACATCAAATTCTTTTTTCTGAGTTTGTAACTGTTGAGCAGGGGGAAGTTGCGTTTGATGTTTATGTGTGGGGGATCCCCCCCCTGATGCCTTCCCTTCCTGCTTCTTTGAAGCCATCGTGCCACGTAAACTAGTTTTTTTGAAGAGGGAGGTTCTTTTTCCTTTCCCTCTTCCACAGAAACTTCTAAAAAAGTCCCCCAGATTTAATCAGGTAGAACTAAAGTAAAGCAAAGTCAAATTTTAGCAAAAGAAATTTTTTCTTTAGATAGAGCAACTTTGTAGCAATTTTACAACTTTGTAGCAAAGCAGGGAGGCTTCACAAATCCACTTTCACTAGCTCGTTAACTCAAACGCTGGACGCCATATTTTTTCAAATCACTTTCACTCGCTCACTTTCTCTTTTGATTTAAAAAGTCAACAAAGCACCAATACTTGCAGTTTTCAAGTTTCTGGATTCAAGTTGATATTTCCGCTGTTTGTTAAAATTAATTCCTCTCACTTTAAAAGTTTGCTGCTGCCGGCTTGTTCTGCTGAAGGCAGAATCGTCCCACGCCGCCCGGAGTCTCCGCAGGTTGGAAGGGAGCCACACCTGTTTTCACCCCCAGAAGCAATTCCCTGGGGGGGTTACAGGGGCTCAACCTGTACCCTGCTGTCTCTGCTCCTGCAATCTTCAAGATTTCGGAGTTTTCGAGCCGCACCTCGTTCGCGGGGCGGCTCTACAGGCGGCGGGGCTGGCGGTCTTTAAAAAGTCACCGCCGTCGCCGAAGCTCGCAAACCGGAAGTTCCTGTATGTGTCTTCTTTTGATAGATGGTATGTCCTAAGGTGCCATCAGATTTTTTATAAATTAATACATCAAGGAAAGACAACTGATTTTCTGATTCTATCTCCATGGTGAACTTTATTTTGGGATGGAGGCTGTTCAAATATACTAAGAAGTTTTCCAGTTTATCTCTTCCATGCGGCCAGATCACAAAAGTGTCATCAACATATCTAAGCCACAATTTTGGCTTGTTAACAGTTTTTTCTAAGGCATTGGTTTTGAATTCTTCCATGAAAAGATTAGCGATGACTGGTGATAATGGTGATCCCATTGGTGCACCTTCTATTTGTTTATATCTCTGTCCTCTGTGTATGAAATATGTGTTGGATAAACAATGTTCTGTTAAATCTGTGATATGTTTCGGTAGTTGATATTTGTTTTTAATTGATGACAGGGCTTCTTTGACAGGTATTTGCGTGAATAGTGATACAACATGAAAGCTTACAAGTAAGTCATTTTCTTTTATGTGTTGCTTTTTCATTATTTGTATGTACATATGAAGCAGCAGATTCTGCATAAGGTTGTAGATGTTTTGCTAGGTATTTGGCTAGATTTTGTAACGGTGAATTTTTTAAAACTTGTAGTGCTTTTTGTTCTTCTTTTGATAAGTTGCTTTTACACACTAGTAAACCACCTAAAAGCAACTTATCAAAAGAAGAACAAAAAGCACTACAAGTTTTAAAAAACGATAATAGCATAATGATATTACCAGCAGATAAAGGCAATGCGCCTTTACCAAGAGCCTTGGTACTACAGTGGTTTAAAGCACCCTGTTATTAACACAGCTGCCTGCAATTTACTGCTGGTTCGAATCTCTCCAAGGCTCAAGGTTGACTCAGCCTTCCATCCTTTCTAAGGTAGGTTAAATGAGGACCCAGTTTGTGGGGGCAATAAGCTGACTTTGTATAAATATACAAAAGTATGAAGGCTATTGCTTAACGCACTGTAAGCCGCCCTGAGTCTCCGGAGAAGGGCGGCATATAAATCAAATTAAAAAAAAAAAAAAATGCAACAGTAGTAATGAACACAGTAGACTATGAAAAGAAACTGTCTGATTTACTTCAAGATGCCACATATAAACCCATAAACACAGACACAACAACATATCTAGAAAAAACCACGAGGATAAAGATAAAATCAAGTACTATAAGTAAAGAAATCCAACAAACAATTATCCCCAGAGAAAAATCATCAAAATGTCCAAAAATATATGGCCTCCCAAAAATACACAAAGATGGAATACCTCTTAGACCCATAGTAAGTTCCATAAGCTCACCGTTAGAAAATCTAGCCCCCCCCCAAACGGTGTTCTTTTTATACAAAGTCATCTTATTGCCCCCACAATCTGGGTCCTCATTTTACCTACCTTGAAAGGATGGAAGGCTGAGTCAACCTTGAACCTGGTGAGATTTGAACTTGCAGTAATTGCAGGCAGCTGGCAGCTAAGAGCTACTTAACAGCACTTTAGTCCGCTGCGCCACCAAGGGTCCTATTTAGGATTGCATAAGCTTTTTTGGCTGCCACTGCACACTCTTGACTCATATTTAATTGGTTGTCCACTAAGATTCTAGGATCCTCTCACAGTTACTGCTATTATGCTTGGTTTACTGCTTGAACAGGGGGTTGGACTAGAAGACCTCCAAGGTCCCTTCCAACCCTTTTATTATGTTATAAGTTCTGTTATAGGTACACATGTTTAGCCTGCTAAATTCCTATTGGAATACCCTGATTTACACAGATAATGTGATATTATCATACTTACACTTTGGATTGTATAGACTTGGATTGTTTTGTCTTAATGATTATCTGATAATTTATAAATCAAGTTCAAAAGTTATGGTCTTTGTGAAATGACATCATAGCCATAGATGGTCAGCCATTAGAGCAAGTAACACCTTTCCTTACCTGGGGTTGTTTTCTCTAAGCCTGAATCTTGGCTCCCTCATCATCCAAGGAGCTCAGTTAGAGAAAGGGCAGGAGTGAAAGGGGTGCTGAAATGAAAACCTCATAGCTCTCCAGCTTCCTCACCCCCAATTATTAAAGTATAGGAGGCCCAGTTTTCCCCCATGTTCTTCCATCAATCTGATGTTTGGGGCTTCAGAGAGAAACCACCAGCAGAACCAATCCAATCTCAGCCTCTGAGGAAGATCTTGGGGTGGGTAAAAGGACTCGGAGCTGATTTGGGAATTTCCACAATTTCTGCTTTGTCTAAATTCAGAAAATATGGGCATTGGCATAAAATTTAATCTATGGAAACTGACAGACTCTGAAAATTGTGGCTGTTGGAACAGACAAAACTTCAATTAAAGACCAAACTTGGATTATGCAACTGACAAATCTTATTAGGCTTTGAGGTCTTCCTGTTTCTTGTATAACTGGAGAAAGAAGTTAAAAAATTTCCTCCAGAAAGAATCTGGGATAGAGAAGCAAAAAAAAGATGCAGTAATCCTCGAAAATTATAATAGGCCCTTTATTGGAATAGAATACTCCAGTTGGCATTTGCAGGTGTTAATCTAATTGTGATAAATTGTAGGGGTGATACAGTAATATGATTTACATTTTTATTTTTTTTTAATTTGCTTATTATTTTCCATTATTATGATACAATCTTGGTCTTTAATATTTTAAACAATGTCTGATTAACAAACTATTCTAACACATTCATGAGAACCAGTTGGATTTATTAAAATCTAATATTTTGGATTTGATCTGATCCCAAATATAACAGCATTCTTCATTGCTTTTTCAGATCAGTCATACAATTGTTTCAGAGGCTCTGAGTGATAAAAGCCAATTCCCCTTTTTCCACAAAATGTTCCCCAAAGAAGGATTCCAGTACCCAACAATTGTCCACCTGCTCCTCCATTTCAGATGGACCCTGATTGGCCTCTTTGCTTCAGACACAGAAAATGGAGAGAATTTCATGAGGATTTTTCCTCCTGTGCTTGTCAGGAGTGGAATTTGTGTGGTTATATCACAACGATTCTCAACGACTGGATACACAACAGCCCTCAGGGATTCCCTCTCTAAGTGGAGACACGTCAACGTCTTTGTTCATTTCATGGAATATGAGTCCATTTGGGAGAGAATTCTTCCTTTCCATTTAACATTTATGCGTCTGCCAAGACCCATTGAAGGAAAAGTCTGGATCCTCACAAATTTTGCAGGGTATAAAATGAACAATCGTAGACTTCTCAAATACATCCATAGTATTTGGATCTTTGGTTTTCTGGAAAAAAAAAGGCCAAAGGATTCTGCCTTTGAACCCCATTTCTTTGTGGAAGATCAGTTTCAAGATCATTATTTCCACTGTTCTCTTTCAAAGAACGTCTTTTCTGTCAAAGGCCGCAGAAGATGCACCCAGAAAGCCCCACTGGAGACCCAGGAGAAAAGGAACAGAAGACGGATCGCAAATTACTACCATCATTACAGTATGATGAAGACTCTGGCCCAGGCCTTGAATGCCGCTTATTCCTCCAGATTGAGGAGGAGGAGAAGGAAGGAGGGAGAAAAGAATCTGGGGTCTCCAAGGCTGCAGCCGTGGCAGGTATGGGGGGTCCCGATATGGATCCATCAATCTGAGATCCTTTGGAGGAGGAATCCAGAGGAGAAGGAGGGGAACCAACTCAACAGATCTGGCCAATTCAATTACTCAGGGAATAATAGTTCCAAAGAGTAGATACCATGGCATTTCGATATTAAACTCTGCTCGTTTGAAAATGCTGTATTCTTCCTTAAATAAATTCCTGTATTTGTGGGTTTGTGATTAGGATGGTGGAATTTCCCCTTTGTTCCATCCCCACTGCAGGTGGGTCTGTGTGCAGCTCAACAGGCAGCCAAACCCCCCTCTTCTCCTCCAGTGAAAGGGAGCCTGGGGTGGATCTGGGGGTTTCATTGGGAGAAAAGGGCACGGAGAAACTGAGGAGATGCAAAGAGTGAGAGTCAAATATAAATAGGAGACAGGCAGCATTAACTAACAGCCAACAAAGAAGCAGCTGGAACCTCTCCAGCGATGCTCCGTGTGAGGGACGGAGGCCTCCGGATGACCATGTGTCTCGGTCAAACCGGCTGCTTCCGTCTCCTCCAAAGGCTGAGAGAAAAGGGAGTCTGGCTTCAGACCATACAGTTAGGCTTATCTGCCCCCGGCCACTCGGTGGGGCTACAGCAACAACTGCACAATAGATACATGTTGTGGCATGACAACCTTTATAAATTTGGAGGAGACCCTGAGACCATCTAGCCCAACCCCTCCTCTCTGCAGGAATCCCAGTTAAAGCTTCTCTGACTGATGGCTGCTCTGTTGTGGCATTCTTAACAACCGTATCAGTCATTTCACCACTACTTCTCTTCACCATGGTGACAAGATAGGGCGCAAAATGTAAAATGTGAGGATAGTCATAAGTTCGAGGACTGATCAAAAGTGCGAGGACCAGTCAAAAATAACTTTTTCAGCCCTCTGAGTAGTCCATATGCACAAAAGAATACAGCAATAGAGAGGGATGAAGGAAGGAGAAGACAGATGGAAGAAAGAAGGAGAGAGAGGGAAGGAAGAGAAGGGAGGAAGGAAGGGAGGGAAATTAGAGTAGGAGGGAGGGTAAAAGAGGGAGGAACTGAGGAGGAGAAGGAGAAAGGAAGAGGAAGGAGGGAGGAGAAGAAGCGGGGGGGGAAAGAAAGTAAGAAGGAAAGAAAAGAGAGAGGTGGTAGGTTTGAGGAGAAAGATTGCTGTATAGTAAAAAAGATGAAATGGAAGAAAGGCAACCCCAAACAAATATAAAGATATTAAGATAAAGAATGAATTGTTAAACTTTAAAGAATAAAAGAGAACAAATATGAATAAATAGCAATAATTAGAAACACACATATAAATATACAATTTATTTTCTTTGAACAGAGTATTTGGCCGGTTCACAAATTGAAACAGTGTTTAGTCATTTCAATTAAATTTACAATTTCTATATTTCCTTTTTGCCATATTTATTCCTTATCTCTTTTTTTAAAAAACCAATATTACCCTTCATCCTCATCTCTAATCTTAATCAAATTCAATTTTCCCTTCTATTCTATATTATACCCCTTCCCATTGTCATCTATTTTTATATCCATCCTCACATTGGTTAATTATGTAATATTACAGTTGTTTAATATAAATTCAACATTTTAATATAAACCAATTAGTTATATAACTATCTTTTTTGTATATTAATCAATATGAACATGAATATTCCAATTATTTCCATGCAATCCAATTTCTTACAAATCAATTAATTATATTTACCAATAATAATAAACCAAATAATTTCCCCCATATATTCCTCCAAACCACAACTTAACCATTTCTGCTTTCAACACAATATACAATTAATAGTATCTCAATTATTACAATTCCCTAGTTAAATAGAGCTTTTTTTCTTTTGTGTTTTAAAATCTTGAACTCTCCTCTTTTGCCCTAAATTTCCCATTGTTTGCACCTACCTTTTTTGGTGAGGAAAAAGAAAAGAAATCTGTCTGCCTAATTTTCCAAAGTTGCAGCAAAGCCAACAGCCTGCTTTACTTTCAGTTTCATTTTTCAGCATAGCTGGGGGGGAATCTGCTCCAGCACTCTTTGCAAGCAAGCAGCAGAGCCCTGAGCAAAACAGCTGAGAACAAATCAGCTGAGAGTCGGGAGGCCAATCTAATCAATGGGCTAATTAGCCTATGCTGAAGCTCCGCGGGCCAATAAAATTACAAAAAAACACTGAACCGTTTGTTAAATTGCTGGCTCGCCCGCCCCTCGCCCACCACTATTTATTGGCAATAAATAGTGGTGCGGAGGAGCAGGGCAAGGGGCGGGGTGAGTCAGCAATTTAACAAATGGGTCGGCCGAACTGCCTAGAACCAGCAGAATCCCACCACTGGTGAGAGTGATTGGAAGAGGGCTGCATCGTCCCTTCTCCAACCGAGAGATTGTGTCAGTTGGAAAAGGGGCTCCCAGACTCCTCCTGATCTTCAGCTCTTCTCCTTGTTCTCTTTCCTCAAGGCTAACAGCAGCTCCTTTGATCTCTTCCTTGGCTTCATTGTCCTTCCCTGAAGTTCACGTAGATTTTGTGCAAATTCTCCTCCAAGTGTGTTGCCTGCAAGGGGACCTGGTCCTTGAGTTGGGGTCTCCCCAAACCAGAACATTCACTTCCTGAGATTCTTATGGCTGCATTTGCCTTCTTTCCATGAACATCTCCCTGCTGACTCAGATTCTGTTTCCAGTTAACTACGATTTTGAGATCATTTCCAGAAGCATGCATATCAAATTTGGTGTCCCTCATCTTTCTTCCAGTCCACCATTCGTGTTCTTATATGAGACTCTATTGTTAGTCAAGTGCTAGTTGCTATAAATCAGATATTTTTCTACTGCTTTTTAGATATGCACCCTTCTGTGTGTGCTGATGATAAATATTGTTTCTGGAAACTTGATATTCCTCTCATTAAATTTTATTTTATTCAAAAAGGTAAACTTCAAAAAATAAAACTATTACAAAGACAAAACAAAATTAGATGAAACATTTTTTAAAAAAATTTGCATTAAAAACAGATAAAACCAAATATGCATATATTGTTCTCCAGTTGAATACTGACAGATGTACATTTCTCCCCCTTGCAAAATAGACCCACAATTATAATCTTCAACCGATATATTTGCAACCACTTGACTTGTCATCTGTCTGCTGTATATAAAAAAATGTACTTAACAGGCAATAAAAAAAATATAATTTCAAAACTTCAAAACTGTCTGTTATCTGCTATTATATTTAATTCTCAGACAATTTGCAGGGGCTTATTATATATCTCAGACCACCACAATCATTATCTCTGATCCATCGTGAATCTGTTCATAATTCAATATCTTTGTTTGATTCTTAATAATAATTCATTTCCTTAAAACTTTAATTAGGATCTTTCCCAGCAACTGCTTTTCATCCCCCAAAGTCACAGGACCTCCTGTAAATTGAAACACAATGACTCTTAAGATTTGTTTTCCAGTTAAATATGACAAGTCCATTCCCCAATCTCCCTCAATCTCCTTGAAAGAATCCATTTCTTCAGTCATCCGTTCTGCCCACTTTGAGTCTTCAGGGTCCATGGCCTCTCCAGCCATCTCCAAGCAGCCTCCCTTCAAACCAGACTCCTCCTTCAGGGATGCCTGAAGCAAATTCAGTTCCTGTCCATCCATCCAATTCATCCAATTCAACAATTGTTGCTTGCTTCTGATTATCGTCTTTAAGTTGATTTAAAACCATTGTTATTTTATCTACATCCTAGATTAAATTTTGCGTAAGGGGATTTATCAACTTGACTGTATTAATGATAACATAGAAAAATTGATGTCCAATAGCAAAAAGTTATCCCTAACCTTCAATCCCTGGCCCATTAATTGAAGTATATAAAGGTTCCCCCTATGCTCTTGTATGGAGCAGAAGTTTGGGATTTCTACTCAACCACAGTACTAGAACAAACACAGTCCCAGCACCTGAGCTGTATTGTGGGTGTAGATCGAAGGACATTTGCTGCACCCCAAGTTATGCTTACTACAGCAGATAAACTCACAATCACAAACCTCTTGGAGCACTAAACTGGCATGTCGCGAAGAGGGGGTTGAGGGGTTTTTTATATAAAGTTTTAGCAAATGTCTTAAGCGGTTCCGGGGGGGGGAGTGTTGGATCAGAAGTAAGGCCGTGGGTATGGGGGATAACCCACTAAGGGGAGGGACAGGTAAGGCTGTGGAGCACGGCGGGGGGGTGGGGGGCCCGGGGTCAAGAGGGGGGATAAAGTTCATCCAGATAAGGTTTTTACCATCAGTACTGTGGGTGGGAGGGGTAGATATGGCGGGAGCAGGGGGCCATATCTTGTTAGGGGAGCGCGCGCCCGCTGTCTTCGAGCGGTGGCGCGCTCCGGCCCCCAAAGTTCCGCTCGTTTTCCAGGTGGCGCAGATCCTCAGGGCCCTGGCCTCCGTCTGATGTTATGCAATGCCAGGTCTGTAGTAAATAAAGCCCCCCTCATTTGTGATCTTGTTCAAGAGGGGGGAGCGGACCTGGCAGGTATTACGGAAACCTGGTTGGGCCAAGAGGGGGGGGTCCCTCTTGTTGAAATGTGCCCACCAGGTTTCCGCGCATTCCATCAGCCGAGGTTGCAGGGTAGGGGCGGGGGTGGGTAGCGGTTATTATTAACGAAGGTCTGAGACCGAGGGAGGCCACTGTTCCTCAGATGGCTGGCTGTGAATCCCTCCTTGTGAAATGGGGCCACGGGGTTCAGATGGGTTTGCTGATCACATACCTGGCTCCCTGCCATGTGGCAGCAGCCCTGCCCGAGCTACTCAGTGTCATCGCCACGGTGGCGGTTGAGACCCCTAGGCTTATGGTCATGGGGGATTTCAACTTGCCGTCCGTTGGTGAGGCATCTGAGGTGGCTCGGGAGTTCATGGCTTCCATGACAGCCATGGACCTGACCCAGTTAATTCATGGCCCTACCCACACGGGGGGAAACACGCTGGATCTGTTTTTTGTCTCTGGACAGTGGTTGAGTGATCTCAAGATAGGGGATATAGTCACCGAGCCCTTGTCATGGTCTGATCACTCTCTCCTTCGTCTCGACCTTCGAACCGCTACACCCCGCCGCAGGGAGGCGGAGCTGGTAAGATGGTTCCGCCCCAGGCGCCTGATGGAACCGGATAGGTTCCAGATGGAGCTTGGGCCATTCCCTGAGGATCTGGCACACGCCTCGAATGGAGACCTAGTGGCCGCCTGGGATAGGGCGGCCGCTGGAGCTCTGGATCGGGTCGTGCCTTTGCGGCCTCTGACCCGGCACCGATCTCATTTAGCTCCTTGGTTCACTGAGGAGCTGAGGGAGTTGAAGCGCCAGAAAAGACGCCTAGAGAGTAGTTGGAGGGCCAGTCTTTCTGAATCTGACCGGACACTGGTAAGAGCTCATATTAGGAATTACCTAGTGGCGATAAAAGCAGCGAAATGTAGCTATTTTGCTGCTCTTATTGCGTCATCAGATAATCGCCCGGCCGCCCTGTTTAGGGTGACCCGCTCCCTGCTCCACCAGGAAGCGCGGGAGGACCCCTTGGAGGGTAGAGCCGAGGATTTTGTTCAATATCTGTATGACAAAATCACTCAGATTCGGGAAGATCTGGACTCTGACTGGGTAGTCTCGGGGAGGGACTGGGGCAGGTCTTGAGAATGTTATCTGGGATGAGTTTGATCCTGTGACCCCTGAGGATGTGGACAGGATTCTGGGTAGACTGAACGCGACCACTTGTTTATTGGACCCGTGTCCCTCCTGGTTAGTGCTGGCTTCTCGGGAGGTGACACGAGGCTGGTTCCAGGGGATTATAAATGCTTCGTTGGGTGAGGGTGTATTTCCTGCCGCCTTGAAAGAGGCGGTGGTGATGCCTCTCCTCAAGAAGCCTTCCCTGGACCCGGCAATGTTGGTAAATTATCATCCGGTCTCCAACCTTCATTTTGTGGTGAAGGTTGTTGAGAGTGTGGTCGCGCAACAGCTCCCCCAGCACCTGGATGAAACGACGTATCTGGATCCGTTCCAGTCGGGCTTCAGGCCCGGGTACAGCACGGAAACGGCATTGGTCGCGTTGGTTGATGATCTCTGGAGGGCTCGGGACAGGGGGTGCTCCTCTGTCCTGGTCCTGTTAGATCTCTCAGCGGCTTTTGATACCATCGACCATGGTATCATGCTGCACCGGTTAGAAGAGTTAGGGGTGGGAGGCACTGTGTTGCGGTGGTTCTCCTCCTTTCTCTCTGACCGGTCACAGTCTGTGTTGACAGGGGGACAGAGGTCGACCCCGAGGCCCCTCATATGTGGGGTGCCGCAGGGGTCGGTCCTCTTGCCTCTCCTGTTCAACATTTATGTGAAGCCGCTGGGCGAGATCATCCGTGGTTTCGGGGTGGAGTACCATCAGTACGCTGACGACACCCAGCTGTACATCTCCACCCCGGATCATCCCAACGATGCCCTTGAAGTGATGTCCCGGTGCCTGGAGACCGTACGGATCTGGATGGGGAGGAACAGGCTCAGGCTCAACCCATCCAAGACCGAGTGGCTGTGGTTTCCGATGTCCCGATATAGCCAGTTGACGCCATCACTGACTATTGGGGGCGAATCATTGGCCCCCACGGAGAGGGCTCGCAACTTGGGCGTCCTCCTGGATTCACGGCTGTCTTTAGAAGAGCACTTGACGGCCGTGACCGGGAGGATTTTTTATCAGGTCCGCCTGATTCGCCAGTTGCGTCCCTTTCTGGATCGGGACTCGTTACGCACGGTCACTCATGCCCTCGTCACCTCCCGCCTGGACTATTGTAATGCTCTCAACATGGGGCTCCCCTTGAGGAGCACCCGGAGGCTCCAACTGGCGCAGAGTGCGGCCGCGCGGGTGGTAATGGGAGCGACATGGCGCTCCCATGTAACACCTCTCCTGCGCGAGCTGCACTGGCTCCCGGTGGTCTTCCGGGTGCGCTTCAAGGTTTTGGTTATCACCTTTAAAGCGCTCCATGGCTTAGGGCCTGGTTATTTACGGGACCGCCTACTACCACCAATAGCCTCCCACCGGCCAGTACGCTCTCATAGAGAGGGACTCCTCCGGGTGCCATCAGCCAAACAGTGTCGACTGTCGGCCCCTAGGGGGAGAGCCTTCTCTGTGGGGGCATCTACCATCTGGAATGAGCTCCCCCCAGAGATACGGAGGATCCCGGATCTGCGCTCCTTCCACCGTGCTGTGAAGACCTTTTTATTCCATCAAGCGGGCTTGGCCTGATCTCTTCCCTTTTTAAATACGTAAATTTTAATCTGTTTTTAAATTATTGGGGTATTTTAATTTGTCTGGGCCAAATAATTTAATTTGATTTTATTGGGTTTTTAAATTTTGTGTATTTATGTATTTTATTGTTGGCTGTTCACCGCCCTGAGTCCTTCGGGAGTAGGGCGGTATACAAATAAACTAAACTAAACTAAACTAAACTAAACTAAACTAAACCAAACTAAACTAAACTAAACTAAACTAAACTAAACTAAACTAAACTAAACTAAACTAAACTAAACTAAACTAAACTGATTAATTTTGGAAGTAGCTGTGGCCTTCCTGTCTCTTGCGTAACAGGAGAACAATTAAAAAAAACAGCTGCCCAAAGAATTAAGGATGTAGAAGCACAAAATGACATGGCTATTCTTAGTAAGGTGGGTAAGTTGAAATGGCTGAGCAAATACAAACCTACTTTTCAACTAGACAACTACTTAAAGTTACAACTGCCAAAACATCTTAGGGAGAGATTTACGCGAGCGAGATTCAAACAGCTGGACACAACGGTCAGATATGGGAGATGCCACTCTAGACCTTATAATGGAGGTCTCTGCATTTGCAGAGTGGCAGAGGCAGAAGACCTGGCTCACGTCCTATTTGATTGCTGCCTGCATAAGAGGGTGAGAGGCAGGTACCTTGGTCCATATACCAAAGGAAGGACCCATTGGGAATCCCATATCAAAATGACTCACCTTATCTGCAGCCAGAATTTGAAAACAACATTTAATACAGCTCAGTACTTGAGCAAAATGGCTCGGTTGAGATTGGCTTATTTATTTATTTATTTATTTATTTATTTATTTATTTATTTATTTATTTATTTATTTATTTATTTATCTATCTATCTATCTATCTATCTATCTATCTATCTATCTATCTATCTATCTATCAAATTTCTATACCGCCCTACTCCCGCAGGACTCAGGGCGGTGAACAGCCAAGATAAAATACAGATAATACAAACATTAAAAATCCATTAAAATTATTAAATATTTTGGCCGAAAACAAATTTAAAACACCCAATTTATAACACAAATTAAACGATTTAAAAATTTAAAAGGGAGAGTTAGGCCAGGCCAGGCCAGCCTGCTGAAATAAAAATGTTTTGAGAGCATGACGAAACATGCGCAGATCCGGGATCCTCCGTATCTCCAGGGGGAGCTCGTTCCAGATGGTAGGTGCCCCCACAGAGAAGGCTCTCCCCCTGTTTGGCCGACGGCACCCTGAGAAGCCCCTCTCTATGGGAGCGTACTGGTCGGTGAGAGGCTATTGGTAGCAGAAGGTGGTCTCGTAAATACCCCGGTCCGATGTCATGGAGCGCTCTAAAGGTGGTAACCAAAACCTTGAAGTGCACCCGGAAGACCACCGGGAGCCAGTGCAGCTCGCACAGGAGGGGGCTCACATGGGAGCGCCATGCCGCTCCCATAACCACCCACGCAGCCGCATTCTGGACCAGCTGGAGCCTCCGGGTGCTCCTCAAGGGGAGCCCCATGTACAGAGCATTGCAGTAGTCCAGGCGGGAAGTAACGAGAGCATGAGTGACCGTATTTAACGAGTCCCGATCCAGAAAGGGACGCAACTGGCGAATCAGGCGAACCTGATAAAAAGTCCCCCTGGCCACAGCCATCAAGTGCTCTTCCAAAGACAGCTGTGAGTCCAGGAGGACACCCAAGTTGCGAGCCCTCTCTGTGGGGGCCAATGACTTGCCCCCAATAGTCGGTGATGGCACCAACTGACTATATTGGGATGTTGGAAACCACAGCCACTCGGTCTTGGATGGGTTGAGCCTGAGTCTGTTTCTCCCCATTCCCATATGTGGGACTGATTGGGGTAGACTGAAGGGGTGATATTGAAATATAATTTTATCATATTTTATTTATCAATATATTATTGTATTCTATTCCAATCTCATTTTGAATTGTATTTTATTCAAATTTCATTTTAAATTGTTTTTATCGGATTTTAGTAATAATTTGTGTTTGGAACTCTGCACTTTGATTTGGCCCATGGACTAATCAATCAAGTAAACAAACATAACCTTCAGGTATCGTAGGAAAAATTTAAAAAGATTAAAAATTATTTGAGTATCATTTTGAAGACAGTTTTTATCCACTTAGTTATCATACCATCCGCCCCTCAGGTTTCTAATCACATCACACAATTGTTTGTGAGTCCGTTACTGAAATCCAGTGATATCACCAGAGTTCCCATAATCTATTTAGGAAGTGCAATGATGTGTGAGAATGACTTTTGGGATGAGGGGAAGAGAGGCTTCCTAGGGAAGGATCAGAGAAGAGGGGAGAATCCAGGGGTGAAATTCACTTACCTTCCCTACCGGTTTGCAAATGTGTGCGCACTACCACAGAGCCCCCATCAGAGCCTCCCCCAAACTCCAGGACTGGCCCATGTCCCTCCCCAACCGAATCTGCTGCCAGCTCCACTGGCCACTGGTGTACAGCTATACAGATTCTTCCTTCGGCTTCTGTCAATCCTGTCTCCAGGCGCAGAAGTGCATTTGAGACACAATGTGGCATCTGGAGAATTGATCTGGTGAATTTGGACTGAACTACTTCTAATGATGTAAAACATGAAGCTGACGGTCCGAGCAACATCCCATAAAGGAGCTGTGCTAGCGACTTGGGCACAAAAACCTGAATAGCAGCAGGGACATAGTAGCCTCCCTTTGTGCGGAAACAATGAAGAATGGTGCTGGCTTATCTTTGGCCCAGGGCAGCTGCATCTCTCTTGAACCCTTGGCCTGAATGGCCACCCCCAGGGATTTGAAGGGGCTTCCCTGCTCTATTTTGTGGCCATTTAGATACCATGAATCAAGTTTTGGCCTTTTTGATCTTTGTTTTCTCATCATTGATGCCCAGTTGATTGTAATTGCAGTGCTGGAGAAGGGCTCGCAAGGCTCTTTTAAGGCCCACTGGTGTCCTGGAGAGGATCACAGGGGCATCTGCATAGAGCAGGAGGGCGATGCTTCGGTCACCTATTTTTTTTTGGCTGTATGTGTGTGTGATTTGGTTTGTTTAGCCATTTTACCATGCCAGTTATGTAAAAGTTGAAAAGCAGGGGGGGCCAAAATGCCCCCGTTTAACCCCCTTTTGAGTTTTAACTGACTTCGAGAGGGACCCCTGCATATCACACCTCACCTTGAGGGATGTCTTAGTATGTAGGGCAGGTAAGAGATGAAGAAGCCTGTGGTCAATTGAGGCAGCTTCCAGCTTCTCCCATAGCTTAGTCCTGGGAACCGTATCAAAGGCTGCCTTGAGATCTATGAAGCAGGCGTAGAATGATGCAGGTCTATTTGATATGTATTTTTCAATCAGTTGATGAAGAACTAAGCACTGATCGGTAGTGCCTCTCCCCTCTCTAAGCCCGGCTCCCTCTTCAGCGATCAAATTCTCCAGAGCCAGCCACTCTCCATCTGGAGGTATTTTCCATCAGGATGACCAGGGAGAAGATTAGCCTGACTACTTTCTTCTTGATCAACCCAGGCTTTCTGGGAATCAACCTCTTGTTTTCAAAGAGTTTATGAATAAACCTTTCCCCCCCTCTCTTCATTTTATTTGTCATCTGCTCTAGAATGTTCCCTATAATTGACCAATTGTATCAATGATATTTTCTCTATGCTTTGTCATATGATGGACAAATCTTTCTCAAAGCTTTTCATTCACTTATGAAGATAATGGCCGTATTTGTATCCTATTTAACCATATTTGGAGATTAGACAATTGTAGAAGAAAGATTCAATGTGGGATAAGAAACAAAGTTCTCTGTTTTTCAAATTCTTGGATGTTCCCATTCTAGTTTCATCCCTTTCTGGAGAAGAATGAATTTTGGAATATTTCTGACAGAAAACTGTACTTGGACCAAAATGGAGAGATAAACGCAGATCTGGGCATCAGAATCTTCTTGATTCTCCCTAAGGAGGATCCCAGGAGAGTGATTCTGGCATATTCTCTAAGACAGAGACTTACTATCAAACAAGATGCTCTTTCACGGCTAAAGTTGCTGAATAAGGTGAGAGAAATGTTGGTGTCTTTTCTCTGTTTTCCAAAGTCTGAGGCCCCATTTCAAGTGGGCAAAGCAGGGGTGAAATGGTACCGGTTCACTCTGGTTTAGGTAGTGATAAAAACTTTTAAAAGGTTAAAAAAAGGTTCCAACGATCGCGCAGCACAGCTGTGATCATCGAAATCTTTTTTTTTTTTTTACTTTTTAAACATTTTTTTACTATTATTTACTATTCACCTGAACCGGTAGTAAAAAAATGCTTTAAAAAAGAAAAAAAAAAGTAGGCCAAGTCCACCCAGTCACATGACCCCTACCAAGCCACGCCCCCAAGCCACGCCCACAGAACCGGTAACAACAAATTTTACATTTCACCACTGGGGCAAAGCCTGGAGTCTCCAGGGTGGTTGGCCTCCCATGCCAGGTGGTGTCATCTCATGGAAGCTCTTCAAGAGACGGGACCTAAGTGAAATAGCTTTGCCATGTTTTATGGAAACCTTTCAAGATCTTACTGGTCAGAGGTTTCTTTCTCCATCACAGTTTAATTTCATATTAAAAAAACTAATAGAATAAAAGTTTCCTCAATCTTTTACAGTAAACATTATTCTCAGTTTTAATAAGAATATATCATCATATTTAAATCTTTTTTCAATTCCATCTCTCTAGACTTAATTAAATAGAAAATTACTTTAATGTAATGTTAAATTCCGAAAGCAAAAGGAACTAAATGAAGAATCTGCCAGTTGTTTTACCTCCTGCATCTGTTTAGAAGTAGTCAGACGTTTCATATTTACCCCAATGAAGATCAGAGGCTCCTTCTCTCCATCCATTTCTACCTCCATTTTCCATGGACGGAGAGTCCTAACATCTTTTCTTTGGCATTCCTTGTTTTTCTGTTCAGTCTCTGCCTGAGTCCAAATGTGTGGAAAGTTGTCATCCTGGATTTGTCAAGAGAGCTCGAGAAGGAGAGCCAGTTTGCTGCTACGACTGCCTTCCTTGTCCGGAGGGGACCTTCTCCACTCAGGAAGGTGGGTCACACTGAGGAAAATGGGAGGCTTTGTGGAACTGGATCCATCCAGAACCTTTTCATGAAAGTGGAAGTTAAAAGACAGATCGATTTATTTTTAACCTGCACAATTTCTTACCTAAAAGGAAGTAAATCAAAAAGACTTGGAAGGAGGGCCTGGGAAGAGATGGGAGGAGGAGGAGGCAGACTGGGCAAGCTTTACTAACAGCAGAGGAAATATCTCTTCTGCTTTTTAGTTTGGATTAGTGCTGCTAAGTTCACCTTTCTAGGAACATCTGAGTCAGGGGTGAAATACAATTTTTTTCCATACCGGTTCGGTGGGCGTGGCTTGATGGGCGTGGCAGGGGAAGGATATTGCAAAATTTCCATTCCCAACCCACTCTGGGACCAGCCAAAGGTGGTATTTGCCGGTCCTTTGAACTACTCAAAACTTCCGCTACCGGTTCTCCAGATTTCACCCCTGATCTTAGTTCTTTGAAACTTGATCAATTGTTTTAGGTCCACCTTCTGAAAAACCTTGCAATCCACTGTATATTGGATTCTCCCCTTGAGGATCACGGAGAAGGTGTCACTGGGCCATAATGTGGTGCTGTGGATAGTTATGGGGGGAACTCATTACACAAATAGTCTGCCAGTCATGTAGATCAATCAATCAATCAATCAGAACAGAATAGAGCTGGAAGGGACCTTGGAGGTCTTCTAGTCCTACACCCTGCTCAAGCAGGAGAACCTAGACCATTTAAGACAAGTGACTGTCCAGTCTCTTCTTTAAAACCTTCAGTGTTGAAGAACCCCAAACTCTGGAGGCCAGCTCTTTCCACTGGTTAATTGCTCTCACTGTTAGGAAGTTTCTCCTTAATTCCATATTGCTTCCAGATGTTACAGGATACTGTAGGTATCCTCCAAGTCCAGGATATTAACTGTCAGGTGGACTCAGAATGTTTGCCTAAAATGATTATATGATTCATTATTAAGCTCTAATACTGTAGGTTCCTATGAAGATTCTACACATTATACTGGAAATAATTAACACCGTAGAATTTCGCTCAATTGAATATATCTGGCTACATTTCTTTAAAAAATCCTTCTTATACTCTTTTTAATGAAATCTTTATTAAATACTTCTTGGAAAATGCCGCTGGTATCAGCTGTTATCCAAAGAAGGCATTTCTTGTAAGATAAAAGGACAGAATATTAATGAAAGTTGCTTTTTTGTTTTCTCAGATACAAAAAAATGCACCAAATGTCCAGATGATAAATATCCAAATGAGGCCAGAGTCCAATGTATCCCCAAAGTTATAACTTTCCTGTCTTATGAAGAACGTCTGGGCATCATCCTGGTCTCTTTTGCCCTACTCTTCTTCCTAACAACAGGCCTTGTTTTAATCATCTTCATTAAATACCGAGAAACTGCCCTTGTCAAAGCCAACAACAGGGACCTCTCCTATATCCTCCTGGTCTCCCTTCTGCTTTGCTTCTTGTCTTCTTCTCTCTTCATTGGTCAACCAAGGAAATCCACCTGCCTTCTCCAACAGACAGTCTTCAGCCTCATCTTCTCAGTGGCCATTTCTTCTCTCTTGGCCAAAACCATCACGGTTGTGCTGGCCTTCCTGGCTACAAAACCAGGAAACCGAGTGAAGAGATGGTTGGGGAAGAGCTTGGCCAACTCCATCATCTTCTCTTGTTCTGCTGTCCAAATTATCATCTGCTCCACCTGGCTGGGAGTTTCTCCCCCTTTCCCTGACTCTGACCTCCACTCCCAGCCTGGAGAGATCATCCTGCAATGCAACGAAGGGGCCGTTGTCATGTTCTACGTCACCCTCAGCTACATGGGCTTCCTGGCTGCCATCTGCTTCACGGTGGCTTTCCTGGCCAGGAACCTGCCTGGGGCCTTCAACGAAGCCAAGCTGATCACCTTCAGCATGCTGGTCTTCTGCAGTGTCTGGGTGACTTTTGTGCCCACCTACCTGAGCACCAAAGGGAAATACATGGTGGCTGTGCAGGTCTTCTCCATCCTGGCCTCCAGTGCTGGTCTGCTGGGCTGCATCTTCATCCACAAGTGCTACATTATCCTTCTGAGGCCGGACCTCAACACAAAGGAGCAGCTCACAGCCAGAACAAATGTAAAAACATGAAATATAACACAAATGTGATATTGAAAGAATTATTAGATTTTCTTTTATTTGAAAGGATATATTCTTTCCATTTAGATAGTATGCAGGAGTCAAAGAAAATCATTTCTATATGTTCCAAATTTGGGAATTATTGAATTGTTCACAAAGGAGCAGCTTACAGCCAGAAGAAATGTGTAAATGTGAGACTGATGAATTTCAACTTTTAACATTTTCCACAGTCCAAACATAGAAAATGGTCCAAGCTCTTCTCCATGCATGAGGGGGCCAACTATTTTTCTTGAAAGAAATAAAGGGTGTGTGGAAGATTGTGAGGAGACAAATTTCTTGGAGAAATAGAAGCATGTTAGCAAGACAGAAATATAGAAGGAATGTATGGAGCAACGTTGATGCCCTCATTTCTCAGTACATTTCACTCAAACTGCTGTGGCAACTGAGAGGTTTCTTTTTGTTTGCACAATAACTCTTTCTTGAGGGTAGCAACAATACAAGGGTCGGGAGATAACTTGAGTGAATATTCATGCTTACATCATCTATTAAATGAAATATGTCTGATTATCATTTTCTCCTCCTTTCCTCGAATGTATAAATATGAGTGCATCCTTTTGTCTGTAAGATTTCCTCCCAATATTTTCTGGAGGGAAATTCCTCCAATGGACACTGAATAAATAACAACTGCAGTGAGCCTGGATTGATGGTTTTTTGGCTCCTGTGTTTGATTTCACAGAAACTGGTGTCAGGACTGTGAGTCACAATCTTCCATCTGCCACCAGGGACAACAGATGGGGCAGCCCTGTAGGGTGAGTGTTGTGAGATTGAGTCCATAACCTTTCTCACTGCCACATAAAGGCACCATTTAGGAGTGTGTGTGAGACCACAGTCTGTGTCCAAGTGTCTCTTGCGGCTGGAAAGGTTTGTGGGGTTTTTGTGGTCCCTTCCGTCCCAATTTCTCAGCCGCCCTGGCCCTGCTGTGAGCTCAGCTGAGCGATTGCTGGAGGAGTCCAGGAAGCCAGGGAGAATTTGGCTTTGCAGAGTGAGTGTGACCCTCTGTGTGGAAGAATGGAGGATGATCCGGAGGCTTGGTTCAAATACCCATTTTCCTGTTGTCTGAATGGAGGAACTCAGCTGATCAAGCAGGGAGGGAAGTGGATGATGGGGCTCAGTCAGGCTGTTAGGGTTGCAACCGATGCCCTAATTAAATCATGAGTCTCAAGCCGAGCTTCAGAAGAAATCCAGTTATTGATTAGGAGCTTCATGTAGGCACGGACCAAGTGAAGCCAACACTGACCTCACATAATTCGCACCTTGGCTCTGACTCTGTTTCCCACACCCCCCAAGGTGTGTCATCAGTCTCATTCCCCAACGAAGCAATTTTGCGGGTTGTAGAAGTCACTCCCTCCAGCCACTCTGGATCTCCATGAAGATGGGCTTGAGGTTTGCAGGCTGGAATGTGCTTTGTTTTGACTGAGATGCGAATTCCTCAATACAGCTGTGAGGCTCAATTCCCCAACCCCCTGCCTATGGCAACTCGAGAGGAGTTCGTGAAGGCTTCGCGAGTTGACAGAGACTCTGCTTGGGAAAGGAATCTTTCCCAAAGAAACAGGGAAACCTGCTGTGTCCCGGGGCTGGGAGGGGGTTCGATGCCCCCACTGATGCCTACACAGGCTGTGAAAAAAGGGAGTGAGTGAAATTGGAAGGGATGACTAAAAAAAAACTCTTCCTCCTTGTGAGAAGAGAAATTCCTGTATCTGCACAAGGCTGTGACAGAATCCATGCAAACAGAAGCAAGAAAGCCAGTTTTTATTTTTGTTAGATTTTTCCCCAGTGTTTTATTGTTTTTTCAAATAACTAAAGGAGGTGAACATGTCCAACTCTTCCTCTTCCTTTTTTTCCCACAACAATCGCCCTGTGAGGTGGGCTTGTCTGAAAGAGAGTGTCTGTCCCGAGGTCAGCAAACAGGCTTTCAGGGCTAAGGCAGGACTTGAACTCAGGATCTCTTGCTTCCTAGCCTGATACCTTAACCATTGTCAATGTTAAGGCTGGGCGGATTTTGGGCAAAGGCCCTGCTGGTCACCACTGCCGCCTCGTCTTCCGACAGAACCCCAAGTCCCCCCTCCCCCTCCCGGGTCTTTCTGGGGTAGAGCAGCCCCATCCGAGAGGAAAGGAGAGAAACTCCTGGACACAGAGAGCCCCTCCCCCATCACAGCCCCTCCCTCTTGCCAAGACTCACTGCCTGTAGGGGGCAGCATAGAGTCTGGCCCTGAAGTCCTAGCTGGGCCCTGGGAATTGAAATCGGGGCCTCCTCATGATTGGCTCAAAGCCCCCAGCCACCTTTGACGCCTAAGGCGGGACTAGAACTCAGAGTCACTTACTGATTGGCTCAAAGACACTAATGCCCCACCTTGTCTTGATAGCAAGATAGGTTGGCCACTGCCTTCTCCTCAACCTACCCCTGGCATTTCCTGGTGGTCTCCCAACCCTGCTTAAGCTTGTCCAAATCAGACTGCTGCTGCATCCTACAGCTAGTCCTCCACTTACAACCAGAATTGGGACCAGAAATGGCATTGCTAAGCTAGGCGGTCGTTAAGTGAGTTGTGCTGAATTTTACCATGTTTATTGCCACCGTTGTTAAGCGAATCACTGGGGTTGTTGAGTGAATCCTGCAGTCATGAGACAAACGCCGTTTCGCCCACTGATTTTCCTGGTCATAAATCCGTGTTGATTGCCAGGCACCCAAATAGTGACCTTGTGTCCAAGGGAAAGTTGCACTAGTCGTAAGTGCGAGGACCCATCATAGATGGCTTTTTTCAATGGCCGTGGAACTTGGAACTGTCGCCAAATGAATGGCTATAAATCGAGGACTCCCTGAAGGATACTTGGTCAGGGACTGAACCAGTGGTGAAATGTAAAATCTGTTACTACCAGTTCTGTGGGCGTGGCTTGGTGGGGGGGGTAATGTGACTGGGTGGGCGTGGCCAACTTTTTTTTTAACTTTTAAAAGCATTTTTCAGGTTGTAGAAAAAATGCTTTTAAAAGTAAAAAAAAAAAAAAGCCTCTGATGATCGCACAGCTGAGCTGGGCTTGGTGGGGGGGGAGGGGGGCACAGGGATTTTTGCTACCGGTTCCCTGAACCACCCGCCGCCATCGCTACTGGATCAGGAGATCCGGTCAGAACCGAGAGCATTTCACCCCTGCCTTGGGGGGAGGGGAAACAGGGTCAGGGCCCAGGTGCGAATTATGTGAGCTCAGAGTTGGCTTCCCTTGGTCCGTGCCTACCTGAAGCTCCTAATCAACACCTGGATTTCTTCTGAAGCTCCGCTCGAGGCTCACGATTCAATTAGGGCATCGGTCGGAACCCTGACAGCCTCCCTGAGCCCCATCATCCACTTCCCATCTAGCATGAATTACCTTGGCTAAACCAGGTGAAAAAGCCAAGGAAACCAGCACTTTTCAGACTCCTTGCCGGCCTTTGCCAGACAAACTAATTCAAATCAAATCACAAAATGCACAAAACCAGCCTCTAAATTCCAAAATGCTGCAGAAGAAACTGCCTCCAAATCCCCGTCCTGACCGAACCGAGAATCGAAGGCTGTGGTGGCTTCCGCCTCCATTCAAGCTTCTTTTTGAGCTGCTGGCTTCCCTCTTCCTTCTTCCTCGGATCCTCCCAGCTGAGGACCCAGTGGATCCCTTCCCTGAGATTGGCAAGATCCTGCTGATCTTGCACAGAATCCAAAGGATTCCCCCTCCTTTGATCTAGAAATTAGAAATCCTTCTGGGTTAAATACCAGGCAGGTAGGAGTTCATACAGGGGATCTCCCTTAGTTTCCCCTAATGAATATAGTACAGGTAAGTCCTTGACTGACAGGAATTCTTTTAGTGACCGTTCAAAGTTACAACGGCGTCACTGAAAAAAGGTGACTTATGACCATTTTTTACACTTTCGACCTTTCTAGCATCCCTTTTGATCGCTTGATCAGAATTCAGCCACTTGGCAAATGGTTCGGACTTATGACCGTCGCTGTGTCCCAAGGTCACGGGACCCCCCTCTTGCAACTTTTCCACAAGCAAAATCAAGGGGGAAGCCAGATTCACTTAACAACCATGATACAAACTTCACAACTGCTGTGATTCACTTAACGACTGTGGTGAGAAAGGTCGTAAAATGGGACAAAATTAACTTAACAAGTATCTTTCCTAACAACAGAAATTTGAGGTTCAATGGTGGTCGTAAGTCAAGGACTACCTGTAACTCCTTTTTCATGCAATGTCCTGGTGTCTGATCTTTGTCTCATCCCAGCTATGAACTCAGCCTAAAGTCTCCTCTGATATCCACCGTTTCCCTCGTCTCCTGATAACCCCATTCCTTCCTTCACCCTCCGTTGTGGCTGACATAGTCAATGGGGAGGGGGGGATCTGGCAGCCCCTCTTAGTTCCTCAAACTGATCTCCCCCCCACCCCCCACGGATGCTTTCCTCCCAAGGTCCTCCTGGCTGGAGGGGCAGAGAGGAGCCAAGGCCTGGCTTTTCCAGGGGGGTCTGTGGATGGGAGCCTCCCCGGTGCTTCCTAAACCCCTTGAGAAGCTCCTGTTCAATGTAGGCTTCCTGGCCATGAAAAAGAGCATGGAGTGTGTTAGTTCAAGGCCAGTTTGACCTTCCTTTGAAGGACTCTTGGAATCTTGTGCTGCACAATTTATATCAGGAAGGGAAGTTGGGTTCTGCCAGCCGTAGGTTTCTGATTCGGCCATTACTAAGTGAATTATAGGGTGTTTTTTTTTATGCTTCACATGATAATGAGTCTCTTTAGAGCCAGACTTTTACTGTTTTTACTACTTTTATTCGTTTTTCAACACTGCACAGTTGCCCTGCCTGGTGGATGCTCTCAGGACAAACTGTATAAAATATATACCATCCTCATTCAGATACTGTTAAGTCTGCTGTTCTCTATAAGCTTCACACAGATCATAAGATTTCTACTGTCCATCGTACGAGTCAAATGGACAGAAACAGAAGCCATCTGGGCGCCAGGTGCTGAATTCTGTGCAGCCTCCCTCCCCCCACCTGCTGTAAAGTAAGACATCCCCCCAAAATAAGACTTAATATCCATTTTTTTATACTTAAAATGGTCACGAGGGCACAGAGCCGGTTGTTAAATTATTTGAATCTCACACCTGCTGGATTTTGTTGAACTCTTTTCCGTTGATGGGTGGGGCCATGCAGGCTATAAAAGCTTTAGTGGAAGAGAGAGAGAGAGAGAGAGAGAGAGAGAGAGAGAGAGAGAGAGAGAGAGAGAGAGAGAGAGAGAGATGGACCCAAACGAGCTGCTGCGGCCATCCCTTGACAGACCCCAGAACGTCCTTGGAGACCCCTGGAAAGTGACCTTGTTTGTCCTTGGGGTCTATGCGTTGGTTGGCCTCTGCGTTTTCTTCCACCAGTGCAGGTAAGTTGCTCCTGATCAGGGGAGTGGCCTCACCACAACCTGGGGAGCCCTGGGGCACTGAAAGCCTCCCAAAATGTTGGTGGGACTAACAGGAGAAAGGATAGAGTCTCTCAGGGGTGGAAGGGACCTTGGAGATCTTCTAGTCCAACCCCCAACCTTTCCTTGAAAATCTCCACTAATGGGGCTCCCATTAAGAATAGGTTTATTATCCTTGTTAAGAAAAGAATGTACCAGTCAGTGATATTTTATTCTTTTTTTCTTCTTCAATCCCCAGGAAAAGGTGTCTGCAAGTGTCACCAGAGCAATGAAGTGAAGATGTGGAGGCCGCCATCATCACGGTAGAACCCTACATACCGGAACCCATCAACCCCAACCTCACCATCATTGATGAACGAAGGAGGATGTCAGACGTTCTACCTTGCACAAGATGGAAGAGATGCCAACCATCGCATTGTTGACCAGGGCTGAATATCTGACATCGTCTTTCATCAATTATGGTGATGTGGGAATTATTGTTTTTTTCTTCAATTCCCATAAAAAGGTGTTTGCAAGTGTCACCAGAGCAACCAACTAAGGATGTTGAGTCGGCCTCCATCACAGTGGAACCCTACATACCGGAACCCATCAACCCCAACATCACCATCATTGATGAACGAAGAAGGATGTCAGACGTTCTACCTTGCTCAACAATATGATGGTTAGAAAGTGTTTGAACTAATTTGGTTATCAGGTTTTTTCCATTATGATGATATTATTGTTATTTAATTCTTGGATGGATTCCATTCAAGAGACGGAAAAACCCAGGTGACTGCAGTCAGTGGACAACTTGGAGGCGGGAAGAAGTGAGTGGACCAAGGACTTGTCCACAAGAAGAGTCCTAGCTGAAGGGAGAGGATTTGGGGTCTCTTGAGGTCACCTGGTGTCCTTGGTTGCGCTGCATTTCCTGCTTTGGATTTTTGGGTGGGGATGGCTGGCCTTGGAAGCTAAAAAGAAAGAAGAGTGGGAGCCTGGTACTTTTAAATACTAACTAGGTTGCTAAGTTTTATTTATTTATTGCTTCTTGCTTATTTATTATTTTATTATTAAAATATTAAATTGGTGCTTTTTTTGCCCCATGATGAATAACTGCCATCAGTGAAATCCCAAAACAATTGGAGCCCCATTTCGACACCCATGGCATTGACAACCTCACCATTGGTCAATTGCCAAAGGCCGCTTTCCTTGGAAGAGCTGACATCCAATCTGGCTGACGGTGTGAAGAACCACAATCCCCCTGTGAGGCAGGACCTTGACGTGGTTGTGGGGCTTGTGTGCTCAGAGGAAGATGAGGGCTACACCTGAGGTTCAACCATACTGGAGAGGACTCATGAGAGGAACTGGACAAAGAATGCCTCTCCCATAAACAATAGGGAAAAACACACATGACAGAAACCAGGTGGGCTCTCCAGTTGCCCAGGTCAGGAAGGACCGTGCCAGGGGTTCAAATTCCTGGACATCTGGTGGAAAATGACCTGCAGGACTCAGGACTGCTGGCTGAGCATCCAGGGGTGGCAGCTGCTGAACCACTGGAAGGAAAGTGTTTTTCCGACTCCCCCCAAGATGGCAGCCAGACTCAGCAGGGGTTTTTTCCCCTGTTCCTGGTTTCCTCATCTGAACTGGTTCTTTTCTCCCCTTTTATCTTTTTATGCACTTTTTAATCTAGTTTTATTTAGCTTTGGGGGCTTGTCTGTCATTCCCCCCCCCCATTTTTTGGAGGTTTTGAATGAAATGAAAAATAGATTTGAAAAAAAGAAATGATATGAGAAAAAGTACAAATGAAATCTTAATGAAAGATTCACATTGTAGCTGCCATTCGTTTGTTCTTATATAAAATAGGAGAGCTTGTTAAGTCCTCCTGCTAAAATTATTTATTTTTCTACTGGATTTTACTTATGCACTCTATTAGGAAATCATAGATATTGTTCTAAAAACTGGGTGGTATTTTTAAAACAACATCAAAGTAGCTTTGTCTAAGAGTCGATATAAATGTTGCATCCTGAAAAAATCCTATTTCTTCAACTATCCTGCCTGTATTAATGACAATATAGAAGAATAGATGGAGAAGATGCTGCACAGGGAATGATCAGATAAGGGGGGAGAGGAGCTCCCAGGTGCATAATTGGCAGAGAAAGAACCTCAGAAAGGACCCTCCCTCATTTTTCAGGCTTTCAAAAGCTTTGGTGGGAGATTTGTACTTTCAGACATGCAAGGTTCTCTTATGTGCCCTTCCAATAAAGTAGAGTTACATCATGTTTCTCATCTGGTGTACCTGGGAGAAGAAGCGGGGGGGCTTGATACCTAGTGTGCCAGGTGAGTCTGGCCAGAGCCGGATCTGGGAGGTCTGATGTGGCTGCTGCAGACTGTGCTTCTGCTTGTTTTCTCTCATAGTCCGACTTTCTCAGTTGGCTGTAATGGCTTTTCTCCACATGGTAATTGTGGTCCATCTCAGCCAGTTCATGCTGTAGACTCTGGAGGAATTTCTTACCTTCTGGCGGAAGGTTCCTCACCTCTTCGAGGTCTTTCTCAGAGTCACCTTCTCTCGGCTGAGATGG
The DNA here is from genome assembly GCF_059756535.1 of Pantherophis guttatus. Classification (NCBI taxonomy): domain Eukaryota; kingdom Metazoa; phylum Chordata; class Lepidosauria; order Squamata; family Colubridae; genus Pantherophis; species Pantherophis guttatus. Next base: position 20,368,961 of record NC_142077.1, read on the forward strand.
ACAATTGGCTAGTTCTTTGTGGAGTTCTTCAATGTATTTCATCAAAGATGTGTTCTCTAGCTCTAACTGATGACATGATCTTCTGCAGGTTTTCTGCAGGTCTTCTGTTGTGGTCTTAAGTTAATCCACTTTCTCCTGGAGACAGCTGTGCTGATCTTTCATCCATTGATTTTCTTTCTGGAATTTCTGGGACTGAAAGTCAAAGGAGTCTCTCAGTTCATCAACCTGGAGGTTGGGACCATCAGTGGTCACTGAGAGATCGCCCAAGGATATTGACCATTTCTTCCTTGTTGCTCACCTGTTTGAAAAATGGAGAGACACAGTCACATCCTCTCTCCGTTCAGGGCCAATTTTGCTAACCTGCCTTCTCCATTCTGACTTTTTCCTAAAGTTTTGGAGTCCATCATCTTCTGCTAGAATGAGATGCAGGAGGAGTGAAGAACCAATGAACAATCTGCAGAGGGGTCTCCTGCCAAAGGATCCTTTAGATATAATTTACCCAGATCAGTTCTCAGCTACAAAGCACCAGGTTCAAAATATCATATTTGAGGGCACATCAAGTGAAAACCAGCTCTCTGGAGACGTTCCTAATGCTGGGAAAGGTGGAAGGGAAGAGAAGGAGAGGACAATTTGGGGTAAGGTTAGTGGATTTGATTATTGTGTGGATGGGTGAACTTTAGGGAGACCTGAAAATCCAGACTGGGGACAAGTCATCCATCTACCTCTTTGGCCACTCAGAATCCACACAGTTTCAATGCTGTCAATCAATGCAGACAAAGCTCCCTGGAGAAGTCGGTAATGCTGACATGGGTGAAGGAAAGAAAAGAAGGGAAGGATCACTAGTAAGCAGCTATAGTGGGGATGGGGGAAGGTTGGGAGACCCGAAGGACCAGGTTGGGGCAGATCTACATGGAGAAAATCATCTATGGGCTGCTAGGCATCAGCATCAACATCAACTTGATGACATAGAATTAATCCATCAATCAGTCAATCAATCAGGCAGGCAGTTGACTTACAAGGTCCCTTTCAGCTGTAGGCTTCTATTGACTACTTCCTTTTCATTGTCACCTTAATCTGCAAATAGGGAATAGATGAGGGTTAACACAATCAAATTACAATAGCCTACATCAGTCATTAAATTACACGACAACAACTTTGTGTAAAAACCTTTAACGGATGGATGGTCTTCAGCTCCCAGAATTCTGCATGCTGGCTGGCTGGAGAATTCTGGGAGTTGAAGTCTCCCCCCATACCTTAAAGGGGCCTAGTTCAAGAAACACCAACAGAATCCCTCAATACTGATCTCTCTTCAAATTCTTCTGGCTTCCCATTTGATTCCGAGTCACTCTCAAGGCATGTCATTGCTCAAAACCCTCCAAAGGAGTTGGCTCTCCATCAATTTGGACGTCTTTGTATTGCTATGATTTCTGATAACAGGAAAAGGTGATGACCATTGGAATTAAGACAGATCCCCCCCAAGTACTTACGAGTCCCATCTCAGCCACGAAAGACAGGTGGGTGACCTGCAACCAGTCTCTCTCTCAGCCTTCACAAGGTTGTTTTTGTGGGATGAAGGAATCTTAGATAGGTTCACTGCCTTGGGCTATTTAGAGAAATAATAAAGGTGGTATAAAAGCCTATGTAATAAAAAATGAAAATAAATGAATACTTCAGTTGCCTTAAAGGGGAGGGTCTCTCCCTCCTGAGGAGCCCAGGCGAGGGAGGCCCTGCGATGCCCCCAGTGCTGCCATCCAATCCAGCCACTTTCCAGGGATGTTGAGCAGAGCCTCCATTATGTGGTCCAGACTCCCCAAGGATGCTGGCGGTTGCCATGGTGAGCTCCAGCCAATGAGCTCAGGAGGAGCCTCTGACGTCACAAGCCAAGGCTCTGATTGGCCTGGACCTGAGATTTGAAAAATGACCACCAAATGGCTGCCTTCACCTGGGGGCAGGTGGATGAGCCAATCCAGAAGGGGCTTTGAATTCCCTTCAGCCACAGCGGCTCCTTCTGAGGGGGGAACCGTTGGTCGCCTGGAGAGGTCGGGGAGCCCCAGATTCTGCCCCTTCTGTGGGGATGGAGCCCAGATTGAAATGTCGCCCCTTGCATCTGGAATGAAAGCTCCAGAGAGTCCAGATTTTCCTCTCCAGGCCCAGATGATGAAGGGGAGCTGAGAGGGAAACACCACAAAAGATTAAATATTATTCGTATCCAAAAGGCCTTGTGAAAATGTACCTAAAGGAACACAGGGGTCTTTGCCAGCTTTAGGTGTCCTCCTCACTGCCTGCAGAGGCCAAGTATGGCTTAAAAGGCCAGAGTATAGGCTGCCCCCTACAGGCAGTGAGAGGGACCACTAAATCATGGAAGGACCCGGTGGAGGAAGGACCCTGAGTGCTGACTGGAATTCTGGGAGTTGAAGTCCACACCTCTTCAGGTTGCTAAGGCTGAGAAAGACGCTCTAGTAAACCCTTCACTGGGCAGTTGGAGGGATGACCTCTGAGGTCTCTTTGGATTCCATTTGTCCATTATTCTAACTCCTCCCCTCTTTACGGAGGGCAAAAGAATCCTCTCCAAAAAGGGACGTAGGTGACAAAATGGAGGATGCGGGGTCTTTTCCAGCTTTAGCTGTCGCTCTCAGTGCCTGCGGAGGCCAGGTGTGGCTTAAAGGCCAGAGTATAGACTGCCCCCTACAGGCAGTGAGAGGGACAGCTAAAGCGCAGCCTCCTCCATTTTGTGGCGGGAACCTCTAGTAGAAAGAAGGAAAGGAGGAAACTGGATGTAGCTAGAATTCTCTTCATGGCTTTTTTCATCCCTTTTCAGATTCTGTTCTGTGTGTGGAACTTAATCTCTTCTTTGGCTCCTTGAATAAAGCCCATCTTGGTTGAAGCCCCGGAGTTTCCTCAGGGCCTCCCTGTCTCCCCCTCAGGCCGGCTGAGCCCCTGAGTCCCAAGGCCAGAGCTTCTCCCCTCGATCCCCTCCTGGCTCCCCAGAATTAGAATATTATGAATTACCCTCAGAGAAGCAAATAGCGCTGCTGTTTTCAGATGCACAAAAGGCATGTGATAATGGGAATTATGGAAATTTTTTATAAAACAGTTGAAAATGATGGATTTTGGCAGCGCCATGCACTGGCCGGGGAACGACTGTCTCGCCATGGAACGGGCCAGTACTTAGTTGTCCTCCGTTAAGAACATGGAGGGGGGGCATGTTTGGGGATGTGCATGCGCAGTGTGGGGCGCATGTGCAGGGGAGCATGGGGGGGTGTCCTGTGTGCATGCGCAAATGGGGGCACGCATTGCATTATGGGAGCGCAAGAGTGCTCCCGCGCTCAGACTTTTAATAATAATAAATAATAATAATTTTATTTCTATACCGCCCTTCTCCCGAAGGACTCAGGGCGGTGTACAGCCTGTTTAAAAACACAAACAAAACAACAATATAAAATTTAAAATAATTAAATAAAGTGGCTCAGATTTAAAACCCCAATAAATTTAAATATCCCAATTTAAAAACTATTGTGTTGCTAGTCCGGCCTGGCGGAATAATAGGGTCTTCAGTGCGCAGCGAAACGCCCAGAGGTCGGAGATCTTACGAATTTCTGGGGGCAGTTCGTTCCACAGGGCTGGGGCTCCCACAGAGAAGGCCCTCCCCCTGGGCGCCGCCAGTCGACATAACTTGGTTGACGGCACCCTGAGGAGACCCTCTCTGTGGGAACGGACTGGTCGGTGGGAGGCTATTGGTGGCAGAAGACGGTCTCGGAGGTACCCGGGTCCTATGCCATGGAGTGCTTTAAAGGTGGTAACTAACACCTTGAATCGCACCCGGAAGACCACTGGGAGCCAGTGCAGCTCGCGCAGGAGGGGTGTCACATGGGCACAACGAGTTGCGCCCATAACCACCCGCGCGGCCGCATTCTGGAACAGTTGGAGCCTCCGAGTGCTCTTCAAGGGGAGCCCCATGTAGAGAGCATTACAATAGTCCAACCGGGAAGTAACAAGGGCATGAGTGACCGTGCGTAGGGCGTCCCGATCCAGAAAGGGCTGCAACTGGTGAATCAGGCGAACCTGATAAAAGGCCCCCCTGGCCACGGCCGTCATATGCTCTTCTAAAGACAGCCGTGCATCCAGAAGGACACCCAGATTGCGAGCCCTCTCTGTGGGGGGCAGAGATTCACCCCCAATAGTTAGCGATGGCACCTGCTGACTATATCGGGGCGCCGGAAGCCACAGCCACTCGGTCTTGGAGGGGTTGAGTCTGAGCAAGTTCTTCCCCATCCAGACCCGCACGGCCTCCAGGCAGCGAGACATCACATCAAGGGCATCGTTGGGGTGGTCTGGGGTGGAGATGTACAGCTGAGTATCATCAGCGTACAGATGGCACTTCACCCCAAACCCACGGATGATCTCACCCAGCGGCTTCACATAAATATTGAACAGGAGGGGCGAGAGGACTGACCCTTGCGGCACCCCCCATGTGAGACGCCTCGAGGTCGACCTCTGTCCCCCTGCCAACACAAACTGCGAGCGGTCGGAGAGGAAGGAGGAGAACCACCGCAAAACGGTGCCCCCTATTCCTAACCCCCTCAACCGCTGCAGCATGATACCATGGTCGATGGTATCAAAAGCCACTGAGAGATCTAATAGGACTAGGACAGAGGAGCAACCCCTGTCCCAAGCCCTCCAGAGATCATCCACCAACGCGACCAATGCCGTTTCTGTGCTGTACCCCCGCCTGAAGCCCGACTGGTACGGGTCTAGATAGATAGCTTCATCCAGGTGTCGGGAAAGTTGTCGTGCCACCACGCTCTCAACAACCTTCGCCACAAAACGAAGGTTGGAGACTGGACGATAGTTAGCTAATTCAGCCGGGTCCAGGGAAGGCTTCTTGAGGAGGGGCCTCACCACCGCCTCTTTCAAGGCGGCAGGAAAGGCACCCTCACTCAGAGAAGCACCTATAATCCCCTGGAGCCAGCCTCGTGTAACCTCCCGGGAGGCCAGTACCAACCAGGAGGGGCACGGGTCCAATAAACACGTGGCGGCACTAATCTTACCCAGAACTCTGTCCACATCCTCGGGAGTCACAGGATCAAACTCCTCCCAGATAACATTCTCAAGACCTGCCCCTGTCTCCTCCCCTGGACTCATCCAATCGGAGTCCAAGCCATCCCGAATCCGAGCGACTTTATCATGCAGGAATTGCACAAAATCCTCAGCACGACCCTGCAAGGGATCTTCCCGTACTCCCCCCCGAAGAAGGGAGTGGGTCACCCTAAACAGGGCAGCTGGGCGGTTCTCTGCAGATGCAATAAGAGCGGAAAAATGGTTAGATTTTGCCGCTTTTATCGCCACTAGGTAGGTCTTGATATAAGACCTCACCTGTGTCTGGTCAGAATCGGATTGACTAGTCCTCCAAATGCTCTCTAGGCGTCTTTTCCGACGCTTCATCTCTCTCAGCTCCTCAGAGAACCAAGGAGCTAATTGAGATCGGCATCGAGTCAGAGGCCGCAAAGGCACGACGCGGTCCAAAGCTCCAGCGGCCGCCCTTTCCCAGGCGGCCACCAGTTCTTCAGTCGAGTCGTGTGTTAGAGTCTCAGGAAACGGCCCAAGCTCCGTCAGGAACCTTTCGGGATCCATCAGGCGCCTGGGACGGAACCATCTGGTTGGTTCCGTCTCCCTGCGGCGGGGGAAAGCGGTAGGAAAGTCTAAGTGAAGGAGCGAATGATCTGTCCATGACAAGGGTTTGATGTCTAGGTCCCCTCTACCAAGATCATTCAACCACTGACCAGAGATAAAAATCAGGTCCAGAGTGTGTCCCCCTATGTGAGTGGGGTCTTGAACTAACTGGGTCAGGTCCAAGGCCGTCATGGAAGCCATGAACTCCCGAGCCACCTCTGACGCCCCACCTGTGGATGGGAGGTCGAAATCCCCCATGACAATAAGTCTGGGGGTATCGACCGCCACCCCGGCAATGACGTCGAGTAGCTCATGCAGGGTTGCTGCCACGTGGCAGGGAGCCAGGTACGTAGTCAGCAGACCCATCTGCACCCCACGGCCCCACTTCACACAAAGGGACTCACATCTGGCTATCTGAGGAACAGTGGTTTCCCTCGGATAAAGACTCTCCCTAATGATCACCGCCACTCCCCCACCCCTCCCCTGGGCCCTTGGCTGATGAAATGCACGGAAACCTGGCGGGCACATCTCTACGAGGGGGACCCCCCCTCTTGGCCCAACCAGGTCTCCGTAATACCTGCCAGGTCTGCACCCCCCTCCGAAATAAGATCACAGATGAGGGAGGCCTTATTAACCACTGACCTGGCATTACATAACATCAGCCGCAGACCCTGGGCATGAGGCTCTACACAACCCAGGACACGAGTCACGCATTGGGGGCCGGAGTGCGCAATCGCTCGGAGACAGCGTGTGCGCACCCCCGACACTTGATATGACCCCCTGCGCCCGTCATACCTGCCCCTCCCACTCATGATTTCAATTACACAGCCCTTTCTATCGTCCCCCTGCCCCCCGGTTAAATTTCCTTTCGTGACCCCTCTGCTGCAGCTAATTAACCCATCATCCCGTGCAGTCGCTATCTGGACCCCCCCAGGTCCACTTTTACAACCCCCTCCCTCCCTCCCGGGTCCCCTTAAAATTTTCCTTAAAAATTTAGCTAAAAAACCCCTCAGCCCCCTCTTTGCTGCATGCCATCTCTCGGGGTCCCAAAGCCCGTCATCAAGATAGGCCCTCGATAACGTGGAGGGCCAGGCCTGCGAGAGGGGGGAGTCTCGCAGCGCAAGAAGGTCGGTTTTTTGGAGCATCAACCGAACCAAAGATGGGAAAAGAAAAGCCAGTCCGGGAATCTGTCATAGTCCAAGGGATAACTGAGCATAAAGGTCACAAAATATCCATTTATAGGGCTGGACTCCACTGTCCTCTCACGACAGGGAGAAGGTCCAAAGTTCTTTTTCTCCAACAGAGGCTAATGGCCAACCATCCTCTCACGACGGCCGGTCCCGTTACAAAGTTAATGGGAGCAAAGTTCTATCCTCTCCGTTGGGATGTGGAAAATCCCTCAGCTCTCTCAAATGGTGCACAGTCTCTCCTAGCAGTGAGGGCGTGAGTGGAGCATAATAAGGGGTCCAAAGTGTCCAAAGTGTAGATGTTAATAACGATGGTAATAATAAAGATGTTAATAAAGATGATAATAGACCCATGGGCACAAGATCTTCTTTGAGGTGAGAGTAGGAGTAGCAAGACAGGAAAGTCCAATCCAGGGGTGGTTGGCCATTGAGGCCAACACCCACCCATACCTGGGGGAAAGGGGGGGAGGAGAGGCCACCCGAGGCGACCAACCAACCAAACCATGGTCAGCCTCCTGCCTCTCCAGCCCCAATCTCCACAACCCCCAGACACAGCTTTGTTCTAAAATACCCCATCACAGTAAAAAAAATCAACTGTGAGCCAGATGGTAATTCTAGGGGTGAGGCTGTCAGCTTCTCCCCCATCAACCTGCTGCCTGGTTGTTCCTCTGGCCGGCCGGTCCATGTCAGCCATTGCCACCGCCGCCGCCGCCGCCGTCGTCGTCAGCCCGTAATCAGGCACCCCAAGCTTCCAAGGCATACCGGAGCCCTGAAAATGCTGGAAAAGAGCGCCCCAGGGATCTAGAGGGCTATAGGGAGCGGGGGGGGGGCACCTCAAGCCGCCGCCGAACAAACACCGCCCGCCGCCGGATGCCTTGGCCTCCATTTCCCCCGACACCGGAAACAGCTGTTGCAGCCAGGCCCATTGCCCCATCTCCCGCGGAGCCGTCCAGCCCTGCCCTGATGTTCCGGAGGGCGAAAAAGCCCTCAACAGGCAGGGCGGATGCTCCCCTCACTGGGACTGGAGCCGAAGATGGACAAGAGGGCTCCTGAAGACCCTGACAACCGGCAACTCTCCCATCTCCGAAACGGAGCTTATTTGGTCGCCGCCATCTTGGAGCATGCGCAGAAGGGAAGGTCAAAAAGGTTCGCTATCACTGCCCTAGACCTCCTCCTGGGGAGAGTCTCAAGTTCCCCTTTCTCTGACATCTTCTCCAGCCCTTCACAGACAAGACAATCTTGGAAGAGGAGCAGAGAAATTGCTTTAGGTAGTAATTATAATTTCTGCTAAAACTGCTATTTTAATTCTATGGTTGATGAAAGAAAAAAAATACAGTGGCAATTTCTTAATACACGTTAATATTTATTTATTAATTTGGTGTGAAGCACATACGAAAAAAAACCCAAACCAATCCCAAACTGAAATCCCAGAAGCTCTTCTGCTGAACACTTTCTGCAAAGGAGGTTTTTATGAGGAAATCAAGAAAGAATTATATAAGAGGGATGAAGATTTCCCTCCCCAGCTGAGAGCCAGTCAAACATGGCATTTCACATCATTCCATCATTCTCACGGAGAGGATCAGGCAACCAGGCTGGTTCCCACAGCTTCCTCCTGGCCTCTTTTCCTGCTCTCTCTCTCTCACACACACTTTTAGCTGTAGGAACAAGTGCCCTAATTATTTTTTATAAGGTGTCACATTCAGAAGCTGTTGCTGAACAGCAAATTTCACTGAATGACTCTTACAGAGTTCTCTTTATTGAGCTGAAAGGGAAGAGAGCTAGAAGAATTCCAGTCATTCAACAATCCCATTTTGAAACATATAGATATGATTTTCTTTTCCTGCATACTATCTAAATGGAAAGAATTAATATCTCCTTTCAAATAAAAGAAACTTTTAACAATTCTTTCAATATCACAATGGTGTTATATCTCATGTTTTTACATTTGTTCTGGCTGTGAGCTGCTCCTTTGTGTTGAGGTCTGGCCTCAGAAGGATAATGTAGCACTTGGGGATGAAGATGCAGCCCAGCAGACCAGCACTGGAGGCCAGGATGGAGAAGACCTGCACAGCCACCATGTATTTCCCTTTGGTGCTCAGGTAGGTGGGCACAAAAGTCACCCAGACACTGCAGAAGACCAGCATGCTGAAGGTGATCAGCTTGGCTTCGTTGAAGGCCCCAGGCAGGTTCCTGGCCAGGAAAGCCACCGTGAAGCAGATGGCAGCCAGGAAGCCCATGTAGCTGAGGGTGACGTAGAACATGACAACGGCCCCTTCGTTGCATTGCAGGATGATCTCTCGAGGCTGGGAGTGGAGGTCAGAGTCAGGGAAGGGGGCAGAAACTCCCAGCCAGATGGAGCAGATGATAATTTGGACAGCAGAAGAAGAAAGGATGATGGAGTTGGCCAAACTCTTCCCCAACCATCTCTTCACTCGGTTTCCTGGTTTTGTGGCCAGGAAAGCCAGCACCACCGTGATGGTTTTGGCCAAGAGAGAAGAAACGGCAACTGAGAAGATGGTGCTGAAAACCATTTGTCGGAGAAGGCAGGTGGCTTTCCTTGGTTGACCAATGAAGAGAGAAGGAGACAAGAAGCAAAGCAGGAGGGAGACCAGGAGGATGTAGGAGAGGTCCCGGTTGTTGGCTTTGACAATGGGAGTTTCTCGGTATCTAATAAAGATGATTAAAACAAGGCCTGTGGTTAGGAAGAAGAGAAGGGCAAAAGAAACCAGGATGATGCCCAGATGTTCTTCATAAGACAGGAAGGTTATAATTTTGGGGATACATTGAACTCGGTCCTTATTTGGGTATTTATAATCTGGGCACTTGGTGCATTTTTCGGTATCTGAGAAAGCAAAAAAAGCAATATTTCTTTAATATTCTGTCCTTTTATCTTACAGAAAATACCTTCTTTGGATAACAGCTGATACCCCAGGCATTTTCCAAGAAGTATTTCTTAATAATTTCATTAAACAGTCACTCCTTTGAAATGGCATAAGGTCTCCTGCTTGAGCAGGGGGTAGGACTAAAAGACCTCTAAGGTCCTTTCCAGCTCTGGTCTGATTATTGATTGATTGATGCACATGACTGGCAGACTATTTGTGTATTGAGTTCCCCCCATAACTATCCACAGCACCACATTATGGACCAATGACACCTTCTCAGTGATCCTCAAGGGGAGGATCCAATATACAGTGGATTGCAAGGTCTTTCAGAATGTGGACCTAAAACAATTCATCAAGTTTCAAAGATCTCATATGTTCCTAGAAAGATAAACTTAGCAGCACATATCCAAACTAAAAAGCAGAAGAGATGTTTCCTCTGCTGTTAGTAAAGCTTGCCCAGTCTGCCACCCCCTCCTCCCATCTCTTCACAACCCCTCCAGAGCGGAGATGGTCCCCTCCAAACAAGGAACACAGTCCTAGCAGCAAACCGGCACAATGAAAATTCTCCTCCATTTAGACTCAGGCAGGGACTAAACAGAAAAAAGGGAATGGCAAAGAAAAGATGTTAAGACTCTCCATCCATGGAAAATGGAGGTAGAAATGGATGGAGACAAGGGTTCCTCAAAGAAATGGGGTTCAAAGGTATCATCTTTTGGCCTTTTTTTTTTTTTTACAGATAACCAAACTTCCAAAACTATGGATGTATTTGAGAAGTCTGTGCTTGTTTATTGTATAGTCTTTAAAATTTGTGAGGACCCAGACTCTCCCTTCAATGGGTCTTGGCAAACACATAAGTGTTAAATGGAAAGGAAGAATTCTGGTCCAAGAGGAAACATGTTCTATGAAGAGAACAAAGACATTGACTTGTCTCCACTTAGAGAGGGCATCCCTGAGGGGGGCTGTCTGTTCAGATGGTAAAAATTGTTGCGATATATCAAGACAAATTCCATTCCTGTCATGTACAGGAAGGAAAGTCCTATTGAAATTCTCTCCTCTGTCTGAAGCAAAGCGGCCAATTGAGGTCCATCTGAAATGGAGCAGCAGTTGGACAATTGCTGGGTACTGGAATCCTTCTTTGGGATGCATCTGGTGGAAAAAGTGGAATTGTATCTTGTAACACCTGGAAGCAACCTGGAATTAAGGAGAAACTTCCTATCAGTGAGAGGAATTAGCCAGTGGAACAGCTGCCCTCCAGAAGTTGTGGGTGCTTCAATATTGGAGGTTTTTAAGAAGAGACTGGACAGTCACTTGTCTGAAATGGTATAGGGTCTCCTGCTTCAACAGGGGGCTGGACTAGAAGACCTCCAAAGTTCCTTCTACTCTATTCTGATTGATTGATTGATTGATCTGTATGGCAGACTATTTGTGTAATGAGTTCCCCCCACAACTATCCACAGCACCAGATTATGGCCCAGTGACACCTTCCCAGTGATCCATAAGGGAGGCCAATAAACAATGAATTGCAAGGTCTTTCAGAAGGTGGACCTGAAACAATTCATCTACTTTCAAAGATCTCAGATGTTCCTAGAAAGGTAAACTTAGCAGCACATATCCAAACTAAAAAGCAGAAGAGATATTTCCTCTGCTGTTAGTAAAGCTTGCCCAGTCTGCCACCCCCTCCTCCCATCTCTTTCCCAGCCCCTCCTTCCAAGTCTTCTTGATTTACCTCCATTTAGATGAGAAATTGTGCAGGTTAAAAATAAATAAAAAAATAAAAAAAAAAACAGGTGAGCTTCGATCTGTCTTTTAACTTGCACTTTCATGAAAAGGTTCTGGATGGATCAAGGTCCACAAAGCCTCCCATTTTCCTCAGTGTGACCCACCTTCCTGAGTGGAGAAGGTCCCCTCCGGACAAGGAACGCAGTCGTAGCAGCAAACTGGCTCTCCTTCTCGAGCCCTCTTGACAAATCCAGGATGACAACTTTCCACACATTTGGACTGAGGCAGGGACTGAGCAGAAAAACAAGGAATGCCAAAGAAAAGGTGTTAGGACTCTCCATCCATGGAAAATGGAGGTAGAAATGGATGGAGACAAGTAGCCTCCGGTCTTCTCTGAGGTAAATAGGAAACCTCTGACTACTTCTAAACAGATGCAGGAGGTAAAACAACTGGCAGGTTCTTCATGTAGTTCCTCCCTTTTGAGTTTGCAATTTAACATTACAATAAAGTACTTTTCCATTTAATAAAGTCTAGAGGGATGGAATTGAAAAAAAGATTTAAATATGATGATATATTCATCTTAAAACTGAGAATAAAGTTTACTGTAAAAGATTTAGGAAACTTTTATTCCATTAGATTTTTTAATATGAAATTAAACTGTGATGAAGAAAAAATAGCTCAGACCAGTAAGATCTTGAAAGGGTTCCATAAAACAAGGCAAAGCCACTCCACTTAGGTCCCGTCTCTTGAAGAACTTCCATGAGATGACACCACCTGGCATGGGAGGCCAACCACCCTGGAGACTCCAGGCTTTGCCCACTTTAAATGGGACCTCAGGCTTTGGAAAACAGAGAAAAGACACCAATATTTCTCCCACCTTATTGAGCAACTTTAGTAGTGAAAGAGTATCTTGGTCGATAGAAAATCTCTGTCTTTTAAAATACGCCAGAGACTCTTCCTTGACATCCCCCTTGGGGAGAACCAAGGAGGCCTGAATGGCCAGATCTGCTGTTATCTCTCCATTTTGGTCCAAGTACAGTTTCCTCTCAGAAATATTCCAAAATTCATTCTTCTCCAGAAAGGGATGAAACTAGAATGGGAACATCCAGGAATTTGAAAAACAGAAAACTTTGTTTCTTTTCCCACATTGAATCTTCCTTTTACAATTGTCTAATCTCCAAATATGCTTAATTAGAATACAAATATTATCATTATTTTTATAAGTGAATGAAAAACTTTTGAGAAAAATTTGTCCATCATATACTGACAAAGCATAGAGAAAATATCATTGACACAACTGATCAATTATAGGGAACATTCTAGAGCAGATGACAAATAAAATGAACAGAGGAAAAAAAAAGATGATTCACAAACTCTTTGAAAACAAGGGGAAGGCGATCTTGTAACTGGCAAAGCCAGATGAGCGAGGCCCGGTTAAAAAATGAGGCTGAGGTGGCTTATGCAAGCTTGGGGGTTCTTACGCAAGAGTAGCTCCACCTTCCTGTCTTCCGTTCGCGAACCGTCCATGACATCGTTAGTCAAAAGAGAGGACGATGTCAATTGGGCTATGGGAGCGCCCACAGAAGGCAACTGTAACATGTCCTGGAGGTTGGGGGCCGAGCAATACAACCGTTTATCAAGTGGGTGGGTGGATTCCCAGAAAGCCTGGGTTGATCAAGAAGAAAGTTGTCAGGCTAATCTTCTCCCTGGTCATCCTGATGGAAAACACCTCCAGATGGAGAGTGGCTGGCTCTGGAGAATTTGATCGCTGAAGAGGGAGCCGGGCTTAGAGAGGGGAGAGGCAGTACCGATCAGTGCTTAGTTCTTCATCAACTGATGGAAAAATACGTATCAAATAGACCTGCATCATTCTACGCCTGCTTCATAGATCTCAAGGCAGCCTTTGATACAGTTCCCAGGACAAAGCTATGGGAGAAGCTGGAAGCTGCCTCAATTGACCACAAGCTTCTTCATCTCTTACCTGCCCTACATACTAAAACATCCCTCAAGGTGAGGTGTGATATGCAGGGGTCCCTCTCGAAGTCAGTTAAAACTCAAAAGGAGGTTAAACGGGGGCATTTTGGCCCCCCTGCTTTTCAACTTTTACATAACTGGCATGGTAAAATGGCTAAACAAACCAAATCACCCCCCAAAAAAATAGGTGACCGAAGCATCGCCCTCCTGCTCTATGCAGATGCCCCTGTGATCCTCTCCAGGACACCAGAAGGCCTTAAAAGAGCCTTGCGAGCCCTTCTCCAGTACTGTAATTACAATCAACTGGGCATAAATGATGAGAAAACAAAGATCAAAAAGGCCAAAACATTCTTTTTTTTTTAATTTATAAACTTTATTAACAAATTAAAAAAAACACATAAAACACAATTGACAAAAACAAAGAAAAATACATTATACAATAAACAACTTCTGGCGGTGACGACATCGTGAGCTGGGTGAGGAAACGGCAGTTGCCGTCTCTGGAACCCCAACTTTCTTTGATAGAAGCTCTTTAGGAGCTTTTCTGATCCCGTAGAGATCGGGAAATAAGAGAGGAAGTCTTAAAGCCCCTGGACGCAGCGCTAGCGTCGGAGGGGAAATGGGACAAACCCCTCAAATCTATTGGAGAAGAAGTCCGCCCCTCGGGTGAACAGGAGCGATGGCGGCTGCCTAGAGTGAAGCTAATGAGAGAAAGCGGTTTCGAGTGGCAGAGCGAAGTGGAGAATCCTTAGAGGAGAGACGCGATGAAGAGAAACGTGGAGGAGAAGGGGCGTGATCTGATGAACCAACCTGCAGCGGCGATTGAGGAGAGGAGCGCATAAACCAGGTCAGAACAGCAGTGAGAGGAAGTATAACCTCGTGGAGTGACTAAGTTGTTCTTTGAGAACGTGGGACTCTAAGACTCTAAAAAGCAGCCGAGCAGTGGTGGTATAAGCACGAAAGAAGAAGACAAATTAAAAGTAAAAGAACTCTAAAATTCAAGGTGAGTTGATGAATGCTAAGTTGCCTATTGGTGCCATTGAAGATTGCAGTGATAAGATGGAAAGGGAGAGAAGTTGCTTTGAACAGAACGCGGGAGTAGCCATATTTAAGTCACTGAAGAGATTGGACTAAAGATTGGACTAAAAACGTTAAGTACGATCAAAAAGGGGGGAGTAACTTTTCTAGACTCTCTATCTGCCAATAAGTTGGACACATTGTATATATTGTATAGATAGCAAATTATCAGACATTGTAAAGTGATAACAGGAATACACATCACAACTTAAAACTTGCAGAATTTACAATTTATAATTGAAAACTTATTTACTTATTTATTAATCTATATATCAATTTATTCAAGTCATAAACTTTAAATATAGATTGTGTTATGATTTTATAGAATCTGAAAAAATAGGAAGGGGATTGAATGAAATTTAACTAAGATTTTTTGATTGGCATTGTAAAATAAGAGGTGAGAATTGATTGAATATTAATTAATTAATTAATTATTAATTAATTATTGATTTAGTAAAGTTGGCTGTTTAGTAAATGATCATTGGGGGATTAAAGTGTGATTAAAGTGTGATAGTTAATAAGAATAGAAGCAAACCTAGCTGCAGAAGTTAAAGAAACAGAGGATAGAAAATCAGCGCATAAAAATTATATGTTAGCCTGGGAAAATTTCTCTCGAGCATTAAAGATGTCAACAATATCCACTATAACGAAAACAGGGAAAAAACCAGCTGTAAATACTACAACGGTGGCAGCATCACCAATACAACAAAAAACATTAGATAGTATGGTAGTAAAAGAAAAGGAGAAAGAAAAAATGGAAATGACATTAAATACTATGCAAAGCATGTTTTCGATGATACAGGAAACGCTACTAAAAACACAAGAAAAGATGGCAGAGAACCAGGAAGAAATGAGATCACTACACAGAGAAATCAAAAATGAAATTGGAGAAGTTAGGGGAGATATTAAAAATATGAATGATAGAATTGGAGACATTCAACAATCAATAACCGGAACAAAGAATTAGGAAAGCAGAAGCTAAAATAGACTCAGTAGAGATGAAAGTAGAGAAAATGAAACAGAAAACAGCTCAAATAAATAAAGAACTGTCCGACTCCTTAGCAACTCTCGACATGGAAAAAGCTTCATATTTTCTGCGGTTCCAAAATATATCAGAAGAGAAAGATGAAGATCTTGGTGAAAAAATGGCAGAGATAATAGCAGAAATAACAGAAAAAGACAAGCAGGATATACAGGGACAATTAGACGAAATCTACCATGTCCATACAAACTACATAAGAAGGCATCGGTTGGCAAGAGAAGTACATGTCAAATTCTCAAAAAGATCAATTAGGGACAAGGTATATATGAAATCCAGAGGAGGGACGTTGACATACAAAGGCAAGGAAATTATAATCCTAAAACAAATATCCCGAAGAATCAGGAATCAGAGTCAACAATACCAGTTCCTAACAAATCAGCTGAATAGACACAAAATAGCCTTCAGATGGCTAATACCGGAAGGGATTCTGGCTACGTGGGAAGATAAAAAATACAAAATAGATACACTAGAGAAAGCAAGAGAGTTTTATGATTCACACTTTAATCAGGAAGACGACCAAGACAATAAAGAGGAAATAGAAAGTAGAAGCCAAGAAGTTCAATTAGAAGCAATACAAGAGAAGGAAGTAAGGACAAGACAAGAAAAAGAAAGAGAGGAGAGAGAAGGTGCGAGGACGAAAACACGGATGGAGACAAGGAATACAAAAAAACAGCTACATTAGATAATGGAAGAGGCCCTGAAACTTTATTTGGTAAATATTAACGGCCTGAATGTATCCCAAAAAAAAAAAGATCCCAAACTTTTACAAAACTACAAAAAATAGGAGCAGATGTGACATGTCTCCAGGAAGTACATATAAAAAAAAGACACCAAAAAATCTTAGAAAATTCCAAATTAGGGAAATTATATACATCGTTGACCTCAAAAAAGAATAGGGGAGTGGCGGTATATGTTAAAGACTGGATCCTTTTGAAATAAAAATATGCAGACGAAGATGGCAGAACAGTCATGATTGAATTATTATTGGAAAATAGGAAAATACTGCTAGTAGTAATATATGCACCGAATCAAAACCAACATGAATTTTTAAGGGCATAAACAATAAAATAGTTGAGCTGGAATACGAAGATATTCGTTTAATTGGCGATTATAATGCGATAGTAGACGTGAAAAAAGATTATAAAACGGGTAAAAAGAACAAGAAAAAAAAAGAGATTCTTCCTAAAGAATTCTTCGATATGACCAAAGAACTAAATTCGAGAGATGTTTGGAGGGAAACCCATGAAGACCAGAACCAATTTACTTTCTACTCGCACCCCCACCAATCCCGGTCCAGGATTGACATGGCGTGGATGACCACAAATATCAGAAATGGGGTGGAAAAAATAGAAATAGAAGCGAATCACTGGGCAGATCGTAACCCAATACTGGTAAATTGGAAAGGAGTTAAAAGATTCAGAAGATGGACAATGAATCAAAGAAATTGCAAACAAGTAGAATTTTTTTTTTTTAATTTGATTTATATGCCGCCCTTCTCCGGAGACTCAGGGCGGCTTACAATGCATTAAGCAATTTAAAGAAATGCTAGAAAAAGAATTAGATCTGTTCTTTAAAATAAACAAGAAAGAGGATACCTCTATTCAGAATACATGGGACACTGCAAAAGTGTATATAAGGGGCTTGATTATAGTTTACAAAGGGAGAAAGAACAAAGAAAGAAAACAACAGTTAAATAAATTCCAGGAAGATTTAAAAAATATAGAACATGAACTCCAACAACATCCCCAAAATAAAAAGATAAAGGAAGAGTGGAAAGCAATAAAACACAATTTAAATTTGATGAACCAAAAAGAACTAGCACAGAAAATAAAAATGGCCAAGCAGAACTATTTCGAATTTGTGAACAAAACAGGAAGATGGCTGGCCTATAGACTGAAAAAGAACAGAGATAAAAGAATGATATACCAATTTAGAGATTCACAAGGGGAAATTCATTATAGCAGGAAAGGGGAAAAAGAAATCATCCAGACGTTCTATACTGATTTATACAAACAAGAAGAAGTAGAAGTAGAAAAGATAAAACAGTACATACAAGGATCGGATATGCCACCAATCACAGATGAACAATGAGAAGTATTAAATAAACCGATAACTATGTTGGAATTGGATACAGCACTGAAAAAACTAAAAAATAACAAAACCCCGGGACCTGATGGACTTCCGGGGGAATTATATAAGTCTGTGCAGGAAACAATAGGAGAGATTATGTTGGAGGTATACAATGAGGCCTTAGAGAAGGCAAAAATTCCATGGACCTGGACGGAGGCAATAATTACTATCATTCCTAAGGAAGACACTGACCCTCAATTAATCCAGAATTATAGACTGATATCTTTACTAAACACAGACTACAAAGTGTTCACCATAATTATAGCAGAAAGACTTTAAAAAGTATTGAACAATTACATACATTTGGACCAAAATGGATTTCTACCAGGCCGCCATATTAGGAATAACATGAGAGTGATAATAAACGCGCTTGAATACTATGAAGCCCACCCGGAGAAACAATCTGCGCTGGTTTTCCTTGATGCCCAAAAAGCATTCGATAATTTAAATTGGAAATTCCTAAAAGAACAGTTAAAGAATATGCAATTGGGGCCAAATTTGGAAAATATTATAGGGAAAATATATACAAAACAAACAGCGAAGGTAATTGTGAATGACTGACCAATTTGACATAACAAAAGGGGTCAGACAAGGCTGTCCGCTTTCCCCTCTATTGTATATCTTATCTTTGGAGATCTTGTTAAAAAAAATTAGGGAGGACCAAGAAATTAAAGGATTAAAAGTGAGACGAGAAGAATACAAGACCCAGACTTTTGCCGATGATCTCGTACTCATAGCAGAAGAACCACTAGAAGTAATACCAAAACTCCTTAAGAAAATAGAAGACTATGGAGAGGTGGCCGGGTTAAAGATAAATAGAAATAAATCAAAATTACTAGTTAAAAATCTGACAAAAATTCAGGAGACAGATTTGGAAAAAAGTATACAAATTCAAGTGACTAATAAAATTAAATATTTAGGTATTTGGCTGTAACCAAGAATATCCTCTATAAAAGAAAATAATTATGATAAACTAATAACACAGATAAAAAAAGATTTGGATAATTGGAAAAGTTTACAAATCTCATTTATGGGAAGAATTTCCACTATCAAAATGAATGTATTACCAAAATTGTATTTGTTCCAGGTGGCGCCAATTAAATTAGAAAAAAACTTTTTTGCGAGCTTAAACAAGTTAATTTCTAAATTTATTTGGCAGGGAAAGCGCCCACGAATAAAACTAAAATTACTCCAAGACTCTAAGGAAAGAAGAGGAACAGCACTTCTGGATTGGGAACTTTACCACCAAGCGGCAGGACTAGCATGGGTTAAAGATTGGATGGAGTTGAGTAACAGTAGAATATTAACCATTGAAGGCCATGATCTACAAATGGGCTGGCATTCCTTTTTATGGGGCCAAAACTTGATTCATGGTATCTAAATGGCCACAAAATAGAGCAGGGAAGCACCTTCAAATCCCTGGGGGTGGCCATTCAGGCCAAGGGTTCAAGAGAGATGCAGCTGCCCAGGGCCAAAGATCAGCCAGCACCATTCTTCATTGTTTCCGCACAAAGGGAGGCTACTATGTCCCTGCTGCTCTTAAGCTTTTTGTGCCCAAGTCGCTAGCACAGCTCCTTTATGGGATGTTGCTCGGACCGTCAGCTTCATGTTTTACATCATTAGAAGTAGTTCAATCCAAATTCACCAGATCAATTCTCCAGATGCCACGTTGTGTCTCAAATGCACTTCTGCGCCTGGAGACAGGATTGACAGAAGTCGAAGGAAGAATCCATATAGCTGTTGTGGCCCACCAGAGGCCAGTGGAGCTGGCAGCAGATTCGGACAGTGAGGAGGTTGGGGAGGGACATGGGCCAGTCCTGGAGTCTGGGGGAGGCTCTGATGAGGGCTCTGTGGTAGTGCGCACACATTTGCGAACCGGTAGGGAAGGTAAGTGAATTTCACCCCTGGATTCTCCCCTCTTCTCTGATCCTTCCCTAGGCAGCCTCTCTTCTCCTCATCCCAAAAGTCATTCTCACCCATCATTGCACTTCCTAAATGGATGATGGGAAGACTGGTGATATCACTGGATTTCAGTAACAGACTCAGAAACAATTGTGTGATTAGAAAACTGAGGGGTGGATGGTATGATAACTAAGTGGATAAAAACTGTCTTCAAAGTGATACTCAAATAATTTTTAATCTTTTTAAATTTTTCTTATGACACCTGAAGGTTATGTTTGTTTACTTGATTGATTAGTCCATGGGCCAAATCAAAGTGCAGAGTTCCAAACACAAATTATGACTAAAATCTGATAAAAACAATTTAAAATGAGATTGGAATAGAATACAATAATATATGGATAAATAAAATATGATAAAATTATATTTCAATATCACCCCTTCAGTCTACCCCAATCAGTCACACAAATTCCGATCTCAACCGAGCCATTTTGCTCAAGTACTGAGCTGCATTAAATGTTGTTTTCAAATTCTGGCTGCAGATAAGGTGAGTCGTTTTGATATGGGATTCCCAATGGGTCCTTCGTTTGGTCTATGGACCAAGGTACCTGCCTCTCACCCTCTTATGCAGGCAGCAATCAAATAGGATGTGAGCCAGGTCTTCTGCCTCTGCCACTCTGCCAATGCAGAGACCTCCATTACAAGGTCTAGAGTGGAAACTCCCATATCTGACCATTGTGTCCAGCTGTTTGAATCTCCCTCACGTAAATCTCTCCCTAAGATGTTTTGGCAGTTGTAACTTTAAATAGTTGTCTAGTTGAAAAGTAGGTTTGTATTTGCTCAGCCATTTCAAGTTACCCATCTTACTAAGAATAGCCTTGTCATTTTGTGCTTCTACATCCTTAATTCTTTGGGCAGCTGTTTTTTGAATCGTTCTCCTGTTACGCAAGAGACAGGAAGGCCACAGCTACTTCCACAATTAATCAGTTTAGTGATCCAAGAGGTTTGTGATTGTGAGTTTATCTGCTCTAGTAAGCATAACTTGGGGAGTCTATCAGTCTCCATTTCATTGACTTTGTGCCAGTGGTTACATGCTTTGATCTTGGATAGTGGATGAATTGTATACATTCCCAATTCAGCTCTAACTGCTGCAGCAGATGTCCTTAGATCTACACCCACAATACAGCTCAGGTGCTGGGACTGTGTTTGTTCTAGTACTGTGGTTGAGTATAAATCCCAAACTTCTGCTCCATACAAGAGCATAGGGGGAACCTTTATATACTTTTAATTAATGGGCCAGGGATTGAAGGTTAGGGATAACTTTTTGCTATTGGACATCAATTTTTCTATCTTATCATTAATATGGTCAAGTTGATAAATCCTCTTCCCGCAAGATTTGATCTAAGATGTAGATCCTAGAGTAAGATAATTTGATGTCATTTAATTTAAATATTATATAAAGTTTTTCTACTTAAAAACCTTATTTGAAACTTCATTTAAAAAGTTTGATAAAATAACAATGCTTTCAAATCAACTTAAAGATGATAATCAGAAGAAAGCTACAATTGTTGAATCGGATGGACTGGAACTGAATTTGCTGCTGGCATCCCTGAAGGAGGAGTCTGGTTTGAAGGGAGGCTGCTTGGAGATGGCTGGAGAGGCCATGGACCCTCAAGACTCAGAGTGGGCAGAACGGATGACTGAAGAAATGGATTCTTTCAAGAAGATTGAGGGAGATTGGGGAATGGACGTGTCATACTTAACCGGAAAACAAATCTTAAAAGTCATTGAGTTTCAATTTACAGGAGGTCCTGTGACTTTGGGGAATGGAAATCAGTTGCTGGGAAAGATCCTAATTAAAGTTTTAAGGAAATGAAATATTATTAAGAATCAAACAAAGATATTGAATCATGAACAGATTCAGGATGGATCAGAGATAATGATTGTGGTGGTTTGTGGTTCATTAGAAGCCCCTGCAAATTGTCTGAGAGTTAAATATAATAGCAGATAACAGACAGTTTTGAAGTTTTGAAATTTAATTTTTTTTTTAATTGCTGTTAACTACATTTTTTATATACAGCAGACAGATGACAAGTCAAGTAGTTGCAAATATATTGGTAGAAGTTTATAATTGTGGGCCTAATTTGCAAGGGGGAGAAATGTACATCTGTCAGTATTCAACTGGGAAAGAATATATGCGTATGTGGTTTTATCTGTTTTTAGTGCACAATTTTTTTAAAAAATGTTTCATCTAATTTTGTTCTGACTTTGTAATAGTTTTATTTTTTGAAGTTTGTATTTTACCTTTTTGAATAAAATAAAATTTAATGAGAGGAATATCAAGTTTCCAGAAACAATATTTATCATCAGCACACACAGAAGGGTGTATATGTAAAAAGCAGTAGAAAAATATCTGAGTTTTAGCAACTAGGACTTGACTAACAACAGAGTCTCATATAAGAAAATGAATGGTGGACTGGAAGAAAGATGAGGGACACCAAACTTCATATGTATGTTTGTGAAAATGATCTCAAAATTGTAGTTACCATATTTTTCGGAATATAAGACGCACCTGACTATAAGACGCACCTACCTTTTTTGGTGAGGAAAAGAAGAAAAAGGAATATCCCTCTGCCTCTGAGTAATTTTGCCTAGTTGCAGCAAACAGCCTGCTTTACTTTCATTTTCGTTTTCAGCATAGCTTGATTAGCACACGGGGAAAAAAATCTGCTCGAGCTGCTCTTTGCAGCAAGCAGCAGAGCCCTGCGCAAAACAGCTGAGAGCAAATGAGCTAAGTATTGGGAGGCTGATCCAATCAACTTGTGCTAATTAGGCTGTGCTGAAGCTGAAAGGAGCTATTTTTTCTTGCTATTTGCTTGCAAGGAGGCAGAGGCCAAAGGGTGGGGGCCAGTGGGTCAGCAGGGCTACATTTGGTGTATAAGATGCACCTAAATTTTCACCCCCTCTTAGGGGGGAAAAGGTGCATCTTATAGTCCGAAAAATAAGGTAAACAGAATCTGAGTCAGCAGGGAGATGTTCACGGAAAGAAGGCAAATGCAGCCATAAGAATCTCAGGAAGTGAATGTTCTGGTTTGGGGAGACCCCAACTCAAGGACCAGGTCCCCTTGCAGGCACCAAGCCTGGAGGAGAATTTGCTGTTTTAGAGCTGAGCCAGTAAAGCAGAGAAGTTCAGTCTCCTCTTCATGGATTGTCAGAATGCAAAGACTGAGCAGCCATCAGTCAGAGAAGCTTTAACTGGGATTCCTATAGAGAGGAGGGGTTCAGCTAGATGGTCTCAGGGTCTCCTTCAAATTTATAAAGGCTGTCATGCCACAACATTATTATTATTATTATTATTATTATTAATCAAATTTCTATACCGCCCTACTCCCGAAGGACTCAGGGCGGTGAACAGCCAAGATAAAATACAGACAATACAAATATTAAAAATCCCTTAAAATTATTAAATATTTCGGCCGAAACACAGATTAAAACACCCAATTTATAAAATCACGAATTAAAAAATTTAAAATTTAAGAATTTAAAAGAGGGGAGTTAGGCCAGGCCAGCTTGCTGAAATAGAAAAGTTTTGAGAGCACGGCGAAACGTGCGCAGGTCCGGGATCTTCTGTATCTCTGGGGGGAGCTCGTTCCAGATGGTAGGTGCCCCCACAGAGAAGGCTCTCCCCCTGGGGGCCGCCAGTCGACACTGTTTGGCCGACGGCACCCTGAGGAGCCCCTCTCTATGGGAGCGTACTGGTCGGTGAGAGGCTATTGGTAGCAGAAGGCGGTCTCGTAGATACCCCGGTCCGATGCCATGGAGCGCTCTAAAGGTGGTAACCAAAACCTTGAAGCGCACCCGGAAGACCACCGGGAGCCAGTGCAGCTCGCGCAGGAGGGGGGTCACATGGGAGCGCCACGTCGCTCCCATAACCACCCGCGCGGCAGCATTCTGGACCAGCTGGAGCCTCCGGGTGCTCCTCAAGGGGAGCCCCATGTAGAGAGCATTGCAGTAGTCCAAGCGGGAAGTGACAAGAGCATGAGTGACCGTATTTAACGAGTCCCGATCCAGAAAGGGACGCAACTGGCGAATCAGGCGGACCTGATAAAAAGTCCCCCTGGCCATGGCCATCATATGCTCTTCTAAAGACAGCCGTGAGTCCAGGAGGACACCCAAGTTGCGAGCCCTCTCCGTGGGGGCCAAGGACTCGGCCCCAATAGTCAGTGATGGCGCCAACTGACTATATCGGGATGTCGGAAACCACAGCCACTCGGTCTTGGATGGGTTGAGCCTGAGTCTGTTTCTCCCCATCCAGATCCGCACGGCCTCCAGGCACCGGGACATCACTTCAAGGGCATCATTGGGGTGGTCCGGGGTGGAGATGTACAGCTGAGTATCGTCAGCGTACTGGTGGCACTTCACCCCGAAACCACGGATGATCTCACCCAGCGGCTTCACATAAATGTTGAACAGAAGGGGCGAGAGGACCGACCCTTGTGGCACCCCACATACAAGGGGCCTCGGGGTCGACATCTGCCCCCCTGTCAACACAGACTGCGACCGGTCAGAGAGAAAGGAGGAGAACCACCGTAGGACGGTGCCCCCCACCCCTAACTCCTCTAGCCGGTGCAGCATGATACCATGGTCGATGGTATCAAAAGCCGCTGAGAGGTCTAATAGGACCAGGACAGAGGAACAACCCCTGTCCCGAGCCCTCCAGAGATCATCAACCAACGCGACCAATGCCGTTTCCGTGCTGTACCCAGGCCTGAAGCCCGACTGGAACGGATCCAGATACGATGATTCATCCAGGTACTGGGGGAGCTGTCGCGCTACCACACTCTCAACAACCTTCGCAATGAAGCGAAGGTTGGAGACTGGACGATAATTTGCCAACACTGCCGGGTCCAGGGAAGGTTTCTTGAGAAGAGGCCTCACCACCGCCTCTTTCAAGGCGGCAGGGAAGACACCCTCACTCAAGGAAGCATTTATAATCCCCTGGAGCCAGCCTCGTGTAACCTCCCGAGAGGCCAGCACCAACCAGGAGGGACACGGGTCCAGTAAACATGTGGCTGCGCTCAGTCTGCCCAGTATCCTGTCCACGTCTTCGGGCGTCACAGAATCAAACTCTTCCCAGATAGTACTCACAAGACCTGCCTCTGTCCTCCCCGCTGAATCTACCCAGTCAGAGTCCAGATGTTCCCGAATCTGAGTGATTTTGTCATACAGATACTGTACAAAATCCTCGGCTCTACCCTCCAAGGGGTCCTCCCGCGCTTCCTGGTGGAGCAGGGAGCGGGTCACCCTAAACAGGGCAGCCGGGCAATTATCTGATGACGCAATAAGAGTGGCAAAATAATTATACTTCGCCACTTTTATCGCCACCAGGTAGGTCCTAATATGAGACCTTACCAGTGTTCGGTCAGATTCAGAATGGCTGGCCCTCCAACCACTCTCCAGGCGTCTTTTCCGGCGCTTCATCTCCCTCAGCTCCTCGGTGAACCAAGGAGCCAGGCGAGATCGACGCCGGGTCAGAGGCCGCAAAGGCACGACCCGATCCAAAGCTCCAGCGGCCGCCCTATCCCAGGCGGCCACCAGCTCCTCAGTCGAGCCGTGTGCCAGAGCCTCATGTAACTATTGTGCAGTTGTTGCTCTAGCCCCACCGAGTGGCCAGGGGCAGATAAGCCTAACTATATGGTCTGAAGCCAGACTCCCTTTTCTCTCAGCCTTTGGAGGAGACGGAAGCAGTCGGTTTGACCGAGACACCTGGTCATCCAGAGACGGCCTCCTTCCCTCACACGGAGCATCGCTGGAGAGGTTCCAGCTGCTTCTTTGTTGGCTGTTAGTTAATGCTGCCTGTCTCCTATTTATATTTGATTCTCACTCTTTGCATTTCCTCAGTTTTTCCATGCCCTTTTCTCCCAATGAAACACCCAGATCCACCCCACTCCCTTTCACTGGAGGAGAAGAGGGGGGTTTAGCTGCCTGTTGAGCTGCACACAGACCCACCTGCAGTGGGGACGGAACAAAGGGGAAATTCCACCATCCTCATCACAAACCCACAAATACAGGAATTCATTTAAGAAAGAATACAGCATTTTCAAATAAGTGTGTAATATAAAAATGCCATGGTATCTACTCTTTGGAACTATTATTCCCTGAGTAATTGAATTGGACAGATCTGTTGAGATGGTTCCCCTCCTTCTCTTCTAGATTCCTCCTTCAAAGGATCTAAGATTAATGGATCCATATCGGAACCCGATAGGAGCCTTGGTAGTACAGTGGTTTAATGCACCCTGTTATTAACACAGCTGCCTGCAATTTCTGCAGGTTCGAATCTCTCCAAGGCTCAAGGTTGACTCAGCCTTCCATCCTTTCTAAGGTAGGTTAAATGAGGACCCAGTTTGTGGGGGCAATAAGCTGACTTTGTATAAATATACAAAAAGTATGAAGGGTATTGCTTAACGCATTGTAAGCCGCCCTGAGTCTCTGGAGAAGGGCGGCATATAAATCAAATAAAAAAAAAAAAAAACCATACCTGCCACGGCTGCAGCGTTGGAGACCCCAAAGTCTTTTCTCCCCCCTTCCTTCCCCTCCTCAATCTGGAGGAATAAGCGGCATTTAAGGCCTGGGCCAGAGTCTTCATCATACTGTAATGATGGTAGTAATTTGGGCCCCACATCTTGTTCCTTTTCTCCTGGGACTCCAGTGGGGCTTTCTGGGTGCATCTTCTGCGTCCTTTGACAGAAAAGACGTTCTTTGAAAGAGAACAGCGGAAATAATAATCTTGAAACTTTCCTTCCACAAAGAAACGGGGTTCAAAGGCAGAATCTTTTGGCCTTTCTTTTGCCAGATAACCAAAGTTCCAAATACTATGGATGTATTTGAGAAGTCTGCGTTTGTTCATTTTATACCCTATCAAATTTGTGAGGATCCAGACTTTCCCTTCAATGGGTCCTGGCAGACGCATAAATGTTAAATGGAAAGGAAGAATTCTGCCCCAAATGGAATCCATTTCCATGAAGTGAACAAAGACGTTGATTTGTCTCCACTTAGAGAGGGAATCCCTGAGGGCTGTTGTGTATCCAGTTGTTGAGAATCGTTGTGATATAACCACACAAATTCCATTCCTGACAAGCACAGGAGTAACAATCCTCATGAAATTCTCTCCCTTCTCTGTGTCAGAAGCAAAGAGACCAATCAGGGTCCATCTGAAATGGAGGAGCAGGTGGACAATTGCTGGGTACTGGAATCCTTCTTTGGGGAGAATATGGTGGAAAAAGGGGAATTGACTTTTATCACTCAGAGCCTCTGAAGCAATGTCATGACTGATCTGAAAAAGCAATGAAGAATGCTGTGTTACATTTCTGATCAGATCAAGTCCAAAATATTAGATTTTAATAAATCCAACCTGGTTCTCATGAGTCTGTCAGTTTCCATAGATTAAATTTTATGCCAATGCCCATATTTTCTATTTGTAGACAAAGCAGAAACTGTGTAAATTCCCAAATCAGCTCTGAGGGCAGCAGCTGGAGTCCTTTTACCCACCCCAAGATCCTCCTCAGAGGCTGAGATTGGGTTGGTTCTGCTGGTGGTTTCTCTCTGAAGCCCCAAACATCAGATTGATGTAAGAACATGGGGGAAAACTGGGCCTCCCACAGTTGATTAATCTCAACATGAACATAATGGGGTAAAATATTGAGATTTTTGCTAATATGGAGAAAAGCAGCTCTTGAATTCCACAGAGAAGACATGATTGCATCTATTGCTCATCCACCACCACCCACCCCTCACTTTACCAGAAGGAGAAACACACACACAAACCTGCGGGACTTTGTAGGTGCCTCTTAATGTTGACGTTTGGATGGAGATCTCTCTCTTCTCTCCATCAAGAAGAGCCAGGAGGTTCTCCTTCCTTCCACAGCTGTAGTTGGGGACATTGGCTTCTCCAGTGGAGAGCATGTCCAGCAAGGCATCTGAAGTGTGGAAAGTGCTCCCATAGTTGTTATGGATGTTGTAGCCAAGTGTGAGATTGTGCAAGAGATGGGAATTCTTGTTGGCCAGTTGAATGTTGAAAATGAATAGTAAGCAAGAAAAAAATTCGTAAGAAGTCCTATTGAAAAAAAGTTATTATAATCAACAGCCACAACAAATACTTTTGTTATATATAATATATATAATCCTCCACAAGCCTACTGAGCCTTAAACCAACATTGATCCAAAAGCAAAGATCAATTACACAAATATGGGAATGGGCTGAGGTACGGCGACTACAACTGATTCCACCACTACTTTAAATAAAATCCATTATTCAAGTGATAAATTAAGGATTGAACTGAGGGAGGAAAATAATCTGCAGGCCTTTCAGCATTTTTTCAGACCCCTTTTTGAGTCTCTTTCACAAAATCGGACCAAAGAGAGAAGGCATGGAAATCAAAATCATTCAGGAAATTGGACATATTCCCCAATATAGGAATAAATGAAGAAAAAAAAAACAGAAAAGAAGGAGAGTGTTAGAATGGAGGGAGTGCAACTCCATCAACCTGAGTGACTTACGGATCACGGAAAACAAACTGAACAGAAGGAGCTACGTTGAAAAGCAACTTTGTATGTAATCTTTCCCTTCCACTGGTGAATATACCAATGAGATGGTCTCCTGGTCTGTAGTAGCTCTGTGGTTGTTTTCCATTCTGGTTCTCCAAACTCAGCTGGCATTTCATTCTCAGCTTCCCAGAGACTGAATGGGACAAAAGCAGCATCAGAGGCAGAAGCAGGAGGTCCATAATTCATGGATCAATCAGTCAATCTCTTTCCTATTTCTAAAGAAGATTTAGAAGAATCAAAGGACTCTCACAAGGTGGAACATCCAGTTGCTTTCCTTCTTCAAACACAGAGAAACACTCAGCTTCACCTGGAAAGGAGGGAGACATACATTCAAGAGCACAGACTCTGCCTGTCCCAAAACTCCATATTTCTGTGCCCAAAGTCTCCCCTGGAGGATTCAGCCAAAGAGCAGAGCTGAAACTTTTATCATAATTCTCCCTCTCAGGAGGGATCCCTGGATAATTCAAGTAGTTCTTGGACTTGGAGATTGTTGGGAAATTCTCTGGAGGGAAATGAAAGGGAAATAATCCCCATGTGATTCATAATAACAGGGGCAGAGATAGAATTAAATCCATCATCTAGAATTGAGAGGTTTGGGATCCATGCTTCAAATTGGCCCCAGAGGGAATATACAACACCTGCGGCTGAAGAAACAAATAAATCTGATATTTGTTTGCATAGTGATGAAAGACAAAACTCCAGGGGCCAGTTAATGCTGGAGCCTTCCACAGATCTGAAATAGCTGCCAGCTGAGTTGGAACCAAAATTTACTTTATTTTGAAAGTAAAAGGGCTGATGCAATAGTGTGGCCAGACTCCAAGAACTTTAGTAAAAAAAAAAAAAAAACCTAACTAGAAAAAAAAAGTGAAAAGAGATGAAGAGATTAAACTTTAATGAAAAAGTAGTTATCAGAACTTTGCATAGTTGAAAAAACACACAGACAGACAAGGATTTCTGGTTGATGCCACGGCGATTCAGTTGGGGAAATGGCGGGGCTCTCACGAACCCCGCAAAAACCCCGACTGTCGAGCCGCCGCCGACAGGTCTGTGGACCGACCCTGTCCTGTAGAGACAGGGGGAAGGAGAGGGACCCCTTGGATGGCTGAGAGGAACGGGCAGGTTCCTCGGGGCCGGAGGCAGCCCTCTGAGTCAGTGGTGAGGGAATGGCAGCCGTGGCGGATGCCTTGAAGCCGGGGCCAACTGGAGAAGCATCGTGCTGGAGGAAGAAGGAAGAGAAAGAGCAAAGTGTTCAGAAGCCGGGTAAGTGAGACCCAACCCAGGTGGGAACAGCGCTTAAATAATGGATATTTACAAGTGTGCCCCTAGCCTTAATTAGCGGCTATAGACTATCGGGGCAAGAAGATTTAGTAAAATACTTTACAGAAGGAAAAGACCCATTAATGAATCATTGCTATTACCAATTTGGAATGATCGGGTGTTTTTTTTGGAAAGCTACAAAACTTTGAAAATCTTTCTTTTTCAAATGGGAATGGATTATCTTTGAAGAGAGAAAGAGGAAAGAGGCGATAAACAGGAACTTTTTAAAACAAGGGGAAAAGACAAGCAGATAACTATACAATAGACAGAATGGAGATGCCGTGACTCAGTCATGGCAGTCATGGAGTCGAAGCAGAGCCAATTTATGAGAGTTTTTATTCTATAATGGGCTTCAGTAGGCAAGAAACAGACCAGCATTTATAATACAACAGCATCTATTGACTTAAAACTGGAACTGAGGAACTGCAGGCAAATCCCTGTAATTGATACTCTGGGACCACACAGGGCCTCAACCAATCACAAGCCTTGAAAAAGCCCCATTAAGCTATTAGAAATGGTGTCTGCATTTAAAAACCCAGGCAGAGAATTTCTCCCCTTTCTCTGCCCTTAAATACCATCAAACGAGACTGCTGCTCAGGTCTGGACCTGAGCAGCAAAAACACAGGGAGCTGACAGAGGGATGTTGCCACAACAACAGCAACACACACACAACCCGCCCCCCCCAGCATCTCAACACAAAGGGAATCAAACTGGAGGCTGAGCAAGAGTTGCATCAGTGAGTCTTGCTCAGTCCTCTAGCTTAGCTGAGCTTCCATAGGAAGAGGCAGTCTTCCTCTTCCTATGAGAGATGATGGGGGGGCGGTTCCTTCACATTTGGGGTTGAGGGGCGGAGAATTGGAAGGAGCCGGGTCGTACAGTCATTCCAAGCAAGAGAGATGCGAGTTTCAAGGAAGGAAATCGTGTTTTTTCTCCCATAAAGTGAAGCTGCGCCTTTCCCGAGAGAGCCGAGCGGAGGATTTCCCCGGGAAAGTGGGGTGAGCCTGGGGAGACGGTAGGAGGGATCCCTGCAGATCCTCTCCGCCTCTTCCTGATTTAGCTTCCTTTTGGATTGGGGGGTGTCTGTGACCCCCAAGTCCTCGCTAGCTGTGGGGCTTCCCCTCCCCCCTTGGGATCCAGTGCAGGAACTCTTCCTTCGGCAGCCTCTTCCTCTGGGAAATGAAATGGGCGTCTGGGTCAGAGGCTTCCAGACAGGGGGGAAATGGGAATTTTGAGCAGTTTGGAGAACCGGCAAAGTCCACCTCTGCCTGGCCCCAGAGTGGGGAGGGAATGGGGATTTGGCAGTATCCTTCCCCTGCTGCACCCACCGAGCCATACCACGCCCACCGACCCACGCCCACAGAACCGGTAGTAAAAAAAAATGAATTTCACCACTGCTTCCAGCCCCAGAGGAGGAATCCCCGGTTCTGCATTGTGGGGAGGAAGCGTTGATCTCGGACTTTGGGGGTTGGAAGGGCCAGAACCAGTGGCAGCACCAATGGGAATTCTCCCTGCTTGAGCGTCATCGGTCTCCGGGCAGAGTCCTTGGGGGCTTCACCTGAAGGAGGGGAGAGAGAAGCGGAGAAAGTGGGAGAGGGGATTTTGGCCTGAGGAACCGCATGGAACTCTCTCCTGCATTGGGTGAAGTCAAGGGAAAGTCTGCCCGGAGACCGATGACTCTCAAGAAGGGAGAATTCCCATTGGTCCCCCTGTTCTTTCTGGATCCTCCCAATTCTGAAGTTGGAGGCAGCCCCATTCTGGGCTAGGCAGCCTTTCTGCCATCCCTTCGCTTTGCGGAGAGGGGGAACCGGCGGGAAGTTCCACTGCCTGAGCCAAAAGGATGTACAGGAGCTTGAGACAGATCGTTTTCTCAAGGGGGGGAGAGGGGGCTCCATTTTTAAAAGCCTATGGGAACCTGCATAGCAATAATAGCCTGCCCTCTCGTGGCCACTTGGAGTTTAAGGTAAGTAAAAGGAATGGGGGTACAGAAGGGGGAAACGGGAGATGGAGTTGGGCTCTGAACCCTCTTATCTCACTGGAGGCAAAACGGGGTGCAAAGCCCATCAAGGTAAATGAAACCCTTTGCTTTAAAAGTCTTATGGAATGGAAATGGCCTGCCACCTGCTGGCCACCTGGAATATGGCAGGTGATGTAAAGAAACAGATATGATAATAAAAAAAGCTGTAAGCATAGCATGGCTAATTATGAGAAATGCTGCGTGATATTCTTTCCTGATGCTCCATCAAGTCCTTGTGTATGTTGAGACCTTATCAAACTAAGAGACTGAGCAGAAGAGATCTCAAAAACACAGAGAGTGACAATTATGGGGAGAAGCAACTTCTCCGTTTGGGATCCTGAGCTTCGTCTGGGAGAAGAGAGGCTGGAGAAAAGCATGGGAGCGAAAGTCACAGATAAACTGCTGGGGACTCTGTTCTACGGTAGTTGTGGTCCTTCCTGCCAGGACACTTTAATGTCAGCATTCCGAGTAATTCATCTGCCAAAAGCAGAAATTCAAGGCAGGTAGCTTCCTCAAAGAACATGTTTATTGGATACATCCTTTCGGCACAGCCAGTGAAAACCAACTCTAAATGTTGCTGGGGATTTTTGCCTAATTAAAGGAACAAATGTTTCCCTCCCCAGATGCCACCAGTCACATTGTCCAATGTAAGTAGCTGGCAGGCTGCTTGGTCACTCCTCCCCTCCTTCAACTGCCACCGGTTAGGATGACCTTGGTTCCCACAAGAAAACTTTTTGTTTTGACTGCAGTCAGTCGATCTACTTCCCCTTCCCTTCCCCCTTTCAGAGTTCGTGGCAACTATGAGGCAGCAAAAGATGGCTTCAGCCAGGCTCGCTTCAGAGTTGACACGCAGCTTCCGAGATCTGCAAGTGGGCATCACACACCATCTAGAGCAGTAGCTCTCAACCTTCCTAATGCTACGACCCTTTAATATAGTTCCTCATGTTGTGGTGACCTCCAACAATAAAATTATTCCTAAAACCATTGAAAATATGTGTTTTCTGATGGTCTTAGGCGACCCCTGTGAAAGGGTCGTTTGACCCCCAAAGGGGTCCCGACCCACAGGTTGAGAACCATTGATCTAGAGGCTACCATGTGAGGACAAGTCATGCATTGCAAAGTCTGCTTGCAGCTGGGAGACACTTCTAATTAATCTACTGGATCCGCTGCATGGATTGCCCGTGACATGTAGGAGAGACAGGGAGGAAGCTAACCACCAAAATTGCAAGTACACCAAGGAAGCAGTCAGATGAGGAGACCTGAACTCAATGGTAGCCTCACTTTGCAATGAATGAGAACATGCATTCAATTCCGCAGCAACTAAGATTGTTGGTGGAGTAAGTACAAAAATAGCCAGGGAAATGATTGAAGCCTGGGAAATGGGCGCTTTGTCAGTCAACAGGAGTGCTGATTTACCACCAATTTATCAGGTACTTAGGAACTAAGGAATCAGCAGCCAACGACTTAATAGTTGGCCATCAACACCCGAATCAACCAATGAAAAGCCACATGCAACCAGGCACCACATAAATACTATGAATGGGAGAGGCCAGAGCAGAGATTCTGGTAGAGAGACGTTCCCTGAGGATGAGTTAACCCTCGGAAGGAAACTCGGAAACTCTGATCCCGGTGATCGACCCAGATTGGATCCTGCAATCTGAAATCTTTTAGGGATGGGAAATACGACCATAAGTAGAATACTGTGCTGTAGAAGTGTCCAGGGTCAGCTCAAGTCCATGAAAATTTACTCATTTCTCACTTTTACTCTTTCTAATATACCCCATAAATGGTTGAAACATCGTTTTCTTAAGGAGAAACTGCTGATGGTTACAGCA
Organism: Pantherophis guttatus; assembly: GCF_059756535.1. Classification (NCBI taxonomy): domain Eukaryota; kingdom Metazoa; phylum Chordata; class Lepidosauria; order Squamata; family Colubridae; genus Pantherophis; species Pantherophis guttatus. The sequence continues at coordinate 20,402,311 of NC_142077.1, forward strand.
GAAATACAAAAACTGAATTGCTAAACACACAGACACAAAACACACAGTTATGTTTCATATTTTTTTAATTTAAGAAAAAGTTTCACGTTTCAAGAGAAAAAAGCAAGGAGGCCAATTTCTCTCTATGCTTCCTAATTTACAGGAAGACCATGGAAATTTCAAGGCTGAGGTCAGAAAAAGAGGAGCTCTCCAGCTGAAGAACAAGGAGCTTACGATGAACAATGTCCAACTCATTGCAGAAAAGGAGGAGCTCTGCAAAGGTTTGGAAGAGAAACTGAGCAAGGGAGCAATTTAAAATGAAGATTAACAACAGCAGAGATGCAAGCCCATCCTCCCTTGCCCAGAATATCTTCTCCTCCACCATTGGCCCTTTGCCTTGCTTTTTGGGTGAACTGGGAGGGTGGGGGGTGGAGAGGATGAAGGGCAGCAGGAAGTCTCCCTTCTAGAGGAAGCCCAGAGATGTCCTCACCCACCCCAAAACCTATCTCCCTCCCTTTCCCGTATATCTCTCTTCCCCTCCTCCTCCCCCTTCTCTCCCACTCCGTCCCCGTCCCCCTCCTCCCCCCCCTTTGCCCTCCTCCCTTCCCCCTCCCCCCCCCTTCGTCATCATCCTCTGCCTCAGCAACATCCAGCCCTCCCTGAAAAGAGCAGGAGAAGTGCAGAATAACATCGTCTCCTTGCTCAACTTCTACACAAAAGAGAGGTCAACAACGTCGTTGTATTGTTGTATTGTTGCATTGTTGCATTGTTGTTTATATGTTTGTTTCTATTTCTTTTTAATCAATAAAAAATTTTAAAAATTAAAAAAAAAGTAAAAACTGGAAAAGTCTGGCTCTAAGAGGATCATGATCATCTGAAGCGTAAAAAAACTCACACAGCCTGTAATTCCCTGAGTAATGGCCGAATCAGATACCTCTAGATGGCAGGACCCAACTTTCCTTCCCAATATAAATGGACCTTCTGTGCAGCACAAGATTCCAAGAGTCTTTCAAAGGAAGGTCAAACTGGCCTTGAACTGAGCCGCTCCCTGCTCACCCACCCCAAAACCTATCTTCCGATTTTCCGAATGAAAATGTTCATGCTAGGACTTTCCCTTCTAGGTGCCAATCATTATTATAATATGACAGGCAGCTTTCTCAGCACATGTCATAAGACGTTGGCTGGGCTGTCCTGGCTCATTCTCAACTGCTACACTGAAGAAATGGCTGGAAACTTTTTTTATAGACTCAACAAAAAAGTCCAGCGGAGAAACAGAGGTAGGAGGCAATTAAAAGACAGAGGTATTATCTACTTAAGTTTAGCAGCAAGTGTGAAGAGATTAGATGCAGAAATATCAGCTGGCACCTAAGATTTGAGAATAAAGAACCTAGATGGTGTAAGAATGATTGTCAATAAGTTTGTGTTTTTAAAGAAGTCTATTTTTTTTCTAGTGGTACCAGAAGAACAGCTGGACTTTGGCCTCTGGAGACACACGGAGGTATGTACTATATAGTTACAGCCAATATCTAGGACCCAAACCATGAAAGTAAACATGGCTCTTTCAGATGAGGGGGCCTGGATTAACTGGGTTTGAGGGTTTTCCCTGTGCTCAGGCCCAACTTCCTTACGATCTCCATGGCTTTTCAGCAGAAGACTTCATGGGCCGGCCAGTTGCTCCCAATATATGAAGGTCCTCTCCCTCAGCGGTCCATCACCCCCCCCCCATACCCCTCATGTAAGCAGTCTAAATCTTCTGGGGAATGTTTTGAGTGTCCATTACTAAGTATGACAAATTTTCATATGATCATTTTATTAAGTGAAGGAATCAGGCTGAGAGATCAATTCTCTCCCATAACAAATAACCTTTTCTTTTAAGCAGGAGAGGCTAGCTGCAGGGAGCTGGAGGAGAGGCAGAGGAGGTGAGAAAGGGCCAGGTATTTTGAGGGAGTTTTCATTTTAAACAAGTTGGATGGTTGGAGTGAAAACCTGAGGAGGCTAATTTCGCTCTTGTCTTCCTCTTTTACAGAATAAATATTTTGGAACAACAGCTGCAGTTCGAGAGAGAGGAGTACAAGAGCCTCCTCTGCAGAGTTCTGCAGCACGCTGGGGAGAAACGGGAGCTCCTCACGGAGATTAAAACTCTCCAAGAACAGCTGGAGAAATGAGAAATATTTAGAAGGGAATCCTTCCTTCCTTGCTTCCATGAATCGATGCGTTGGAGGAAGAGGTAGAACGAGAAAGAAAGGAATATAAAAGCTTCCTCTGTAGAGTTCTGCAACAAGCTGGCAAGAAACAGGAGCTCCTCACGGAAAACAAAAGACTGAAGGAACAACTGGACAGCTGAGAAATATTTAGTATCACCTATCATGAGAGGGCTAATTTCTGTCTGCTCATAATTTACAGAAATGCAATGTTATTTGAGGAGATGGTGCAGGAAAGAGGGCAGCTAAAAGAAGAACTAAAGGCCTTAAAATCAAAAACTTGAAGTTGAGCGAGGAGAAGGCGACCCAAATTTACACCATGGTATATTAAAGTCACTAACAGAGAAGCTCCTTTACAAAAAATGCTCATGTTATTATTGTATCATCATGAATAGAAAGAACAAAATCCTCTTTTTTGTCCCAATTTAATCTTCAAATAACTTTTTCTTTTAACCAGGAGAGGCTACACCTGAGAATTCGTTTCCTGTCGTAATAAGATGTGAGGGTGAGGATAGTGGAGGGTGGGTGAGCTGATTTAAATAGAAGGGAATATGCTGATCTATGCTGGTGCATCTATGCTCCCCTCCTTTCCCTCCTCACCAAGGAGAAATGATTCTCTGTCTCAGCCACATCCAGCCATCCCTGAAAAGGGACAATAGAAGAACATGGTCTCCTCGCTCAACTTCCATAGGTTGTTATTGCTTTATCTTGCTATTTCTCAGTTATTAATACAGTTATTATCATTAACACAGTTATTATTGTTATTATAATCATTATTGTCATCGTTATTTCATTAGTCCTGGAACTGACCAGACTTGAATGACCGGAGTGTCCAACAGTGGCTCATGTCTGCACTCTTGTCTTATCACTTCACAGGTGTGCAGCAGGGGAGCCCAAACACTGGGAGCTCCAGAACAAATCTTCCCAGCTTCATAAAACCGAGGCAGAACTCTGCAGGGAGCTGGAGGAGAGCCACAGGAGGTGAGAAAGTGCCAGGAATTTTTTAGGGAGTTTTAAGCAGGTTGGATGGTTGGAGTGAAAACCTGAGGGGGCTAATTTCGCTCTTATCTTCGTCTCTTACTGAATAACAGCTTGAATTGGAGAGACAGGAGTACAAGAGCCTCCTCTGCAGAGTTCTGCAACTAGCTGGGGAGAAACAGGAGCTCCTCACGGAGAACAAAACTCTCAAGGGACAACTGGAGAGATGAGAAATTTTTAGAAGGGAATCCTGACATTCTTTAAAATTCATCCCTCCCTCCCTCCCTCATCTATCATGAGAGGGCTAATTTCTGCTTTTCTTAATTTACAGGAATTCAAAAATGTTGAATGAAATGGCGGAGGAGCGAGTTCAGTTAAAAAAGGAAAATAAAGACCTTAAAATCAAGAACTGGAAGTTGAGCGAGGAAAAGGCGACCATCCTGCGGAATTTCAGGGAGAGGCTGAGGAGGTGAGAAACACGTAGACAGCAGCCCTGACTGAGGGAGGGAGAGGACCAGGATTCCTTGAAGCCGCTTAGAACTGACTTTCTAAACAAATGAGATCTCCTCCAGCCAATCCTGATCCAGGAGGAGGACTTGAGGAACTTGGAAAAGCTCCCGAGGAATCCCAAAATGGATTGAAACATCTATTGTACTACAAATATCCCTAATTTTGTAAAATAAAGTTCCAAAAGAAGGAGAAAACTTACGAATGTCTGGCTCCTGACACTTTTAGTCCTACATGTATAAAGCTAGGTCTACTTTGAGGAGCTCCTGAAGGAAAATTTCCAGCTTGTGGAAAACAAGGCAGGACTCTGGAGGGAACTGGAGGAGAAACAGAGGAGGTGAGAAATTTTCTGACAGCATCCTTGACTTTCATTGTTGGTCCAAATTTATCTCTAACCTTGTGATTTTTCTAGAGAGAAAGAACTGAGGAAGAACCTCTGCAGGTGAGTGATGTACAGAGACCAGCTGGTACCACTTAATAGTACAGAGTCCAAAAGAAACACAAGGGCAGACATTAGAACAATGGAAGACAAGAGAGAAACTCTTGAAGACGTGAAACCTTTGATGCTGCCATATAAACCGGAGAAGGAATGGCTGAAAGCTTCTGGGGAGAATCTCAAAGCCAAGAAAGCCCCACAGAGGCTTCTCCTCAGCCATCCAGAGACTCCCTGGCAGGAAGACTCTTCTGGCATCCCTGGTCAACCTTCCAAAGGAAGGTCCTGGAGCCTCCAGAGGGGTTGGCTGGATGTATCCATAATTCTTCTCCAAGAAAAAGGAGCAAAAACACCTCATTGAAATGTGCAGAAATGGAGGGAAGTATCTGTTCAAGCCATTCAAGATTGACAGACGTCTATGGTGGAGATCCACACTCCATGCCTTGAGGTGATCTTCCTTCTGAGGGGATCCTTTGATGGAAAGTGAGGGATCTCCTCTTCCTTTTTCCTCCCATTGAGCACTGAAATGGCTTCTCCTCTTGCCTTTTTGGCTGCTGTTCCTCAGGCCTTTGAGGTCCCAATGGAGCTGGATAGGACTCTCCTTCCAGGTCACGTCAGACATCAGATTTGGCTCTGAATCATTCTCATCAACTCCCTGATAAAAATAAAGAAAAGCCCATTAAAATGCAAGAATGAGAGATCCGTCTATGTAAATGGTGTGTTTGTAGCATTGGGTTCCTGCATGGGGGATAGGGTTGGACTAGATGACCATGAAGGTGCCTTTCAAAGCTTACATTCTATGATTCTCTGAATGCCTGCAATACAGGTAGTCCTTGACTTATGACCATTCATTTAGCAAGGTTGAAAGTTATGAGAAAGCTGAGAAACGCAACTTAGAAGGCAGATCCTCACAGTGTCCCTGTTTAGGCCTGGAGACTGAACCATAGGAAGAACAGCTGCAGGTTTTGGGTCTGGCTAGTCTGAAGAAAAGAAGAATTAGGGGTGATGTGATAGCAGTATTTCAATATCTGGGAGGCTGCCACAAAGAAGACGGGGTCAAATTATTCTCCAGAGCTCCAGAGGGCAGGACAAGAAATAACGGATGGAAACTGAACAAAGAGAGAAGCAGCCTGGAATTAAGGAGAAACTTCCTAACAGGGAGGACAAGTGGCCCGTGGAACTGCCTGCCTCCAGAAGTTGTGGCTGCTTCATCCCTGGAGGTTTTTCAGAAGAAACTAGACAGCCACTTTTTCTGAGATCATTTAGGTTCTCCTGCTTGAGCAGGGGGCTGGACTAGAAGACCTCCAAGGTCCCTTCCAGCTCTATTCTATTCTATTCTATTCTATTCTATTCTATTCTATTCTATTCTATTCTATTCTGGAGGTGGAGGCCTCAGACACAGCCGGTCCCCCATTTTCTGGGCTGCTCTCTCATCAGCCCCCAGGAAGATCAAGACCGTTAAGACAGGACGACCCCTGAGAATTTTATGAGTTGGTACATTCCAACGGCTCTCTGACTACCCAGAATCCCCCTGTCCAAGTGGTTCAGACTGAAGCAGCAGCAAAAACCCTCAGCTAATAAAAAAGTAAACATCGTTGCCATGACTACATCTCCAGGCATCCACCTTGAGATTTTCAAAGAGAATAGAATTAGAATGGAATGGAATGAATGGAATGAATGGAATGGAATAGAATAGAATAGAATAGAATAGAATAGAATAGAATAGAATAGAAAATATGGACTCGAATAGAATAGAATAGAATAGAATAGAATAGAATAGAATAGAATAGAATAGAATAGAATAGAATAGAATAGAATAGAATAGAATAGAATAGAATAACAGAGTTGGAAGGAATAGAATAGAATAGAATAGAATAGAATAGAATAGAATAGAATAGAATAGAATAGAATAGAAAATGCATAATAGAATAGAATAGAATAGAAAATGCAGAATAGAATAGAATAGAATAGAATAGAATAGAATAGAATAGAATAGAATAGAAAATATGGAATAGAATAGAATAGAATAGAATAGAATAGAATAGAATAGAATAGAATAGAATAGAATAGAATAGAATAGAATAGAATAGAATAGAATAGAAAGAATAGAATAGGAATAATAGAAAAGTAAATACAGACTAGGATAGGACAGGATAACTTTATTGTCACTTTAAATGTACACTAATCAGCATACATTAAAATGGAATTTCGTTGCATAGAGCTCTCAAAGGGCTGCCACCTCCAATATACACTACATAATCATGACGAAATAAATAAATAAATAAATAAATATTATGCATATATCCACATACACACCTATATTATCTGACACAGAGAAACATCACAGTCTCGTTCGGATGTGTACATGTTCCTGGTGAGAAAAAGGCATCCTGAGTTTCCCAGGCGGAGGGCATCGGGAGTAAAGCCCCTACAGAATCAGGGAGTCCTGCTGGAAATCCTTGGAAACCCCCTCCCAGAGGGGAGCCGGAGTGGGTGGATGGGGTCTCCAACAATGCTTCGATATCGATATCTAATTTATATTGTAAGCCGCCCTGAGTCTCCAGAGAAGGGCAGCACATAAATCGAACAAATAAATATACAACCTCTTTGGCCACTTTGGTCATTAAGTGAGTCCGGCTTCTCCCGTTGACTTGGATTGTCAGAGGCTGGCTGGGAAAGTTGGCTGGGAAACCTCTGGACCAAAAAGACTTTGGAATCCGATCTTTCCCTAAATGATGGACCGGACCGGATCTCTCCTTCCCAGCTGCCCCGCCTGCCTCCAATGTCCCACCTCACCAAATAAATCTCCAAGGAAATTAAGTGAAGCGAGTCCGTTTTATGAGAGGAGTGGGCTAGAGGATCCAGGAGGGAAAGGGAGGAAGGAGGAGAGAGGGTGGACTGAGAGGGAGATGAGTGATCCACTTGATCCCTTTAACCTTGGAGAGAGAGATTGAAAGGTCCTCTCTTGGGTCATAATATTACAATATTAGCACTTAGCGGAACATTCTGTGGGCTCCGTTCTCCTGGGAGCCTTGGGGGGCCTCCCCTCCATCTTTCACCCCCCCCATTTCCTCTTTTCCTTCCAGACCTCTTGGGGTCTCTCTGTCAGCGCGTGTGAGGCTCCCTATGGAAAGGTCCACCGTTGCTGGAGGGGGCAGCCTGGCATCTGCCCACAGCTGGATCAGAGATGATGACATCACAGCACGTGTCAGAAGACCTTGGCCGGCTGTCCTGCCTCATTCTCAAGTGCTACCACTGCAGGGATGGCAGGCAATTTTTTTTACCGGTTAAATAAAAAGGTCCAGCGGAGAAATAAAGGTAGGATACAACCAGTGGTGGGATTCAGAAAATTTAACAAATGGTTCTGTGCCCTAATGACCATTTTAAGTATAAAAAACGTTTCTTAAGTCTTATTTTGGGGGAATGTCTTACTTTAGAGCAGGTGGGGGGTGGGGCCTGTGGAGAATGAGAAGGAAGGAAGGAAGGAAGGAAGGAAGGAAGGAAGGAAGGAAGGAAGGAAGGAAGGAAGAAAGAAAGAAAGAAAGAAAGAAAGAAAGAAAGAAAGAAAGAAAGAAAGAGGGAGGGAGGGAGATTCCGACAGAATCGGGGTTGAAATCAGAAGGGGCTGACCAGGGGTGGGTTCTAAAATTTTTTACTACCGGTTCCCTGGGCGTGGCTTATTTTGTGGGTGTGGCTTTTATTTGCTCCTTGTACTCCTTGGCTTTGCATTTTTAACAGGTAATAAATTAAATTTCTGATGACGTAACAATGGCTCATAACTCACCTTTCTAGACAGCTCTTCTCATGTCTGAAAGCAAGATACTCTTCTCCATCTTTTCTCTGGAGGACCATTTAATCCAGAGCCTTTTAATTCCAGAAGTCCAAGTTTAAAGAAAGGACTTCTGGAATTAAAGCTCCATTTTTTAGCTAAAACTTAATTCACACTTGTTAGTTTTGCTTGAGCAGTGTGAACAATTGACAGTGGGATCCTCCAAAGCAGGGGTGGGTTCTAAATTTTTTACTACTGGTTCTGTGGGCGTGGCTTATTTTGTGGGCGTGGTCATGTGACTGGGTGGGCGTGGCTTGTGGTCATGTGACCAGGTGGCCATGGCTCTGTGTATAGGGACTTCTCAGAGGGCTGAAAAAAGTCATTTCTGACAGGTCCTCGCACTTTTGACTGGTCCTCACATTTATGCCCGTGCAGCATTCTTAACAACCGTGTCACTCATTTCACAACTGCTTCTCTTTACCATGGTGACAAGATAGGGCAAAAACGTAAAATGTGAGGACAGTTGTAAGTTTGATGACTGGTCAAAAGTGCGAGGACCAGTCAAAAATAACTTTTTCAGCCCTCTGTACAAAAGAATACAGCAATAGAGAGGGATGAAAGAAAGAGAAGAGAGATGGAAGAAGGAAGGAGAGAGAGGGAAGGAAGAGAAGGGAGGAAGGAAGGGAAGGGAAATTAGAGTAGGAGGGAGGGTAAGAGAGGGAGGAAGAGAGGAGGAGAAGGAGAAAGGAAGAGGAAGTAGGGAGGAGAAGAAGGGGGGAAGAGAAAGTAAGAAGGAAAGAAAAGAGAGAGGTGGTAGGTTTGAGGAGAAAGATTGCTGTACAATAAAAAAGATGAAATGGAAGAAAGGCAACCCCAAACAAATATAAAGATATTAAGATAAAGAATGAATTGTTAAACTTTAAAGAATAAAAGAGAACAAATATGAATAAATAGCAATAATTAGAAACACACATACAAACATACAATGTATTTTCTTTCAACAGAGTATAAAAATATATCTATATTTCCTTTTTGCCATATTTATTCCTTATCTATATTTTATTTTTATTTTATTTTTTTTAAATTTTTTATTATATTTTTATTGTTAAAGAATAACAAAAAGGGGGGGGGGAATCAATACAAAAAATCAATAGTAAAGAAAGAAAAAAATTTTTTTCCCCCAACGTGCTATACAAACGGAAAGGAAGTTTTAGGAACTTGAAATCTTCAATTCTTCCAGAAATCTCTTTGATAAGGTACTGGTGCCGATTCATCCAATCTCCCAAGTGCAAAGTCCCCAAATGGTTGCCAAGAGTTCCAAAAAACATTTTCTTTATATATACCACTTCTAATTTTAATATCACAAGTCAATTTATCATTTAATGCAAATTTCCATGTTTCATTGTACCATTCTTCTAATTTTAAGTCAACATTTAATTTCCAATATCTAGCAATTATAATTCTCCCCATTATAACCAAAATCCTCACCAATTCTCTTTCTCCAGTTGTTAATGTTGTTTCATTCAATATTAATAATAATATGGTTTCCAATTTCAATTTGACCCTCTTCTTAATTATTTCAAATATTTCATTTTCTATCCTAGACCAAAAAAGTTCAACCCCATTACATTTACACCACATATGAGCATATGTCCCGAGTTCCACTTTACATCTCCAACACATTTTATCCACTTTATTATCCATTTGAAAAAGTCTTATTGGGGTCAAATACCACTTCCAAATAACTTTATAATTATGTTCTTTAATCCTTATTGATAATGTCCTCATTATTCTGCTAACCCAATTCATATTCCAATTTTGATCAGAAATTTCAATACCCAGTTCTTTTACCCAATTCTCTTTCATTATCCTTTGTGAATTATTATCAAAGTTAATAATTTTATAAATTTTACTAACTAATCCCTTTGGCCCAATTTCATCTTTTATTATTCGAGATGTCAAATTTTCAAATTCCGTTTCCTTTCTACTCTCATCGTTCCTTTCTTTGCATTTCCTATTCCATTTATTCATTTGAATTCTTTCAAACCAATTAATGTTTAATTTTCCATAAATTTCCTCTTTCCTCATTTCATTTTCTATAAATTTCAACCATTCACTAATTGTTTCCACTTTCTCTTCTATTATAATCCTCTCTCTGTTACTATTTAATTTCATTGGGCAATTCTCTTTCAGTTTACCTAAATACAATGCATCTGGTATTAATTTTTTTGCTACTCTGTCCCAATTTTTAGTCAAACTATTTAACCAATAATTGCAAATTTTAACCTTACCTTTAAAATTTTCCAAAAACCATTTGTAACCAAACTTCTTTATTTCCTTCATTTCCAAGTTACCCCAAAGTATAACATCTCCTTTTAAAATTTTTACTACTGTTTTTATATTAAATGCTCTATAATAGTTTAATAATTTTGGAATTCCTAAACCACCTTGTTTTTGGTTCTGATACCACATTTTCTTAATCAGTCTTGGTTTTTTATCCCCATTACAAAATTTATCTAATTTTTTTTTATATGCTTCAATGTCCTTCTCGGTTAAAAAAATTGGAAGCATCTCGAATAAAAATTTAAATTTAGGAAGTAACATCATTTTACATAAAGCTACTCTACCAAACCAAGATAACTTGAGTTTTTTATATTTCCCAATTTTCTCTTCAATTTCTTTTGTTACTATGTCATAATTTAGTTTCTTTAAATTTTTAATTTTAAGTGAAAGTATAATACCTAAATATCTTAAATTATCCTTTATCCTAATTCCAAATTGATTTTGTAATTTTTCTAATTTATTTTCCCTATCAATTTCCATTAATAATTCTGATTTTGCCCAATTTACTTTCAAACCAGTCATATCTTCAAATTCATCCAAATGTATTTGAACTCTTTTTATATCATTTGTAATATTATTTAAAATGACAAGAGTGTCATCTGCATATAAATTAACTTTGACGCCTTTATAACCTATTAATTCTGAATCCTCTTCAATCAAAGTTGTTAAAATTTCCATTGCTAATAAAAATAGGGTCGGAGACAGAGGACAACCCTGTCTTGTCCCTGCTTCCAAATTTATATCTTGTGTAAATATACCATTTACCTTCACTCTTGCCGTACCCCTCTGGTACAATTTGGAAATAATATGAATAAATTTATTACCAAATCCTAATGCAGAAATCATTTCTTTTATAGTATCCCATTGTATAGAATCAAAAGCTTTAAAAATATCCAAGGCAAGAATACCTATCTTATCACCATTATTCTCAGCAATATCAATAACATTTAATACTCTTCTAACTAAATCGCACATATAACGCCCTTTAACAAAACCTGCTTGATTATGGTTTACATATTTATCTATAAAATTATTCAATCTATTTGCTACAATTGCAGTAAATATCTTAGCATCTTGGTTAATCAAGGAAATGGGCCAATAGGATTCAATTTTTTCTAAATCTTTACCTGGTTTTGGGATTAAGGATATAATTGTTCTATTCCAGGACATGGGAGTATCATCTCCATGTAATATCTTATTATACAATTTCTGTAATTTTGGGATCAAAATTTCTTTAAACTCTTTATAAAATTCTGCTGGTAACCCATCCTCACCTGGAGATTTTCCAAGTTTTAGCTTCTGAATCACATCTTTAATTTCCTCAGAGGTAATATCCTTTTCCATTTTTTCTTTATATTTATTATCAATTTTCTTCTGACCATATTTTTCTAAGAAATTTTTTAATTTACAATTATCAATTTCTTTTTTAAGATATAATTCTTGAAAAAACTTTTTAACAATTTCACATTTCTCTAATTTTTTATAACATCTCTTACCTTTTTCATCTATTAGGACACCTATTTCTCTTTTTTCTTTTTTATCTTTCGCCATTCTTGCTAATAATTTTGAATTTTTATTACCATATTCAAAAAATTCTCTTTTTAAATAGCTTAATTTTTTTTTAACTATTTCTGTATCTTCCGCTATTTGTTTATTTTTCAATTTCTTAAGGTCCTCCCATAACTTCCTATCCTTAGTCTCTAGAAATCTATTTTCCAGTTCTTTTATCAATTTCTTCTTTTCCTCTATTTTTACTTTATAATTCTTATACTTCCTACCTGATAATTTAATACTTTCTCCTCTAAAAATTGCTTTCATTGTGTCCCAAACTGTTCCATAATTAACTTCCCCATTATCATTCCAATCCCAATTTTCTTCCCATTTCTTAAGAATACGATTCTTATCTTCCTCGTTTTTATATAATTTTTCATCATATCTCCAACAATTTTCTTTTTTCTCCAAAAACATATCTAATTCTAGTAACAATTCTGCGTGGTCAGAGTCTTTAAATATTCCAACATCCATATATCTATATTTCCTTTTTGCCATATTTATTCCTTATCTATATTTTAAAAGAACCAATATTATCCTTCATCCTCATCTCTAATCTTAATCAAATTCAATTTTTCCTTTCTATTCTATATTATACCCCTTCCCATTGGCATCTATTTTTATATCCATCCTCACATTGGTTAATTATGTAATATTACAGTTGTTTAATACAAATTCAACATTTTAATATAAATAAATTAGTTATATAACTATCTTTTTTGTATATTAATCAATATGAACATGAATGTTCCAATTATTTCCATGCAATCCAATTTCTTACAAATCAATTAATTATATTTATAATAATAAACCAAATAATTTCCTCCATATATTCCTCCAAACCGCAACTTAACCATTTCTGCTTTCAACACAATATACAATTAATAGTATCTCAATTATTACAATTCCCTAAATAGAGCTTTTTTTCTTTTGTGTTTTAAAATCTTGAACTCTCCTCTTTTGCCCTAAATTTCCTATTGTTTGCACCTACCTTTTTTGGTGAGAAAAAAGAAAAGAACTCTGCCTCTGCCTAATTTTCCAACGTTGCAGCAAACAGCAAAGCCAACAGCCTGCTTTACTTTCAGTTTCGTTTTCAGCTTGATTTGCACAAGGAGAAAAAAAAATCTGCTCCAGCAATTTAGCTCTTTGCAGCAAGCAACAGAGCCCTGCGCAAAACAGCTGAGAGCAAATCAGCTGAGAGTTGGGAGGCCGATCTAATCAATGGGCTAATTAGCCTATGCTGAAGCTGAAAGGAGTTGTTTTTTCTGGCTGTTTGCTTCCAAGTATAACTGCACAGGCGAAAGGTTGGCAGCCACCTACCTTGCCACTTAGCGCCCCCCCTCTGGCCCCCTTTTGCCTCTTACCACCCACTTAAGGCATCCCACCCCCCCCAGGGGGTGGTACCGCCCACTTTGGGAACCACTGGTCTACTCATTTGTTTTCTTTTAACACTGATCAGCTGTAGGGCGGCCCTTTGAAGCCCCACAGGGGGTGGGGGGACCCTCAGGAGGGGAAGGGCCAGGCGGGGCCAGGCGAGGGAGGCCAGGAGGCGGGGCCAGGTCGAGGCAATGTCAATAAGTTTGTGTTTTTAAAGCAGTCTATTTGTTTTCCAGTGGTTCCAGAGGAGCAGCCCGTCCTGTGGAAACGGGGACCGACGGAGGTATGTCATATTTATTTCTTTGTTTCTCAACATGTACCCAATGGGACCCAAACCCTGGAAGTCAAAATGGCTCTTTTGGGTGAGGGGGCCTGGATTAACCGGGCTTGAGGGTTTTTCCTGGGCTCAGGCCCAACGTCCTCATGGCCTCCATTGCTTTTCAGCAGACAAATTCACGGGCCGGCAACCTGCCCCCTATCAAGGAAGGTCCTCCCGCTCAGCGGTCCTTTACCACCCGCCCCCCCAAGGTAAGCAGTCTAAATCTTCTGGGACAGGGGTGGGTTCTAATTTTTTTTACTCCCGGTTCTGTGGGTGTGGCTTATTTTGGGGGCGTGGCTTGGTGGGGGGTTAATGTGACTGGGTGGGCGTGGCCATCTTTTTTTATTAAACTTTTAAAAGCACTTTTTTTACAACCTTAAGAGGTTGCAGAAAAAAAATGCTTTCAAAAGCCTCTGACGATCAGGCAACTCAGCTGGGATCGCCAGAGGCTTTTAAAGGCATTTTTTCCCCTACAACCTCTTCGGCCGAAGAGCTTGTAGGAAAAATGCTTTTCAAAGCCTCTGACGATATGTATATTTCACGGCTGTTATTTTAACTTTTCCAGACTCCTGCAACATCTGGGGGGCGACCGCTGAGGAATCCGAGGGAGAAGAGTGGCACGTAAGTCTACATTTTACCTAAAGAATATAAAATATAACATTTATTTTTTAAATGAATCCTTTGTTGAAACACCTTTGGCTTTTATGAGAGCATCTAGTCTTTTGGCCTTAGAGCCGATCTTGCCATGGAAATCTTTGCCCACTCTTCCTTCAAAAGGGCTCCAAAATTGGAACATTGGGCGCTATCTAACAAAATGAAATTCAAGGGTGAAAAAAGTGAGGTTCTACATTCAGCCAAGAAAAACAAACTGCACAGGGACAGTATATGGGGCACCTCGCTCAACAGGAGTAACTCTCAGAGGGATCTTGGAGTCCTAGTGGACAACCATTTAAACAGGAGCCAGGCGTGTGCAGCAGCTGCCAAAAAAGCCAACCCAGTTCCAGGCTGCATCAACAGAGGGATAGAATCAAGACCACGTGAAGTGTTGATGCCACTTTTTAAGGCCTTGGTAAGGCCACACTTGGAATATTGCATCCAGTTTTGGTCGCCACGATGTAAAAATGATGTGGAGACTCTAGAAAGAGTGCAGAGAAGAGCAACGAAGATGATGAGGGGACTGGAGGCTAAAACATAATGGATTTTTCACATATTTAATGACTACTATTTAACATCAGCTTTTTCCCTTCAAAGATTTCAGTTTGTTTTTTGATTTGAATTGTACGTCTTATATGTTATATTAAAGGAGGAAGTACTCTGAAGTGATTTATCTTGGTCTGATTTTTTATTTTACATTTCTAAAACCTGGCCTTTTAATAGGGGTGTGTAGACTTTCTTTGCTAAATACTGAAGTAAAAACTTAAGTAATCCAACTCTTATAAACAACTCTTATGAACACATTAAACCTTAATATTTAAGTCACTAATCTAATCCCTTAAGACTACCCTGGAGGTGTATCTAAAGTCCCTCAAACTGTACCCATTGGCCACTTTTACGGAGCCTTTCTAAAAGACCCAATAAATGGTGAAAGGATTGTTGGTAGAAATAGCAAGACTGAATTTATACACCGACACAAACATAAAGGTATTTTTAATATTTTTCAATGGAAGAAAATGTTCGATGAGTCAAGTAAAAAACTTAAGGGTCTAATTTCTCTCTGGTTTTCCTATTTACAGCAACAGAAAGCAGAAGTCGTTCTCCCTGAATGAGGAGCTCCTGCGTCAAAATGCCCAGCTTTCGGAGAAGAACGCAGAACTCTGCAGGGAGGTGGAGGAGAAACTGCGGAGGTGAGAAACCCTGACTTTCTCTTCCAGGATTTCCTCTTCAATTCTCCTTAGCTCCCTACCCTGGACACACATTACACAACGTTCTGCGTTGAATTACGTTGCCTGGATGGGTAGGAGAAATCATGAATCTCTTGACAGGGACTTTTCCTGGCCAAATCCTCTGAATTTAGGAGGTCCCTGCTTTGATCTCCTCCTCTGCTGCTCACTGACCTCAGTTCTCGGCTCCCCCTCGGCTCTCACCAGTTCAGTCTTCTCCCCCTTCTGTCCCCAATAGAAAGTTCGGAAATTGTTTTGAATTTTCTGGTATGAAAGCCAAAAAAGGGGGAAAAAAGGTTTTAAGATCTGAAGATTCCTTTGTGGTACTTGTAGATTATGAAATGCTAAATACTGAAAGTAAACATTCATTCATTTGCACTTAAATAATGTTGTGAAGACTGAAGAAGCGAATCAAATCCCTTCAGAATATGGTGGCGATGTAGACAGGATCTACCGATTTGTCAGTTTTCCTGAGCATTTCTGAAGTGCCTAATAAATCATTGAAATCTTTCCTGCTTTGGTTCCTGTGAGAAGAACTTGGCACTGTAGCTGTGGTAACAGAAATGGCAAAACTCAAGTAATTAAAAGGTAAGGCTGAGTAAAACAAAGGAAGTGCCAGGCATTTTAGTTAGTTTTCATTTTAAAAGGGTTTGATGATTCAAGGGAAGACCTGAGGGGGCTCATTTCCCTCTTGTCTTCCTATTTTACAGAATCCAGATGTTGGAACTCCAAAACCTCCATCTCCACTGCAGGGTCCTGAAGGAAGCTGGGAAGAGCCAGGAGCTCCTCGGGGAGAACGAAGAGCTGCGGGAACAACTGGAGAGGTAAGAAATACCGTGTTTCCCCAAAAATACGACCTTCCCCGCAAGCAGTTGTTGTTGTGGCTAAGAATCTTTGGCTGCTTCTCCGCATTGACCTCCTTCTTCCAGAGAGAAACAACGGAGGGAGCGTTTCCTGGGAGAGAGAGAACGGCGGGAATCCCAGTAAGACCCGGGAGGAGATCTCGCAGGATCAAAAGAGATCTGAGGCAGCGTCCAAGGAGCTCTAAGACCTTCAAGTAGCTCCTCCTCCTATTCCTCCTCCTCCCCTCCCCCTCCGGGACCCATTCTCTGTCTCCACCACATCCTGGCAACACCAAAAAGCCTCTGAGAACCAGGCAAAAAGTGCACCCTATTTTTTCCATGACTTTTGGAGGTTCTGTACAGGATCATGGACCCAACTTCCAGAGGGTTTGTAGGCCCTAGGAGACCCTCCCTCATTCTTCTGCTGCTGGATAACTTGTAAGAAGGTTCAAAGAAGAAAAAACTGAAGGGCTGAAGAGGAAATGCTTTTGTAAAGTCGATTTGATCCTTTGAAATTTATTTTGTAATGTAAATAGAGATGTGGATTTGGAATACCCTTCAAGATCTTTTTTTAATTCCTTCAATTCTGCTATTGGTTTCTGCTTTTTAATGTGCCTCGGTGTTGATTTTAATTCTAAGAGATTTGTGGGTTTTTTAGTTGTTAATTCTTGGGGGCATAAACTGTCAGTATTTTAATTTTTCTTGTTCTCTTTAATGCTTTTGGCATGTGACCGTAATAAATGTTGAGTTTAATTGAATTGAATTGAATTGAATTGAATTGAATTGAATTGAATTGAATTGAATTGAATGGCTCTTTAGACCTGATTCCTTCAGGATCCTTCATTAGTCCTGGAAAGTCTTGAATGACCAGACTGTCCAACAGTGGTTCCTGTCTGCACTCTCGTCTGACCACTTGACAAGTCTGCAGCAGAAGAAAGACCCCAAAGCAATGGGATTGTTGTCATGGAAGGACAGGCCTGTTTTGACCCTTCCCCCTCCCCACTCTGGACCCCCCTCCCCAGCCAGGACATCTACACCAGTGAAAAGCAGCTCTTGGATTCCATGGAGAAGATACGGTTGGATCTATCACTCCCCACTCCGTCTGCCAAAGAAAGAAACACACACAGGGACCTGTGGGGCTTTGTAGGGTCCCACTAATGTGGACGTCTGGATGGAGATGTCCATCCCGTCAGCTGCATCCAGAGGAGCCAAAGGAAGTGGTCCTTCCTCCCACAACCGTCCCTGGGAACTGGGGCTCCTCCAGTAGAGAGCAGGTCCAGCAAGGCCTCTGAAGGGCCAAGTGGATTCTGATAGTTGTCAGGGAGGTTGTGGCCAAGTGTGAGATTGTGCAGGAGCTGGGGATCCTTACCCACCAATTGAATGGCAAAAATACACCATAGTATATTAAAGTCACTAATAGAGAAACTCTTTTACACAAAATGCTCATGTTATTCTTATATCATCATCAATAGAAGCAAGAAAATCCTTTTTTTCAATTTAATCCTCTTTGTCTCCACCAGCTGACTGAGTCTCAAGCCAACCCTGATCCAAAACCAGAGGCAAATGGTGGTTACTCATCACCTTGACATTGAATGAGTGTTGAGAAGGTGGGATGGAAATAATTCTCCACCAGAGTTAAGAGTCACAAACAAACCATTATTTGTAGAAGGACTAATTTCTATCTGGCCGCTAAAGGGGATTCAAAATAATTCAATCCTTAAAATAGAACTATCATAAAAGGAAGAAGTTTTTTTTTTTAATGTGAGAAACATTTACCAATTCTAAAAAAACCTCATTTGTTTCTATAAGGATCAGGAATTGTGTATTAATCAGCAGTTATAAAAATATGGGACTGGGCTGGGCAGGGGCCATTACAACTGTTTTAATCACTACTTTAAACAAAAGTTAGCATTCAAGTGATGAGCTCAAGTTTGGATGGAGAGAGGGAAATAATCTGGAGTTGTTAAGGTTTGTATTCCGTCCCATCTTTGGATTTCAGCGACTTCCACAAAATAAGATGAAAAGAGAGAAGCTTTGGAAATCCAGACCATTCAGGAAATTAGACAGGTCCGTCAATACAGGAGTAAGTGAAATAAAGAGAAAAGAAGGAAAGTGTTAGGAATGCAAACAGAGGAAAGGAAACTCCAGCACAGGGAATGACTTAGGAATGAAACTGGCAAGGAGGAGCCTGGTTGGAAGTCCTTGTTGTATGCGATCTTCTTGTTCACCTGAGGATTCTCCCCATGAGATGATCTCCTGGCCTGGAAGAGCTTCCCCTTCAGCCTCTCCCATCTCGGAAGGCCCAGGAGAAGCTCCGGGTATTTGGGAGGCCGTTGCCTGTGAATTTAATTTGGGTTTTTTGTCTCTACCTTCAATGGCTGGGGTGAGATTTTTATTTCAGAAATAGGAAAGTTTACACATTTTTTTATCAAAATAAAGAAAAATTCTAAATTGTAAATCCTTTCAACCTGTGCAAAAAGTAATGTTAACATTATAACTATTTTAGCTATTTTCTATAAGCTGTTTGATGACACTATTTTTTTAAACGTCGAATTTCACTTCATCTTCCAATCTTTCTGCTCTGCGTCTCCAATAGATTTGCTTAAGGCTGACTTTTATCATTCGTTCCTTTAATTGCTGTATATCTCACGGATCACACTCTACAGAGCTAAAGAACTTTTTCTACAGAGTTGGATAATTTCTCTTTTTTTTTTTGGTGTTCGCTTTTTATTTTTCTTTTGTCAAAATCTAAGTTTTCCTTTGTTTTTTTTAAATATATTTTTAAATATTCCTTCATTTTCTCTGACCCTTCCCTCCTTCTGATTCTGGGCTGCATCTGAACAGAAGAAATCAGATTTTGCATTCAAATCCTCCAGTTCTTTTTTTAATTTTTTTTTATTAGATTATAGAATAAAATACAAAAATAAAAAAAAACAAAGAGGAAGAAATGGGAGGAGGGGAAAGAAAAGTGGGGGGGAGGGAGAAAAGAAAACAAAAGCGTTGATTTCGGACTTCCTCTATTGCAGTAAAATAAAGCTTTTTTACCTTTCCATAATAATATAAATAGTTTTGTAAAAGAAAGCAGATTTCACATTCAAATCCTCCAGTTCTCAAGGAAGACAAAAGTCCTGCCTCTCTTTCTCTCTACTGGCTGCTTCTATTCCCGCCCCCTTCATCATGGCAACCCTGTAGCCAATCAAAGAGGGGGGAAAAGACGGTTGCCTGGGAGTTTCCCTGCCCTCAGCCTGATGGAGAAGAGGCTGAAGAAGCCAAGCCAAAGAGGGGGGGTCAAGTAAAGAGTAAAAGTAAAAGTAAACAGTAAAATTCAGAGCTTTGAGGGGGATGAGAAAGAGGCAAAACCTCCCAGAATTGCAGAGGGAGGGGGGCTTAAGCCCCTTCCCCAGAAAAGGCTGCAATGAAGAGGGTCTCCTCAGCTGGGAGGTCTGGAGGGGCCACAGGGGACCCCCATCTTCCTCAGAGTCACAGAAGGTTCCCTCCAGCCACCTTTTCCTCCAGGGCAACCCCGGATCCCCCTTGGAAGACCCAGCCCTGCATGGCTTCTCCCCACAGCAGCCTCTCTTGGAAAGACACGAGGCCAAGCAAGGCTGGAGAATCCCCAGGGGCTGCGTGTCCCCCCCCCCACATCCCACATTGGGATCCATATACCAGGTTAGTCTCTTCCCAGGAATGCCCCAGATCCCCTCCTTCTTCCTGGCCATCCTGGGCTTTCTCCATGGGTCTGGGCTTTGCTTTCCCCTCAGTGCCCAGTGCATGGAAAGAGGTGGCTGAGCAACATGGGATATGGTCTCCCCCGTTTCTAGGACTCAGAAGATGGAACCTGGAGGGGGATTTTGCAGATCTGCTTCCCTTCCCCACTATGAGGCTCCCCAGCTTCCTTCTCCCAAGAGGGGCTCCCCACTCAGCAGGGCAGAGTCCTGTCTGGCATCCCTGCAAGAGCCCCCTTGCCTGGCCTCTGCATGGGAAAGGGTGGCAGGGGAACATGGGACATGGGCTTCTGCATTCCCAGGTCTCTGAAGATGGAAGTTGGATTTTAAAGATCAGCTTTCCATCTGCAACACAAGGGTCCTGAGCTCCCCTTCCCTCCCGTCCCCTCCCCACATGGGGTGAGAGGCAACCTTGATTTCTCCAACTTTTTTCACTTGGTTTTTTTCTAACCTCCCTCTCTCTCTCTCTCTCTCTGATTTTTTTTAACTCCGCAAAGTTCGAAAAACTAGTTTTTCACTGGTTGATTTTGTTCTTAGAGACTGGCTGCACTATTGCATCAGCCCTTTTGTGCGATGCCCTTGAGCATTAGCTTTCAAAATAAAGGAAATTTTGGTTCCAACTCAGCTGGCAGCTATTTCAGATCTATGATATACTATGGCATTAATTGGCCCCCAGTGTTTTGTCTTTCATCACTATGCAAACAAATATCAGATTTCTTTCTTTCTTCAGCCACAGGTGCCGTGTATTCCCTCCGGGGCCACTTTCAAGCATGGAGCTCCCAAACCTCTCAATTCTAGATGACCAATTTAATTCCATCTCTGCCCCTGTTATTATGAATCACATGGAAATTATTTCCCTTTCATTTCCCTCCAGAGAATTTCCCAACAATCTCCAAGTCCAAGAACTAGTTGAATTATCCAGGGATCCCTCCTGAGAGGGAGAACTGTGATAAAAGTTTCAGCTCTGCTGTTTGGCCGAATCCTCCAGGGGAGACTTTGGGCAGAGAAATATGGATGTTTGGGACAGGCAGAGTCTGTACTCTTGAATTTACGTCTCCCTCCTTTCCAGATGAAGCTGAGTGTTTCTCTATATTGAGAAAAAGCAACTGGAGTTTCCACCTTGTGAGAGTCCTTTGAATTCTTCTAATTCTTCTTTAGAAACAGGAAAGGGATCCATTGATTCACGCCATGAATTATGGACCTCCTGCTTCTGCTTCTGATGCTGCTTTTCTCCCATCCAGTCTCTGGGAAGCTGAGAATGAAATGCCCGCTGAGTTCGGAGAACCAGAATAGAAAACAACCACAGAGCTACTACAGACCAGGAGACCATCTAATCAATATAGTCACCAATGGAAAGGAAATACTGCATACAAAGTTGCTTTTCAACGTGGCTCCTTCTCGTCAGTTTGTTTTCCATAATTCGTAAGTCATTCAGGGTGATGGAGTTGCACTCCCTCCATTTTAACCCTCTCCTTCTTTTCTGTTTTTTTTTCTTCATTTATTCCTATATTGGGGGATATCTCTAATTTCCTGAATAATTTTGATTTCCATGGCTTCTCTCTTTTGTCTGATTTTGTGAAAGAGACTCAAAAAGGGGTCTGAAAAAAAAGCTGAAAGGACTCCAGATTATTTTCCTCTCTCAGTTCAATCCTTAATTTATCACTTGGATAATGAATTTTATTTAATGTAGTGGTGGAATCAGTTGTAGTTGCCGTACCTCAGCCCATTTCCATATTTGTGTAACTGATCATTGCTTTTGGATCAATGTTGGTTCAAGGCTCAATAGGCTTCTGGATGATTATATATATTATATATAACAAAACTGTTGTGGCTGTTAAATATATTAACTTTTTTTTTAATAGGACTTCTTACGAATTTTTTTATTGCTTACTATTCATTTTCAACATTCAACTGGTCAGTAAGAATTCCCAAATCTTCCACAACCTCACACTGGGCTACAACATCCATTATAACTATTTGAGCACTTTCCGCACTTCAGATGCCTTGCTGGACATGCTCTCCACTGGAGAAGCCAATGTCCCCAACTACGGCTGTGGAAGGAAGGAGAACCTTCTGGCTCTTATTGATGCAGCCGAGAGGGCCATCTCCATCCAGATGTCAACATTAGGAGGCACCTACAAAGTCCCACAGGTTTGTGTGTGTGTTTCTCCCTCTGGTAAAGTGAGGGGTGGGTGGTGGTGGGTGAGCAATAGATGCAATCATGTCTTCTCCATGGAATTCAAGAACTGCTTTTCTCCATATTAGCAAAAATGTCAGTATTTTACCCCATTATGTTCATCTTGAGATTAATCATAAAAGGCCTGAAATGCAAGCAATACATTCCCTGGAGAAGACTTTCTGCCAACTATTTAACTGATCAAAAAATATCCCTGGTTGTTGGGGCCTCTATTGGCATCTTCATTTTCACAGATAAATAATGTTTGCCATATCCAGTCGGATTGAAGCTGGCAATAGTAGCATTTTATCCATCTAAAAAGTGCAATAAAAATTACTCTAGCAATTATAGGCCAAATAGATTAGCAGATATTGTGGCTAAAATTTATGCCATGATCCTCTTAGTTAAACTTGAGAAAAATTCATTCCTTGCAGAAGAAGCAGAAGGTTTTAGGTAGAGTTAAATGCTATATAGATTTTATACGAAATAATGCATAAATTAATAATCATATATTGGCAACAAGTTTGTCTTGAAATATCTAATCTATATCAGTGAGGTAAAATAAGGTTTGCAGGCTTTCAAGATTTTAGTGCAGCATTTGACTCAATAAACAGAGAAATATGATGGAGAAAATGTTTTGCCCTCAAAATGGAGCTCAGCCTGTTGGCCCTGATCCAAGCCCTTGTTTGAGAGGGAGGTTTGGGCTCAATGGAGCCATGAGAAGAAGGATCTACGCTTACCAAGAGGGAAGGGAAAGATGCATATTTGAACCCTTGTTCTTCAGTATAGATATGAATGACTTACTACAACTAATGCATGGTCAAAAAACAGATCATAAATAAAAGTTTTTCATTCTTTGACAAAATTGACTAAATTCTCAATGGAACTACGTCTGCATGGAGGGAAACAAGCAGTGGGGGACCCCAAGGTTCCATTTTAGGCCCAGTTCTCTTCAATATCTTCATGAATGATTTGGATGAGGGGAGAAATGGGGAAATCATCAAATTTGAAGACAACAGTAAAGTGGCAGGAAGAGCCAACACCCCAGAATATAGGCTGAAGATCCAGATGGATCTAGTTAGACTTGAACCCTGGGCCTATCTAACAAAATGAAATTTAATGTAGAGAAAAGTAAAGTTTTATACTTAGGCTAGAAAAACCAAATGTCCACTTACAGATGAGATGAAACCTGGCTCAATACAGTAACTGTGAGAGTATCTTGGAGTCCGAGTGGATAATCACTTAAATATGAGCCAGCAGCAGCTAAAAAAGCTAATTCAGTCCTAGGTTGCATTAACAGAGGGATAAAATCAAGATCACATGAATTATTTGTACTGCTTTATAATGCCTTGGCAAGACAACACTTAAAATAGTGCATCCAGTTTTGGCCACCATATTATAAAAAAGATGTAGAGACTCTGGAAAAAGTGCAGAAAAGATGATTAAGGGCCTGGAGACTAAAACATGAGGAACAGTTGCAGGAATTGGGTATATCTAGTCTAGTGAAAAGGATTGGGGTGACATCATAGCAATGTACTAATATTTGGGGGGCTGCCACAGAGAAGAGGAGGTCCACTTATTTTCCAAAGAACTAGAAGACAAGACAAGAAACAATGGGTGGAAACTAATGAAGGAACAACCTAGAACTAAGGAGAAATTTCCTCATGGTGAGGAATGGAATGTCTACCCTTCAGAAACTGTGGGTGGTCCATCACTGGAGGCTTTTAAGAAGAGACTGGACAGCCACTTGTCTGGAATAGTATAGATAGATACAGATTAACAGAGTTGGAAGGGACCTTGTAGGTCATGTAGTCCAAGCAGACCCTACACCATTTCCGGCAGATGACCGTCCAGTCTCTTCTTGAAAGCTTCCAGTGATGAAGCTCCCACAACTTCTGAAGGCAGCTTTTGTTCCATCGGTTGATTGCTCTCACTGTCAGAAAATTTCTCCTTATTTCCAGGTTGAATCTCTCCTTGGTCAGTTTCTGGCCTTCAAGTGCCTTGGAAAACAGCTTGACCCCCTCCTCTCTGGTCCAGCCCCTCAAATTTTGGAAGACTGCTATCAATGTCTTCCCTGGTCCTTCTCTTCACTAGACCAGCCATGCCCAGTTCCTGCAACCGTTCATTGTATGTTTTAGCCTCCAATCCCCTAATCCTCTTGGTTGCTCTTCTCTGCACTTTTTCTAGAGTCTCAACATATTTTTTATAGTGTGGTGAACAAAACTGGATGCAGGATTCTAGGTGTGGTTTTATTAAGGCTTTATAGGGTGGTATTAGTTCCTCTCTTGATCTTGATTGTATCCCTCTGTTAATGAGATTTAGGATTGCATTGGCTTTTTTGGCTGCCGCTGCACACTCTTGACTTATATTTAATTGGTTGTCCACTAAGACTCCAGGATCCTCTCACAGTTACTGCTATTATGCCTGGTTTACTACTTGAACAGGGGGTTGGACTAGAAGACCTCCAAGGTCCCTTCCAACCCTTTTATTTTGTTATAAGTTCTGTTATAGGTACACATGTTTAGCCTGCTAAATTCCTATTGGAATACACTGATTTATACAGATAATGTGATATTATCATACTTACACTTTGGATTGTATAGACCTGAATTGTTTTGTCTTAATAATTATCTGATAATTAATAAAGCAAGTTCAAAAGTTATGGTCTTTGTGAAATGACACCATAGCCATAGATGGTCAGCCATTAGAGCAAGTAACACCTTTCCTTACCTGGGGTAGTTTTCTCTGAGCTGAATCTTGGCTCCCTCATCATCCAAGGAGCTCAGTTAGAGAAAGGGCAGGAGTGAAAGTGGTGCTTAAATGAAAACCTCACAGCTCTCCAGCTTCCTCAGCCCCAATTATTAAAGGATCTGAGGCCCAGTTTTCCCCCATGTTCTTACATCAATCTGATGTTTGGGGCTCCAGAGAGAAACCACCAGCAGAACCAACCCAATCTCAGCCTCTGAGGAGGATCTTGGGGTGGGTAAAAGGACTCCAGCTGCTGCCCTCAGAGCTGATTTGGGAATTTACACCATTTCTGCTTTGTCTAAATTCAGAAAATATGGGTATTATTTGCATAAAATTTAACGTATGGAAACTGACAGACTCTGAAAATTGTGGCTGTTGGAACAGAGAAAACTTCAATTAAAGACCAAACTTGGATTATGCAACGGACAAATCTTATTAGGCTTTGAGGTCTGCCTGTTTCTTGTATAACTGGAGAAAGAAATTAAAAAATTTCCTCCAGAAAGAATCTGGGATACAGAAGCAAAAAAAGATGCAGCAATCCTCGAAAATTATAATAGGCCCTTTATTGGAATAGAATACTCCAGTTGGCATTTTCACGTGTTAATCTAATTGTGATCAATTGTAGGGGTGATACAGTAATATGATTGACATTTTTACTGTTTTTTAATTTACTTATTATTTTCCATTATTATGATACAATCTTGCTAATATTCTGTCTTTAATATACTAAACAATGTCTGATTAACAAACTATTCTAATACATTCATGAGAACCAGGTTGGATTTATTAAAATCTAATATTTCGGACTTGATCTGATCCCAAATGTAACACAGCATTCTTCATTGCTTTTTCAGATCAGTCTTGAAATTGCTTCAGAGGCGCTGAGTGATAAAAGCCAATTTCCTTTTTTCCACCGGATGAATCCCAAAGAAGGATTCCAGTACCCAGCAATTGTCCACCTGCTCCTCCATTTCAGATGGACCCTGATTGGCGTCTTTGCTTCAGACACAGAAAATGGAGAGAATTTCATGAGGATTTTTCCTCCTGTGCTTGTCAGGAGTGGAATTTGTGTGGTTATATCACAACTGTTCTCAACACGTGGATATACAGCATACCTCAGGGATTCCCTCTCTAAGTGGAGACAAGTCAATATCTTTGTTCACTTCATACAAATTGATTCCATTTGGGAGAGAATTCTTCCTTTCCATTTAACATTTATGCGTCTGCCAGGACCCATTGAAGGGAAAGTCTGGATCTTCACAAATTTTGAAGCATATCTAATGAATAAGCGCAGACTTCTCAAATACATCCATAGTATTTGGAACTTTGCTTATCTTGCAAAAAAAGAGCCAAAAGATTCTGCCTTTGAACCCCTTTTCTTTGTGGAAGAAAAGTTTCAAGATCATTATTTCCGCTGTTCTCTTTCAAAGAACGTCTTTTCTGTCAAAGGCCGCAGAAGATGCACCCAGAAAGCCCCACTGGAGACCCAGGAGAAAAGGAACAGGATCCGGGCCCCAAATCACTATCTATGTTACAGTATCATTCAGACTCTGGCCCAGGCCTTGAATGCCGCTTATTCCTCCAGATCGAGGAGGAGAAGGAAGGAGGGAGAAAAGACTTTGGGGTCTCCCAGGCTGCAGCCGTGGCAGGTATGGTGGTCCTGATATGGATCCATTGATCTTAGATCCTTTGGAAGAGGAATCCAGAGGAGAAGGAGGGGAACCTTCTCAACAGATCTGGCCAGGTCAATTGCTGAGGGAATAATGGTTCCAAAGAGTACATACCATGGCATTTTGATATTAAACTCTGCTCATTTGAAAATGCTGTATTCTTTCTTAAATGAATTCCCGTATTTGTGGGTTTGTGATGAGCGTGGTGGAATTTCCCCTTTGTTCTGTCCCCATTGCAGGTGGGTCTGTGTGCAGCTCAACAGGCAGCTAAACCCCCCTCTTCTCCTCCAGTGAAAGGGAGCCTGGGGTGGATCTGGGTGTTTCATTGGGAGAAAAGGGCATGGAGAAACTGAGGAAATGCAAAGAGTGAGAATCAAATATAAGTAGGAGATAGGCAGCTTTAACTAACAGCCAACAAAGAAGCAGCTGGAACCTCTCCAGCGATGCTCCATGTCAGGGACGGAGGCTGTCTCCGGATGACCAGGTGTCTCGGTCAAACCGGCTGCTTCCGTCTCCTCCAAAGGCTGAGAGAAAAGGGAGTCTGGCTTCAGACCATACAGTTAGGCTTATCTGCCCCCGGCCACTAGGTGGGGCTAGAGCAACAACAGCACAATAGATACATGTTGTGGCATGACAACCTTTATAAATTTGGAGGGGACCATGAGACCATCTAGCCCAACCCCTCCTCTCTGCAGGAATCCCAGTTAAAGCTTCTCTGACTGATGGCTGCTCAGTCTTTGCACTCAGATAATCTATGAAGAGGAGACAGAACTTCTCTGCTTTACTGGCTCAGCTCTAAAACAGCTCATCCTTTTTGTTTGAAGTGGGGTCAGAGTGAGGAGGCAGGATGCAGTTTAGTGCAGTAAAATAGTTTATTCCTGTAGTTTAAAAAAAACACAGCAGACACGCCGGCAGCTCCTTTTAAACCCCCAGAGTTAACCAGCACTTCAGCCACTCAGGTCGGTCCACTCTCCCGCCTTGGAGCCTGGGCCAATGAGGGGGAAGTCTTATGTCACGACTTCTCCCTCATTAATATTCAACACCCCTCCCCTCCTGGTAAAACCGACCAATCTTATGTTATGTAATCGCTTAAGTAGGCGGGCTTCCAATGGGCGTGACTGGACCAGCGCAGTTCCTTGGAATTGGCTTCGGTAACCTGCACAGTTGGGCCTGTGTCTGCTCAGGATCCTGCCTCTGGGAGCGTCTCACTGGATTTTTGAGTCGTGGCTGGTTCTGCAGGCTCGGGCTCTTCGGAAGCACTCCGCTGGTCTCCCTACCTCCTAGGCTGTTGTTGTTTTTTGTGTCTCTCCCCCCTCCCCCTGTAAAGGTGGACTGAAGTGGAGTTCATGTTGGGTTACAATTGTCGAGTTCTGGGAGTCCCAGTTGCCGGTTGTTGAAGTGTTTCCGGCTCCAGAGTTGGTCGATATGTCTATTCCAGATCTTACCATCAATTAATTCTACCCTGTAAGATCTTGGCCCGGTAACTTGAGTTATTTTTGCTGATACCCACTTTGGGTCACCCATGTAATTGTGGGCGTACACTAAATTCCCCACTTCGAACGACCGGTATTTACTGGCTGAATCTACAGGTACCTCTGCACTATAATTAGGGTGCAGTCTGTCCAATTGAGATCTTATCTTCCGGCCCATTAGCAATTCTGCTGGGCTTTTGTGTGTGGTTGCCTTAGGCGTAATGTGTTGGACTAAGAGTAGCTTATCTATCTTTTCCTGCCAGTCTCCTGGGCCCATTTGGGCCAGTGTTTCCTTTGTTGACCGGACCATCCTTTCAACCAATCCATTAGCAGCCAGATGCGCTGGCGCTGCCAGGGTGTGTCTGATCCCTTGGCTGGCCAGGAACATTTCAAACTGGTTGGCTATGAACTGGGGCCCATTATCTGACACTACCACGTCTGGTATCCCATGGGTGGCAAACAGTCTCCTCAAGACCCTGATGACTGCTTCTGTCATGATTGTTTTCATGATACTTACTTCGAGCCATTTGGTATATTTATTATTTATTTATTTATTTATTTATTACAGGTATTTATATGCTGCCATTCTCCCGAAGGACTCAGGGTGGCGAACACAGTTAAGAAACAAGTACAATAAAATCCCATTTTAAACCAAATAACTAATTAATAGTAAATAATAAAATCCGGAATCAGAGTCAGCCTATTTTTTTTTTTTAAATTTGATTTATATGCTGCCCTTCTCTGGAGACTCAGGGCGGCTTACAGTGCATTAAGCAATAGCCTTCATACTTTTGTATATTTATACAAAGTCAGCTTATTGCCCCCACAAACTGGGTCCTCAATTTACCTACCTTAGAAAGGATGGAAGGCTGAGTCAACCTTGAGCCTTGGAGAGATTCGAACCAGCAGTAATTGCAGGCAGCTGTGTTAATAACAGGGTGCTTAGACCACTGTACTATCAAGGCTCTTTGATTGAACAGCCAAGTCTTCAGGTCCCGACGGAAGGAGCGGAGATCAGGCGCCGTCCGGAGCTCGGTAGGTAATTCATTCCAGAGGGTGGGAGCACCCACAGAGAATGCCCTACCCCTGGGCACAGCAAGACGACATTGGCTCGCCGTTGGAACCCTGAGGAGAGCAGCCCTATGTGAGCGAACAGGATGGTGAGAGGCAGGCAGGAGAAGGTCCTGCAAATATCCCGGACCTTAGTCATGTAGGGCCTTATAGGTGAGAACTAGTACCTTGAAGCGGACCCGGAGAACCACTGGTAACCAGTGCAGCTCATACAGGAGGGGTGTTATATGGGAGTAACGAGGGGCTCCAGTAAAAACCCGTGCGGCTGCATTCTGGATCAGCTGGAGTCTCCGGGTGCATCTCAGGGGCAGGCCCATGTAGAGGGAATTGCAGTAATCCAAGCGGGAAGTAACCAGGGCATGAGTGACTGTGCGAAGGTCATCTCGGTCTAGGAAAGGGCGCAACTGGTGCACCAAGCAAACCTGTGTGAAGGCCCCCCCTGGTCACTGCTGTTAGATGGTCTTCTAGGGACAGCCGAGCATCCAGGAGGACACCCAAGTTGCGAGCCCTATCAATGGGGGCAAGTTTTTCCCCATCTATCAAAAGTGATGGGGCCTCTGAAACCCAAGATGCCGGCATCCACAGCCACTCAGTCTTGGAGGGATTGAGTTTGAGTCTGTTTCTGCCCATCCAGGCCCGTACCACCCGTACCGAATATGCATCCACTACTATGAGAAATGTTTGGCCATGCACCGGCCCAGCAAGGTTGATGTATATGCATGCCCATGGGGATTTTGGGATTTCCCAGTCCCTGGGGGATGACTAGCGGGGGCTGGCCTAGTCTCCTGGCATGGTGAGCATATTGCCACCCATTGTTCTATTTCCTTGTCCATCCCCGGCCACCAGACAAAACTCCTCGCTAATGCTTTCATTCTGACTATCCCCAGGTGACCCTCATGCAATGATCCTAGGACTGGTTCCCTTAATACCTGGGGTATTATGACTCTATCCTCCCATAGTAAGCAACCCTTCATTACAGATAGTTTCAGTTGGCGAGTTTTAAATGGCTTAAATTCGCTCTCTACTATCTCTGGCCATCCCCTCAACACCCAGTTTAAAATTCGCGCCAAGGTGCTATCTTTGGCTGACAGTCTGGCAATCTCTGCCACTGTTATAGGGCTGGTCTCTAACTCCTCTATCAGCAGTACAGATGTGGTTGGGGCCGGGTCTTCGACGAGGTCTGGCAGTGGGCATCAACTCAGGGCATCTGCGTGGTCAATGGTTTTCCCTGGCCAATAGATAAGGCGGTATTTGTACGTGGCCAGGAAGACCGTCCATCTTGTCATTCGGGGTGACAAGTAGTTCGGGGTTTGTCGGTCACCTGCAAGGAGGCCTAACAATGGCTTGTGGTCTGTAATTAGGTCAAATTCACACCCATAGACATATTCATGGAAACGCTTAATACCTGCCACTGCCGCCAATGCCTCTTTATCCAGTTGACTGTAATTGTGTTCGGCTTTTGACAGTGTTTTTGAATAAAACGTGATTGGTGCCTCTGTCCCGTTTGGTAGGCGGTGGCTGAGGATTGCTCCTATCCTGAAGGGGATGCGCCGCAAGTCAGTACTAAAGGCAGAGTCTCACTATATTGCATGAGGACTCTCTTAGAAGTCAATAGTTCTTTTACAGCTGCAAAAGCCGACACTTCTTTACGCCCCCACTTCCATTCTGCAGATTTATCAAGCAATTGATGCAGCGGCTCCGCAACAGCCGCCTTCTGTGGTAAAAAAATGTTGTAAAAGTTCAATAGTCCTAGAAATGCTTGAAGTTCTGTTTTATTTGCCAGGGTGGGGGCTTCCTTAATTGCCTTGATTTTACCCTTTGTGGGGTGGATGCCTGCTTCATCAATTAAGTATCCCCGAAATTCAACACTAGGTATTGCTATTTGGCATTTTTCCTTCTTTATCTTAAGGCCAGAATCTACTGAAAACTTGTCTCAGCCTTTATGTTAATTGTTCTTTGTTCTCAGCGGCCACAAGGACGTCATCCAAGTACGGCACCACCCCTGGAATGCCATGTAGGAGGCGCTCCATTAAGGATTGGAAAATTCCTGGGGCCCCACTAACCCCAAATTATAGTCTGCGGCATTTAAAAGCCCCCCTGTTGGTCACAATGATTTGTGCCTCTACAGTAGCCTCATCTACTGGTAATTGCTGATACGCTTGGGCCAAATCAAGTTTAGCAAATATTTTTCCTTTTCCAAAGGTGTGCAACCGATGTACTATTGGTACTGGGTAGCCAGTCTGTTGTAATGCTTTGTTTATTGTAATGCTTTGTTTATTGTCACCTTCTAGTCAGCGCATACACGAACTGACCCATCTGGTTTCACAGGTATGACAATAGGTGTCTCCCACCTAGCATGGTCGACCGGCTCCAAAAACCCCTGTGCAATTAATTTGTCTAATTGTTCATCCACCTTGGGCCGAAGGGGAATAGGAATTCGCCTCGGTTTCAGTCTGATAGGGGTAATGTTGGGGTCTAAACTGAAAGATATAGGGGTCCCCGTATACTTGCCCAGGCTGCCATCGAAAACGTCCTTGAATTCCGACTGCAACTCTGCTTGCACTTCATTAGGGTCCTGTCCTTGCAGGGAATGTATGATTAGTTCTATGCCGTTGTCTTTAAACCATTCTACTCCAAGTAAGCTGGATAGGTCTTTATCCACGATTGTTAGTGGCAGGTGGCCCTCGAATTCTTTGAATTTGACAGGGAAAAATCCTCTTCCCAAGCCTGGGATGTTGTTTCCTTGATAATCCTTCAGTTTAATTCGTTGTGGCTCCAGTTGTTGCCTGGTTATTTCTGGGATTGCCTTCTTTATAGTTGCCTAGGATACTATGGAGATATAGGATCCATATCTATCTCTGTACTACACGGTTCTTTCCCAATCTGTACTGTGATGTGTGTTTTTTTTCCCCTCTATAGGCATCAGAATGCCCTTTTATTGTGTGATCGTAGTCCCTGTCTCTTTCGGTTCTGTCTCCTTCTTGCCTGTCGTTTGAGTTTGGCGCCCCCTGGAATCCCCTTTGTTGTGGGTCACGTTTCGGTTGGGAGGCTGCCTCTGATTAGCATATGCAGGCAGGCTCGCTCTGCAAGCTTCTGCAATGTGCCCCCTCTTTTCACACCGTCGGCATATGGTATCCTTAAACCTACACGCCAACCTGGGGTGATTCCCTTTGCATCCTGCACACCACGGGGTTCTCTGTTGTGCCTCATTTTGCCTCAGGTTTCTCTCTGCTTTGAGTCTATAGATTTCTCCTCCTCCTCCTCCTCCTCCTCCTCCTCCTCCTCCTCCTCCTCCTCCTCTCCTTCTCCTTCTCCTTTTCCTTCTTCCTCTTTTTCTTCTTCTTCTTCCTCTTCCTTTTCTTCCCGCTTCTCTCCTCTTCACCCCCGTCTATGTATCTATAGTCAGCTGCCCTGGAGGAATGGACGCTTCCTGACTTGGAGTTATCGGTCACTGGCTTATCAGCTGCCCTCACCTCTTCCAGTACCTCTTTTAAATTGAGTGCTTTCTTAGTCACTAATTTCCACTGCAATCTCAGGTCTCTCATGCCCACAAGGACTCTGTCCAGTAGCATTTGATTTACCTTTTCAAATTTGCAACCGGCTGCTATATGCCTCAACTTGGTAACGTAGTCATTAATGGTCTCACTTGGTTGTTGCTTTCTACAATAAAACTCAAGTCAGTGGGTGAAGGGCAATGCCGCGGGGGCATAATGTTCCTCCAGCATTTCTTGTAGTTCCTTCCATTCCATGGTTTTGATGTTCTTTGGGGCACCTAGGCTTTGAGCCGTCTTGTACAGGCGGTTGCCACAATAGCTGGGGAACAGGGCTCTCTTCCTTTCGTCCCCAGTTCCTTGCAGGCCATTAGCTTCCAGGAACATCCTGCATTGTCCCATATATGTGAGGCAGTCGTGTTGGTTGCCTAGGGAAGGATCAGAGAAGAGGGGAGAATCCTGCAGCTCCATAATGGGAGAGAAAGAAACTCAGAAAGGATCCTGGCTAACTTTTCAGGCTGAGAAAAGAGATCGTGGGAGATTTGTTCTTTGAGATCTGCAACATTTTGTTAATGTTGCATTAAAATTAAATAAAATTAGCACATCTGGATGTGTTTTCCATCAGGCTGACCAGGGAGAAGATTAGCCTGACAACTTTCTTCTTGATCAACCCATGCTTTCTGGGAATCAACCTCTTGTTTTCAAAGAGTTTATGAATCATCTTTTTATTCTCTGTTGATTTTATTTTCATCTGTTCTAGAATGTTCCCTATAATTGATCAATTGTATCAATTATATACTTTTTCTAAATTTTGTCAGTAAATGATTGACAAAATTTTCTCAAACTTTCTTGTTCAGTTATGAAGATCATGACAGTATTTGTATCCTAATTAAGCATATTTGGAGATCAAACAATTGTAGAAGAAAGATTCAATGTGGGATAAGAAACAAAGTTCTCTGTTTTTCAAATTCCTGGATGTTCCCATTCTAGTTTCATCCCTTTCTGGAGAAGAATGAGTTTCTCAATATTTCTGACAAAAATCTGTACTTGGACCAAAATGGAGAAATAACAGCAGTTCTGAGCATTGACAGCTTGTTGGTATTCCCCAAGGAGGATGTCATGGAAGAGGCTCTGGCATATTTTGAAAGACAGAGACTTACTATCAACCAAGATGCTCTTTCACGGCTAAAGTTGCTCAATAAGGTGAGAGAAATTTTGGTGTTTTTTCTCTGTTTTCCAAAGCCTGAGGTCATTGCCCATTTAAAGTGGGCAAAGCCTAGAGACTCCAGGGTGGTTGGCCTCCCATGCCAGGTGATGTCATCTGATTGTAGTTCTTCAAGAGACAGGACCTAAGTGGAGTGGCTTTGCCATGTTTTATTGAAACCTTTCAAGATCTTACTGGCCAGAGGTTTCTTTCTTCATCACAGTTTAATTTCATACTAAAAAAATCTAATGGAATAAAGTTTCCTCAATCTTTTACAGTCAACTTTATTCTCAGTTTTAATATGAATATATCATCATACTTAAATCTTTTTTCAATTCCATCCCTCTAGACTTTATTAAATGGAAAAGTACTTTATTGTAATGTTAAATTCTGAAAGCAAAAGGGAAGAACTAAAGGAAGAATCTGCCAGTTGTTTTACCTCCTGCATCTGTTTAGATGTAGTCAGAGATTTCATATTTACCTCAGTGAAGACCGGAGGCTACTTGTCTCCATCCATTTCTACCTCCATTTTCCATGGATGGAGAGTCCTAACACCTTTTCTTTGGCATTCCTTGTTTTTCTGCTCAGTCTCTGCCTCAGTCCAAATGTGTGGAAAGTTGTCATCCTGGATTTGTCAAGAGGGCTCGAGAAGGAGAGCCAGTTTGCTGCTATGACTGCATTCCTTGTCCGGAGGGGACCTTCTCCACTCAGGAAGGTGGGTCACACTGAGGAAAATGGGAGGCTTTGTGGAACTGGATCCATCCAGAACCTTTTCATGAAAGTGCAAGTTAAAAGACAGATCGAAGCTCACCTGTTTTTTTTTTATTTTTTTTTTTATTTTTAACCTGCACAATTTCTCATCTAAATGGAGGTAAATCAAAAAGACTTGGAAGGAGGGGCTGGGAAAGAGATGGGAGGAGGGGGTGGCAGACTGGGCAAGCTTTACTAACAGCAGAGGAAATATCTCTTCTGCTTTTTAGTTTGGATATGTGCTGCTAAGTTTACCTTTCTAGGAACATCTGAGATCTTTGAAAGTAGATGAATTGTTTCAGGTCCACCTTCTGAAAGACCTTGCAATTCATTGTTTATTGGCCTCCCTTATGGATCACTGGGAAGGTGTCACTGGGCCATAATCTGGTGCTGTGGATAGTTGTGGGGAGAACTCATTACACAAACAGTCTGCCATACAGATCAATCAATCAATCAGAGTAGAGTAGAAGGAACTTTGGAGGTCTTCTAGTCCACCCCCCTGTTCAAGCAGGAGACCCTATACCATTTCAGACAATTGACTGTCCAGTCTCTTCTTAAAAACCTCCAATGTTGAAGCACCCACAACTTCTGGAGGCCAGCTGTTCCACTGGCTAATTCCTCTCACTGATAGGAAGTTTCTCCTTAATTCCAGGTTGCTTCCAGATGTTACAAGATACTGTAGGAATCCTCCACGTCCAGGATATTAACTGCCATGTGGCAGGACTCAGGATGTTTGTCTAAAAAGTTTATATGATTCATTATTAACCTCTAATAATGTAGGTTCCTATGAAGATTCTACACATTACACAGGAATGAATTAACATCGTAGAACCTCCCTCAACTTCATATACCTAGCTACATTTTTTTAAAAATATCCCTCTTATGCTATTTTTAATGAAATAGTTAAGAAATACTTCTTGGAAAATGCCTGTGGTATCATCTGTTACCCAAAGAAGGTTTTTCTTGCAAGAGAAAAGGACAGAATATTAAAGAAATATTGCTTTTTTTGCTTTCTCAGATACTGAAAAATGCGCCAAGTATCCAGATGATAAACATCCAAATGAGAACAGAGTCCAATGTATCCCCAAAGTCATAACCTTCCTGTCTTATGAAGAATATCTGGGAATTATCCTGGTCTCTTTTGCTCTACTCCTCTTCCTAAACTCAGGCCTTGTTTTAATCATCTTCATGAAATACCAAGGAACTCCCATTGTCAAAGCCAACAACCGGGACCTCTCCTACATCCTCCTGGTCTCCCTCCTGCTTTGCTTCTTGTCTCCTTCTCTCTTCATTGGTCAACCAAGGAAAGCCACCTGCCTTCTCCGACAAACAGTCTTCAGCATCATCTTCTCAGTTGCCGTTTCTTCTCTCTTGGCCAAAACCATCACGGTGGTTCTGGCTTTCCTGGCCACAAAACCAGGAAACCGAGTGAAGAGATGGTTGGGGAAGAGCTTGGCCAACTCCATCATTCTTTGTTCTTCTGCTGTCCAAATTCTCATCTGCTCCATCTGGCTGGGAGTTTCTGCTCCCTTCCCTGACTCTGACCTCCACTCCCAGCCTGGAGAGATCATCCTGCAATGCAACGAAGGGGCCGTTGTCATGTTCTACGTCACCCTCAGCTACATGGGCTTCCTGGCTGCCATCTGCTTCACGGTGGCTTTCCTGGCCAGGAACCTGCCTGGGGCCTTCAACGAAGCCAAGCTGATCACCTTCAGCATGCTGGTCTTCTGCAGTGTCTGGGTGACCTTTGTGCCCACCTACCTGAGCACCAAAGGGAAATCCATGGTGGCTGTGCAGGTCTTCTCCATCCTGGCCTCCAGTGCTGGTCTGCTGGTCTGCATCTTCATCCCCAAGTGCTACATTATCCTTCTGAGGTCAGACCTCAACACAAAGGAGCAGCTCACAGCCAGAACAAATGTAAAAACATGAGAAAGAACACAAATATGATATTGGAAGAATTGTTAAGTTTTATTTTATTTGAAAGGATATATTCTTTCCATTTAGATAGTATGCAGGAATCAAAGAAAATGATATCTATATCAGGGGTGGGTTCTACTTACCTTTACTACCGATTCGCATCATGCCCACACGCGTGTGCTCCTCTGTGTATGCGCTTATCGCTTTTGATGACGTCTGGATCAGTGGGCGGAGCCTTACCCTGGTTTTACTACTGGTTCTATAGAACTGGTCCAAACGGGGGGCAACCCACCACTGATCTATGTTTCATAATTGGAAATTGGTGAATGACTGGAATTCTTGTAGCTCCCTTTCCTCTCAGCTCAATAAATCTTGCTAAAGAGAACTGTAGAAGTCATTTAGAGGAATTTGCTGTTCAGGAAGAGCTACTGAATGTGACACCTTATAGAAGATAATTGAGGCACTTGTTCCTAATGACAGCAGCTATAAGTGTGTGTGTGTGTATGAGAGAGAGAGAGAGCAGGAAAAGAGGTCAGGAGGAAGCTGTGGGAACCAGCTTGGTTGCCTGATCCTCTCCGTGAAAATGCCGGGATGATGTGAACTGCCGTGTTTGACTGGCTCTCAGCTGGGGAGGCAAATCTTCATCACTCTTATATAATTCTTTCTTGATTTCCTCATAAAAACCTCCTTTGCAGAAAGAGTTCAGCAGAACAGCTCTCTGAGATTTCAGTTTGGAGTTGTTTTTATTTTGGTGTGTACTTTACAAAATAAAAAACTAAAGTGTGTAACGAAATTTCCACTGTATATTTTTTCTTTCATCAACCAGAGAAAGAAAATAGCAGTTTTCACGCCCTTTAATTTTCCACTCTACAATTACTATCTAAAGCATTTTCTCTGCTCCTCTTCCAAGCTTGTCTTGTCTGTGAAGGGCTGGAGAAGATCCCCAGAGAAAGGGGACCTTGAGACTCTCCCCAGGAGGAGGTTGAGGGGATCCTGTCTAAAGGCAGCCGCATCACTGACCAGGTCACAAACCTTCAATGCTGCATAATATTAATCCAGGTCCAAGAAGGGGGTGAATAGAGGGGGGGGACTTCCTGGTTTCTAGGAAGAGGCACCCATGGAAGCTGTTCTGCTCTCCAACCACACAGATTGCTGATCAATTGGGAATCAATGTTTAGTTCTCAGAATGGCTCCTAATTGCAAATAATTTGCAAATTCCATTTTAAGGAGATAAGAAAAGCTCTGATGGATCAGGCCAAGATCAGTCTAAGATTCACAGTGACCACACAAATCCCTCTGGTTCTCCCACAAGCAGAAGGCAGAGAGATTTATGGCTTTGCCCAACATGGAAGTGGTGTTTCCCCACAATTTCACTTTCCTCCATCAAACCACACAGTTTTGGACACTCGGCCATCTCACACTCTAGGAATCCCCAATTCTGGCATCCCACATTAATCTGAGAAAACATTTCAAAGTTTCACACTCGCAATCAAAAAGGACTAAGGCGGGACTAAAACTCAAGAGTCTCCTGGGGATTGGCCCAAAGTCACTCAGGAAGATTTCATGCCTATGGGAAGATTAGAACTCAGAGCCTCCTGGACCTTGGCCCAAACTCCCCCAAGTGGCTTTCATGCCTAAGGCAGAGCTAGAACTCACAATCTCCCAATGGATGTCTCAAAGTCGCCCATTTGCCTTTTATTTTAGAGCTGGTTTGAAAACTTTAGTGAGTGGGGAAAAGTCCCTCAGCTGGCTTTGGTTCTCTGCACCCTCCCCAAACACTCCTGGCCCCCCTTCTTTCCCCCCCCAGCACCAAAGGTCTAAAGGCTGCACCTCCCTTCTCCCCTCCCCCCTCCCATGAACAGACAGCTGTTGGGCAGGGCCACCCCCAGCAAGAGGTCTGCCTGAGGCCCTCCCCTCCCCTCCCCTCTGGCCACCTCGTCCCCGCAGGAGCCTCTTCGGGGCTGGCCGGGAGCCTCGTCAGGGAGCCAGTCGGAGCGCAGCAGGCGAGCGAGTGCCTGGACTGGCTTCTTCCCACCCGTGCCACATCGGGGCTCCGGCTCCAGAGGCTGCAGCGGCCCCACGGAGGAGAGCGGCCAGAGGACCCGGGGGAGGTGAGCCTTGCAATATGGGAAGCAAATTAATTCATAAAAAAGGAAGCAGAAGTGGGGGGGGATCCCTGGGCCAGAGCGGCTTTCCCTCTTTCTTTGGCAAAGGTTCCATCCTTCCCCAACCAGAGCGACCCCCCTCCAGCCACCATGGGGTCTGGGGTCGCTCCAGCCCCTCCAGGCCGCCTGCTTGCTGCTTTCTCCACATGGCTCTCCTGGGCAGGGGCACCTGCAGCCTCTGCAGATGGAGCCCCCAGAGCTGTCCACACCCTCCATGCCCACAGCCCAGCTGGGATGAAGCCCCTCCAGGTGCCCCCAACTCTCACCTGGGAGCAGAGCTCAGAGAGGCTGCCCAGAGGACGAGGAGCCTGGAGGAGAATAAAGGGAAATATGGAGGGGAGAAAAGAGAGGGGAGGACCCCAGGCCCACCCCCTTTTTCAATTCCTTTCAAACGTCTATGGAGCAAGGCAGGGGAATTGGGCCTTTTGCAAGTCGAGCGGTTCATCCATCCCAACCTCCTGGAGACCCAGGAATTCCTCCTCCTCTCAGCTGGAGGAAAGAAGGTTCAGGTGGAATCAACTGATAGGGAGAGCGAGACAGGAAATATTCTTCTGTCGCTTGTATCTGTAATGGCAGGATAGGATTTCTCTGGCTGGGATTCGCTTTGATGGCCTCGGATTGCAGCCTTCCAAGGCGAAAGAAACAACAGAATTGGAAGGGATTCCGGCTCAAGCAGGAGACCTTCCACCCTCCCACTCAAATGTCTCCGGTCTCTTCTCCAAAGCCTCCAGGGATGGAGCCCCACAGCCTTTCCACGCATTCATCCTGTCACTGCGTTATTTTATTTACCAGCTGAGCTCATTATTTCTGGACTGTCAGACTCTCCGTAGCTTTGCCAACTTCTTATCAGTAAGCTACGTGTTTCCGTATCCACCCACATTCCATTCCTTCACTTGCTCTTCACACACTTTTTCCTTTGTTCTCTTGCCAGAGGTCCGGCTCAGATAGCCGGCAAGAATTACTTTCAAAAATGTAACAAT
The DNA here is from genome assembly GCF_059756535.1 of Pantherophis guttatus. Lineage (NCBI taxonomy): Eukaryota > Metazoa > Chordata > Lepidosauria > Squamata > Colubridae > Pantherophis > Pantherophis guttatus. Next base: position 20,441,859 of record NC_142077.1, read on the forward strand.
TAACTTTTCTTAGTTAGTGAGGTGTTTTATTTTCTTTATAACAAATAAATGAGTTTTATTAGAAACCTTCCTTCGCGTTTCTTTTCGGAATATTGCAAACAAGGATAAGCCTCGATTCATCTCCTCCTCTAAACCAGGGTAATTAGTCCCAGAGCCAAACATGGGATTAATAAATGCCCTGACATCTGGTAGCTCGGACGGTTTGATTTATGGCTTTTTTCCTTGTTTTGTTATTTCTGATAAGAGCGCATAGGCAATTAGTTTTTAGCTACTGAGGTACGCTAATTATATTGCTGAGATGCCGAAACAGAAGTAAAACAAATACAAAATGTATTTTGCTGAGAAGGTGGCAGAAAGGAGGTTTCCAGTTTTCCAGCCCCTTACTACAGCCACACGCCTGGAACAAGAAAAAGCCGTGGGAACAGAAATGGAGACAGATAAGACAGAAGCTGTTTTTGAAGATGATGATTTACGACTGAGGTCAGTAACATTTTCTTCTGATCTTCCAAGCTCTGAAAAAGTCTTCCCAGAACCTTCTGAATTTGTAATGCTCGATGCAAGGCTAAAGCACGCTGCTGAGCAAAATTCCTCCCACGCAGAGAGAGAAACAATTCATTATTCTCCTCGAAGCTCTAAGCTCACCCTGGATGAGCTGGCCATGAAAGCCTATCGTGACCGTATAAAACTCTATGAACAGCAGCTATCCTAGGCAAAAATGGCTATATCTATGCTTGAGCAAGATAAGGGAGATAACTTAAATTTTTCAAAAAGCGCCATATTGTCTTCTTGCTCAGAGCCAAAGACACTCCCCCTGGTGGATTCTGTGTCAGGCCAATTAAGGCAAAGAGCACTGCATACGTCACATGAAAGTCTCCCTGATCAAGTTACACATGTCTTACATAACCACTCCTACTCTAAAGCATACAATGCCCTGTATGCAAAGCTGCCCGAAGCTAAAGGTGCAGCACCATCTGCTGGCAAAAGTAATTTACTACAGGAAGCTGAAATGCCACAAGTGTTTCCACAGGCCCAAACTCAAACACCCCCTGGCGGTGTTGGTGTCATTTTAGAAGAAACACAGGCACGCTTTATGAAGCAAAGGCAAATGATTGCATCTCCAGCAGGTCATGCCAATATTGCAGCTCAAGCACAAATGGCAACTGGAATACAGCAGATTCCAGTGCATCAGCCACAGCAGCTACAAATGCCTGCATATGTGCCCCAGCCACAAGTGCAAATAGGGCCACCTCCTGGCCCACCTCCAATGGCACAACCAAGACCATTTTTAGGTCCACAACAGGCACAGCAAATACCTCTGCCAGCACAGCCAGCATATCAAGTGCAGGCTCCTCACCAGGCATTTTCTGTCTCTCCACTAACTGGTGAGTCAAAACTAAAAATGTCAGGACACAATTACAAAGCCTGGGTCAGTGAGATTACACTATTGCTTCTTAGAGAAGGCACTCATTTTATGGTTTTTAACCCTCCTGCACAACCATGGGACTTTGCAATAAGAGATTTAGAGATAAGGGCTCGCACAACATTATTGATGTCCATGGATACTGAACTGCAGGTCACTTTTCCACCAAATACAACAGCCCGACAAATTTGGGCTGAATTGGAAAATTGTTACAGGCCTATCTCAATTGAATCTTCATGTTTATTCATGTCTGAACTCCACGGTTCGAGATTGAAACCTGGTGAACAAATTGGAGGACATTTGACCAAACTGAAAGGTCTGAGAACAGAATTGAGAGAAAGAGGCCATAACATTGAAGATATTCAAATGATCAGCATCATTATTAACTCTTTGAATTATGAATGGAAAGATGCTGTTACAAAAATTAACCAAGTCCCAATTGCTCAATGCACAGTGGACAATGTCTGTAGACTTTTAATTGAAGAAGAGGCATTCATGTTGGCCACGCCACACTTGAGAGGACCACCCGCATCAAGAGCTCCAGCTAGGCGCCCCTTCTGAGGAAGGACCTACGCTCCAAGGATGCCAAGATGCAACACCTGTAATCGTGTGGGACATGCCACCCGGGATTGTCCCCAACGAGTTCCAGCTCCCGTCACGTACCAGCCCAGAGGAACAGATTCCAGAGGCAGAGGCAGAGGCGGAAGACAAGGTTGTCGTGGTCCCCGGCGTGATCCACAAACTCCACTCGCCACACTGGCTTTAACCAATGATCCACAACTTCAGCCAGAGTACGACAGACGACTCCTGTGGACTTTGGACAGTGGTGCAGCATTGCATGTTACCTACAGAAAGGAACTTTTTACAGAGATGCACGAGCCTGAACCAGAACTACGTGAACTTTATTCTTTTTCAAATCATCCTTGTCAGGTCAAAGGAAAAGGAACTGTTTATGTTGAAGAGCTCGATGCATTCATTCCTGATGTTTATTACATACCAACAGCAACCAGTAATTTGCTTAGTCAGTGTCACTTGTCTAGAATGTTAAAGTTCCAAGTTCACCACCTTGAAAAAGCAAGTTACATAGTTAAAGATGGAGATATTGTTGCTGAAACCATATTAATTGGTGGTGTTTATTACTTAAAGCCAAAGCCTAAAACACAAACACAGGCAAGTATGCAAACTCCCAAAAGGGAAGGCCCAGGCCCAGAGAGAGATGCTCCAGTGAGAGATCCTGTTGCTATTCCAAAGGCTCCTAAAGCCAACAAAAATAGAATTAGTAAACAGGTTGCTCAGAGCAAGCCTGAGGTTCCGCATAAAAATGTTAATGTTGAGAATTCACTAACAGGTAAACCTTTGCATTCCAGGTGTATCCACAAATGGCATAGAAGATTGGGGCATGCCAGTTTCCGTGTTCTTAGGAAGATGCCGGAGTTCGCAAAAGGTTTGGATCTAAAGGGGTGTAAGGTGTTTTTGGATTGTGCTGTATGCAAGAAGGCCAAATCCAAAGCAGCAGCCATTCCCAAATGCGCTACACGCCTGTCAACACACATTTTTGATTTGGTTCACATTGACATAGTTGGTTCTTTCCCGCCATCATTTGGTGGTAGAAAATATTTTCTAACAATTGTTGATAATTACTCTAGATATGGATATGTATATCCTATGAAAGAAAAATCAGAGACTTTTCAGATCTTTAAAGACTTTGCAACCCTTGTTTCTACCCAACACCAAGTTCACATCGCCAGAATCCAGAGTGATCGTGGTGCCGAGTTCATGTCTCAGCGTTTCCAGGACTGGATGCGTAAGAATGGAATTATTCATCAGACGTCAGCTCCTTACACACCGGCTTATAATGGAGTCGTAGAACGAAGACAAGGGGTACTGCAAACCATGATGCGTTGTCTCCTAGAAGACGCCAACCTTGGTAAGATATACTGGGGTGAAGCTATCAAGTATGCAAATTACATTGTCAACCGTACTTGGAGCAGTGTAACAAATCAGACTCCTTTCTTCATGTTGTATGGCTACAAGCCCGATCTTAAAAACATTCATATTTTTGGTTCATATGCTATGGTGAACATTCCCTTAGCTCAAAGAAGAAAAGGAGGTCCAGCAGCAAAGAGACTGAGATTTATGGGTATTGATGATAATTCAAAGTGGAGCAAATTTATTGACTCTAAACATGCAATTGTGATTTCCCAATCTGCTAATTTTGAAGAAGATATTGACTGGTCCAGGATTCATTCCAATGATCCTGGAGTTTATTTTCCTAGAGATGATACTGTTGATGCCACGCAGATTGATGATCAAGATTCCACTGATTCTTCTCAACCCGATGTTCTGTCTTCGCAAGCCGCGGATGCTGACGCTAGCGACGAAAGTGAGGACGAGGATGAAGAAGAAGAAGACTGGACAGTTGTTCCGAGATGTTCCAAGAGGGCCACAAAAGGGATCCCTCCACAACGATATTCTTGGCAACTGACAAAAGCACCCTTGCCTTTGATTTGCAATGTTACACTTCCACCTGATAATTTCACGCAAATCAAGCAGCTCCCTGATTCGGAGCAAGACAAATGGTATGATGCAATGCAGGTTGAAATGGACAGTCTAAAGAAACTTAAAGTATTTACACCTGCAAAACCTCCAGCAAACAAAAAGATCATTGGCACTCGATGGGTCTACAGAATCAAAAAGAAACCAAATGGTGAGTCACTGTACAAAGCCAGACTTGTAGCTCAGGGTTTCGCTCAACGTTATCCTGAGGACTACACAAATACTTACTCACCGACAGTCAGAACTGAGAGTGTAAAAATTGCTTTAGCAACTGCAACTATCCTTGGTTTAGAAGTTTTCCAGTTTGATGTTGACACGGCTTATCTACATGCAGACCTAGATGAAGAAATCTACGTGAAAAGTCCTCCAGGATTCCGACAGCAAGAAGGGGATACCTGGTTTCTAAACAAAAGTCTTTATGGTCTGAAACAATCTGGTTTAATGTGGTACTTATGTCTTACTGACAAACTAAATTCAATGGGCTTTATTAAGTCCGAAACTGATGAGTGCATGTTCACAAAAAGATCTAACAATGCATATGAGATAGTTCTTGTTTATGTTGATGATATTGTTTATATTGGTCCAAATAAGCAAATGAGTGAAATTTTTGCCAAAGCTTTGCAGAGATACTTCACGCTGAAATCATTAGGTCACATTAGCACTTATTTAGGTGTTCAGATTGAAAAAACACAGAAGGGGTTTAGTCTTTCACAAGAAGATAAAATTGAACAAGTTTTGCATCATTGCAACATGAAAGATGCTAACACAACAAAGACACCCATGCAAACAGATTTTCATAACTTGACACAAGAAGAAAGCCCTGAGTTCGAGGATCAAACACTTTATCGTTCAGTCATTGGGTCACTATTATACATTAATAGTTGGACCAGACCCGACATTGCACTTAGTGTTAATCTCTTATCACGACACGTAGGTAAGGCAAAACAGTTTCATTGGACATGTATTAAGAAATTATTGAGATACCTAAAATACACTAAACACATGAAATTATTGTTAGAACCAACACATACTGATTATGCAGAATTATGTTGTTATGCAGATTCTGATTGGGCAAGTGATAAGAAATCACGTAAAAGTACTTCAGGTTATATGATGTTCTTAAATGGATGTCCTGTTTTTTGGCAAGTACGTAAACAGAATTTTGTTTCTTGTTCATCTACTGAAGCTGAATATGCTTGTGTTTCAGATGCATGTAATTCTCTAACTTGGTTTGATGCTTTAGTCACAGATATCTGGACACACCCGATCCGACCGATCACCGTGATGGAAGACAATGAATCGGTGGTTTATATTTCTGAATCTCATTTCACAGGTTCTAGGTCCAGACACATTGACATTCGTTATCAAAACATAAAGCATTTAGTGAAAAAAGGTTTTGTCAAAATGCAATATGTATCTACACATGATCAAATTGCTGATATGCTCAACAAACCACTTCCAGCAGCTCAACATGAGTATCTGCGTAAGAAGATGTGCCTTATTTGATGATGAACTGATATTCGCTCAACTGGCAAAGAAGGGGAATGTCACTGCGCTATTTTATTTACCAGCTGAGCTCATTATTTCTGGACTGTCAGACTCTCCGTAGCTTTGCCAACTTCTTATCAGTAAGCTACGTGTTTCCGCATCCACCCACATTCCATTCCTTCACTTGCTCTTCACACACTTTTTCTTTTGTTCTCTTGCCAGAGGTCCGGCTCAGATAGCCGGCAAGAATTACTTTCAAAAATGTAACAATTAACCTTTCTTAGTTAGTGAGGTGTTTTATTTTCTTTATAACAAATAAATGAGTTTTATTAGAAACCTTCCTTCGTGTTTCTTTTCGGAATATTGCAAACAAGGATAAGCCTCGATTCATCTCCTCCTCTAAACCAGGGTAATTAGTCCCAGAGCCAAACATGGGATTAATAAATGCCCTGACACATCCTTCTCACGGTCAGGAAATGTCTCCTGAATTCTAGGTCGATTCTCCCCTGGATCAGTTTCGATCTGTCACTTCTTCTCCTGCCTTCAGGTGCTTCGGAGACCAGGTGGACCCCCCTCTTCTCTGTGGCAGCCTCTCGACTGTTGGGAGGACACCCCAAGTCCTTCTCTTCATTAGCCTAGATGGGTCCAGTTCCTGCAATAGTCCATCATGCAATTCAGCCTCCAGATCCCTCATCCTCTTTCTTGCTCTTCCCTGCACACTTTCCAGACTCTCAGCATCTTTTTTGTGTCAGGCTGACCGAAACTGGATGTAGGATTCCAAGTGTGGCCTTACCAAAGCAGTATAAAGCATGTATAGCGTATAGCATAAAGCAGGGGTGAAATGCTCCCGGTTCGGACCGGCTCAGGCAAGTAGGTAGCGATGACGGCTGGTGGTTCGGAGAACCGGTACTGATGACAACTCAAGGGTCCACCCACCCGCCCAGTCATCCTTACTTCCTGTTTTTACTTCCAGAGAACCGGTAGTAAAAAAAATGCTTAAAAAGTAAAAAAAAAAGTTCCGACGATCAGCTGAGCGATGCGTGATGGTGGGAACTTTTTTTTTTTTTTTACTTTTTAAGCATTTTTTTCTACCGGTTCTGGAGAAACAAAGCGCTCGGCTGCTCCTCCTTTTCACTCACCCCGAGCTTCCTGCTGTGGATTTTCATACCTTGCTTCACACACCCAGGATTGTCGCCCTCATCTTCTTCTTTCTCCTCCTCCTCTCCAAGTGGAAAAATGCCAGGAGCACAAAAAGAAGCGCTTTCTTGCTCCTGACATTTTTCCATTTGTAAGGAAGCTTTCGTGAAGGCAAGTCTGGCTTCCTGTGCTGCTCGCTAAAAACTTCACCAGTACTGCTGTGCACATCAGCCTGTGCCTGCCGTCCCATCCACAGCCGGCTGAACCAGAGTTGGGGAATTCACCCCTTCAATCCACCCCCACCTTCATTCCTCTTTTCTTTGGAGGCCAACCTGAAGGAGCCTCAAGTCATTCAAAAGGTCTTTTAAAGCCTCTGTGTGCGTATGTGTGCTGCACTGAATGTCGGTGCGGAGGCAGGGAGGGGGAGGGAAATGACCTCTCCAATCCACCCCCGCCTTCATTCAAAGGTCTTTTAAAGCCTCTGTGTGTGTGTGTGTGTTTGCTTCTGGTCTTTGCAGCAGCCCATGCCCGACATCCACACACACACACACACACACACACAAGCTGCGTGCACAGCGGTACTGGTGAGATTTTTAGCGCAGGAAGCCAGACTTGCCTTCACAAGGTACGAAAGCTTCCTTACAAATGGAAAAACGGCAGGAGCAAGCAAGCACTTCTTTTTGTGCTCCTGGCATTTTTCCACTTGGAGAGGAGGAGGAGGAAGAAGAAGACGAGGGTGACAATACCGGGCATGTGAAGAAAGGCGTGAAAATCCGCAACAGGAAGCTCGGGCTGAGTGAAAAGGGGGAGCAGCTGAGCAATTTGTTTCTCTCTCTCCCCCCCCATCATCTCCCTGACTGGGTGGCCGAGGTAGAAAGGCTTGCAATCTTTGGGGCTAGGAGGTGTTGGAACAGGCTTGGTGAGGGGGTTCAGGCTGGTCAGAAACTTTTTTTTTAACTTTTTAAAGCATTTTTTACTAGTTAAAAATGCTTTAAAAAGTAAAAAAAAAATGGCCAAGCCCGCCCAGTCACATGACCACCACCAGGCCACGCTCCCAAGCCACGCCCACAGAACCGGTGGCAAAAAAATATTAGATTTCACCCCTGGACTGATCTGGGGGTCCTTCTGGAGCCACAACTCCTGCCTGAGAATCAGGGGGCAGCCGTAGTTAGGAGGGGCCATGGCAGAGTTTTGGGTTTTGCCCCAGTCGCTCCCTTTCCTGGGCCACCTGGCTCCCTTCACGGCCACTCACGCCCTGCTCGCCCCAAGGATGGACTACTGCAGAGCTCTCTCTGTGGGGCTGCCCTTGGAGAGCATCCGGGGACTCCGACTGAGGCAGAAGGCAGCTGCGAGGACAGTTGTGTCTTTGCTGAAACAGCGGTGGACAAAGAACAAAGGGACCTCGACTTACAACGGTTCATTTAGTGACGGTTCAAAGTTACGAGGACACTAAAAAAGGACTATGACCCTTTTTCATGCTTACAATTATTGCAGTATCCCCATGGTCACGGGACCAAAACTCAGATGCTTGGTAACTGTCTCAAATTTATGACGGTCGTAGTGTCTCGGACTCAGGTGATGGCCTTTAGGGACCTTCTGGCAAGCAAAGTCAATGGGAAGCCAGATTCACTTAATGACCATGTTGCTAACTTAACAACTGTGGTGATTCACTTAACAACTGAGACAAGAAAGGTTGTAAAATGGGGCAAAACTCACTAAATGCCTGACTTATTTAGCAACATAAAATTCTGGCCTCCATTGTGGTCATAAGTCGAGGATTGTCTATAGACTTATTTGGAAGCCTCCTTCCCAAACGGTGAAGTGACATTCGACACAAAGACACACAATCGCGCACAAAGGGCCAGAGTGCGACTGTGACAGAAGGGGATGAATGGGGGCAGGTGGGAAGTCCTGGGACTTTGCTGCCTTCAGACGGAGCCCTTCCTCCCCTGGGATGAGCCCCGAGTTAGATCCCCAGGGAGATCACACACACACACACACACACACACACACACACACACACACACACACAGAGAGAGAGAGAGAGAGAGAGAGAGGGTGTTGGGGGAGGGCTGTGGAGGTTCCCTCTTGCCTGGGAGGGGTCCCCTCCCTGACAACCTCTTCACCTGGAAGCCAAGAAAAGGGGGAGTCAAAGGCAGCAGCCAAGAGGGGCTGAATTCAAACTCTCTGCTGCCATTTTGCCAGCTCTGAGCCAGCCGGGAGAAGGGAAACGATCCGGGCAAAGCAAAGGGGAAGAGAGATTTTTTCTTTCTGGCCTCCGTCCCAGAAAAGACCAGCAGGGAGGTATGGAAGACGCAGGAAAACGGATCAGCTCTTATCCCCTGTTGGGAATCCTCCCCCTGCGGCTCCTCCTCCTCTTCTGGGCTGAGGAAGAAGCCTTCTGCTGCGGAAAGGTCTCCCCTCCCCCGCCCCAAATCCAGCTCTGGTCTCCAGGGACAGGATGGCCGGAGCTGCTCCGGGACCCCCAGGGGCCCCATCTGAGCTTCTGGAGTCTTCCTGCTTCAGCCACAAAGGATGGTGGAGGCAGCCGCCATTTTCCCAGGGCCCCTCCGGGTAACACAACTCTTGAAGTGGGGATGTTGTAGACCAAAACTTGTGTGGTTTGTCCTGAGGCTTGGCCAGAGCTTCCCAAGAGGCCCATTTCCCATAAGGACGGGGTGGGTGAATTTCCCCACCTCTGCTGCCCTGCAAAGCCTCTTTTCCATGGGGCTGACATGGAACCTCCTGGACCTGCCAAGAGGAAAGTGGTTTCTGGAGACCAGGAATTCCCTCGGCCTGTTCCAAGAGCTCTTTACCCCCTCCAGACAGGGAGAAGCTTCCCTTGTCACACGAGATCCTTTCCTCTCTCCAACCGATCCCACTGATCACCTCCAGGTTAAAGAGTATTTTCAGGGGTGCAATCCGATGGGATGCAGCTGCCCCTCTTCCCCCCAAATAACCAGCATTGCCCCCAACACAGTCCTGGCTAGGCTGTTTTCTCCTTTGGCTTTGCAAAGGGGGATTTTTCTCATTTCTCTTGATCTGAACGGGTTCGGGGCAGCCAGCAGCACATTCTGGGGCCTCTGCCCACCTGCTCCAGGCACAGAATCCACCTCCATCCCTTTGGGCCAGCACCAACGGTTCTTCCAGGGTCTCTGGTTGAGAAGGGCATCCAAAGTGCCTGGGATCTCTGGTCCCTCCAGGCTGGCTCTTCAGGACCAAGCAAGCATCCCTCTCTGGGGTCCCAAGTGGGCTCCCTTCCTTGGAGTTGGGCAGAAACGACCCTTCCCAACCTTCTCCCTCCCTTTTGGTCTCCCACCTGCGGATGGGAGGGGGATCCAGCCAGGCTGTGTCTTGGATGGGATTAGCCCTCCAAACTCACAGTCCAGTTGAGGGGCCATAAGGGGCCAGGCAGGCAGACTGATTGACAGATGTAACAGTAGGGGCGCTTAGATCCCACTCCCTCCCACGAGGGTCCCCCAACCTCCCCCCACCCAAATCTTGGAGACGATTGACCCAACATTCTGCTGGAGATCCATAAGGGGCCCAAATAGACACAGAAACACACAGACAGGGGGGAAAGCCTTGTCTCTCTCTCCCTCCCAGGAGGGGTCCCAAAACACCCCCCTCCCAGCCTCCTGCAGGGAACCCCCAGCAACGCTGCCAGCAGCTCCTTTCCTGCAGGGAAATCCTGGATTGGCTGGGGGGGGAGAATGGGGGGGACAGTGGCCAGCCACCCTTTGCTTGGCAATGCTGGGGAGATCCCCACGGAGAGGGTTCGCAACTTGGGCGTCCTCCTGGATTCGCGGCTGTCTTTAGAAGAGCACTTGACGGCCGTGACCGGGAGGATTTTTCATCAGGTCCGCCTGATTCGCCAGTTGCGTCCCTTTCTGGATCGGGACTCGTTACGCACGATCACTCATGCCCTCGTCACCTCCCGCCTGGACTATTGTAATGCTCTCTACATGGGGCTCCTCTTGAGGAGCACCCGGAGGCTCCAACTGGCGCAGAGTGCGGCCGCGCGGGTGGTAATGGGAGCGACATGGCACTCCCATGTAACACCTCTCCTGCACGAGCTGCACTGGCTCCCGGTGGTCTTCCGGGTGCGCTTCAAGGTTTTGGTTACCACCTTTAAAGCGCTCCATGGCTTAGGGCCTGGTTATTTACGGGACCGCCTACTACCACCAATAGCCTCCCACCGGCCAGTACGCTCTCATAGAGAGGGACTCCTCCGGGTGCCATCAGCCAAACAGTGTCGACTGGCGGCCCCTAGGGGGAGAGCCTTCTCTGTGGGGGCACCTACCATCTGGAATGAGCTCCCCCCGGAGATACGGAGGATCCCGGATCTGCGCTCCTTCCGCCGTGCTGTGAAGACCTTTTTATTCCATCAAGCGGGCTTGGCCTGATCTCTTCCCTTTTTAAATACATAAATTTTAATCTGTTTTTAAATTATTGGGGTATTTTAATTTGTCTGGGCCAAATAATTTAATTTGATTTTATCGGGTTTTAAAATTTTGTGTATTTATGTATTTTATTGTTGGCTGTTCACCGCCCTGAGTCCTTCGGGAGTAGGGCGGA